>NC_137465.1:86531785-87177084 GCF_964235325.1 Thermobia domestica
ACTGGTCACAACTTACTTCCCTTGGGAACGAATCAGGCAACCAACCCATCAGATAGTTCAGTAGGCGGGGTCTCCGTTTCGATTCTCGGTGGGAGAGCCTTTGAAATATTAAATGGCCTCCATGTATCTGTGTTCGTGTCCCTGTCGTTCAAGGTTACTGGACATAACTGTACACACCTGTTCACAAAAAGCTGGAAACTCGTTCAGAAACTCAGCCTACATCCGTCACAATTTCCGCAGATCTATAAACAGGGAATTGCATGTTCCCGCTGTTCTTTATATAAACACTAGCTACAAATCGTACTGTCATCCGAGCGATGTGAAAATGTAAAAACAAAATCAAACTACTTTTTTTTAGATTAATATTGATTGCACACCTCATGCAGTTCCAATATGCAAAATCAACCATTATTTTAAGCAGAAATTGTTGAAAACGACAGAAAATGGATATGCGAACATCCAAGTAGAAACCTGTGCTGAAGAGATTCTCTTATCAATATTATAATACAAGCGGGTTTAGTACTGCTACTGACATTTCTGAAACGAAGAGCGACGGTTCGAGCCTCCGTGCGGAAAGTTAAAGTTTCTTTTTTTTTTAATATATAAGAATTTTTTCACAAATATAAATTTCTACTGTGAAGTGATTGGAAACACATTATCCGACAAACTGTTACTTTTCAAATCCCTGTCCCATTTACTAGCCCGCCGTGTCCATAATTCATATGCGAAAACGCTAAAAAATGAGAAATGTGAACACAGTTGAATACCTAAAACCACACATCCAAAATGGAAATTATTCATATATATATTTTGGGGGGCTTTTCTAACTTCTGTCTTGGAAATGTGAACATTGTACAAGATATTTCATTCACTTTACAATATTTTATTTGAACAAACATAAAATTTGGGGGGATCAAGCCCGGAAGTCCCCTAAACACACACTACACACACACACACACACACACACACACACACATATATATATATATATATATATATATATATATATATATATATATATATATATATATATATATATATATATATGCTTGTATTTTTTTGCTTTACAAAACCTTAGGGTACCTCATAATCTACATTCATATAAAGCAATTTGAACAATTATCTAGAAAATATGTACTGCTTAAAATCAGATTAAATCGCAATGCCAGTAATCTGTAAAATCTTACATTTTCATTGATTTACATTGAATTTGTACTTGTTTTATACTGTATAGCATGAATATTAGCTGCTACATAAGAAACAATTATATATAATTGAATTTAAGTAGAAAATTGATATAATTATTATAAGAAGAAGCTTGTAAAAATGAAGTGTATAATAATGGTTATATCTGAAACAGATGTTACGTAATGGTGTAGTTGGTTACCCCGTCAGCTTTAGAATACTGGGCTCTTCAAACTGTTCATCCTTAGGGATGCGCAGAGTCGAGTCGAGACAGAATTTTCCTGACAAAATTCAAGCCGAGACACAGTTCTTCCAATAGAAAAATATACATTTTTCGAGTCGAGACATCACTTTTACAGAATGTTGTCGAGACGAGACGACCTCAAATCTTGTCTCGCGCATCCCTATCCATCCTACCTACATAAAATCAATTTTGGATACGAATATTCAATTTCTTTTAACGATAATTGTAATCTACGATACAGATTGAAGTAAGATATTGGCTTGAACTGGTTTATTACCCACTTAACCTTCGTATACTGCAATTATATCTAAGTTTGACATAAATATTTATTATTATTAGAATCTAAACACTGAAGAATATGTATTAACACACAATGAGGAAGAACTCAATGCTCGTAGTAATTAAAAAAATGGTTGCATGTTTATTCGAAGTTAACTCTCTTGAAATCTAAATAACCATTATTAGAAAGAAAGCAAGAGAACCGTTTTGTTAATTTGGACATACTGTAAGAGATTGAGGAATGTGTATGTAATCGAACAGAATATATTAAACTAAATGGAATGGCATGAGAAACTGAACTTGAAAGAGGATAGGATGTGTAAATGAAAAATTAAAGAAAGCAATGGTTACCAGTAGTAGTCACTACTTACAGCAGATGAGTGAAATCTCCTGCCCCCCAAAAAAGTTCAATAATTTTGAAACATAAAGGCGTCATATCTCCTTCGTTTCCTGACAAAATTGAATAATGAATTTTGCCTATTGTTCGTCTATACCCGTTCAATATATTTAGCTAACAAACCAAGTACGATCGACTGACTAGACGTCACGTGAGTGAAATTTATATAGGACGCACCGAAGTGACGCAGACGTGGTGTTGAAACTTCTGGTAGGTCCTATTTCGTAATGGATTTTAGGTCAGTGAGAATTCCTTATACGTATCAGAAAGCTCTTTAACTCCATGCTAAAGGCGTCTCGTATGATTTATTCCAAACGTCAGGTATTCGGACAACCATGAGCCCATTTTTTTGCTTCACTGCTCACAAGTTTAACTTGAAATAAATTCTTACTATTCCACGGAAACACAAACTGTTTGAATGCTCATTTTATTATGGGTGAAATGTATAATTCTGCAAGTAATAAAAATTTGCATGTCCTTCTCCGAGATTCGATACCTCGTCCTTTAGCTCAGCAGTTCAACACGTAGACAACTAGACTAATTGTCGATGTGTAACAGGTTGGAGGAAAATCAGTTTCAACTGCCCGAAGGAAATTGACTGCAGTAGATATAGCTGGATGGAGGCAAAAACCATGAGTTCCCAAATTCGTAGTGCCACTTGCTGTTTTTGGAAGATGAAGACAGCCTTAGGGAAATCACGTGTACTGATTGCAAGCACCTGGAATATTTTGTCGTAGATTCTGACAGCTCCAAATCAATACATTCAGTGAGTGAATTAGGAGTGCAATAATACCGGTACTCTATTTTACTTTGATTGGTGTTGTTTTTATAAAGATGGAGAACGAAAATATTTTACCGTTCGAACATTTGAAAGAATATTTTTTTTCTTAAGAGCTGAGGATGATGGTGGACAGAATTTAAAAGTAAACAGTCTGACCTGCCCCGGCGGAAAACATTTATCAACAACTAGGGTGCCATAATTAACGATTTATAGTAGGGGGTTAATATGAATAAACTGTGTTCTGATTAGCAGGTCTACTTTATTACTAGAAAATAGTTTGCTGATGGTATGTAATATTGGAGTTCTTTCAGATCAGTTTGCTTATCCTAGAGTCCCCTTGATTATAGAGTTTGAAACTAGCTTTAATAAGCATGTATCGATTTTAGAGTTACTGGCAAGTTTGGATTCGCTCCAAGTTCATGTGTTCTCATTTTATTAGTTGTAGTGTAATGTTTATCTATATTCTGTAATTTTAATTTTACATAACATTGTTATTATTATATAATTAGTTTAACAGAATAATAATAAGCAACATTTTTTTCTAACGCATAGGGATGAGCACGATTCAAGCTAAGACTACTCGACTCGAATTCAAATTGAGTTGCAAGTAAAGTCAAAGGTAATAACCTCAAGCCGAGTTCCGAGCCGATTCAGTTTTTCGCGTCGAGTTTCGAGTTCAGTCGAGTTTTTATAAATGGTTCGTTCGTTTTAAATCGTCTTGAAATCATGGCCTGATTACACTGGAAAACGAAAGCCATGAGTAATGTAAGCTAAACAGTAATGTAGAATACCCTTAGTGTTGCTCACGAGAATGGACACTGCTCGCATCTCGTCTCGTCTTGATAGCGAAAACACAAGAGATTTTTCATAACAAGCTCATCTCGGCTCGGCTCAACTGAGAAGATGGCTCGAGCCGGCTCACTTGGGGTGAACCATCAGCTCGAGCTGGCTTGGTAGGGATGAGCCATCTGCTCGGTTCGGCTCAACTGAGCCGAGGGCTCTAGCCGAGTCGTTGGGTGAGCTGTTGGCTCGGCTCGCTTCTCGGTTCGGGTCGATAGTGAATGAGCTGTGAGCCGACTTGCTCGAGTCGTTGACAATTCTAAACCCGGACCTAGCAGTGTTGAAGATATTTGGCCAGTGCCCTATAACTATTAACAGTGTTTGGCTCGATCCCGAATACTCAACCTAGACCCTCAACCCAGATTCAGAAGCTAGTGAACAATGTCCTTGACTCCTAGAGTTCACGACTACCGAGGTTCTCATTCAAATTCAAATACAAACCGCCTATATTTCACGTTTACATACAGAGTTGTTACAATTAATAATAATAATAATAATAATAATAATAATAATAATAATAATAATAATAATAATAATAATAATAATAATAATAATAATAATTTGTAGTAGTAGTAGTGTTATTGATAATAATTATACTGTCTATGTAATATATTTGAAGAATATAACAAATTTCGCAATAGTAAATCCCCACGTTAAGCGGGTTTCCATATCCAGGCTTCTAACTATTAAAACATTTACGATCACTCCCCCAATCATTTCACAGATTCAACCTGTTGCATGTAAGTTATTAGGACGTAAAATTGAATATATTTTATACGAAAAAGACTTTTATGGATTGTAAGACCTGTAACGCCCAAATATTCACCACAAACTTATAGTGGTATCGACATAAACAAAAAAAGTTTGGAGCAGGAAACTACTTTACACAAAAGTCTAAAGAAACTCAATGAAGACGTGCGAATTCAGTTCGGTCTGTGCAGTCGCGGTGTGCTCATCGCTAGTCTGTTGTGTGCTTGTAAGCTGTGTGCAGTTGCGAACGCTTCGTTTTTGTTCCTCGTGTTTTGCACATTTGTGTGTAGTATTGGACTGTTAACGTCTTTATTACGACCCAGTGCTATTCTTTTGGTCTTTTGATAACGGTTTTGCGACATGGTTAGTTTACGAGTGAATACTATACGAATTAATTTTCGTCCTGTCAGTAATCGTCCCACGTCGATTAAACTCCATGAGTGGATTGCTTCAACCTTCAAATTATCCCCGGACCAGGTTATCTCAATAGAAATGGACTTCAACAGGAAAATATTGTATATTAAACTCTTAAACCAGATTACTTATGAGCAAATACTACGTGATTCACAAGGTAAAGATGATGACAGTGAATTTGTTCTGGACCTTGATTCTGCTAGTAATATGTCGCAATTAGTTAAACTACACGTATGTCCTAGTGAACTAGATAATGCTAAAATCATCAGTGTGCTTTCTAAGTACGGCGAGGTGCAACATATTGAAGACGAATACTATGATGCAGGTCACATTTATAAAACTCGTACTGGCAGGAAGTTGATACGCATGAACATTAAGCATTCCATACCTTTCTATGTGACAATCGCAGGTTTACGATTGTGGGTCACATATAATGGTCAAATCAAGACATGCAGTTTCTGTGATAGTCCTCTACATTTTTTCCAAGATTGTGATAAGCGTCGCTCTAGTACCCTTCCCCTATCCTCTCGTCCCGTACTCCGATCTTCCCCTTTGTCACGCCCTGCTCCTGTTAATCTTCCTTCCGCAACGCCCACACCAGAATTACTTAATTTCCACACCTTCCCACTTTTGACCTCGCCTCGTGACATTCCTGCTGTCAAATCGCCCGATCCTCCCGTGCACCTTCCTTGTGATTCCATGATGCATACAGCTCCGTCGACTTCTGACAGTATGGATTCTGCCAACGGCACAGTGAATATTCAAGAGGCCCCTCCCATTAGTGATGACCATATTGTTGAGCCTCCACAGGAACCTGATACAGGTTTATGTTACCTTTCTGACTAACGTGTTCTCAACAGTGATGACGTTCCTTCTGTGCACCGCCAATCTGATGTGACAACTCTCACCTCTCTGTCCCCTTCTGGTGCCCCACCTAGTGTCAACGCCCCACCTACTAGTGATAGTGTTTTGCCCAGTGATGTTGTTTCTACTGCTAGTAACCTTAGTGCAAGTGAAAATGTGTTTTTGTCCCAAACCCGGCGCAAGAAAAAGAAAACTGAAAGTGGCGACAGTGATTTTTCTTTGAAGTTAATAAAGTCTCAAGATAGTTATATTGTAGAGTCCGCTCGTACCCGTTCAAAGTCTCGTCCTAGGAAAGGGATTGACAGTGCATCGGATCTTTCGTAATATCCCTTTTCTCTCTAATGTCCTCTTCTTTCTCCTTTCTACAATTTTTTTTCTTTGGTGGATCCAAATGTATAGTTTTCGTATCGCCAATCTAAACTTAAACGGTTTAAGTTCCTTGGTTAAGCAACATGCTTTGAGTGATTTCATCCGTAAAGCAGAGATAGATATCCTCTTCACACAGGAAGTGGCTTTGCCTGAATTTTCGAACCTCTTTACTCACTCCTGGTGCTCTAATTTTAATCCCCAAGGCTTAGGAACTGCAATTATATATAGAAGTGATATAGACTTTCTTGAACATCCTACTCCTCTAACTGATAGACTTACTGTGGGCCAACTACGGACTATACGGTTATGTAACAGTTATGCTCCTGCTGGGAACTCTCAAACTAGGGCACGGAACAATTTCTTCGAAACTGATCTCATGCAGGAGTTATATAATGGGTCCAACCCCTGTATCCTCGCTGGAGACTTCAATGCAGTACTTTCAGAGATAGATGCCCAGTCTCATTACCCCTTCTCACCTTCCCTACACAAAGTGATTGAAACATATGACCTCGTCGATGTGTGGCGTTTCTATTTTCCCAGCGTTCCGGGTCATACTTTTTGGACATCGCATTCATCCTCGAGACTTGATCAAATTTACGTCAGCCGCATCTTATTGCCTTACGTCAAGGACATTAAAATTGAACCTGTGATTTTTAGTGATCATTATTGTGTCGTTATGACTATCAATTTACCTGTAACAAAATTCCTTAAAAGTAATTCATTGTGGTATTTTAATACGTCGATCCTCGCTGAAGCGGACTATCAATCTGTCATCCGTGCTGAGTGGGCATCCTTAATGGAGGAGAAACGCAGCTATAAAGGTACTGTTATGAACTTTTGGGAGAAACGTGTAAAACCTGTGTTTCGTTTTGTTAGTAAACAATACAGTATTCATCGTCATCAGGCCTTCTGTGAACAGTATGCATATTATTCTAAGCTATTACGGGACTATGTGAAGGCGCAGGCTCAAGGAGAATCTGTTCGGCCTCAAATTCATCAAATCAAGGCTTTTCTTCTCTCTATGCATCGCCGACGTATGTACGGCCATATTGTTCGTAGCAAGATTCCTTCGACTGATTCCACAGAATCTGTTAGTACTGTCCACGTACAGCGAGAACGTAGTAGAGGTAAACAACAGCTGATTTCGCATCTTAAAGACCCCGATGGACATTTATATGAGGGACCTCACGTGACTGCATATCTTATAGAACATTTTAAACATCTCTATGCCACGCCTTCTTTGTTTATCAGTTATGATACTCTTTTTGAACACATACCAGCTACTTTAACCGATGGTGACAGGGAGCGTCTTAGCCAGCCCTTTACGGTAGACGAGGTCATGACCTCCATTAAACTTGGAAAGCGAGGCAAATCCACTGGTGTCGACTCCTTGCCCGTGGAATTCTATGTCACTTTTATTGACATCCTTGCTCCCTTTCTCACTGACCTTTTTAACGAGTATCGTGATAGTTGCATTTTAGGAACTTCCTTACGAACGGGTATCACTGTGTTGGTTCCCAAACATGCAAACGCCCATGACGTTGATGCCCTTCGACCTCTCAGCTTACTGTGTACGGACCTCAAAATTTTGACCCGTTGCCTCACTCTGCGAATGAAAACATACATTGAAGATCACTTAAGCCCCTGTCAATATGGCCATGGACAGACTCGCCGTATGTATGAAGCGCTATCCAATCTTCGAGATTTGATAGCATGAGTGTAGAACTGATCATACAGTGGCTATTCTTTCAACGGACTACTCTAAGGCTTTTGATAGAATTCAGCATCAATATTTGTTTAATGTGTTAACTCGCTTTGGCTTTGGTGACAAATTTATCTCTATGATTAAAGGTGTCTATTCTCAGAGAATCACTAAGATGAAGATTAATGGTGACTTAAGTGTAGCGATTCCTTTTAATAACGGAATCCTTCAAGGCGATAGCATGTCCAGTATTTTATTTAGTTTATCTCTGGCTCCTTTGTTATTTTCTGTTCAATCTCTTTTACCAGGGTCCCTGTATATAATACTAAAATTGTTGCACAAAGCTATGTCGACGACACACATTACTTCGTGAACAGCCCTGTAGAAATTCAACATATTGTGTATTTACTAACCAAGTATCAAAGAATATCTGGTGCAAAATTAAATGACAGTAAAACGAAAATTATGTGTTTAAATGACAATTGTACTCAAGAGTATGGGGTTTATTTTGCGGTTGTCGACTCTCTTAAAATACTAGGAATTGAATGGTTTCCTAATACCACACGTACCATTACTACTAACTTTGCCCACGTTGCTGCAAAAATTAAAAATATTCTTTATTTTCATAAACATCGTCATTTTAGTTTATTAGGCAGAATGTTGTTTGTTAAACAGACTGGGTATAGCGTACTCTGGCACCTCGCCCGGATTTATCCCCTCCCCCACAATATCGCCCGCTCCTTACATAGTTCTGCGTTGTTTTTCCTTTGGCACGGCAAATTATTACGTGTTTCTTCCACTCAGTTACGTTTGCTTCCCAAGGACGGGGGCATTGGCTTTCTAGATGTAAACATTCAAGCCAAAGCTCTCTTGTTACATCGCAGCTGTCAGGTCGCGTGTTCTACTCACAGCACAGTCTCTGCAGCGGTGTTTGCAGCGTGTTTTGCCTGTATTGACCTTGAGGAACCTATCAATGCCTTCCCGTGGAGTTGGAAATATCCTCACCTGAAAGACGTCATAATAGACATGGCTTATGCACTTTTGACAAAATGTGAAATAGAATGCATGTCTGTTAAGGACTTGTATTGGTACTATTTAAACATTCATCCCGAAGTTACACTACATATAATAGTCAAGCAACCCTCTCATAACTGGTCTCGTATCTGGTGTAATATTCATGCTAAATTTCTGAACTATACCCACAAATCTCTTTGGAATGTTATTGTTAATAACGCATATGAAACAAAAGAACGTTTGTATCACTTAAACATTGGTGCTGATAACTTGTGTAATGTTTGCCAACAACCTGACTCTCTTAGTCATAGATTCGAAACTTGCTCCTCAGTCACTAGTATTTGGCAGCAGTTGTGTGTACTTTTAAGCAAAATATGCCGTCTTCCTCCTTCCTCTTTTCGTGCCACTGCTTTAATACTTTACCCAGATTTTAATTACTACCCTGTTACAAAGAATAATACTGTTATTTGGTTTGTGGCACACACTATTGTCTATTTGTTAACCACCCCCGGACCTTATCACCCTGATCTTTACCTTGCTTTCCTAAAATCCGCTGCTACCAGCATTTCTATTATTCGTAAGCGGAAATATTTTGCTAATTTTTTAACAGTCTTAACTTAATCGTCTGGTCTTTTGTATATACTATCAATATGTATTGGTGAGTTTTTTTTAATGTTAAACCTTCCTGTGATCTTTATGTACTACTAAGCATGTAAATAAATAGTTAAAAAAAAACTGGTGGAGCGGTTTGGGTCAATAGTGTATCAATCATAAGTTTATGTGTTCAAATCCTGTAGGAAGTATTCGTTTTGTTTTTTTCCTTAAAAGAGGGTTCCTTATTTTCATGAGAGGACTGAAAACATTTCTTTGAATAAATCTTTGGCAACTACTTTTCTCTCAAATTCGATTAGAAGGGAACATTATATGAATTGCAAATTTAAAATCCAAAACTGAAAACAAAATATTAAGTATGTTCAATATTTCATTATTATCTTTTGATTTGTAACGAAAAACTAATTATAAGCATTGATGATTTCAGAAGATTCTCTCCGTGTAACGTTTAATATATGAATGAGAGGAAATTGATAGAACATTATTAGTCCACTTTGAGCATGATCGAAGATATGGCCACCAATTTATGTCGACAGGGTCTCAAATTCTCCCACAGGTCATGCCCTGAAATCATCACTGTTTCAAAGGGTTCCTTATCAAATACCTAGGTAGAATATTACATTTATTTCTAGTTCTACGTTTCGAAATGACAAAATCACAATTTCAAAGATAATTATAATACGATAAGCATAAAGGTTTATACAACTAATGAAGTAAATAGTATTGTGTAAGTTATCGGTTTCTAATCGGATTAAAACTAGAATATTCATTTGCATCGCATTTTAAAGTAAATCCTCTCCCTATATAATTCTTACTGGAAAACATGTTTAACTCCAATTACTTAATCAATATATTTAACTAGCAGCGTTCACCCCGCTTCGCTGCGGTCACCCCGGAACGCAATAAACTTTGTTACTTAGATAATTTTTACTTTTTCGCTTTCAAGTGATATGATAAAAACCATAGAAGATTGCACTAATGTTAACATTATATCGCCTGTCATTTATGTTAACCCGCCCCGCTTCGCTGCGGTCACCCCAACCCGCCCCGCTTCGCTGCGGTCATCACGGAACGCAATAAACTTTGTTACTTAGATAATTTTTACTTTTTCGCTTTCAAGTGATATGATAAAAACCATTATAACGCCTGTCAGTTATGTTAACCCGCCGAGTCACAGGGTCATGCGGGTTGCATATAAATACGTTTATTTTTATACCTATGATGAACTAATAACAAAGGATTTGTACGTATGGACACCTGAATGGTCAATTATCTCAAGACACTGGTAATTGAAAATTAAAGTGATATGATAAAAACCATCTAGGGTCCACATCCTAACAACCCCCCAAAAATGAAAGAAATCGGTTCAGCCGTATTAGCGTGATGAGCGGACAAAGGATTTTTTGTACGTATTGACACCTGATTGGTCAATTATCTCAAGACACTGGTAATTGAAAATTAAAGTGATATGATAAAAACCATCTAGGGTCCAAATCCTAACAACCCCCCAAAAATGAAAGAAATCGGTTCAGCCGTATTAGCGTGATGAGCGGACAAAGGATTTTGTGCGTTCTCTTTTATATATATAGATAATATATTTTTATTATAATATTTTTACTATTCAATGTCGTATACACTTCATTTCCCAAAGCAAAACTTCGCAAATGTATAGTGGGCTATTGAATATTATCAAATAAATTATCATTTAGTTTACGTAAATAGTGCATCGCCTGATTTGAAACATCGTACTTTAGCTAATAATAATAATAATAATAATAATAATAATAATAATAATAATAATAATAATAATAATAATAATAATAATTTCAGACCTACTCAATAAATGATTTCAACGTTGTCTCTGTTAGAAGTTCTATTTATTGGAATCCGATAGAAATACAAAGAGAAACTTCGAGAACACGTAAAAGAAAAATGTTGCTTTGATGGGACTGGAACTAACCTTTAAGACTTCCTTTCAAGTTACAAGTGTCTTAGGCACTTTGTTTGTTATCTTTAAGTTAACTGATTCACTGAACGTATCTGAGTAAGTTGTCTTTATTTTCTACTCGGTTATACACGTTTTATGATAATTTCTTTTAAGTTTGAACGACAGGAACACGAATGCAAAAACATTTTGTTCAATTAAAATTCCCCCAGCGGGAATCGAACCGGAGACCCCGTACACCAAAGGCACATGTGCTAGCCACTAGATCAGCGATAAGAACGCATGAAATCTGTTTTGAAATGTCTGAAATGTATGCCTATTTCGCCCTGATGTAATTTGTCTACTGATGTTTTTATGTTTACCGTATTTGTTAGTTTGAGGAACGATATATGTTATTTATATAGGTTCTATTACGTATTCGTCCATAAATACGAATCACAATGCAAATTTGTACAGGCTGTAAAACGGAAGTAGTGGTTCTCAACCTGAGGACGCGTAGCTTCCTCCTGGTTAAGCATAAAGAGGGAATAAGTGGGCGAAAGCTACTGGCAGAAATGAATTGTGAAATAGATAAGTAAAGCAGCACTTGTAATGATTCTTTAAAATTTAGCTTGACAATTTTATAATGACCGTTTAAAAAATAATACTCTACTACGAGGGTATGCTAAAGACTTGCTTTAAATAAATCTAAATACCTGACATTATTATTATTATTATTATTATTATTATTATTAATAATATTATTATTATTGGTCCCCACTTCTTGGCCGAGATGTGAAATACTCACCACCTTCTTCATATCACTACACAAATTTATTCACTGTTTTCTTGTCACAGCACATACCCCTAGCTATGTGAATGGCAGTTTGTCCCATAGTTACTCGATCTATGATTTCCCCTCTGATAGTAACAGATAGTTCTCTACAGCCTTTAGAGCAAGGCATTTTGACAGCCTGTAGAAATTTGCATTGTGATTCGTATTAGCAATGGCAGTAAAGTGGATTTTTCTGTTTCTACTGTGTATCATCGGCATCATTATATCAGAAGTATTCCGCCATTACCAATGGGTCACTTACCGCGGCTGAGAAACTGCCGTGCTTAATATACGATTTTTCTATTTTGGTATCGCTAATAGCCTAATTAGTCTAATTAATCCACTCCCTCTCTTTCCTGCCACCATACCCTCTAGCACATCCCTCATGATACAGTTCCTTCTTAACCAATAACCCAACCAATTTTTCTTCCTCTTCTTAATAATATTTTTCTCCTTCCATTTCTAACACCTCGTTTGTTTTCCTCTCAACCCAGCTATTCTCTCCATTCTCCTCCACGCACATATTTCGAAAGCCATCAATTGTTTCTCATCATTTTTGCATAATATTCATGATTCTGCCTGATAAATACAGTAAAATACAGTACAAGAAACATTTTATGAGGCTTTTTCAACTCTATTCAAGGTCCCAAAAAATAGTATTTTCTTCATCCTAAATTTTCTTTCGCCATTTCTATCCTTGCTTTTATTTCACGTTCGCATATCATATCATCACTAATAATACTATCAGATATCGAAAACAAGTCATTTGTTCTTTCCTCCCGCTCCTACTTCTGTATTTGAACCGATCGCTTCCTTTCAATCACCATGGATTTTGTCTTTCTAATATTTATTTTCATCCCATATTCTTCAGAAGCCTTTCTCAAGTTTTTTACATCTTATTAATTTTTATTTTGGATTCTGCAACAACAACTATATCAACTCCAAACCGTATACACATCATTTCATCAATAGACATATTATATTATGGCGAAATAGGCATACATTTCAGACACTTCAAAACATATTTCGTTTGTTCTTACCGCAGGTCTAGTGGTCAGCACGTGTTCGCTTGGTGTACGGGGTCCCCGGTTCGATTCCCGTCGGGGAATTTTAATTGACGTAAATATTTTTGCATTCGTGTTCCTGTCGTTCAAGGTTAAAAGAAATTATTGTAAAACGTGTATAACCCAGTAGAAAATAAAGACAACTTACTCAGATACATTCAGTGAATCCGTTAACTTAAAGACAAGAAATAAAGTGTCTAATGCATTTGTAACTTGAAAGGAACTCTTAAAGGTTAGTTCCAGCCCCACGAAAGTAACATTTTTCTTTTACCTGTTCTCGAAGTTTCTCATTGTATTTCTATCGGATTCCAATAAATAGAACTTCTAATAGAGACCACGTTGAATTCATTTATTGAGTAAGTCTGAAATTATTATTATTATTATTATTATTATTATTATTATTATTATTATTATTATTATTATTATTATTATTATTATTATTATTATTATTATTATTAGTTGAAGTACGATGTTTCAAATCAGGTGATGCACTATTTACGTAAACTAAATGATAATTTATTTGATAATATTCACTAGCCCACTATACATTTGCGAGGTTTTGCTATGGGAAATGAAGTGTATACGACATTGAATAGTAAAAATATTATAATAAAAATATATTATTAAATATATTGATTAAGTAATTGGAGTTAAACATGTTTTCCAGTAAGAATTATATATAGAGAGGATTTACTTTAAAATGCGATGCAAATGAATATTCTAGTTTTAATCCGATTAGAAACCGATAACTTACACAATACTATTTACTTCATTAGTTGTATAAACCTTTATGCTTATCGTATTATAATTATCTTTGAAATTGTGATTTTGTCATTTCGAAACGTAGAACTAGAAATAAATGTAATATTCTACCTAGGTATTTGATAAGGAACCCTTTGGAACAGTGATGATTTCAGGGCATGAACTGTGGGAGAATTTGAGACCCTGTCGACATAAATTGGTGGCCATATCTTCGATCATGCTCAGAGTGGACTAATAATGTTCTATCAACTTCCTCTCATTCATATGTTGAACGTTACACGGGGAAAATCTTCTGAAATCATCAATGCTTATAATCAGCTTTTCATTACAAATCAAAAGATAATAATGAAATATTGAACATACTTAATATTTTGTTTTCAGTTTTGGATTTTATATTTGCAATTCATATAATGTTCCCTTCTAATCGAATTTGAGAGAAAAATAGTTGCCAAAGATTTATTCAAAGAAATGTTTTCAGTCCTCTCATGGAAATAAGGAACCCACTTTTAAAGAAAACAAAACAAAACAAATACTTCCTACAGGATTTGAACACATAAACTTATGATTGATAGGCTATTGACCCAAACCGCTCGACCAGTTTTTTTAACAACTTTTTTATTAACTAATAGTTTTGGATACATACAATCATTAATACAACTGCAGAACAATATAAATATATACAGCTAATAATGCACAATGTAACTCAAGGAAAGAAAAAAAAACTGCTTATGGAGCATAGATACAAGTTGTATCATACATTTTGTGCGTTTTTTTTAAAGAACTTATGTAGCATATACACAAGTTTTACAAATGACTAAAAACTCATTGGAATAACAAAAGAGTACAAATTAATTACGCATATATGGTATTGTCGAGAAAACGAGCAAAAGTACAAGTTTTCATAATGGAGCTCATTTTGTCATAATTAGTTTGAAGATATTCAATATAAAACGAAGAATTACCTGCAGTTTCCACTGAGAGTACATACGTAATTGTTTGCGCTATAAGCCAGGTAACAGCATTGTGTTTCGTTTTGGGATACAAAGAATATTCCGGTCGTAACAGGAGATTGACCTCGATTAAGCGACGAGGTTGGCGCATAATAAGACCCAAAAATCGCTGCAATTGGTACCAGATTTGTTTGCTGTTCACACAAGTTGTTAATCTATGACTCAAGGAATCAGCATCACCGCAGAAAGAACATATTATATCAGCACTAAACCCACATTTGTTTCGTTTTACTTTCGTATCTACAATGTCATTCACTACTATGTACCAAAAGAATTTATTTTCTGCCGTTAAATATTTTGAGTGTATATTACGAAATATTATATTCCAATTATATTCTGGTTCTCTTTCTATTAATTTGCATGGTGATAGCTGTTGTATGTGGTGCATGTACCATTGTTTACTTGTTAAAGTCAAAACATCGGGAGTTCGATGACATTGATAGATATAGGCACACAAGACATTAGTTAGGTAAGAGCAACTGGAGGGGAGGGAAGCGATCGCCAACGGCAGTGTTGGATCGATCGTATCCAATAAATATCGCAGCAAGTGTCTAGTGGGAGAGGGTACATCTTCAACTAAGGCAGTCAAGTTACGTCTTATAAACAAACTCTCAGCCTTGAACTGCACGTGAGTCATGTTAATGCCTCCGTTCGCTACCGATAAACAGATGTCATTATAGCGAACACGAAACACACAATTGTTCCACAAAAACCAACCACAAACACTTTGTAGTTTTTTGCCTGCTGTAGAAGGCAGGGCAAAGACGTTAGCAACATACCACAGTTTACTCAAAATATAAACGTTGAGAAGTCGAGCACGAGACAATAAACATAGTGACCTACATTTATGCAAGAAACTTAAAAGCCTGATTTTATTAATGACAAGGTCATAATTATATTTTACTGTTTCAACAAGATTACTCATAAATGATATTCCTAGTATTTTAATCCTCGATTGAAATACAATGTCCTGAATTTTACTAAACTCCTCAGAATTATATATTATAAGACCGGTTGATTTTTTTCTATTCAAGAGAGCTCCAGACACTTGTTGATAATTAGCAACACTTTGCATTAAACGGTTATAGTCATGAACAGAATGCAGGAAAACATTGACATCATCAACATATCCACACACACGTAGAGGACGTGCAATAACATCAAAACCCTGAATCTTGCGGTTTACATCATACAAGAAGGGTGCAATAGCCAAGGTAAATAATTGTAAGCTTATAGGATCTCCTTGTCGAATACTACGAACTACTTTGATGGGAAGGGTAAGATGACCATTAATATTTAATTTAGTCGCAGCGTCTTTATAGAAGAATTTAAACCAGTGTATAATGCGAGCATTAAAACCAAAACCTGGCAAAACTCTCCACAAATAGGAATGCTCAATGTTATCAAATGCATTCTGAAAATCTAAATTAACAATAGCTGCGGTAATCTCACAATCTTGACATACTGTAATACAATTTCTAACATTCATTAGAATCTGATATATAGTCTTACCCTTAACTGCAGCATATTGCAAATCACCCAGCAACTTATTCATATATGGAGCTAATCTAGAAGCCAAACAACGACTAATAATTTTAACATCAGTATTTAAAAGGGAAATAGGTCTGAAATGTTCAACCATTGTTGGTTGAGGCACTTTGGGTATAAAAATAGTGACAGCAGGATTGGGTCGACAGATATGTTCGGAAGCAAAAAACCAAGCATTGACCACATCAGTAAGTGTCTGACCTATGACGGGCCAAAGTTTTTGATACAATATACCCGATATTCCATCTTGTCCCGGCGATTTTCCTGGCTTTGCAGCAAATGTTGCCAACTTTACTTCTTCAAGTGTAAAGGGCGCCGTCAAAGACATATTATCATCATCTGTTATGACGTTAGGAATAACTTCAAAAATAAAATTCTCAACATCCAGTCCTCGTGATTCACCAAAAAGTTTTAAATAATGATCATAAAATACCTTTTGAATTGCAAAAACATTCTTGCAGGGATCTCCATCCGGAGTAAGAACCCTCTTGATCAGGCGGCGCTTGCCACGCCGGTTTTCTTGCAAAACGTGAGTAAGAGAACACTGTTCAGTTACATCAAACATAAGAGCCTTACTCCTAATTTTTACACCTTGAACTTGAATCCTATGAAAATCTAAGAGTTTTGCTTTATATTTTTTAACAAGGGGCAACAATGTTCTGTCGGAAAGAGCATCTCGTTGAGCCTCTAATAAACATCCGTAATAAAAATTATACAATTTCAGGCGATCACGAGAGCGTTCACCAGAGTACCATTTACAGAAGCGTATTAGGTTAGGTTTAAAATAGGTAGTCCACCATATGAGGATATTTGGGTACCGTTTTGCTTGCTGTGTCCAATAGTCCCATTTACTCTGAAACAATGTAAGAAATTCCTCATCTGTTAATAGTGTTTCATTCATATGATAGTAACCACGTCCACGCACAATTTTATCACATGGAATCTTAACTTTCATCACTAAAGACAGATGATCACTAAAACAAACAGGATAACGGTATATATCAAAAAGCTGAGATTTAAGAGATTCCGTCAAATAGAATCTATCGATTCTCGAGGCACTATTCTGGCGAATCAGGGTGTACCCCAACAGATCACTGTTCCTTAGTTGCCACGCATCATACAAGGGATAATGAGAGATGAGTTCATCAAGGGAAGCACAATAATTAAACCCTGGGTCCATATCTGCTCTATTCAATACGCAATTCATATCACCCCCCAAAATGACATTGTCTGAGGCACAACTAAACGATGTCGCAACATCAGTCGCAAAAAATGTGTTGCGCGCACCACGATTATGACTTCCAGATGGGGAATACACATTGATCATAGTCATTCCAAACAAATCACCTCGTATAATTCTACCACTGGGGTGACATTGTACATTCGTAAACGGTAACCCATCTTTAACCAGAATCGCAGTACCAAGACGATTATACGTTGAATTGTTATAAACGTGATATGAATCATGTACATTCACCACTTCCGGACCTACCTCTTGCAGAAAAGCCACCTCAATTTCAGATTTCAACAAAAAATCAGACAGAGCATGATACTGTGTGGGTAAAGATATTCCATTTAGATTAATACTAGCAATGGTAAGAACAATTGCCATGAAAAGGTAGGGAAGGAGACAGACTTGATAGTACATGATGAGATGCGTAGTTACGAAGTGGGAGGACTGACTCGGAAACACACTAGTAAACATGTCACACACACAAGAATCACTAGGTGACAGTGACACCAGAAAGTGGAGACTCTACAGATCCAGAAGCACTGTCTTCTACCGAAGTTGTTGCAACAAGCTGCAAATGTTTGGAAACATTAGCACTAGTTATCCTGTACAAAGCATCACTAGCTGGTTTATCAGGTTTTCTAGCAGATGAAGAAACTTTACCGTCTTTCACTGTTTTCCGTCTCTTCTTATCTTGAGAGGATCGCTCTTTAGAACTACTTTGCGAGGGAACTGAGGCTAAAACGAAGGTATGATTATAAGATGAAATGGATTTCTCACTCTCAGATGGACCACTGCCAATAGTAATAGGAACATCTGCCACATCACTTATATCGTCAGAAACACAGTCAGCAGCGTCAGCAATAGAAACCGCTGGAGGTATCGAGTCGGATACACTAATTATAACTGGAGATGAAACAGAACCTATTGCGTGAGGCAAAGAAACCTCGACAGGTGGCTGATTATCCGAAGTATGCTCAAGTACTGGATTAGATCTGCATTCAGAAGTAGCTGAAGCTACCGCTGGAACATTAGCAGTGTCAGCATTCACTATCTCCGCACAAGAAGGTGACACAACTTTATCACTGTCACTAGTTAATGGGGGAAAATCCTTGTCACTAAAAGACGAAGGTAATGAAACAACAGGTTGTACACTCGTAACTGAATTAAGTGTCCGGACTAGGTTAACTTCGGTTGAAGATTGCACTATAGGTTTAGAGTTTACATTACGTCTATCGCATTGGTCATATCGATGTTGAGGACTATTACAAGAAAAACAGGTACGTTCCTGACCAAAATAAGATACTAAGTATCGTTGACCTTGGATTTCAATAGACGATGGAATTGCCTTATCTAACTGTATGAACACCAGTTTCCTCCCAGTACGCACTCGGTATCGATGACTACTATCATAAAACTCGTCCTTGATATTTTTGACACTACCATATGGTGTCAACACTTTTCATATTTCTTCATCGTCCAATTCACTTGGCACTAAAGATAATTTAACTAAAGTAACAGGCTTATCTGCAACTTCCACACTCACTTCATACACTCCATTTTCAACAGTATATCGTAATCCAGTACTATTATTTCGAATTATCTGTTCACACAAAAGCTGGGATATTAACTTAACGAACACACAACGTCGGTAATTGTCTAATTCAATACTCACAACTTGGTCATTGCTTAACTTGAAATTGTCAAATATGAATTCATGTATTATATAAGTAATTGGGCGAGTAGGCACATTACTAAAGTTTACACGCAAAGTATTAACTCGTTTCACTACCATTTAGACGATCAGAAGAATTCTAACTTGAAGTATGAAGGTATGCCGTATAAACAAGCAACAGCGCATTCCGCAGGTCTGCTCACCACCGCTGCTACAACACGACTCCTACCAGTTCGCACATTTTCATTGAGTTTCTTTAGACTTTTGTGTAAAGTAGTTTCCTGCTCCAAACTTTTTTGTTTATGTCGATACCACTATAAGTTTGTGGTGAATATATGGGCGTTACAGGTCTTGCAATCATAAGGGTCTTTTTCGTATAAGCTATATTCAATTTTACGTCCTTATAACTTATATGCAACAGGTTGAATCTGTGAAGTGATTGGGGGAGTGATCGTAAATATTTTCATAGGTAGAAGCCTGGATATGGAAACCCGCTTAACGTGGGGATTTACTATTGTGAAATTTGTTATATTCTTCAAGTATATTACATAGACAGTATAATTATCAATGACACTACTACTACTACAACTTCTA
Organism: Thermobia domestica; assembly: GCF_964235325.1. Lineage (NCBI taxonomy): Eukaryota > Metazoa > Arthropoda > Insecta > Zygentoma > Lepismatidae > Thermobia > Thermobia domestica. Next base: position 86,551,880 of record NC_137465.1, read on the forward strand.
TTTGTAACATCTCTGTATGTAAACGTGAAAGATATGCGGTTTGTATTTGAGTACTAAAAAAGTAGTTGAATGAGAATCTCGGTAGTCGTGAACTCTAGAAATCAAGGACATTGTTCACTAGCTTGTGACTTTGGGTTGAGGGTCTAGGTTGAGTATTCGGGATCGAGCCAAACACTGTTAAAAGTTATAGGGCACTAGCCTAATATCTTCAAAACTGCTCGGTCCGGGTTTAGAATTCTCTACGACTCGAGCAGGTCGGCTCGCAGCTCATTCACTATCGACCCGAACCGAGAAGCGAGCCGAGCCAACAGCTCACCCAACGACTCGGCTAGAGCCCTCGGCTCAGTTGAGCCGAACCGAGCAGATGGCTCATCCCTACCAAGCCAGCTCGAGCTGATGGTTCACCCCAAGTGAGCCGGCTCGAGCCATCTTCTCAGTTGAGCCGAGCCGAGATGAACTTGTTATGAAAAATCTCTTGTGTTTTCGCTATCGAGACGAGACGAGATGCGAGCAGTGTCCATTCTCGTGAACAACACTAAACGTATCCCATATTACTGTTTAGCTTTCATTTCTCATGGCTTTTGTTTTCCAGTGTAATCAGGCCATGATTTCAAGACGAGTTAAAACGAACGAACCATTTATCAAACACGACTGAACTCGAAACTCGACGCGAAAAAGTGAATCGGCTCGGAAACCGACTCGAGGTTATTACCTTTTACTTTACTCGCAACTCAATTTGAATTCGTGTCGAGTAGAGTTTTAGCTTGACTCGTGCTCATTCATATGCCTTAGAATAACTAGTTGCTTATTATTATTCTGGCAAACTAATTATATAATAAAAACAATGTTGCTATGTAAAATTAAAAATACAGAATTTAGAGAAACATTACACTACAACTAATAAAATGAGATCACATGAACTGGGAGTGAATCAAACTTGATGCTTTTTAAAGCTAATTTCAAACTCTATAATCAACGAGACTTTAGGATAAGCAAACTGATCTGAAGGAAGTCCAATATTACATACCATCAGCAAACTATTTTCTAGTAATAAAATAGGCCTGCTCATCAGAACACAGTTTATTCATATTACCAATTACCATGGCACCCTAGCTGTTGATAAATATTTCCCGCCGGGGCAGTTCAGACTGTTTACTTTTAAATTCTGTCCACCATCATCCTCAGCTCTTAAGAAAAAAGTATTCTTTCAAATGTTCGAACGGTAAAATATTTTCGTTCTCCATCTTTATAAAAACAACACCAATCAAAGTAAAATAAGTACCGGTGTCATTGCACTAATAATTCACTCACTGAATGTATTGATTTGGGGCTGTCAAAATCTACGACAAAATATTCCAGTATTTTTCATTTACACATCCTATCTTCTTTCAAGTTCAGTTTCTCATGCCATTCCATTTAGTCTAATAGTTTCTGTTCGATTACATACACATTCCTCAATCCCTTATAATATGTCCAAATTAACAAAACGGTTCTCTTGCTTTCTTTCTAATAATGATGATTTAGATTTCAAGAAAGTTAATTTTAAATAAACATTCAACCAATTTGTTAATTAATACGAGCATTGAGTTCTTCATCATTGTGTGTTAATATATATTCTTCAGTGTTTACATTCTAATAATAATAAATACTTATGCCAAACTTAGATATAATTGCAGTATACGAAGGTTAAGTGGGTAATAAACCAGTTCAAGCCAATATCTTACTTCAATCTGTATCGTAGATTACAATTATCGTTAAAAGAAATTGAATATTCGTATCCAAAATTGATTTTATGTAGGTAGGATGGATAGGGATGCGCACGAGACAAGGTTTGGGGCCTTCTCGTCTCGACAATATGCTGTAAAAGTGTTTTGTTCACCAATCCAAAATGATATCTTCTACACTCTGGAGCAAGCTGCGGAAGTGCAGTTCCATAAGAGATAATACTTTGTAGTTTATGTAGTCGCCAAACGAACGCTCGTATCGCGGGTTGCAATTGTGGTTTCCACTGTTCGAAATAGAATCCCAATAACCTCCGAAGGCATAATCTGTCAAGGCGGATGCACTTTCATGCACAGACACTGTTGCAGTTACTTGTCGCGTATCATTGTCGTGAGGGTCTTGCCCTATTATTCTGTCCTTCGATAAGACGTTTGTTTTGCTCGAATCTTCCATACTTCGTTTCGTCCACACCGTTACACATATGCATTTTACCTTACATTGATATATCAGACCTCCCGCTTCTCATTTCAATATTTTACGCTATATCCAAGATCCTGGTTTTCAAGATGGCTGCCAAGTCAGTGTTATACGACCCGCTAGGGAGAGTAATGCTCCAGGAAGTACAGTGAAACCTGTCAACTTGGCCACCTCTCTAAGTTGGCCACCTGTTTATTTTGGCCTAGTTCGTCTTTCCCATAAGACATTCGTTACTTACTACTCTATAAGTTGGCCACCAGTCTATCTTGGAAGTTGGCCGCACTGAAGCTGTTTATCCTATGATGATAATGATAAATTTAGCTGCGTATGTTGGCCACGCAAAATATGTTTCGTTATTTTTCTTAACTCTTTTTTATTACCATATGAGAGGCAGATGTTCTGTATTTGTGACTGGACACAAAGAAGCATAGATTAGTACGATTTGTTCTTGGAGACCAATGGCCAGAACACTACCCTGAAAGGGGTGGTGTAGGAAGGTGTGAATATGAAAAAGCACGTACAGGAATTCAGGAAATGGTTGTACGTATTTGTTTTACCCTATCTGTTTTGGTAAAACCATTAGCTATATCAATTCCTCTCATCAGTGGGGAGCTTTAGTAATTCCGGAAAATTCTCAAGGTTAAAATTAACCATCTCAATTTGGTTAACTATTGGCACCTGTCGGCTTGTTAAAAAATAGCGGAGTGTTTGAGATATCAATTCCTTCAAGATTTTCTCAAAACATCTTTGGCTGCGAGGGAAACACTTTTAGCTCATTAACAAGAGGTAGTTAACTACAATATTAGAATGTGCATATCTTCCAAAAAGAATAAAACAAGTACGTCTAGAATGAACCACCATTCAGTAACAACTGAAAAGAAGTCTCAGTTGCATATGAATTTCTCAATTTATAATTTAGCTTTTCTTGTTTTCAATCTGAATAACTCAGTGTGCTATAATATCAATTTCAATAAATTGCGTACATACGCTTTTTTCTTCATGGTTGTTTGTGTTATTGTGTTTTCAATCCAAATAATCCAATGTACCAGACTAGTTTTCAGGAAAAGAGAGGTATGCGCATATATTAAACATACTATAGTAATATTTTCTAGTGCTGTATACTTTTATGATTACTCTATATACATTATTTATAAGTAGCTGTCGTGGCACTGGCTATTAAAATTTTACAATCAAGTAATACTAGAAATCCTATTCTAAAAATACACAAATCACACTTATTTTCTGTAAGTTGGCCACCTGTCTAAGTTGGCCACTTTTCGATGGAACCGATGGTGGCCAACATAGACTGGTTTCACTGTACGTTTTTTTTTCGCGAGCTACTCTAGCCAGTTGTTTTACGCGCTATCCTAGGCAGTTGTTTTAAGTTGGTCACAAAATTTATATCATGGAGTACAAGGGGAGCAAAACGAGCCCTGCGTGGCTTCTAACCCGTTCTTACTACTACTACTACTTATCTACACAAAAGTAAGTAAATCACTTTTTTGAGTATTATTTTCACATTATTTTAATTTAAAAAGTGTTATAAAAATGTAAAAAAATGTAAAAATTCTTTCCTCGGGCCGGGTTTGAACTCACGCCAAAAATATTCTTGTTAGTAGTATATAGCAGTAGTGCACTCGGCCACAAAGACCGACAACAAAAAATGTATTTATTTATTTATTTATCAACACAACAGGCATTACTGCCCAATTATAGTGTCTACATATGAACTTAAATATATAATGTTACAGTATAACATAAAACTTGAATACCAATATATATATATATATATATATATGTGTGTGTGTGTGTGTGTGTGTGTGAACCTGATGCTTGAACACAGAATACTAAATTGAAATAATACATTTTACTTTTTTTTTTTTTACAAAACACTCAATACTAGTTTTTTGAATGATTTTTCTGAACAATGAAATATGTCTACAACTTCGTAATCTTTAATGATTTTATTGTATGTAGCAGAAATTTTCCATGTATGTGACATATTCAGTGCATTTGTACGTGCCTTTCTGCAGTACAAATCTTTGATTTCTGCTATTTGAATGCAACGTGACAAGAAATAGATAACGCCAACCAATCAGAACTGTGTGTTTCGTTTCTACTTCCGGGAGCATTACTCTCCTGAGCTAGTCCTAGTGTTGTAGCATATCAAATATCTTGATTTTATTTTGGTGCTGGCCATCCTTTCCGTTTTCGACATAAATGGGTACCTTGCAACGTTTACCTTATATCATATTGGCGCGTGGTGCGTTATGTAGAGGAGCATATCTCCGGTGTTTCTGAATATGAGGAGCTAAAATTTGACATTTTTTCTTCTTTTTTTATGTGTCCTCTGGGCGAAGTTTGAGTCGGATCTGATCCTGCCTTGTTCTGTACATTGCTTGTTAGAAGTAAACGTTTCGTAAGTAACAAACGTTCTTTGTCTGACTTATGACTGCCTATCTTTCTGTGTGGCTCCGTGGATGAGTGAGTAGAGTCGTTGCTTTGTAATAATGAGTTTAGTGGTTCAAGTCCTGCTTAGGGCAGTTCAATTTTTTCGTTGTTTGATTCCCATATCTGATTATGTTTCTCCCCCTCTGTAATCATCTGATACTCTCAACTGAGTTCTCCACTTGAATTCAACAATTGGAAGTGGGATGCTCTCACGTTCGGGTGAGCGTATACATGTCTACTTACAAAATCAATATTTTCGGCAAAATATGAATGCTATCCGATCATTTTGTCTCAAATTCTAAATTTGCGCATGTGACTGTATCTCTCTTTCATCATATTTGCATCTCTCGTTTTCCAAGGTCATCAGCTATGACATAAGATGGCTTGGGAGCAAACATTGAAATCATAAAAGTGTTATACCAATGGGCTCACTCTCACTAAGCATTTGATTAAATGTATGTGTTTTCACACTGATGGAGGTTGGGGTATCCGCTCTTCCTACCCTCCTGAAGTGACAGAATATTTATTCAGACTCTGCAAAGTAATTTCAGATCAAACGACAGAAAGAGTGTTCATTCCAACAGCAACAGGATTGGACTTCAATTTTTTGTTTCAATTTATCTCCACAAATAGAACAAATATCAAGTAATATGTTTGCCATAAGAAGTAGATTCATTTCATTTGGAGAAATGATGTTGTAGACGATAGTGGGAATTTCGCCCAAGTGTACGGTAATTTTCAGTGCCTGGCGTTTATGCCACCCGACTTCTTTTAAAGTTAATTCGGTTGCAATACTTCCCGGCAAATGCTTCGGACTCAACCGGTGGAGCACTTTAGACGTAAACCTCCATTTGGCTCTACCATCCAGAAGTGTCCCTCGCTGTACCAACTTGTTGAACTTTTCGTAGTCTGTCATGTCCCTCGTTGCTTGCATCAATCATTTTCTTACAAACATCCTTTTTTTGTAGTATTCAGACAAAACACGGCACTGGTTTCAAATAAATTTGCAGCTTCAGGGATCTACTCAGTCGAATTTGTCATAACCAAATTAGGAGCATAAGGCATACATTGGGTGTAAATGATTTCAGAATTATCCTTCTCCAGTAATGCTTTAACTCCTTAATAGCAACCACTGAAGTTAGCAGCTCCATCAAAAGAGCAACTTACAATATCAGACATCAAAACATTTTTGTCACAGAGTACTCTTTCGATTTCATTATGTTATTTGTCTTGTAGTGTCACTGTTTACCACTGGCGTCTCTGGCATATACAATTTGGGGAGAACATCAAAGAAAGTTATTTGAATGGTACTATTTAGCCCAACCTGTTTGTTATCTTTAATTCCATTTGTTACATTTCTGCTTACCTTCACGGACCCTGTGAGGCATATCAAGAACTCTGTTAACAGCCTGAATATTATATGACAAATAAATATAATTATTATTATTTACATGTTATTCTGTCGTTAGTAAATAAATTAAATTAGAACAAAATATTGAATATTTTGTACTTCAAAATATTGGGGGGACGCGTCCCCCTCTTCCCCCGCCAGAGACGCTCAAGCTGTTTACGACAACTGCTAACAGCCGCTCAAATACTTGACTGTTTATAACGTAGATAATTACTATAGCCAGCTGATTAAGCCCTGAAACATCTTGGATAGAATCAACTATTATGTTGAAAATGCCCGCTTTCTTGGCGTCTTCCACTGTTTTCTCCTGTTATTTTGTAAACTTTTTGATAGAAAATAAATTTTAAAAAATGCGCTGTTTTTCCATTTTTGACTTATCAAAGATAGACCTACAAGATGTATTAACATCCATAAAGAACCAATCAGCCTGTGGTTAACTATGAACCCAGCTACAAACCAAGCATCATTCTTCAACCTTGGAAAGGCCGCAACTACCCAACATTATGAAAAAAAAGTCCCAGGTCCCAACAGCTCAACATGATGAAAAACATGCCTAGGACCGCAACTGCTCAATGAAATGAAAGAAGGGCCCCAACTGCCCAATATAATGAATAAAGTACCCAGGGTCCCAACTTCTCAATGTAATGAAAGAAGACCCCAACTGTCCAATATATTGAAAGAAGGGCCCAAGGCCCCAGGTACAAACTAAATCACAGTTTCTGATAATAACAGACCATAGTGAAAGATGGACCTAGCCAGAAATCTAGTAACAGAAGGACCCTATTGAAAAAGATAACTTACTGATTGATGGAAGGATGGAAGAGGAGTGTGTGTTGGTAGCATAATGACACTGAGCTACCGAATTATTTAGCTCTCTTTTGTTTTAGCTTTTCTTCTCTTTCTTTCTTTATTCTTTTATCATTGTTTTCTTAGAGGGCCTAGGCCGCGATTGCAACCTAAGGGCCCTGGCCAGTCTGTCCCTAACTACCGTCTTTCTGAGTTTGTATTCTCGGGACATAGCCCAATCAAACTTTATCTATTACTGACTTTCTCCTTACTTCTAAAATTCCATTTCTACTCCTGGATCAAAGTATATTAGGTGGAAAACATTTAGTGGAAAACATTAGTTTAATTTTGCTATGAGAGGACATATGTGGATCTGTATACATGGTTACTGAAAAGTATTGGGAGAGAACAATAATAAGGACATGTCAATTGCATTGATTTGAAGTGTGGTCACCATGGAAGGCATCTTGAATTCCGCCATATTGCATATCACACAATATTGTTTTAAATGTAAAAGGTTGTGATTTTACACTTCAATTTAGACTTGAATATTCCCACAAATGAGATGTGAATTCATTTTTGACACTTCATCTGTTTGAGACAGGGTGTGCTATGTTTTACATATGTATCAAATAGGGAAAGTATTATGACAGGGCTGTAACAAAGAGACGCACAGACGGAGGAAAAGCAAATTTTACAATTTGGCATTGGTGTATAAACTGCGTTAAATGATTTAGTGCACATCATGGCAGCCAGCTTGAATTCCGAATATTGTATACCACACAATATTTTTAAATAGATAGAGGTATGTGTTGAGTTTTGATTTAGAGTTTAACGTCCCGTTCAGCAGCGATGTTATATGAAAAGAGGTATGTGTGTCACATAGATTGATGCTAGAATCTTCGTACAAACTACATTCATCGTCCGTTTCAAAAGCATCGGAGTCTACATTATTTATTATATCCATAATTTCTCCGGACGAAAATACGCCACTATCATAAGGACCACGACTTGTCGCGGTGGTATTCATTAGGGATGGCCTTTTCCAAAACATCTGTTTTTCGATTTTCGGAAATTTCATTTCTCGTTTTTTCGAAAATTTTTTTTTTCGTTTTTCGGAATTTTTTTCGTCTTTCATTTTCCGAAAAAAATTGTTTTCCGTTTTTTTGAAAGATTTTTCGTTTTTCGAAAAAAAATCGTTTTTCGTTTTTTCGAAAAAAAATCGTTTTTCGAAAAAATTCGTTTTCCCTTTTTCGATGATTTTTCGTTTCTCGAAAAGTTTTCGGAATTCGTGGAATGATAATGTGTGAGGAAATGGGAGTATCCAGGAAAAATACACGGACAAGATGTTGTCTGCCATGAACTTACTTGGCCTGGGATCAAATGCACAAGAGGAAAGCGTTCTAACAGTGAGCTACCGTGCTCCTTGGATTTGGATCTAATGAAAAGATAGTGTGTAGTGCCTACTATTGACGAAACTCATCCAATCACGACCTAAATTAGTATGGTTATGGACAGCAATGTAATTAGTACGCACGTTAAACATGATGGTGTTTGGGACTTTTGTTCCAGAGTTATTGCTAATCAAATTTGTGTTTTAAGATAGTGATATCAAGAAATTTCACTTAGTCGCATTTGATTAAACTCAAATGATCTGGACGAAAGTTGGTAGGATCGTAAATATTGACAAGCTTGGTATGCGTGGAAGCTCATATAAAATATTATGATGTACAGACTTTTTGTTCCTGAGTTATTAGCTATGAATGTTAAGTTTGGAATCAGTGAAATCAAGAAATTTCATTAAAGCGCGAAAGATGGAACTCATCCAATTTTTACCAAACTTGGTAAGGTGGTAGATCTTGACGAGCTTAGTAACTATAAAGGTAACCAAGTCGCTTTTTCTATCTGTCGCTTTTTCTATCTGTCGCTTTTTCACCCAACACCTTCAAACATCGATATTTAACCTAAGACATACCTGGAAGATAAAAAATAGTCTCCTTCTGCCAACGTTTTGGAAGGCCACGTATTTCATCGCGGAAGAACTTGGTGGGCCGCGAATCGAAGAAGGTATCAAGTGCATTTTGCACCTCTACTAGGGATTTGAACTGCCGTCCTCAAAGCTGATGGTCCAAGGAATGGAACAGGTGGTAATCGAACGGTGCAATGTCCGGGGAGTATGGCGGATGCATTAGTGTTTCCCATCCAAAGTGTAGAATGGTGTCCCGGGTCATCCTAGCCACGTAGGGCTTAGCGTTGTCCTGTAACAGGAGGACCCATTTGCGATTCAGAAGTGCTGGCTCCAGAGTCTTGAGCTTTTTCTTGAACACGGCTCAACTGCTAACACTACACAGTTGCATTGATGCTCTGACTAGCCTCTAGCAGTATTTTTTTCTCAAAATACTGTCCAGAAAAATTGGACTTGAACTTAGTTAAATCAATAAATTTCATTAAAACGCGTTAATCTCATCCGATATTGACCAAAGTTGATATGGTCATAGACTTTAACGAGTCTGGTACGCGTGCGAGCTCAGCATGAAATATTGTGATCCACAGACCCTTGGTTCTCGGTTCTTGAGGGATATAAATTAGAAATAATAATTCACAAAGGTAAACAGTGTAAAATTTATATTTTACTGAATATTAAAAAATAATTATTTACTAATAGTGATTATTAATGTGTTATCGACAATATGGCCGGACCAATTTAAAAATCGAAAAAATGGAGCAAAATATATTGCATTCGGTTATATTTGGTTGGATTACATTAAGTTACGTTAGATTATGTTATTAGGTGCGCAGTTTTACTATACGGATCCATAGTATAAGTAGAAGTAGGAGTAGCAGTAGTAGTAGTAGTGGTGGTGGGAGTAGGGGTAGTGATAGTAGTAGGAACGGGTTAAAAGCCCCACATGAGTTTGTTGGTTTCTGTTCTCGACATGAAATGGGCAAATTAAAGATTTGTTCAAATTTATCTGTATATTTTACAATCTATGGATCCGTATAGTAAAACAAGTGTACCTCTCCGCGAAATAGTTCATCCGCCTCCACATACAGTGCCGCTTACAACATCAAAAACAACCAGCAAATGCAATCACTATCTGAGCATTTACTATTCCCCTTACCTGACTTTCAATCACTCTTCCTCATAAACTTAGATAAATTCTCGAATTGACCCAATAAATTTCCTAAAATTGGTCCGGCGATACAGCAATTAGCCCGACAGTATATTTTATAATGTAAAAAAAAGACTAACAAATTACCAAATAGAAGGATCCTGTATAAACTGATCGTGATAGTATCAGGCAACTCTGTAATAAATTGACTTTTAACAATTGATTTTAACAAAATATGAAACACGAAGTTATTATATGTAGTGATACTAAAGACTTCTCACTAAGATCCCCCATTCATTTCTCTTATTTTCTATGACTAATTAAGTCAGTATCAAAAACAATTTGATTCTTTCAAAAATAGGTAATTTAATACTAACAAAATACTATTGAATGGTTTATTTGTTCTAAAGATGTTTTATATACGGTAGGACAAAGAACTAAGTATCTGACTATAATAATCTCATCAAACGAGAATTCAAATTTTAAATAGGTGGGTCTTCGTTTTCGTATTAGTTTTTACTGCTACTAACTTTAGTAGAAGAATACTACTAAGATGAAATATTTTTTATTTGGTTGTTTGTTGAAGTACACCGTCCCTTTTCAGTATCGAGCAAGACTATACAAGACGTGGACCTACATTTTAAAGTGGAATCCGAACCACCATAACACGTTCAATGTTTTCCCACTCGGGACCCTGTGCATCAAAGGAATACGCGCTAGCCACTAGACCAGTGGCAGGGCTTGAAATCTTTTCTTGGAATTATGAAATTATATATTTAAAAGAAACGTTTGTCGCTTCCTAGTACCTCTCTCGTTCTATGACAAAAAAGATTGTAACCAGAGATATAGTAAGTATTTATCACTTTCGGTTGCATTAAACTTAGATATGGAAACTACCATTGTGACACAGAATCCATATTAAAAACTGCTTCCGGCTATCGCCTTTACTATGAAATCGGAAATGGTAGTTTCTCACTATTTCCGGTTTACATAGAGGGATAGCGATCGATATGACAATCTTCGAATCCTGGATTCATATATATAAACATATCTCATTATCTCTTATTATTTTTGCTCTATGGTGATCACTGTTGAAATTAGAAGTGGTAGTAAATTTCTACCACAGGATAAAACTTGGAGATAGTCTATTGCGAAGGTAATGAATTCATGCTTCTCGCTATTACCATGCTTGCTCTATGGTAATCAATACTGAAACCGGGAGTTGTGATCAGGGGCGGATCCAGGACGGACTTCTGGGGGGTTATAATACTACTGCTACTTAGAGCTATTTTTACAGGCTCCAACTCTGGGATGGGTTTTATTTATATATAAAATAGGAGTGTTCTCTTCTGGGGGCCGATCGACCCCTGGATCCCCCCTGATTGTGATACATTTTTCCTACTTCCTGTTTTTGTAGAGAAACAAATGAGTTTCGGTTCACAGTGGAAAACTACGGCAGACTTGCAATCCAAGCGAATTGAATATTCAAACTTCAGTACAACAAGTAGCACAACTAAAACTCTTGGTTGGAATAGATTAATAAGATCAAAGATAGAATCTGTTCCTCGGATGCTGAATCCGTATCAAAAAGCCATTATTAGCTATCACTTATCGTTTTTGTTCTATGGCGATAAAGATTGAAAGCAGAAATGGCTAATTTGAACCACTTACGGCATGAATAGAGGATTAAGGGAGGAGACGGAATCTATTTTTAGGATGCTAAATCGATTTCAGAAAAGTTCTCGATATCTTTTATAGTTTTTGTTCTATGAATATAAGTATTCGAACCGAAAGTAGTACTAAATTTCAAGCAATTCCGTTTACAACAGAGTAAAGCAGGTTATGACGATATATTATCTTAAAACCCTGAATTAATTCCAGAAAATTGCTTGTCGCTATCTATTACCATTTTTGTTTCATCGCGACAAGTGTTAACACCGGAAATGGTTAATTTGAACACTTTCGGTTCAAATAGAGTGTTAACGAAGAAGGTGAAATCTATTCTTGGGATGCTGGATTAATTAAAAAAAATGCATCTCGATATCTCTGACCGGTTTTGCTCTATGGAATTTAGTATTACCTATATAATCAAAAATAGTAATAAACTTCAACCATTTCTGCCCTTGTGGAGTGTTGCGGATTGTAATTGTATTTCCTCTTGAGAACCTGAATCGATTGTAGGTGAACCACTTGTCGCTATCTATTACCAATTTTGTTCTGTGGCGATTAATGTTGAAACTTGTAATCGTTAATTTGAACCACTTCTGGTGTGAATAGAGATCAAGGGAGAAGGTAGAGCCTATTCTTAGAACGCTTAGTCGATCGCGAAAAACCACATCACTTTTGCTTTATAAAAATCCGTATTGAATCCCTATTGAATATACTAGTAAATTCAGCCACTTTCAATTTCGATAGTATTGTGGGTTGAGATGATATATAGCTTATATACTCTTGAGACGTTGCATCGATTCGTTTAAAAACACAGACACACACTTGTGGCTATCTATTACTATTTTGGTTCTAAATCGATCAATGTTAAACCGAAAATGATTATTTTAAACTTTTTGAAAGTTAAAGAACATATTAATGTCGATTCATGGTCGGAAACAAGAAATATTAAATCAAAAATAATTATGTAATTATAACGTCAAAAGAAAAATTATAGTCCCTCAGAGTATAAACACTTCATCCAGTTCCTTGCCAGGTGGTAAAGTGCCCAGGACCGACGAGACGTTACCACGTTGGATAGAAACGGATATGCGCTGTATTAGATAAGATGTGGAGCGAGCTTCGCCGGAAATGCGTCTTCCTACCTTCCTACTGAATTCAGGACATCTTGCATCCCAAGCACCACTTGTTTCAATAGCGATTGGAGTGAAAACAAACTTGTCGAGAAGGTTGTTGTATTTTCTTTGCTTTTCAGCTTCTCTGCGATTAGCAATAGCTCCAGCATTCAATACTGACATAGGGAGACTTGAATCAGCGCATGTGAAGTCCCACAATAAACATTTACCTCTCATCCATGGAACCAGTGTCATCCCATCCGGTCGCTTTCCATCCGAACGACAGCAACCAGAAGGTTCCCGTATTGGAGGAAATCCAGCTGTGTTGAGGGCTCGTAGTATTATATCATTTACAGAGGAATGTCAGGCGAATCTACCAGCGCTCTTCATGCATGAAAGGCCATGCAGGCCACATTGGTTAACCTCATCCCCACAAGCTGGACAGCGATGAGGCTCACAAACTGCTAAGCCTAAACGTAAGGCTGCAGCAATTCGAAAGTTTTCATTTGAAAAATGAAGGCCTAAAGGCGGAGAAGGTATCGCCATCAACCATGCACCCACTTCGAGAGACGAGGCAGCAAGAAGCCTGGCTTTATTTTCCGTAACAACAACAGATTGTAACAAATGATTATGTAATGCTATCGTAACAGTGTAAAAAAGTTACACCAAAAATTGGATAAATTTGCTAAATGGAAAATGTAAGGCATTGTTGCATTAATAAAAAATTATTTTAAACAACTTCCGATCTGAATAGAGAATTAATGGAAAAGATAGAGCTTTTTCTAGGTAGTTGAATCGATTGCAAAAATCTACATCTCGATATCTCGTAATTCAGTATTGAAACCGAAAATAATAGCAAATATAAACAATTTCTGGTTTTGATTGAATGTTGTGGATAGTTGTATATTGTCTTAAGACGTTAAATTGTTTGCAATAAATTGCTTCTCGCTATCTATTACTCTTTTCGTTCTATAGCGATACAAATTGAAACCAAAAATGGTATTTGAACCACTTACGGTTTTAAATGGAGGGTTAATTTAGGGGATCGAACCTATTTTAGGAGCTCTAAATCGACTTCTCATTTTAGGGGCAAGAAACGACTTCTCAATATTTGTTACTGTTTTGCTCTGACACCTCTCGACAGACAGACGGACAAAGCCATTCTAAAGACCTCCGACACTTATGCATAGCGTAAGCTGCAAGTGTAATAGGGGCGAACATTGAATATATTCTTGGGACACTGAATTGGTTTTGGAAAACCGCGTCTTTCCATATGTTACCATTTGTGTTCTGTATTGATCAACAATGTAGCAGAAAGCGATAGATCTCTACCACTTCTGGATTAAATAAAAGTCAAATGCATTAGGCGAATCTATTCCTGTTGCAAACCTATGCTTCTCGCTATTTCTTACCGCTCTTGCTCTGATACCAGCTGACAGACGAACGGATGGATAGGCAGAAATATGAACATAGCCGTTCTATAAAACTTCCTATACGTATGCATAGTATACTATAGTTTGGAAGTACTAACAAAGAAATAAATTCAGTTTATTTTACAAAAATTATCCGTTTTCCGTTTCTCGGTAGTTTTCGTTTTCCGTTTTTCGAAAAAAATCGTTTTTTATTTTTTCGAAAAAATCGTTTTTCGTTCCTCAAAAATTTTTTCGTATTTTCGAAAAATTTTTCGTTTTCCATTTTTCGTTTTCGAAAAATTCATTTTTCGGAAAAATGTGGCCATTCCTAGTATTCATAACCGAAAGCTCTACTAAAAAGAGAAAGTGAATGCTAAGCAAGCTACAAGAAGGATGTTGAAACAACTCTTCCACTGGCTAATAGAAGAAGGAAAACAAAAGTAGCTACAGATTTTTGCCTTTTGAGTACTCATATCTTTTTGGGAATATATACTTGACACAACATGCTTTTTAAATCTACGCCAGACGTGACCTGTACGCATGAAGGTGAAAAATATTCGTGAAAGGTAAACAGAAGAGACTAGTTGTATACTTCTGTTTTCTAACAGTCAACTTCGTGTTCAACTGCAGGAACTGACCTTGATACCTACTACTTGACTGAACGCCTTGTAACAAGAGGGCAAATATAATTAGCCATAGGTCTCTTACAGCTACACAGCGAGCTGTGTGTGTTCTGTGTCGCTCCCTCTCTGCCCCTGGCTGTGTTCGCTAAAATATTGTTTGCTTTTCGTGCTTTGGGGGAAGGAGTAAGACACCCTTGCACACCTTCGAACATAAAATAATCGAAAGACGACCGATGTTAATGTAGAGTTCATAGTTTCAAACAGTGGCGTATACTGGTTTGAAGGCATGGGCTACCACTGACCTTGCATATTATTATTATTAATAAAAATGGTAATAATAATAAAAGTAATATAATAATAATAATAATAATAATAATAATAATAATAATCACAATATGCATAACAATGAACAAAAAGTGGTTGATGTGTTTTGTTTGATCTTGTGGTTTGAGATCGTTAATGTTTTCCACCGTAAATGAAATTCCATCATACATTTGCGCAGTTAACTTCTTGTGAATTTTCGTAAAATGTTAATTTTTATTAATGTCCCTTCCCTCAAGATTCGCCTCTATTACTGACGTTGGTTGTCATTCCGTACCAGTCTACACAAAAATTCTGCGGACATCTTTATAATTGTTACGTTTATTATCGCTATCTAAATCTCAAATTTTAGCGTTGTGTTAACAAACGATTCTCCGGCCCTTTCGTTGCGGAGATCTTTCGACCTGGGCGCTTTTGAGGAGGGGCGTTTTGATTCGGGCCTTCTGGCTCCGGCCCTTTTGTTGAGGAAACATTTCGACCCGGGCCCTTTTTACGAGGGGCCCGTTTGACTCCGGCTTTATTTGACCCGGGTCCGTTTGACGCAGGGCCTTTGACTCGGATCCCTTTGTCGTGGAACCCTTTTGACCCGGGTTCTTTTTATGAGGGGCATTTTGATTCGGCCCTTTTTGACTCCAGCCCTTTAAACCTGCGCCCTTTTCACGCACGGCCGTTTGACTCGGGCACTTTTATAGAGGGACCCCTTTGGACTCGGCCCCTTTTTATGAGGGGCGTTATGATTCGGGCCCTTTTGTTGTGGAGACCTTTTGAACCGGTCCCTTTTGATGTGGGGCCGTTTTCACTCTGACCCTTTTGTAGTGGAGCCTCTTTTGACCCGGGCCCATTTGACGCAGGGCCCTTTGACTCGGATCCTTTTCTCGTGGGCTCCTTTTGACAATGGCTCTTTTTATGAGGGGCGTTTTGATTCAGCCACTTTTGACTCGGAAGAGTAAAAACAGCTAGTAGCAGTAATTAGCTCACTCATTTCCTATAGTCCCTTAGTGAATTACATAAATCTTACAGATGTTGTACCTCTTTCTTTCTTCTCTCTATACATCATGTCTGGAGATTAATGTATGGACAAATAGGCTACAGAGGCAATTTTAAAAAGTAAGATGATCTACGCTATCAGTGACAGATATTGTGGTGTTTAACTTAACATATAAGGCAATAATACGAATCTTTTCAAAGATGACAGTGCACTGATGCTTCAAATCTGTGCCTTTACTCCCTATACCTACGTTATTTCCGTAGTCAAAATGAAAACTCTCCAAAATTAATCACAAATTCTTATGCAAGCTTCTCTTCCTTAGAGTACTGCACTGTCACATACCCGTCACGGTGATGTAAAGGCACTTTTGGCGACGAGGATACATAGTATAGTTGTCTTAGTGCATAAGTCTACATTAATTAAACTCAAAAGTTGCATTCTAACTTCTTTTTCAATTGTATCAAAAGCGCCACCATTCGTCTTTGCACTAATGAGAACTATAGATTCACCTTTAATATCCGCCATTTTCGATTACTTTTAAAATGTCACCCTTCCCGATTCCTCAGGGATGAACTTGAACGGCATGGAAACAGTCATTATCCATCTCAGCAACTGATCCGAACACTACGGATTCAACACGAATATCGATCATTCCAATTATTTTATACATGTCACCTCTGCCATACCCCTTCCTTGGGATGCTAGGGATTCTTTACCCTCTCTATTATTTCTTTCCAATTGGTAAGACATATCAAGTTTAGTTTTAATTAATTCAAGTGTTACATAATCATGTAGGAAAAAACCTTATAAAATTAATGGAGGTGACTATTGAATTGGAAGTGACAGAAATCAACAACTTTCGGTTTAAAATCGATCACTGTAGAGCAGAACACGTTAGTAGAGAGATAGAAGCGGTTTTTAAAAATCGATTAAGCGTTCTAAGAATGCTTATCGTCTCTATTCTTAACCTACACCTAAAACAGAAAAGGTAGCAATTAATATTTCCTGTTTTTAACGTTGATTCCTATAGAAGAAAAACTGTAATATATAGCGATACGCTGTTTTCCGTAATGGATTAAGCGTCCAAAGAATACATTTTATCTCCATCTTTAACCCTACACTAAAACCGGAACCCTTTCCGGTTTTAACGTTGATTACTGCAGAGCAAAAACCGTAACCCGGTCTTCTAAAATCGACTAAGAATACACTTCATCCTTTACCCTTTACTAAAACTGGAACTGGTAGATACCAACCACTATACTGAAATAAATAGCAAGACGCAGTTTTCTGCAATCAACTAGCATCCCAAGAATATAATTGGGTCACCAACCCATCCGTCTACTAACACCGGAAGTGGTATAAATCTACTATCACTTCCGATTTCATTATTAAAATGTCTTCATCAGAGTTTATTCAATAAGAGCCTTCGCCTGGCTGGAGGCTTTGCCCTCAGACTTGCAAATTTGTTACGTCTAATGTTTTGCATCTCAAACCTGCAATCATCAGCGTTTGCTCGGCTTTTCACTAAGCTAAGCATAATGTTTGTCGTACGGCTTTTCACGTGGAAGAGCTCTGGTTCAATTCCCGGGGGCGCATTCTGCTAACTTTCTGTACAAAATAATTTATATATACACCTGTTATGTCTTACACAATTCATAGCTACATATAAGTAACAACATCTGCTAAGTAAAATGTTTGTCATACGGCTTTTCACGTGAAAGAGCTCTGGTTCGATTCCCGGGGGCGCATTCTGCTAACTTTCTGTACAATACAATTTATATATACCTGTTATGTCATACACAATTCATAGTTATGTATAAGTAACAAGTTCGCACTGCAAGCAAAATATTTAGCGTACGGTTCTCCACCTGGGAGAATACTAATTCGAGTCCCGGTGCAATGAAAAAATGTTGATTCCCTGTACCCTCCATATTACATTATACTATATCTTAGTCACGTTATAATTCCATAAAAGTACACCGAGTCATATCATTTTCAATGCCGGAAAATCCGCAATCAATTCCCGATTAAAACCAAACAGTTCCGTCCCCCTTATACTCCAGACAATTACAATATGTCCCTTTCCCATATAAAAAATGAACAAGTATAATACAAGAAAACTACAAAGTTAGTGCCTACTAATGATTTTTTCTTCCGGTGCCTTCTATGTATCAATTTTCTTCTTCCAACAGTATATTTGCGTTTCTTATCTCTTATACGTTGTACGAATCATGCAAATAAATCGGTATTTATATGCCCTTCAATCTTTCCAGAAGTTTCGAGAGTGTTCTTTCCCCTATTCCAACAATAATAAGCTTAGAAAAAAGATCTCGACGTTTCCAGTACTTTCTTTCACTCATTCCGACCCAGCAGCTGCCGCGTTACATGTGCTACATATTAATGAATCCAACCATATATTACCTTGTTCTACGTGTGTGATCTGCATATTTTATTTCCGAAAGGTCTTTTCTGTATTCTGCTTGTCCAATTAACATTTCTTTTAACCGGAAAAAGGTATATCCATTCTTCAAACTGTCATACTATAAAAAGACCGCCCGTAAAAACAATTATTATGTACAACATCTCCACGGAATATGTAATTCAAAGCTATTCATCAATGTCAAGTTTGATTTTAACATGCAGAAAAGTAAAGCAGCTTGCTACGTGTTATGAATATATAATTAGGAACTTGCTTTACTTATGTGTTACAAACTACTTTCTATTCCAAATCCTTTTATTAACTTCTAGATCACAATCAAAAACGCTTAAATATGTATCTAATTATTAGGATTACGCAGTAAGATTTCTAATAATATTATACATGAGTACATTAGTCCGTCTCGTCCGTTACTCGGCACGAAACTCTTGAACGAAACTGAATTTGACTTATGGTTTTCGCAATTGATAGCTAGAGTAGTTATCTCGAAAAAGTGCGTTAGTAGGGGATCATAATCCAGGAAGTTGCGGATCAGAAACCAGGAGAGGTAGAAATCAACCATTTTTGCTTTTAACGTTCATCCTGTAAACCAAAAAGGGAATAGATAGCAAGGAACGGTTTCCGGTAGTTGATTTAGCATCCCAAGAATACCTTTCTATCTCCATCCTTATTACTGTATTGAAATTGAAAGTGTAGAAATAACCTAATTCCCGCTTTAACATTCAACGGGTAAAAACGGTAATATACAGCCTGAAGGAGTTACGGGAAACCGACTAAACATCCCAAGAACATTTTTCATTTATATCCTTAACACTTGGATAAAACTGGAAGCTGTAGAAATAAACCATTTTCGGTTTGTTCCTGTAGAGTAAAAACTGTAATAGATAGCGAGAAGCTATTTTCGACAATCGACTGAGCATCTGAAGAATACATTTCGTCTACCCATAACACTCTAATAATATCAGAAATGACAGGGTGTCTACTAAAATTCCAAAATTAAATTTCGTAACATTCTCAAGAACGATTTCAGTGCGACTTGGCCCGAATTTTCATGCACGCGACAGAAACATGCTTTGCTTGAGATTTGGTAGCGTCTAAAGTCAACCATTGACATTTATGGTAGTAAATTTTGACGTTTTATAGAACAAAATTTTCCAGTCTGTATTTATGTTTGTACAGATAAAATGAATCGTGATCCGAACGCAGAATTTCGTGACTTTTTTCTTAAGTTTCGTAACCGTTTTCTGATTTCGTTACTTTTTTAATCACTTTCGTGACTTTCGTGACCGATAGACACCCTGGTAATCCAGTATGACTTCCGGTTACAATTTAATATACATAGAACATGACCTATAAGAGACAGCTAGGAGAGCTTTTTTTTTTTTTTTTTTTTTTTTCAAGAAATGAGTTTGCGTTCATAGAATAGGTGCCGTCTCTTCTTTTACCCTGTAATCAAACATAATTATTAGAAGCAAACTACTTACGGATTTAACGTTCATCGTTGTACAGTCTTGTTCAAGAAATCTTCACTACCCACCCATCTTTGAAAGATCATATTCTAGCCACTGCAATAGGAAATTATATTGCTGTGGCTGTAAATAAACGTCTTAATCTACCAAAGAAAATTCGCATCTATTTGATTTAATTCTAAGACTACAGACCTTTTCGAAAGGAGGTGAGTGGCAAAGTTTTCTTGAACAAGACTCTATATGACAAACGGCAATAGATAGCGCGACACGGTTTTCGTATTCGATTAAGCGTCCCTAGAATACATTCCATATCCACTGTAATCACTAGAGTTGAACACTAAGTGGTAGACTTCAACTTCTGGTTTCAATTTTAATTCAAAACCATGGGTGGTCCTGTTTACTGTCTTTAAGAGATTTTGTTTGAAATGAGAAGTCCTAAAGCTAAATTTCATATTTCTAATTTTCAGAGATTCAGAGATACCGACATGTTATTATATGAGTAATAATAGCTATTCTCACCTTTTTCCTTCCCCTTTATTACTAAGAAGAGTACGAGTAGAATAGGTCTATGGGAAATATTTGAAAGTTATATTTGATCAAACTTTCCCTGTTACGTAACTTATTTGAACAAAAGTGAAATAAAACGCCTAGCTCGACCAAGTTCAAAAATGTGTTTCATACGATGCAGTATTTATTCTTTGCAAGAAATGTAAATTCTCTTGTGCTTTTACGATCCTTCTTTTCAAAGTGAGTTAATAAAATAGATATGCCCCACGTGCTAAATATGTTTAAAAATTCATTTCAGGCGTTTGTTCCATAATGATTGACTCGTAATATCCTTTATATGGGTTTCTTAATGGTAGTAGAATAAAATGTCTTCAAAATGACCAGAAAATAAAAAGTGAAACTTGTTTCTCAAATTTTGTAAAATCGAAGTCGGTGGTCATTATGGAAACAGTCTAGAATAACACTATATTTAAATAAATATTAATATATTTCACGCTTTCCAGTGGCTCCAAGAAACCTTCTGATAGTGTTTGGTTTTATCACCGACCTAAAGCTCATTTTTTTTGGATTTAAAAACATTGGGAAAAATAGACTTAATTTCGAACTTTATTAACCAATCCTCGTATATTTCCGCACATTCTAGAAATTCTTCTCTCATCGCTTTGGTATGTCTTTTCGTTTATGTTGGTAAGCATCAGTCCGATTTCATGGCTATATATGGAACAACGACTTCCTTTGTGAACGCTTCTCTGAGTCCAGAAAACGGGAAACTTGCAATCACACCTACATGTCATCGTTCATCTCTGGTTGGTTAATTCGAAGCATCCGCATCTCTTCAGACAAAGAGCTTGAATTCAGCATTATACGTCATAACCGGGGGACTCCAGTCCCAAAGAACTCATACACAATAGCCAACTAGACAAAGCCTCAGTGTTTCGACACCCTCAGTGAAGATTACCTCCTCGTTGCTGTGTGCTAGGCGAGGCAGCCAGCACCTACTCGATAGCAGCGTCCATGCTACAAGAAATTGTATATTGCGCGTATCTTACTGCTAACTGTATGAGTTATACCTCCATGGGACGAACACAAGTACTTAATTAATTGAGTATGTGACAAACAGTTTATTCCCAAAGTGTTTTTTGGATGCAAGTGTATAACAGTTTCATCTGCGAAATGTTTTTGATGTGAAGAATAAGTCGAGTTCATTGTTCATTACAATAAACATCATAATAAGCGAGACTCCAGAGCACGATTCGTTTGGGACCAGGAACTAGAGACTGTATTTGTAGCGCCGGCTTGGAGCATCGTTCAAGGAAGCTGCGTTCGGGATTCAACCCAGGACATCAATGGGACAACAATAATGGCTAGCCGAAGAATGACGTGAGTTGTTTAGTTTATATGCCAAGCCCCTACTTCGTCGATATTAAGTAAAAGGTTGTCAAATCATTTACTTTTTTTCATCAGTGTGCATGTAATATCTGTGTTTATTGAGTGACATTATATATTCACTATCTAAGTCTTGAGTTTATCACTTGTATTAAATCCAATGCATGATTTCATCACACTCCTAGTATAGTAAATATTTCTTACGTTGTCTGCATCTACACCTGCTGCGCTCCCAACTCCTGCATGACGGAGATGCAGGCATGGGCATGAACCATGATCGTTGTGGAATACTTGGGAAATAGAAAAAACAAAGAAAAAAGATATGAGACTGAAAGTTAGTCCGAACCACGATGAACATAATGGTTTCAGTGTCATAATCATAAACGGATCTAAATATATTATAGTTTTAATAAAAGGATAGTATTAATAACAAATCCAAATTAGTCCCAGGATGAAGAAACTTATAATTACATTTTCTGGGTTTTCCAATCATTGAGACCTGATACGCAAAAACTATTATTGTTTTCGAATTCAGTGGGACAAAAGCTTTCAGAATTGCCTATTAGTTTTCAGGAAAGAAATTTGATATTGAACAGTGTAATCCAATGGAAAACATGTCATCTAGTTTCCATCAGTTCCTTAAGGTTTGTGATCGTGTAATCACCATTTCATTTTGTCTGCAATCGGTAACGATTTCAAGCTATTAGACTTTTCATAAGTAGCTATCTACGATGTTTTCAACAGCGTATATCAGGTTTTCCTGACGAATTCTTTTCAAAACGATACAGCTGTTAAGAAATCTTCGAATCAACCAATTTATATCAATGTGCATTTCATTTGTCTTACAAAATTAAATTTATGGAAACAGATTTCACCATTGTATTCCTCGTTAAATTCTAGCCCAATTTGATATATTAAATTATTTCTCTTCTATTTAAAAAAGTCGAGCGAGATACAAGATGGCCCACTTCAAGATGGCAGCCATGATAAACATACCCTCAAATAGATGTCTACTTCCTCCCAATGTCGGTTAATGTGTTTTTGTTTTTCATTCCTTTGCCTGTTTTCCAAAAAAAGAAAAAAAGAATTTTTCAAACTTGAAAGACATTGTTACGGCTGATTCTGATCAAACAGAATTTTGGCCACTGCGGCCGTCTTTATGGACGTAAGCACTTCTTATTTTGCTTCTGCTCGTTTCTTGATACGTCACACTTTTCTGCCAAGTTTGGTCAAGAAACTAGATTTCCACACCGATAGGTGTACTTGTAAGAGAACAAAACGATTACAGAACCTTCTTGAAAAATTGCGAGAGACAAGGGTGAAATATGTATTTTAAAAGTCATTCACTGTCTTTATTTAGATTTGAGTTATTTCTCTGAAAAAAATTAGCTGCTACAATCAATGAACAGGGTGAGTGTTTTCAGCAGAATATTTTGCAGATTGATAAATGTTAAAAAGGGACATAGGTATAACCACTAGACCACTAATGAGAGCGCAATAATTTCTCTCTCTGTTTCTTCAGATCTTGGTGCATGTTGGTTGTAAACCTGGAGCACCATAAATAAATTGGTACAGGCCAGTGCGAACTTGGCCCTTCGAGTTCAAGTTTAAAAATGAAAATAGTGTCTTTCGTTAATGAATCGTTTGTGTACGAAGCCCCATCGTTTCTGCTTCAATAGTTCCTAAGTTGTAAGCCAAAAACTGAAGGCAGAATTGGAAACTGGATACAAAGTTCTACTATTTCTTTTGAAATAAAATGCTTTCATTTGTCGCACATGTGAAGACAAACGATGGAAATAATGGCATTGGTTACTGCAATGTTTGTGCTCATTTGTGCACGAAACCCCATCAGTTGTGTTTTACTAGGTATGGTGATATGAGCGAAAAACTGGTAGGAGACCAGCGCGAACTTTGCCTCCGACTTCAAGTATAAAAGATGAAAATATTGCCATTCGTTAGTGCATCGTTTATGTACGAAATTCTATCCTTTGTGCTTCAATGGTTCCTGAGTTGTAAGGCAAAACTGAAGACAGAATTGAGAACTGGATACAAATTTTTGCTATTTCTTTATAAACAAAATTTTTATATTAATACTTCACATGAAGCACAAATGATAAAAATAGTGTCACGGGTTAGTGCATCATTTGTGCTCGTGTGTGCTCTACGAAACCTCGGCCTATTCGGACTATGTGGCAGATCAAGCAACCAATCAAGTAAGTAAGTCGTACTATGTGTATAGTATAATTCTATTTACATTATTATTAATGGCAAATATTGAATCCAATCCGGGTCATCCTTCTACCCAAAGGAGCGAACTCGCTGACATGAAACACATACTAAACAGTGTGCGTATTTCCAAGGAATCAATTTTAAAGCAAATCATTCAATTAAACGAAAGAGTGAATAACAGTGCTTCGAGTAACAAATATTGAAAGTGAACTTGCAGGTGCGAAATCACAAATTCAGGAACTATGTAAGTACTCCGACTTCCGACAAGATAAGTTAGATGACCTGGAGTACCGTTCGAGAAGACAAAATTTAATCATACATGGATTGCAAGAAGAAGGGGGACAAAGTTGGGAAACAATGAGTGAAAAAGTAAAGAATTTGCTCCAGTGAAGGCTCGAAATTTAAGTCGCAGATAACACCATACAACGTGCACACAGAACTGGTAAGAAAATTCCTGGAAAATGTCCACCGACAGTGTATAAGTTCTTGTGTGATATTAGGAAGGAAGAAACGTTAAGAGCTAGTAAAGAAACTTCGTAGTTCTGCGATATTTATATCTCAGGATTATTCATACGCTGTGAGGAATGAAAGACGTAAGCTTCACAATTTCATGCATAAGGCTAGGGAAAATGGAAAATACCCATATCTTAGTTTTCGTTTCCTCTTCATTAATGGTAAAAGATACTCTTTGTATGATCTTGAAAGTGACAGCTATATTCTCTCTCCCTGTGAGCAAGTGGGTGGTGTCAAGCATCCTTCCCCCAATGCAACTCGTCATGGTCAGCAACTACCCTCAGGCAGAAGCGCGCATGGTAATTTTCCTCTTCGTCTCAACTGCCAGTCTCGATGTCAATGAACCCACCCAGACCTTGACAAAAACATGTCAAGGGTTCTTCTAACGAAGAAATAAGTTTAGCGCATCACATTGACAATAGTGGTGCGATGTCGGATAGTATTGTTGAACTTGAAACGAACTGCATGCATCGGTATAACTTGAAAATACTGTACCAGAACTGTCGGGTATTAAGAACAAAAACAACTGAATTTTATCAAAGTGCAGTATGCAATAATTTTAACATAATTACGGTCTCTAAAACGTGTTTTCACGACGGGATAAAAGACGAGGAATTATTTGACAAGCAGTACTGTTTTTCGTTGTGACCGAGACAGTATTAGCTCGAATGAAAAAAGAGGTGGCGGAGAGATAATCGCGATAAAGACCAAGTATAAGACGATGCAAATTGAAACAGGTATTTCGCTTAGTGACTATCTACTTGTAAAATTTACAGATTCTAAATTTTCATTTTTTCTTTGTTTACTTTACTTTCTTCCTAGGTCACCAGTTGATGCATGAGGAACTGTTTAACATGATTGAATCTCATTGTGAAGTAGGTAGCACTATTCTAGCTCTCGGTGACTATAATATAGCTGATATAACCGACGCGAACCTCGATCTTATTAGGGGTTCGGATAAGTGCAAAGTTTTGAGTAATTTTTGGGATATCGCAATCTCAGATCATTAAACAATGCTATAACTAGTAACGGTAAAACTTTAGATTTAATTTTGACCAATTTTGAAAATGTCTCTGTTGTCAGGAAGAATATCCTCTGGTGACGGATGGCTCAGGAAATGAAAGAAAAAAGTCCATGATTGTCGGGGAAAATTCGAAAGAAGCTGATTTTTTGCCAGTTGTTAGGACCCAACTAGAGGTACATTTTCCCAAAAGTCCTTCTTCTTCCTTGTGGTTTCCCCTCCAGTCCCCTTTACTACTCAATATGCAATGTTTTTGATTATAGCTCATATCTCCGTTGCTATTGATCCGATCTTCAAACTCTTTTCGCAGTCTTTTCCCCTAAACCACGAACTATAAAAAGTTATTCTTAACAATTTTCGCTATATTTAATACTTTAACAGATATTCGTACAAATATGTCAAATTTTACATTTTAAGTGTACTTTTCTCCGTTTTCTATATTTTAACTTATGTGTATTCGATAATTTGTAAAAACGTTTCAAATAAAAGGTGTAGATCGCTTCTTTAGCTTTAAAACGGTGGATATATTAATATATTTAGAAGTACGGGAACGTGTAAAAGGGCACATAAAGAGAGCGATGTACGTGCTCACCAGTATTCTGTCGGTGTCGGATAGCCACTCCCTGCGAATTGTTCAGTCAAAGTAATAACGGAGTGTTTCGTAAGGTTTCCATCGTAAGTAGTGGTGTTCTGTTATTTTGATCCCGTTTGTGATCATTAGGACAACCCATGGTTAATTAATATTTTTACTGAAATAGAATATTTGGTGAGGAAAAGTAGATTTTGGACATACGTTTTACTTTAACGTAGTTTTTATGTTAAAATCTCTTATTTATTCAATGATCAAAGCCTATTTTATTTTGTCTTTTAGCAAATCTGAGCTCTTGAAAACAGGCCAGTTGTTACGAGTTATACGAAGGTCAAAATAGTATATTTCACAAAAGTAAATGTACCAATTAGTTGCTTACATCTAAACTAAACTTTGTCAATTAAATTAAGTCTTCTCACTATGAAATTCCTTCGTTACTATGGAAACTCTGGAGTATTTTAATTTATCAAAAGTAATACGCAGAAAATTTAATGTGTTTTAATTTATCGAGTCAAATATTAAGATTGGATATTCAAGTATATTCGTATTGTAAAAAGGAACCAGAGTCACTTCCGTGAAGTTTCGATAGAACAAACAAAACTCAAAAGCAACAAGGATGTGAAGTGTAGTATTCTCTATTATTGCCGTTCTCTAATATATATATATATATATATATATATATATATATATATATATATATATATATATATATATATATATTAGGAATGGCCAAAATTTTCCGGAATCCGGAAAATTTACTGGAGGGAAAAGCACAAGGGGAGGGGTGGAGACTTGTGGGAAAATGCACCTCTAGTTGGGTCCTAACAACTGGCAAAAATTCAGTTTGGCTTTAATTTTTCCCCACAGAAACCATTTATTTCCTGGGCTAGGAAGATTCTCTCCATCCTTCATTTGGCATAACAGTGACCCTTAACCATAGGATAGAAAATAAACTAAATGGATCTGTAAGATATAACTTTAGAAAAATCGATTATGACTTGCTATACAGAGAATTTCTGAACGTAAATTGCCATTTTCTAAATAGGTACCAAGATGTAAAAGAGGCTACTGAGCATTTTTACAATGTAGTTTATACGATTTTTGATAAATGTATTCCTTGTGTAAAAGAATAAAATGTAAAATATCAATGTTGGTTTTCGCATAAGATTATCGAAATGATCAATATCAAATAATGTATCATCGCAAATTCAAAAGAATTAAAGGGACGGGTGAATATGACATTTTATATAAACACTTCAGTAGTTAGCTTAGGGACATAAGAAACCAAGTAAAATTAGAATACTCAAATTACATAAGAAAATAATGAAATCCTACTACGTTCTGGCGCCAGCCGGCTTTGGAGTTTTATTAGCTCAAGAAAGGAACATTTGCGCAACAATGCATTAACATTTAGCAATAAAGATTGCGCAGTAACAAGGACATTGCTGACTCCTTTGCAGCATTTTTTAACTCTGTGTTCAGGGAAAACCACTTATATAACACGCCACCTGTGGTAAAGCACAACCCCAACAATCTGCTAGACATGCTACATATTAAAAAATAACATATGACGAGGTTAGAGCAGCCATTAAGAAATTGAAGCCAAAAAGAACATTGGGTTCTGATACTGTACCGAGTTATATATTAAAAGGATCTGAAGAAATCTTTATCTACCACTTGATTATTTTGTTCAACTTATCGTTAAAAACAGGCATTTACCTCGACATTTGGAAAACATCAGAAGTCTGCCCCATTCCTAAAAGTCAGACTTGTAAAACAATAGAAGACCACAGGCTTATTGCTATATCATCGTCATGCTCCAAAGTGTTTGAAACAATTCTGTTTGAAAGTATTATGGCTCATACTAGAACCGCTATCTCTGAATACCAGTATAGCTTTCTTACACAGAAATGAACGGTAACAAACTTGACGTTGATAACAAACTTTATCTCCACTACCCTTGACAATGGCATACAAATAGACGTTGTATACACTGATTTTACGAAAGCGTTCGACAAAGTACATCACCAAACCCTACTAACTGAACTCGGACACCTTAATTTTTCTCAACATCTTGTAAAATCACTTTCACCCTATCTAAGAAACCGTAAACAATTCGTCGTGTACAGGTCAAACAAATCATTTATATTCTCACCAAGCTCAGGCGTACCTCAGGGATGGAACTTGGAACTACTCCTATTTCTCATTTATATCAACGACCTACCGGACTGTATAAGTAAATCACATAAGTTACTATTTGCTGATGATCTCAAAATCTATAAGGAAGTTAACTCAGTTCAAGATTGTGAACTGTTCCAAGCGGATCTGCATCACATAAGAAGTTGGTGTAAAAATAATTATATTGAACTAAATGCTAACAAATGTAGTGTAGTGTCATATACCAGAAGACAGTCCTGTATTTCATTTCTGTATGTAATTAATGAACAGCCACTATTTAGGAAAGATGTAGTCAAAGACCTAGGCGTGTATTTTGATCCCAAACTAAAGTTCAGTGTCCATATAGAACATATTGATATTATCAACGAGGCATTTCGCAATCTAGGCCTAGTCATAAAGTTAGGTAAAGAATTCGAAAATATCAATACTTCGAAATCATTATACTATGCGTACGTACGCTTAAAGCTTGAATATGCGTATACAATTTGGGATCCTCAAACCAATAAAAAGTTCATGCTCGAAAAAATTCAAGCTAAATTTCTGAGATTTTTAATGTTTAAGGACACAGGTTTACCCAAGTATATTCAGCTCCTCTACCCTGTCTAGTAACTGTAACATGTTAACTTTGGAACAAAGAAGGCTTGTAAATACTCTTTTATATTTATATAATATTTTGCATTCGAAAGTCGATTGTCCAGAAGTTGTATCCAGTTTAAGTATATCAGTTCCGTCGACTAAAACACGGAACATGAATCATAATTTCTTTAGTATCAGTAAGTCACGCACTGACATAATGACTAAGTCACCGATCGTAAGAATCAGTGCTGCCTACAATAACACAGTCAAATGATGTCCAAAAATTGATGTATGTACAAAGAACACCCGAACAGTTAAGAGAGATGTTATAAACATAACAAAGCAATTCGCCAAATAAGTAAACAACTTATATTGGTAATCAACACATTATTGGGAAAATTATACTTTTACCGTAGTAAGAATTATGTATAGTCCGAATACTGTAATTGGGATCTATCCTGTTGTGTTCTATTTGATAAATAAATAAATAAATAGACGACGGACATAGGCGCGAGCGAGAGACAGAAGGGCCCAAATATTTTTAGTAAATGAATACAATTAACCGACTTCAAGAAGGAACAGATATTCGCAACTCTCTCTCCTGAAAGAAAAGAAAAGGAACAAGGAAAAATAAAAACTCTAATTTTCATTAAAATATATATTTACTATTTGGTATTTTCGAAGTTTCTCGTCAAGCATTTTTTTAAGATAGAAGAGGAAATATTCTGTTGTCTTTTAAATGGTTCAGGTACGCACTTCCGTTGCGTGCCGTCAGATTAAACCATATATATAGATATAGATATTTCTGTGTGTATGTGTATTTATTTTTATATATTTACAGATTAATTTTTGTAATCTTTTTAAATGCTCTATTCTTAAATTGAAGTAAAAATCTTTTACATATTTCCTTGCTGATCTAGTGGCCAGCGCACGTGTCATTCATGCACAAGATCCAGGTTTATTTCTTAGTGAGAAAGCATTGTGTGCGTTGCGGTGGTTAGGATTGTACTATAAAAGGTTAGTCAACGTTTCATATAGGCTGTATACTTCTTAGTCTGCAGTGATATGTAAAGTTATATCAGAATCTAATAGAAGGATGAAGCAAGACGTCTTTCATAATTATAAAATTATATTACCGAAACCCTAATGTTCTTTCGGAATATATAATGGAAAGAATGTCAGAATTACCGTAGGTTCGTTTTATAGTCAAAAAAGAATATTATTTGTTTTACATTTTCAAAAGTTACAGAAGATATTGTTACTTTGTAACTTAGAACCCAGTATTATCAATCATAAACAATAACACTTTCTCTTAGTATCAGTAATCACATAATTTGACCCACTAGATTTTCCTAATACTTGAGAATATGTATATACCAAACATTCTCCCTACAGTACGGTACTACAGAGTGCTGCAGATTTAGTTGACACAGAACTATAAACAACTTTATATCCAGGAACTCCCGCAGGAAATTTTTCAAGGAGGGAGGGAGGGAGCACACACAAATACAGTCAGAAGTACATACACTTCGATGCAGGCGTAAACATTTTACATAATATAAAAGAACAATTATTTAGTGCATATTCTTACTAATACAAGAAATAAACTAGAAATACAGTGTATTAAGAACTAAAATAATTGAATAGGTTTCCGAGATCTGAACTCCCACCGAAAATTCAAGAGAGCAACTGCCTTTCCTTGCCGTCCGCTGCTAGCAATCATGGTTTTACAGAGTTATTTTTCTAAACACTCACGGATTTCATTTGGGTCTAGGATTTGTAACTGAAGTCTGAAGTTCATGCAGTTTGTGGCATATGATCAAGGAAGGATAGGTGATGTATGAGACTATGTCTACTAGTTTAAATTCATCCGAGGTATTATCGATTAGGCCTCAAGAAAACAGCAAATTTTCGCCAGTGTACCTTACAAGTGCGGTGCGGTATGGAGATTTAAGTTTTCTTGGTTAGGTGGCAACCTCGCCAAGTTCAATAAGAAACAGTAAACTGGTTCGGTTGTATTGGGAATTGTTGCACAGTTTATAACAACATAAGTACAGGGAACAACATAAGTTTATCGTTAAAACTGGAGAACGGAATCTGTTTTTGCTATGCAAAGGGAATTCAGAAACAAATTTGCCTCGCATGGAGCTCCCTCGTAGCCAAGCGATTAACGTACGCGCCTTCGGCGTGGGAGACCCGGATTCGATTCCCGGCGGGAGCTCATGTGATTCGGATTCCACATTAATCAATAGGTCCACTTCTCATATAGCCTGGCTGCTGAACGGGACGTTAAACCCAAAATCAACTTAACTCACATTTACTTAACATTCTTCCCCAGACAGGAACATAATGTGGTCGCTAGTGAATAAATTGGAAGAAACAGGATAGCTTCTGAGTGAGACAGGGAAGCATCGGACCCCTTAGGCGGGTGTTGTGAAAGATGTCAGTTATCGACTCCTTAGGTCACCTCAGAAATATCTCTGTCGTTTATGGCAAGAAACCGGCTATAGGTATTCAACATGTGATTTATGGGTGTTACCCCGAACACTTAATTTGTATTCTTACTAACAGTTTATTTTCTGCAGTTTTGCTTCAAAAATCCAAAACCTCATTCTAATTGTAAGGTACACAAGCGAAAATTTACTGTTTTTCTTGAGGCGTGATAGATATTATTCCGGATGAATTTAAACAAGTAAACATTGTCCCATATATATACCATCCTTCCTTGATCATTTGCCACAAAACGCATGAAAATCGGACTTCAGTTAGAAATTCTAGACCCAAATGAAATCCGTGCGTTTTAAAAAAAATCACCCTGTAATATTACGCTTACGAATTTGATACTATTCATATCACAAAGTCCCAAGAAATAATGACGTTCCTCTTTGCTTCATTTTTGAGAACGCTCAATCTTAATTTCTTCTTTAAAAATATACTTTTTTTTTAATTTTTAAACTATCAGGATTTTTAAATTATTTAAAGACAACATTTTCATGTCAGATTGATTGCAATTCTAGTGTACATTGTTTACATTGTTTACATGCTGTTTATGTCCAAACGTAACTATCGAATTTTAAGCGTAGATGTTCATCGCTTGTTTAAAGCCAGCAGTGAACGGTTGGACAGATCCCACCAAAATTGTGTTTCAACAGTCAGTATGGTATCAGATCGATGTTTCTTCCAGGTATAGTCCCGGAGGGGAGTTTGCTCTTCCTCAGAGCTAAGATAAATTAAATTGCGATTACATGTCACTCTTGTGGTACACACGTTGCCCAGCAAATAGCGTTCCAGTGCAAGCTTATCACACTGCTTTTGTCCCGCCTTCTGACAAAAATTTTCTTAAAAAAAAAAAGAAAAAAGTCTCCAGGATATGAAAAAGGACCTACATGTCAGGAGTGGAAAGGAATGATTTCTTCAGTTGTCTTAGACTATCCATCAAAATACATTTATGATGTGGACGAAACTTTTTTTTTTTACTGTTTACCATGATTTTTTAATGAGCTCATTGGCTTTTCAGGTCAATCAATATTAGGGAAAGAACTGAAAAAGAAACACTCACATTCAAAACGGCGGTATATATACATATTTCGCATATTTAGTAAATTTAAGGTACGTAAAAAAATGGGAATAAAGGGAATGGGCCACTACATTAACTTTTCTTTTTCCAAATTGAAATGAAATGAAATGAAATCTTTGAGTTTTACGTCCCACGGTTATGCCGGTTAGGCTAAAGGAGACGGTGATGATGAGTAATGAATGAAACGGTGGAATGAAGAAAGTGGGAGGAAACGGGAGAACCCCGAGAAAACCCACGCACGCGGTGTTTGTCCACCACAAAGTTCACTTGGCGGGGGCTAGGACCGAACCCGGGACCCCAAGCACCAGAGGTGAACGCTCTACCACTTAGCCACCGCGGACCCTGGTTCCAAATTGAATTTTAACATGTTGCAGTTACTGCGAAACCGCTTATTTACGAAATGTGAAATTATTTATGAAAGGCGCTTTCAGAAAACTGTATCGGAAGAAACTAATCCAAGAGGAAAACTACTCCTTGTGGATATTTCATGAGAAAGTAATCATCTCGTATCGTGTGATTGTTACAAAAATGATTTAATGTTCAATTTACACTATGAACAAAATTGTCCAAGTCATTCTTGAGAATTTCGTCGATACAAACAGGTCTAAATGTAAATTGCCATTTACACATTTTTTTCATGAAAAATTACCTATATCTATTGTAAAATTGTACGTTAAGTATTTATTACTGAAGCAAAATCAAATAATCTGAATAGTGTTTTTTAAAACAAACTATCCGAAAAACAACTCATAAGTAAGTATAATCTATCATTTGTGAATTCTTTTTGCAAAATGATTTACACTACGTTGTAGGTTCCTAATGGAATATACCAACAAAATTACCTAGTTATTTTTGAGAAAATTGTCTGAGAAATACCCCAAGAGTAAAATATCCTTTGTGAATTTTTAAAGGAAAATGATTTACCTAGATATACATACCATGTTGTAGGCTTAATGCTACATTAATTTATAAAATATGAAAAAAAAAAAACCTTAGTCGCGCTTGAGATTGTCCGAGAAAACCCCACACTGTTAAAAATAATTACTTAAATTTGAGAAACAGTTTCTCACCTGTCCACGGAGACAAATGAAATGAAATTTTGAGTTTTACGTCCCACGATTATGCCGGTTAGGCTAAAGGAGACGGTGATATTGAGTAAGGAATGAAATGGTGGAATGAAGAAAGTGGGAGGAAACGGGAGAACCCCGAGAAAAACCCACGCACACGGTGTTTGTCCACCACAAAGTTCACTTGACGGGAGCAGGGTTTGAACCCGAGACTCCTACACTGTAAAAAATTTCGCCTTAAATTTACTGACCGATTACCGTCAACTCTCGCTGCCATCCGATTACCCTAAATTTTACTGACCACCGTTTTTTTCATAAAAACGGCACACCGTATATTTAGAAGCAAAATAATATTGACCGTATTTAGAAACAAATTTGGTACCGTATATTTTATGGTAATTTACCGTAAAATTTAGGGATCGTTTTTCTTTTTTTTAAAAAAAGCACAGGTGTGTTAGTACCGTACAAGATTTACGGTAATTATCACACCGATTCCGCATCTAGAGGTCCTTGAAAGTGCAGCGTGCCCTCTTGCTAGATCCAGTAAGAATTCTTGCTGGGCAATATATATTGATCCAAGTTTCATCGAATTGCTGGAACTGTATCAGTGCACACACTAGCTATCAATAACTTTTCCTGGATGGATGCAACTAGAGTGCACGCTGGTCCACTGAAAGACTACTTAACTAAAGAAAACACAAAAATGAACGAAAGAAGCGTTGCACCTACGACGTGCATAATATCCATAAGAATAAAAGTTGAAATTAATTCTTAGTTTCTAATATCGAACCCTTGTTCTGATATCATCTTGAACATACATTGCTTTTTCTTTTCAAAATTACCAATTTTGTCATGTATTGAACAAAACACCAGAAGAGGATTCGATATTACATACAAAAAAAAAAAAAAAAAACTATTTCTTGAATTTTATAGCTGAGTTTTTTCAAGCTTTGAAAATGTAGTTGGAACAAACATCCATGTCCTTTTAAGATATTCATAAATCGATATTCTGTTGCAGTGTTAAGACTAGCTTTATCGCATGTATTTTCGCTATGAGCACCAGTTAATAGACCTCAAATATTCTAATCAGCTATTCATTCGATTAGTCACATTATTACGATTTCAGATAACCAAGCAGACACCCGACAACATAGCTTAGAATGACCAGAACTACGACTAAACAAGTGTAAAACCATATGACTTCTCACAACACTGCCTACAGTATCCAGTATCCGCTATCCCAAATTAATAAATACGTGTTTGCATAATTATGTAACAGTGGCATCAATGCTATTAAAAAAAAAAAAGTCACCAAACTTCCAGAGTATCGGATTTTTTCATATTTATTAAACGCTCAAATGTATTAACAAGACACCAGAACAGATTATAGGTACTCAGAACAAAATTAAAGATAAAAACATTTACAGAAATATTTTTCAAATCTAACAACTCATTTATTCAGAAAAACTAATGACAGCATGGGCGCCCGATGAAAACTTTCTAGGGGACTCATCTCCCTGGTTACTATATACTCTATTACATTTGATATTTTTTATTTGTATTAAGAAATTTAATACGTTTTCATTAGCTAGGGGAGCGACCCCCTGCCCCTCCTTCGGGCACACATGAGTGACAGTATTCTTTTATTTCTGTAACATGAAAAATTCCAGTTGATGCAACACAATTCATGTAATGCTGTACTAAGTACGGTAAACTACGAAGCACTTTTCCTAATTAAAAAAAAAAAAAAAAAAAGTATTTCAACATTGTGATTCTAATTCTAGCTTCGCCACCACTCGTAGTTGGCTACATTATCATAAGACTTTAGTTTATACATCCAGCAGCTTCTTGGTTTCGAATCGTTGCACTTTGGAGCGATCTGCTTGCCACGATAGCCAACTAAATTTTTGTTTGTCACCGAACAAAGTTCAAATATTAACATGGTGCTTTCCCATACATTACCTTGCTTAATGTTGAATTTCCAGGATATTTTGAACACTAGTATTTATATATCACACCAGAAAACCACACACTAAACAAACAAACAAAAGAAAAAAACAACACAAAACAAAGCACAACACATCCGAACCTACGCGCCATCAATCCTCGCTTCGACCATGTGCCTTTTCTCTCCAATGCGCATGCCCGACACAATCATCTAACAGGAAAACGGTCTCCTATCATTATTTTAGAAAAACGGTAAACCGTATATTTTTTATGGTAGGAGGCACTTATTTTCACGATTATTGGTTACAGTGTAGCACCAGGGTTGAACGCTCTACCACTGAGCCACCGCGGCCCCCTGTGCACGGAGACAATATTTTCTTAGAAATGAGATTTGGCAATTCTCATTCATGGGAAAGTAACAGTATATTTTCTCGTTTCGCTTTATATAACCTCGTCTAAATTCTTTCTCGTTTCGCTTTATATAACCTCGTCTAAATTCTTCATCTCTCATTAATGAGAGCTTCAAACTCTCGTTTCTAAGAAAAGAAATTGTCAGTGCACAGATAAGAAACGGTTTCTCAGATTTAAGAAAGTATTTGTAACAGTGCACCAACAATAATAAGCTACCCCTGGTAACTAAAAAAAATGAAAACCCTTGGTGGATGATTTGTGTCATATTGTGTTTCTTAATGGAAGAAATTGCCTTAGCTGTTCTTGAGAAACTTGTTTGGACAAAACACCCTAAAAGTGAACTACACCTTGTGAATTTTTTAAGTGGAAAATTATTTATATCATATTGTACGTTTTCTAGTGGAACATATTTATGAAGTCGAACATATATATGTAGTGGAGGAGACTATACCCTCTGAATTTTTCCCAGAGAAACAACTTATACAGTAATATGGAATTGTTAATGAAACATTGATTTATGGAAAGTCATTAAATCTCTTTTCGAAAAAAGTCACGGTTTTTAATATTTCCGCCATTCAGTAAACTACTCTTAACTTTCAACCTTGGTCTTGATACGTTCAACGGTGTGGCCTTTGAGTTTACATCAGAACCAGTGGCGGATCTAGACCCGGGCCGGGAGGCCATAGGCCCACAGTTTTTTGAGTGACAAAATCATAGAGTATTATTTATATATTTTTAAAAGTTTATATTAACTCGTAAAGATATACCTATCATAATCTGGGTTCTGGCTGTCCAAGAGTTTTTACCTTCTAGATCCGCCTGTGATCAGGACAAACGAACGAACAGACAGTGGAAATCAGTTTCCCGATTTGTAGGAGGTACGAAACATGTAATTCCGATGAAATCTCATATTCGCTTTTCTTTTTACAACCATCATTCTTTCTTCTCTCTTATGATCGCTCGGAAAGAGAAAGTACCAACTTTGTATTAATGAGCCAGGAATAAACCTCCTAACAGATGTTTAACTGTAATTTAAGTTGTATACAAAATAAAAATTAAAAATGAAGATTTGCCGAATGAGCTCCACATTGGCTGAAGGTGTTCATTTTCCCCAGCTAATTGTATCACATTGTTTCTATACATATCTTACAGTGATGGTCCTGAGCAAGGTTCGAATTACCGGGAGGAATGAGGGGGATTTTCCCCTCAATCACATTCTCTTCCCCCCCAAAGAAGTTAGCTGAAGTATTTCCACCGGGGATGCTCGCTTCCCCCCCAAACTATGCTTAGTATAACTCCAAATTTCATTAATTTTTGTCATTTCTTATAAGTTTAATCTTCGATCTGTATTTCGAAATGAGCGATGTAAACTATTCAGTTTTCTTCATTTTACTACCATCTAATTACCCACTATCTTCAACGTTGTTTGGTTATTATGACTACGGTTGTACTTGCAACTGTACCTTCGCAGCCTTTAGTTCGTTATCATTCGTGAATTTGAATGTACTAATCGCGTATAACAAAGTCACATATCGATTTATAAATGTTCCTACAGGTTGGCCAAGAAGAAGTAAAACAAATAGCTTCTTGCAACATACGTGGTAAAGTTCGGACATGTCATATTCATCTTCTAGATTTGTATCGATTATCATCTTATTTTAATTTTTGTTATAACATGTTATTTAATTTTCAAGTGTATTTTTTGTTAGCACATTGTCCTCATTCCCTAGTAGTTTGTGTGTATGAAACTCAAAAGTTGCATTTCATTTGTAGTAATTATCATAGTAATCGCTGCCTTTTACAGTTTACGGAAATGAACGTTTGAAACTACTCAAAATCTGAGTTATAGGTATTATCTCGTAACTATATGTTAACGTACAGGCTGGGGATGCGCTCCTATATAAAAAAGGGGGATATGTGACTGAAGGTGATTTTTAGGTGAATAAGCGCATAACTGAAGATTTGTTTCAGCATTTGTTAATACGACTGGTTTTCCGTGTCATTGTCCGTGTCTGTATAAGCATTTCAACTGGAGCGGCTGTTTTAAAGTTAACCCTTCATTTTGGAATCTTTTTTTTTTTTTTTTCGCTGTGCAGTTTGCTGTCCACGCTAAAAATGTCTAAAAACTTCAATGTAATGTTTTACTTTATTCGAATAACGTAGCGCATACTGATTCAACTAATCTGTACCTAATATTTAAGTAATTGTAAGTGTTGATTTCCTGAGCTCCATCACGAAATCAATATTTGGAGAAAAAAAAAGTGTGAAGAGCGCAGTAGGGAGTAGAAGAAAAAGCTGGAAATTTGAATTCAGATATTTTAAATATTTGGCCTTCGATTTGACCTTGATGCCAGAAATCGGGACCAGCAGCAATCCAATTCCCGTATGACAGGTTATCTAGATTTTTTAAAAAAAGAAAGTACGTCCGGTTTAAGTAGTAATTTTAGTGGTTTTCATGAGACTGAAGTAGGTTTTCTTTTAAAAGCTGTATGTAATAACGCGAAGTGGAAGATTTCAATATGAGTAGAAAAATTAACATATGCTTGTGGTGATGGCTATCGCTCGGGCCGAATTATTAAGTAAATAAACCTTAGAGAGCTATAGGGACAAGAGTGAGTAAAACGAAGTATGTTTAGTACAAGGGGTCCAGAAGCAAGTAAAAAACACAAAATTTACAGGAGAAATGAATCATGCAAGTACTTAGACGTAACATAACGTAACCAAATCTAACCTAACCTAAGCTAACATGAACCTAAACTAACCTAATATTAGTAGAAATAAGAGTCCATGTTCCGTTAAGGGGATCCAAAGCTAACCTAATTTAACCTAACCTAACCAAACCTAATATAACATTGTATTATGTAATTATACGAAAATCAATGGAAAGATGGGAAATTTCAAATTTTGTGTGGAAAAAATTACTGGACTCCCTTAACGGAACATTGACCGAAATAAGCGAAATTCTATCATTTTTTTTGGGGGGGGGGGCGAATTATGCAGGACCCCTACACTAATATAATATAACATAAACTAACCTAACCTAACCCAACCTAAACTACCTAACCGAATGTAAACAGAAATTACCAAAATTGTAAAAAAAAAAGAAAAAGAAAAAAGAAAAAAATTATAGAAAAGAGCTGGACCTCTTCTGCTAAACATAGGCCAGTGAAACATTTAAACAAGTTCAGAAAGGTTAGGTGGGCTGTGTGTAAGTCAGACAATATATACGTACACTCATGTCCAAAATTATTGTCCCATGTCTATAAATATATTGTTGTAGGAATATAATTTGATAACGAATTCACCCGGTATTTCTTATAATGTTAGTATGTATATAATCGACAAAGACATGTATGTAGCAAATTTCATATCAAAAGAGCAGTAAATAAGGACAATAAAACGAAAATAAATCTTTCTTGTCCATTTAGCAACATTTTGTTTTACTCAATCTAATTTTCGTATTTATAATTCTTTTCCTATAAAAGAAAATACCAGAAATACACATTTCCCGATTATACACATAGTATCAATATTAAAAGTACCCTGCAATATCATTATCAAATTATATTCTTACAAGACGAAGGCAGTTACAGATATGCGACAATCATTTTGGACATGAGTGTACATAGGTATTGTTGGTAGATCTATTAAGTTAATAAATCTCTTATTTATTACAGATGTCATAAAATATTCACGGTATCAAACTGCGTATAACGGGCGATTTCAGATTATATGCCTGCACCATTTCGGTTTGCAATTTCGGTTGTGCCCAAGACAATTATAGTGAAAATCAATTTTGATTAATACAATATTTTATTTTTTAACAATATATAGTGGAATAGCCGACATTGCTAATGGCTGCGACCAGTTGTCTTTCAGAAAAAGTTTCCGAGGGGCTCACGTACTATTCCGGGGGTATTACTGGTACTATTTTATTTATTATTATATTATAGATGTATTATTTTGGTCTCTCAGAGCTCCGGGGGGCAGTACCGCCAAAAAAACGTCTGGAAGAAACATTGGCTGCTGCATTAATGATATAAACCAATGTTGCCACAATCCTAGCTCTGGAGTGGGCTGAAAAATAGTACCAAATTGAAACAAAAAGGGCTGAATTCATTATTTTATACCAGTGCAGTGGCTTCGTACGACGAAACTAAAAGTAGAGGCGGATCCAGGGGCGCGATCACCCCCCAGAAGAGGAAGCTTTCATTTTTTATATATATAAATAAAACCCATCCCAAAGTTTGGAGCCCTTAAAAGTAGCAGTATGGCAACCCACCGCCCCCCCCCCCAGAAGTCGGTCCTGGATCCGCCCCTGACTAAAAGAGGTTAAGTTCTAGAACACTCGCTCCCATCTTCCAAGAGTTCAAATCAAGAAAGTGCTCTTTTTAAAAACATATAAACAGAAGGACTCCGAACAACCGTGGAAGTAGATGAAACTTTCCTCGCACGTAGGAAGTATAACAGAGGCCGCATATTAAAAGGGGAAACAGTAATCTTCTTTACGTATTGTAATGAAACCAAATACGCCTCTACTTCAAACTGACCAATAAACCAAAACCATTTGGCATTATGGTGATATATGAGGGAAAATGTATAACGAGACCATATATGAAACGAGGAACAAATTAATCATCTCCGAGTTCGTGTGTAACCAGTGCGTTATAATCAAATATTACGAATTACGAATTTTCCACACAAAATTCGTAGCGTTATGTGGCTAAGTAAGTAAGTTGTGTTTAGTA
Organism: Thermobia domestica; assembly: GCF_964235325.1. Classification (NCBI taxonomy): domain Eukaryota; kingdom Metazoa; phylum Arthropoda; class Insecta; order Zygentoma; family Lepismatidae; genus Thermobia; species Thermobia domestica. The sequence goes on from NC_137465.1 coordinate 86,592,622, forward strand.
AAGTTAATGTATATACACACACATTGAAAGCTCTATTATAAAGATTTTATATAGCTCTATTATAGCTCTATTATAAAGACTTGTCCATTAATATAGAAAGATATTTTGACTTACCACAAGTTTGTTCATTTTAAGCTTAGAAGTGAACTCACAGAAACGATGAACTAAATGAAAGCATTGTTAAAAATTTCTTTTATTTAAAGATAATTCAATATGATAAATTTTTGCTTCAATTCCTTTAGATTCCTTTCACTATGTACTTTGCGTGCACAAAGCACTCTTCGTAATATATTTTCTCAGTGAAGAATATGTTAAAACTACGTGCAATTTTTGCCACAATGTCAATCATGCGGTTGAAATCGTATACATCTTCCCTAATAATTCCATTTCATTTCATAAATACAATACGATTTCTAACGATTTCTCACTGCTGTTAATTATTATGGTTACACCAGAGTAGAATGCATGCACCAGTGATTGTTCTTAGCCAATGCGTATTGTATTGTTACTCGTTGTTACTTTCAATAAAGGAAACAATGCAAGGATTTTTTTTAGTTAATAATTACCTTATTTACTTTTGTATTATAGATAAAATTAATAATATTTGAAGATTAAGCATAACAATCATGCTTCCTGTCAAAGAAGAAAAAAACTGCAAGAAACCAATATACAATTTGTATTATGCATAATTTTAATCTGAAGTTATTGTTCTTTCTAAATAAAAAAGAGATAAAGATCGTATGCCCGTTATCTTATCGATAACCTCCCGACAGCGAACACCGATGGAACACGAGAAAGAAAATCCGTTGCTGAAAAGTTACACAAATTTTGATTACTCATATTTTATGAAGTAAATGTGTGAAGTATTCGGTAATTTATATAGGCCTCCTTTAATTCCTTCGTGAATATTGTTTTAATCTGCTAGTATTGATATATATATATATATATATATATATATATATATATATATATATATATATATATATATATATATATATATATATTATTTAATACTTTGATTCATCCATAATTCGCAGTATTACTGTATACATAGATTTCTCTGCCTTTACTTCTAAATCCATGTTCACTGCATTTCTTTCTATTGTTCTCCTATCATTTCGTATCAGATCATAACCTGGTGAAAACCATACAGCTCTAGGCCCGGTTTGCTATTTTTGATTTTCCTTACCGCATACTCCAGAACTAAGTTGAATAATAATGGCGACAACGCATCTCCTTGTTTCAGGCCATTCTCTACGTGAAAGCTTGTGGATAAGAATTTTCCTACTTGGACTGTACTTTGGGATAAATTTAAACATATCCTAATTAATCTAACTAGCTTTTGGCATTGCAAATTCTGCAAGATTGTTGTACATTGTTTCCCTGTTAATAGAGTCTAAACGCTTTCTGAAATAAATAGATAAATGATGTACCGGAGTATTGTACTGCCATTTCTTTTCGAGTATTTGTCGAATTGTTGATCGATTTCGTGTAAATACGCGCTGATAATCTCCATGCGCATGGGATCAATCTTGCAATAGAATGAGAGAATTTTACAGGATGTTGACGGAAGAGAAAACATCGATAATTATTGCAATCGATTTTGTCGCCTTTCTTGTGAATTAGAATAATGATTGATTTCACTTTTTTGGTAATGAGTTTGAGTATCTTGTTCTACAATTTTTCCTCTCCGCCTAAAATTAACTCAGCCGGAATTTCATGTACAGCTGGAGATTTGTTTTCTTGAATTTCTTTATAGCGATTTCACTTCCGTTAGGTTAGGCTAGCAATAGATTCCGTTCGGCTGAGTTTGTGTATCTCGTTCCGAGGCTTCCGTTCGGATCAGAATATACTGTTCTGCTGTGTGCATTTCCGTTTCCCCATAAACAGTTTTGGGTTGCGTGTTAAGCAAATCGTCAAAGAAAACTTTTCATCTATTTAAGATGCAAGGTATCACTGAGAATAATATTCCGTCGTTTCCCTTTAATAGTTTGACGTTGGAGACCTGGGTTCGATTCTAGGCTGGAGCTCATGTAGTTCGGGATTCAACTTTAATCAGTAGGTCCCGTGTCATATAGCTTCGCTACTGAAGGGACGTTAAACTCAAAATCAATTCAATTTTTTAAGCTTGATAAGCGCGAGGTTGATACCGTTTCTTAAATTTCGCTGATGCCCTTATACATATCCCGAAATTTTTGTTTTTACTATTACCTTCAAGTTCATTAAGTTTTCAAAAATTCACGTATTTTGTTCTTGGAAGTTTCCCGTTTAATGTCAACGAAATCTAGTGTATTTATGTTGTTCAGATTTTATAGCCAACGCAATTTCAACTGTTTTCTCCTCTCCGCTAGTTTAGTGCATTCCTGTTCGAACTTCAGTATTTCACGGTGCGGTGCGGTTCCTACATATTTCTGCGTGCCCCAATTTTTTTTTCGCTGAAATTAAAATGCTATCCCTAATTTCAACCCAAGTATCCTCCACATTAGTGCTCTTAAAACGTCAAGCCGAGAATCTATTCGACACTTTAGTTTGGTATTCCCTACGCTTTTTCTCCTTTAGTTACTTCATATTAAGTTTTTTCCATTTTCAGATGTTAAATACTCCCTTCAGTCAACGATAATCTCATTCTTATTATCGCTGTTACCAGATAGTAAACAGAGTCAAATTAGCTCCTCTGAACGACCGAACATCTGTTACGCCAGATTGTCTTCTTCTATTTAATTAAACGTGATCGATTTGAATGTGTTTTTTTATCTGGTGAAGTCTATGTGTATTTGTGAACGTCGTGACATGGGAATTTCGTACTCTTCACGATAAGGTTTTTGGATGTTGCAAAGTTCACAAATGTAACGCCATTATCGTTTCCTTATGCATACTTTCATTTCCTATAATCGCTTTGAAAATACCCTCTTGTCACACCCTAACATTGAAAGCCCCTAATCAAATTTTAATATGGTATCACGGGAGTAGAACAAATTCCTGTTATACTTCGCAGTAACTGTCTTTTATATTGTCATTCTTATCTACTGTTGAGGCATGTATACACGACTCCAAAAGTGAATTCCCACCTGCAATTATTTACCTGCTACGCCCACCTGCAGGCGTAGCAGAGTCGTTGCAGTGGTTGATAATTAGAAAGGCGTTGAACCAAACCTGAATTTCGTTCCAAATATATCAGTGCGGTAAACTGCAAATAAGAGAATAAAATAAATTGTAAAGAATGACAGTTTTATTACTGTGAGGGGAAATGGATAACATAAAAAGTTACAAAATGATCTTACTTTAGCAGTTCAAACAAGATAAATAATAAGAAATAGATAAAACAGATTCTCTCCTTTTTCAAAAAAAAAAAAAAAAAAAAAACCGTAAAAAAACAAATAACAGCACAACAACGAACATCCACAAGAACTGGAAAGGTAGACAAACACAGACCAAAGGACACCAATGGCGTAGTGGACTTGCGGGCCTCTCATGCAAAATAAAGAGATGGGACCTTAGTTGTTGTAAACCCAATTGTTATAATAATAATAATAATAATAATAATAATAATAATAATAATAATAATAATAATAATAATAATAATTATTATTATTATTATTATTATTATTATTATTATTATTATTATTATTATTATTATTATTATTATTATTATTATTATTATTATTATTATTATTATTAGAAACTCGTTTCCTTTTCAAAATCTCTGACTCCGCCTAAGAGCATGTGTGCATATAGCAGTCATGTGTGCATTTTTTGTCTTTGAGCGGTACTAAAGGCCAAAAGAATGGAAATCTCGGAGAGAGAAGAACAAAAAGACTTTGTGAAGATAAATTTTAAGTCAAAGTTCGAACAACTTGCTTTTGACAAGTGCTTTGTTTTCTCTTTTCCGGGAACAGAAATGTTCTGGTGGCTAAGAAATTACAGTATATAACATTGCAAATTTGCAAGTAGATTTATTTACATTGCAATTTGTGGTAATCAAGAAATTGTCATTAGAAGACATTGTTGGAAAAATTAAGTTTTATTTCATGACATTATTGTAAAAATTAATTTTTATTTCTTCATCCATCGCAAGTCTTATAAAGCATTTATACCTCGCCTTCCTCCGAATATTAATATCGAAAATGTAGGATGGTGACAATTCGATGTCAATATATTTGCGATTTCGAATATTGATGTGTGTCACTCAAGGACGCCGATCCTAAAGGGGGCCGGGGGACCCGGCCCCCAAAAGCTCATGTGGGCCCCCTATTGTATTTATGAATATACAATATTTGGCATAATTTGAATTGAATTTGTCTTAAAATCCTCATATATATATATATATATATATATATATATATATATATATATATATATATATACCTCTTGCATCCGAATGCCTCCCCCCCCAATTTACAGAGAAATCGGCGAGAATATCGATATCAACAACATAAAGCACAGGCCCAGATCCGAGAAATGACGCTTGAAATATATTGGAATCAACAATGAAAATCTAAATATGTTCTTCCATTTCCATACCCAAAGTTGATGGGGAAAGGGGGTGAACCCGAACAAAAATTTTAGGCCAAAAGATTTCTTAAAATGAAGGTAGTTACACTTCTTCACACAGCCATGGATATCCTTTGGATCCTATGGATATCCTGTTAACATCGTATTTTCATTTCTCATAGCCTTTCTTCATCCCGGTGTAAGAGTTATCCTGCGGATATTCTATTCGTGGACATTAGAATATCCTTTGGCTGTGTTGGTCAATGTTAGTTCGTGAAACGGAATATCTGAAAACGAACATAAAAGAGTCTATTCGTAACAATTTCTCCATTATACAAATTACCTAACAACTTTATATTGTCAATAGAAATCTATTACTGTTATCTCTTACTTCTGTTCCTGACTGTCATTACAAATCTGCGACAGTACACATACTTTACATAGTATAAGAACATATACTGTAATTTATCTTTTACTTATGTTCCTGATTGTAATCACAAATCAGTGACAGTACACATACTTTACTTAATATAACAGCATACTCTATAATTTTTCACAACTAAGAAAATAAGAAGAGAAATTCCTGCGATATTAAAATGGAATGTTCTAAGAAATAATCATAATGAATTATTTTTATTAGTACTTTCACAGGCTGAGAGCTACAAGACTAAATGAACTAGAAATTAGAGATTTCATTCCTTTTTTTCTCTCACAAGGGAACATCTTATATTGATAGTATCATTGCCAAAGCAAACAATGTGAAATCGATAGAGGAGTGAAAAAAGTGAGAAATCCAAAGTTTTACGGGTCGACAGGTAGAAACACAGGAGGTACAGAGAAAAGAAGGATCTAGAATCATGTGAAGATAGCAGTGCAAAAGACACATTGACATAGAAAGAACTTCAAAATGATTAAAGTAATCAAAATCATATTTACACAACAGTATAGTAAACAAACATTGTACCCACAGACATGCTCAATAACATCATACGTAATGCAGTGTTGCTAACTAAGCACAAAATGAAGTTTTGTTAAATGGCGCGGAATACAAATTATAACATCTAGGAAATCTAATTAGCGGTAGAACCATACCTGTGAAGTCGTGATGTACAGTGTTGTCAACGTTTGAAGATATGCCTATATGAATTCAATATATGAATATCGGATGTAGAAGAGAACATACAGTACACAATTCTAACTAGTTAAAACCAAAATATGAGACCACAAACAATAATATAATCATTGAAGCACGAAAATAAGGGACGAAGCACAGTGTCGAAGCAGGTTTCCCCAAGTCGAAAATCAGAATAGTATCAAACACAACACACAAAACTGAACTGATACATGCTCTTGGATTGACAGTTGATTAGCAGGCTCACGTTTCTGATGTACGTAATATTCTACCACCTCACACATTATTGGTAGTCAATTTTTCAGTGTTGCTCTTGATAAACCGCTCCGCAGTGTATTGATAATGTATGTACTCTTCTACACTCCAATTCATGTAGGAATTCATATAGGCCTGGGGGGCGCGGTGGCTCAGTGGTAGAACGTTCACCTCCGGTGATTGGGATCCCTGGTTCGATTCGAGCTCGCGCCGTGTGAACTTTATGGTGGACAAACACCGTGCTCGTGGGTTTTCGCGGGGTTCTCCCGTTTAATGCCATTTTCTTCATTCCACCATTTTCATTTATTACTCATCTTCACCGTCCCCTTTAGCCTAACCGGCATAAGCGCGGGACGTAAAACTTAAAGATTTCATTTCATATAGGGCTATCTTCAAATGTTGGCAACACGCTACACTCCGCATCAAAAAAATTGCGACAGCCAACGCCGTGCAGTTAGGCCACCTTCTTATCCCATAATCGTGCCAGTTAAAGAGCCCACCTCTCTACCTTCCTTTCTTCTCTCCTATACTGAAATTAGCTAACATCATGAGCGTAATTCTTATTTCAAACTAGACATGTATTAGTTAGGATAAAATGAAATAACAAATTGAGACGAAACAAGATTCATAGGTTGACGTATAGAGAAACTAAAACACACACAATGAAAAAATTTGAAACCAATTGATGTCTATTACACTGAGATTCAGAAATGAGCCAGAGAGAGAGAGAGACACACAGAGAGAGAGAGAGAAGAGGAGAGAAGAAGAAAAAGAAAAGGGAGAACAGATAAAATTGTGGAATTTAAACGTAGTAAGAAAAGAACCTAATATTTTAAAGTACCGTTTGCAGAAATCCAACAGTAGTATAGAAATAACGTTTGTTTCTACATATTTTTTTCAGAACTATTCGAATATATAGAAGATGCTTTAAACATTCATTATGTCAGTTTCGTAATGGATAACACTCAATTTGATGTAGAGCTGTAAATCTCCAAGACACATCTAGGTAATGTCAAAAGTATAACACACATGCTTTGTTTCCGCGTGGTTCGATTGCAAATTCGGTAGTGTTCATTGAACGTACGGTTCCCAAATACATTCTAATATACTCAGTAGATAGCGTTGGTCATATCCACAATTTCAGAGTACTAATGCAAACTAAACAAAAAAGAAAGAACGAAACGAAAAGGAAAGAAAAAGAAAGATAGAGAAAATAGAAGAGATCTATTTTACTGCTAAATTTCTATCAGAAATACCATATATTGAAAGTCCAAACTGCATGGTAACGAAAAGTTACAAATGTTGGAAAGGAAAAGTTTATGATCCTCACAAATGTAACATGTTTCAATTTTCAGCGTGAAAAAAGGAAGCATTGAATTATATGATGGGAACAAATTTTGTGTGAGACTAGTGTAAATAAAATTTTGTTTTCAAATAAGCAAAGAGGTTACCATTTTCTAGTCGTTTCCGAAGATTTATCTGTTCCGAATATCTAGAACTGATTTAATCTCTTCTGGATATAACGTAATTTGCACAGATAGAATGAACACGCTAATAGCACAAACGGATCATCGTGTCAGTCGGATGATGTTGGTTAGGTTATAGACCACCACTGGGTCGAGGATTTAAATTCGTAGTGACTCGGTAATTCGACTAAGACTCGGTAACTCAGAGGATAAGAAAGAGATTTTACTCATTCCCTTGCGTTTAAACAGTATTTCTGTCAGAGATGACCACTACTCGAGATATTATCCCCAGAGCACGAAAAACACCACGCCGAAGTTAACAGTTAATCAGATTCTCCAGACCAGGTATATTGGGCTCTTGCTCCGTTTAACCCTTAAGAGATCCGGGGTTTTTGGGCTATTTTTTAGACTTTCAGTCAAGCAGCTACTGCATCGTCACTATTTATCCTAGGATCATGGTTCATACCTCATTCTCTTCAGAATGGAGCTGGCTTTCAAATGATACCACTTGCATGCTCATACCGTATACTAGGAGCGGGAAAATTTCGGAGGGAATTTTTTTCTCGCACTTTGGGCCCCCCTGGAGCAACTCTGTGTGAGATCTCAAAAAATCTGATAAATAGTACTTGGTAGACTGAATGTGTGTGCCAAATTTCAAGTTTCTATCTTGAATACCAAGAGCGAGAGAAATTTTATCAGGAATTACCACCATGCCCCAAATTACCGTAAAACACCATGATCTCAGGTAAAAAATTTCCTGAGACATCCCTAATTACCCTAGGGTCACGTTTCACCCATCATTCTCTTCAGAATAGAACTGCCTTTCAGGCGGTATGACTCACGTGTCTCCATCATGTATCTAAGGCGGGAAAATGAAGAAAAACGGGATTTTTTGGGTCTAAATATCCTTTTTTCAACTTTTAGCCCTCCTGAACCCCCCCTGTTTTAACGCAAAGATCTGAAAAAAATCTGGTAAATACTACTCGGTAGGCTGAATGTTTATGCACAATTCCAATTTTCCAGGTGCAAAAGTAAGCCCGCCAAAAAAAAATATACCGACAATGTCGCATATTCCCGTATACAGAGGGAAATTTTTAAACATTCCCTGAGACATCCCTAATTACCCTAGGGTCATGTTTCGCCCATCATTCTCTTCAGGATAGAACTGTCTTTCAGGCGGTACCATTCACTTGTCCCCATTACGTATCCAAGGCGGGAAAATCCCGTGAGAGGGATTTTTTGGTAAAAATTTCCCTTTTTCAAAGTTTAGCCCCTCTGTACTCCCCTGTTTTAACGCAGAAATCTGAAAAAATCTGGTAAATACTACTCGGTGGACTGAATATTTGTGCACAATTTCAATTTTCTAGGTGCAAAAATAAGCTAGCACAAAAATAGTACCGAAAATGCCCAAAATTCCCCTATACAGAAGTATATTTTGATAAAAAATTCCCTGACACTTCTCTAATTACCCTAGGGCCATGTGTCGCACATCATTCTCTTCAGAATAGAACTGCCTTTCAGGCGGTACCATTCACTTGTCTTCATCATGTATCTAAGGCGGGAAAATGAGGAAAAACGGGATTTTTGGGTAAAAATATCCGTTTTTTCAACTTTTTGACCCTTTGGATCCCCCTTGATTTAACGGAGAAATCTGAAGAAAAAATCTGGTAAATACTACTCGGTGGACTGCATGTTTGTGCAAAATTTCAATCTTCTACGTGCAAAAATAAGCCCGCCAAAAATACTTTACATAAACCCACCCAAAAAGTGTTACACGTAAATATAAATTTTAGACTTATGACGTCATCACCTCCTATGTCTTTACACAGGAAGGTGTAAAACCATCCGTCATGTCTTCTGCAATGCCTCTGGACTTGAAAAACAAAAACAAAAAAACAAAAAAACCGGACGAAAAAGCTCAAATAGGAGAGTTATAACGCAATGTACCATGAAACACCCCTATGGCACAAATTGTACCATAAGATCCCCAAAGGGTTAAACCTTGGAACATGAAGTGTGTGTGTGTGTGTGTGTGTGTGAGGGAGAGAGGGGGAGAAGTGAAAGATGCAAAGACAGGATAGGGAAACATCAAGAAAGAGAGAGAGGGGGACGAATATAAATATAAAACATACTTAACATTGCAGTGTATGATGTACGACGCACACACTGTTTACTCGAACTATCGCTAATTTGCCTTAAAAGTTCTCCATCAGAAGATAAATCTCTGCAGCCATTATTTTATGCGAAAAATCATACTACCTGATGGGGAATCGAACCAAGATTATCTATTTGGAAGTGTGGCACGGTACCATTACACCACCGATTGCTTTAGCCTAACTTTGTTTAACAAATAGTGTAGTGATTATTTCTGAGAACGATAATACGAAAAGCGTATACTGCAAGCAAATGATGTCTTTGGAATGTCCTGGTAATTCCCTTGCCCTTTCCCAACCAGCATTCGTAAATCGTCTCTCTTATGATGTAGGTGTTTACTTCCACATTCTTACGTATTGCTTGTCCAGTGTGATAAATTGATTCTTCACAATCCCCTTGTAAAAAAATTAACTTTGTCGTGAACAGGATTTCAATTTATGTTGATAGCTGTATTATTCTTAAGGCCATTACGTTACCCCTACACTATCAGTTTTATTGTTACTAACTTCAAATACTGAACTTTTACTGAACTATTTTTGATACAACAGAAAAGTATTTAAACAACTTGAAAGTGAGTACTCAGCTTAAAAACATAAGAAACAGACTTCAGAACAATAATTAAAAGAAAATACAGAATTAGAACAATAACTAAAAGAAGGGAGAGACAGCGAAAAGTTTATTGCAAAACAACTTCTAAAAACCGTTGAAATAGTGCCGATCGCGGTCTGGAGGATAAAGCTTGCGACGTGTACGTCTCAAAAATTAAAAACAAATGCACGCATCCAACAAGAGCACATAACGCTGGAAATAAGCAAGAGTACTGGCTGCAAGAAAGAGCACGGTCCGATGATTAGTGGGGGGGAAACGAAAATCAGGTAATAACATATGCTCCACCGTAAATTGAGAGGGCGGACGACGAGTGATACGTCACACCAATTTCTGAAAAACGTGAAAGATAGGAGGGGCTCCAGCACATTGTGTGTAGCGATGAGCCAGAATGTCCTCTTGGTTGCATGTATCACAAAACGCATCAGGAACGCGTTGAATCTCGAACAAACACACGCGTGTAGGGGTAAGCTGCTGTACAACCTGAAACCAAAGGACTGGCATGTACGAAGGTATTACGGAGTTCGAGAGATTGGCACACCCTTGCTGCCAACCAATATGTGGAAAAAGCTGGACGACGCGCAGCTTCGTTTGAGGATATGTTAACATGGCAAGAGCACAATATAACGAACGTGCATTGTGTGGCCTCGGGTCGAGGATCACCCTGGAATGCGTCCAATAGCGGATGAAAGTCCGGACATACGCCGGACGCTGGGCTGGGAAGTGAATGAGGGTTGGATTCATGGGATAATCCGGCCAGAAACAACTAAACCAGTGATTAGTGAAAGAACCAGTTGAAGAGAGCGCGGAGTAGGAGTCTGACATGAAGAAAGTTTGGCATTTTAAGCGAATGTTAACCAAGCCTAACCCGCCCATAGAACGTGGCAGATAAAGTGCAGTACGCGGAAGACGGAAATAAAATCCGCGCCAGATATGCGAAAGGAACAGAGATTCAAATCGTTTGGCGTATATCTCCAGTAAGGGAAAAACTCGCGCTCGATACCACAGCTTGGGTGGAACATAAATATTGACAAAGTAGATACAGTAGAGTAAATGAAGTCGACGAAACCGCTGGGAATAAAACAAACTTCGTACTTGTGTGAATAGGGGTGCCCAAATCTCCAATAGTGGGGAGTAGGGTGTGACGTGATGGGTATGACTAACATAGTTAAGGAAGGGACATGCTGTAAATTTGGGGAACCAAGAGTATTCACAGGTAAGTGAAAATTATTAAACTCTAATACATGAGTTTTCCGGTTATTATAGTGAAGACCAGCGCAACGGGAATAGCGCTGCAGAACAGGAAAAACGCCCTGTAGGGACGCAGAATCCACTCCAGTAATGGTTAAATCATCAGCAAAACCGAAAATATTTTGGCTGCGAAAAAGTGAGGGTCCCGAGGGGGATAAGATGGCCAAACGGTAAAGAAGCGCGTCTAAAACTAAAGCAAACAATATAGTGCTGTAACAACGCCCTTGACGCAAACCACGCTGTAACGAAATGAGTGAGGATAAATGGCCATTAATTTGAAGACGGAAACTCGCCGTAGCATACAGATTCACTATTACCTGGCAGAAAGCTGGAGGAAAGCCCCAGGCGTCAAGCGTTAAGCGGAGAAAGTTATGATCTACGCTATCGTAAGCTTTGGTCAAATCAACTGCGAGGGCTCCTGCAGGAACCAGTGAAAATATGCAAAAAGATCCCGGAGAGAACGAAGACGGTATTGAATGTTATGAGTCTGGTGTAGCGCTGCCTGGAACGGACTAATTAATCGTTGAATAATAGGACGAACTCTAGCTTTTAGAGCCTTCGTAAATAATTTCAGGTCGACTGGTAATAAGGAAATTGCCCGGTAATCGGAAACTTCACATGCAGTAGGCGATTTCGGGAGAAGCACCACTATAGCTGTATTGTGAGCAAAAGTGTCACCCGAGAGTCTCGAGTTAAAGAGCGAAACAAGAGTCACGCGGAGAATAGGCCAATAACGCTTATAAAAGGAAAAATTCAAACCGTCAACCCCTGGGGAACTGCGGCCTTTGGCAAACCGGAGAACAGAAGAGATCTCTTCCTCAGTGATAGGACGCATCAAGTCATGACCATCACTCTCTGACACCTTGTGAGGGATGGCTGACAAAAATTCAGGTTCTGAAGTGTAATCCTTTGTGTGCGCGCTCGCAAATTTGGTATAGTACCGAGTAAATTCTTGTAACATATTGAGCGAATCAGTCGTGATATTGCCATCCGCCATGACAAGGGACTCGATGAAAGTGGCACGCCGTTGACGCAACAAAAGATCGACATGGTACAAGGAGGATGTTTTTTCCGGAAAACAATGATATAAGTCCTCCAAAAAATATGCTTGAAGCGAGGTATGAGAATCTATCTGTCGCATCCGGCGTTTAAGATCATTGATACTGGCCTGATTGACAAGGGACGGTGGTGCCACACAAAGGTCACAGAGCGCCTGGTAGAAAAAATCATATAACTGACGATCCTGTTGACGTGCAAGTTTGCCACGCCATTAAAAATATCTACGTATTTTGGGTTTGCAATATTGACTCCACCATGCTCCTACTGTTGGATAATATTGTTGCATTTTAAACCACTATTCAAAACGCGAAGTAAACGCTTCTACCATTTCCTCTCGTGACATCACTTCATTGTTGATCTTCCAAAAGGAAGGGCCACGTGTGGCAGGAAGAGAAAACGGTAACTTAAAGGCTACTTCTACCGCAGCATGAATAGACAGCGGGACGGGTATAGTTAAAACGTGTAGCACTGCTTTACATAAAGGGTCCGTTACTTATGCCCTGTCGAGGCGACTGTGAGTGGTAGAACAGGTAAATGTCATTGCGTGCTTAGAATTAGAGGTGATCAGTGCATCATGTAAGTTGAGAGCGCGCACCAGCTCAACTAAGGCGTGACACGGAGGGGAAGGTGTGAGACAGTCACGAGGATCAATCACCGCATTAAAATCCCACCACCACAATACAGTGGTGAACGCCAGGATGAATTAAAGACGGAATAATTGTGGCAAAAATCTCTTCCCTTTCTCGTATCTTGAGATATCCATAATAAGCATATAAACAGATGAAGCACATATCTTAAATGTAGCAGCAAATTGCCCTACCATCAGGTGACAAAATTATTCTATCGTAGGTTAAGCCTTTCCTCACTAAAATAGCATCACCAGTAGAAGATTCATAATTAAGAATGGCATGATAATCAGTAAGAAAGTCAGTTCTGTTAAACAACATACATCTGGGCGACGCCCCTCGGTAAATTGCTTGAGTAGTGCTATATTTTGCGCTGAACTAATCCGATTAATATTTAGCGTAAGAAGGGTGAAAGAGTTTATCATTGGCATATTCATATTCAAAAAGAAAAAAATATACAAAAAGTACTTACTTAAAGAACACGGAGGTAGGCCGTTGTAGAAAGAAACCAAATATATAACAAAAAACTTTCCCACTAATATAGAACAAACAAGGAAGATAAACACTATACCAAAGCAAGCCATAACAGGAGACCACAAGTCTGACGCAAAACTTAGTTCTCGTAAGTTGAAAGAGAGACACTTTTTCACTCCTTTTTCAGCTCCTTTTTCTTCGTAACTGACCTTGACTTCTTTTTTGCTGGGAGGCAGGATCTGGTTCGGCAGAAACAACACTTGTTGATAAAGGAGGGGAAATAAAGGTATCAGTGCCAGATGAGAAAGGCTCACTCGTAATCGAAGAAGCGTCTTGATTCGAAGAAATAACAACTACACGCGGATCTTCCAGTGGCGTCTCGGAAGGCAGCAGCGAGGGCACTGTCATTTTTGGAGATTCCTCCTCTGGTATCGATTTCGTTAATAACCCTGGAGCAACTGAACGTCGGGGTAAATCAGGGAACTCAAAAGTATCGGCTAGACTATTGACCCCGCAGGGCCAGGGCCGGAGACCAAGGGGGCTTCAGCCACACTTTCCAAAGATCCAGATGACTGCAGGGTACGCGGCACCTTGCTTAATTCAGTCATATTCACAGAGCTCAGGGTGGGTTTCACACCCACAGACCTGGGCTTTTTCTTTAAAGGACAGCTGGAAAAGGTATGGAATTCACTCTGCAAAAAAAAAAAAAAAAAAAAACAAGTAATCGGTTGCCCGTCATACGAAACACTCACTTTGTAACCCTCCACCATTAAACGGGATGGGATATATTTGTTTAGTTCCATATGGATGATACGGATACCGCTATCAATCCCAGTAGGGAATGGAGCAGGCCAAAATTGCTGTTCTACACGTCGTACTGTACCGTATTCACGGAAATGTTCTTCTAATACTTGTAGGGGTGCTTCCAGAGGAAAATCATAAACACGCACCATTTTCACTGGGTCCTCGGGCGGCAAGATTCTCACAATACTCGAATTTCCATCAGCGTGGTGAAATATCGCAGACTCCGGAACTGTCGACGCAAACTGTTCATACTCGTTGACACTCTTGAATTTAATACAAATGCTATGACTCTTCATGAAGTTGAAGAGCACAAATTTGCTCGAAGAGACGAGGAAAAGTCTCATTTAGCCATTCGTAGACGTGGCTCGAATTGGGGCATGAGCTACGATATCGCTTATCGAACATAAATTCATATTGCAAGTCCTTTTTATATGACATTGTACTATAGCGGGAACAAACACTAATTACACTGTAATCACTAGAATAATCACTAACAGTCCAATATAGGCCACACAAAACGTCCTAACATATAACTCAAAGGTGTGGGAAAAGTAACTTATTACGTCACTCTCCGGAGACTCTGCGATGTGCGTTGCTCGAAGGCTCGAGCAAAACTACTCCGTTATCCCCAGAGCACGAAAAACACCACGCCGAAGTTAACAGTTAATTAAATTCTCCAGACCAGGTATATCGGTCTCTTTCTCCTTTTTAACTTTGGAACATGAAGTGTGTATGTGTGTGTGTGTGTGAAGAAGAGAGGCGGAGAAATGAAAGATGCAAAGTCAGGATAGGGAAACATCAAGAAAGAGAGAGAGGAGGACGAATATAAACATGAAACATACTTAACATTGCAGTGTATGATGTACGACGCACACACTGTTTACTCGAACTATCGCTAATTTGCCTTGTAAGTTCTCCATGAGAAGGTAAAACTCTGCAGCCATTATTTTATGTGAAAAAAACATACTACCTGATGGGGAATCGAACCAAGATTATCTATTTGGAAGTCTGGCACGTTACCATTACACCACCGATTGCTTTAGCCTAACTTTGTTTAACAAATAGTGTAGTGATTATTTCTGAGAACGATAACACGAAAAATGTATACTACAGATCAATGATGTCTCTGCAATGTCCTGGTAATTCCCTTCCCCTTTCCCAACCAGCATTCGTAAATTGTCTCTCTCATGATACAGGTGTTTACTTCCAAATTCTTACGTTTGCTTGTCAAGTATGATAAATCGATTCTTCACAATCACATTGTAAAAAATTAACTTTGACGTAAACAGGATTTGAACCTATGTTAGATAGCTTTATTATTCTTAAGGCCATTACGTTGCCCCTACACTATCATGCCATCTGAAGTTACAACCCAAATATTACTTACTTCAGTCCTGATTTTTGGAACGAACCGGTTTTTTCCTGTAAAGTTATTTGCAGCTAAGTACACAACGGAATTGATTTATTCGACGGCCTAGAGAGAAATTCGTGTCTACTGATAAAGGAAAAACATATAATCGAGGAAAAAATAGAGAAATAAAAAACATTTTGCAGCATTTTCGCCATTCAAGTTCAAAAGTAAGCAACTAATAACAATAATAATAATAATAATAATAATAATAATAATAATAATAATAATAAATTATAATATTGAAACTAACTATCTTTGTGACTTCTGATCTCGATTAAATTTTCAACAAAGATGAAGTTCGGGCCTAAGATGGTATTTACTTTGACGATATAACTTAGAAGTATGGGGACGAGGAGTTAAAAGAATAAATAAAACTTGATAATTCGTGAAACAAAGGAACAATTACGATCAAATTTTTAACATAGGTGAGGTTCTGGCCTCAGATTATTTGTATCATTTCGCTTTCACGGGAGAACTTGGAGAGGGGAATGGGAGAGGGAGATATATAAAACTAAATAAAAGTTAATGACTCTTGAACAACGAAACCAATCTCGATCAAATTTTTAACCTGGATGAAGTTCGTACCTCAGATGGTTTCTGTCATATCACTTTGATGGTGTAACTTAAGAGACATGGTGGGGAAACTATGTTTAAAAAAGAACGAAAAATTACCGGTATGAGTGGCAAATCTATAATTTTTGGAGTCGCTACGATTAACAATGGCACATCTGATGCTGTTTAAATCCAAATTCAGGCCCTGAACTTGGAGCAGAGGGAGACATAAAAAAAATATTGAAATAACCAATATAGTGTAGAATTCATAGTTTTCCAGCTCGCTGAGATCAACAATGGCACTGCAGATGCCGTGCCCCATAATATAGGGTGGAGAGAGGATATATAACAATCATGGAAAATGACCGATATCAAAGAGCGCTTTAGTAATTCTAAACAGTGACTGAGTAACGGAATATATTACTATTTTTTCTCAATTTAACCCAACGTAGCGGGTGATTCATGTTAATAATAATAATAACAATAATAATAATATAATAATAAACGGCCTAGAGAGAATACTGTGAATGTGAACATTTATTATTATTATTATTATTATTATTATTATTATTATTATTATTATTATTATTATTATTATTATTATTATTATTATTATTCACGTACTTTTGAACTTGCACGACGAAATTACTGCAAAAATATGTTTTATTTGTGTAATTTTTCCTCGATTGTGTGTTTTTCCTTTATCGGTAGGCAAGAATTTTTCTATAGGCCGTCGGATACATCAATTTCGTTCTGTACTTTGGTTCGTTCCGAAGATCAGGGCTAAAGTACGTAATATTTTGGTTGTAATTTCAGATGGCATGATAGTGTAGTGGTAACGTAGTGGCCTTATGAATAATACAGCTAACATAGGTTCCATCCTGTTCACGACAAAGTATTAACAAAGTCAAGTTTTCTTACAAAGTGATTGTGAAGAATCGATTTATCATACTGGACAAGCAATACGTAAGAATGTGGAAGCAAACACCTATATCATAAGAGAGACGATTTACGAATGCTGGTTGGGAAAGGGCAAGGGAATTACCAGGACATTCCAAAGACATCATTGGTCTGCAGTATATACTTTTCTTGTTATCGTTCTCAGAAAAAATCACTGCACTATTACTTAAAAAAAAGTTAGGCTAAAGTAATCGGTGGTGTAGTGGTAACGGGTCAGACTTCCAAATGGTTAATCTTGGTTCGATTCCCCATCAGGTAGTATGATTTTTCGCATAAAATAATGACTGCAGGGATTTATCTTCCGATGGAGAACTTACACGGCATCATTGGCGATATTTCGAGTAAACAGTGTGTGCGTCGTACATCGTACACTGCAATGTTAAGTATGTTTCATAATTATATTCATCCTCCTCTCTCCCTTTCTTGATGTTTCCTTATCCTCTCTTTGTATCTTTCATTTCTCCCCCTCTCCCCTCACACACACACACACACACTTCATGTTCCAAAGTTAAAAAGGAGAAAGAGACCGATATACCTGGTCTGGAGAATTTAATTAACTGTTAACTTCGGCGTGGTGTTTTTCGTGCTCTGGGGATAACATCTCGAGTCCTGGTCATCTCTGACAGAAATTGTAATAAATGTGAAAATATTACTGAAACTTAGGAGTTAAAATATTACTTACTCTTATTTTAGGGTTTTGTGGCTTTGGGCTTTTGTTGAGCCTTTGTTTGCTGCTAGCTTTTTATTTAAAGTTACCTGTACCATAACTTTTTAACTTTTTATTTGCTTAACAATAAATTTTGGTTAATGAAAACTTTAATGTTTATTTAGTTACTTTAATAATTGAAATGAAAGATGAAATGAAAGTTACAAATATAAATACAGTTATTACGTTGTTACAAGAATATAAGTTGGCCTTTTTTTAAACACCAATGATTACATATATTTTGTAAAAGAAAAGGGAGGAAATTTAATTTTACTTAAATTATAAATGACCTTAATTTGAGGGTGTGTTATTTGGAATTTTAGCTTTATTGCGCACTGCACTTAAAATTTAGTTAATGAAATGTTTGCCACTTTACCTCCTTTTTGATGACTGTCCGTTGAACATTTTTCTTTTCTTTTAGTAAGGTAGCTCCGCTGTTTTTCCGTGGAAGATTTTCGTGTTGCTTGATTTTTTGCTCCCCAGAAAGTTTTAGATGGTTTACACTCTTGAAAAGTTCGCAAAGTTCCAAACGCTTACTCCATTTACTGCGTTTTATCACTACAGGCGACGCTACACTTTTATAAAACGTTGATTAAATTATTATATTTATTATACGGTCTTCTGGTACAAGAAAGACTTGCAATACTGTTCTTTTGTCACAGCCGAAAATAGCGTACTTTTGCGGCCTCTTGCATTTTTTACCACTGCTTGCCCCACTGAAACTGTCTTTCACCGCTCAGAGCGCGAAGATGTATTATTATATGGGTTGTTACCCCTGAATTCAGTTTGGACTTTGCGATTCGATGATCTGGACAACTTGATTCTCTCAACCTAACTAAAAAAACTTTTTGTTATCTTTCTGTCCTCTTTCTTTATCATTTCACACTAATTACTTATTCATTTTTTTGTTTTTCCTTTCCAATTTGTCCTTTACACACTCTGACCATTTTGATACACCCCTTGTCTAATCTAACCAATAATTGTTCTTTTTATTTTGTTTTATTAAGTTTCATTTTTTGTTTTATTGTTTTTTCTCCTTTTTCTTGACCACCCTCTCTTTTCATTGTTTTTTTCCTGTTTTTTAAGAAAGACCTCCCCCTTTTTTTTAAAGTCACCCTCTTTAGCCAGAGACCCCTGCTGAGGTTGCCGCGCTACCAATTTAGAATGATCCTCCAGTGCCAAATGTGAATGCCTTACGAAATTATTTTATTTTTAAATATAGATTTTACTATTTATTAAACCCGATTTATTAAATATTATATTTTTTTGTGACAATTTTGATTTGATTTTCTCAGATGTTTTTTACTGGAATATGCATATTTATATTTCTATGACAATCTTGTCTTGCTATAATAGTGGTGGTATTAATAATGTTGAATAAAACAATATTTTTATCACTGATAGTGTTAATAATTATAATATTTGTTGGTTAAATAAGACTAATGATAATTATGTTATCCCTATAAAATATCTATATCTACTTGAATATGTTATACACAATTAAAATGATCCTCCTTTTTAACAATTCTTTAGGCAAAATACTAGTTACCAGTAATAATAATAATAATAATAATAATAATAATAATAATAATAATAATAATAATAATAATAATAATAATAATGGTATTTTATTTTAAATATTTTTACAGATTATGTACAGCTTTTAACTAGCTTAGGAATGATCTTTTGCCTAGCACTTAATTGATGCTGTTAATATTTATGATTATACGCAATATATAGATTTTATATACATAGAGATAGAGACAGACAGACAGACAGACAGACATAGGGAAATCCTTTTAAAGAAATAGTGCTTTATTTATTTGTTTAGATTTGCGTATAAAATATACTTAATTTTGATCATTGTTACGAATTACAGTAATTTTAGTTAAGAAAATTCCCCCCCCCCCCACTTTTTCTTCCTGTGTATTTTTACCCCCTATTCTTTTTACGTTTCTTGTTCTGTGATGTTTTTTTTTCTCAGGGTTGCTTTTCAAAGACCTTTTTTTCTCTCTCTCTCTCTTGCGACTGCAAAACTGACCGCTTAGGGACAAAATTTCTTGTGGTACATGTTATGTGTCTCAATAAATATCGAAAGACGCCGGAGAGTCTTGAGAAAATTTTTTAAAATGACCACAAAACTTAGCCGTGTTACTTTTCTGTCACCATGCGTTTTGTGTTTTCGCTTATGTGTAGATTAATTAAAATATTTTTTTAGCGTCATGGCCAGCCATTTTGGACCCCTTACGTAGCCGATTTTGGGTGGTTTTCTCTTCTTTTCCGAAGCGAAGTGTCAGATTCACCGCGTTGTGGCAGCTTCTTTCAAACATGTGTTTAACTGTTGCCACATCTCTACGCGTTTAATTCTAATAATTCATTATATAGCTCATTATTCTCGCTCGTTTCATTACTAAATAGTATTATAATTCTCGCGGCAATGTTATCTATTTTATTATACGCTCTTAGTAGCGAAGCTTTATTTATATATTAAAATTTTGCGTGCTTATTGATTTTATAAATGTGACAACGTATTGAACATTCTGTTTTTGTTAGTATTGTCCCCCAGTTAGTGTGAACTGTGTGCATGTTAGCTAGTTTTGGGAAATGGTTTACCCATGGTTTAAAACCGCAATTCTTCTGTTATATTTATGGTCATTTTCTTAAAAGTGCCTTGGTGACAAGCTACAAGTAATAATCTTAAAATAAATAAATATTCTGTTTCGTATCAGTCAATGAATTGACAATGTTAAAATTCCTCTCCAGGGTGGTAAAGACGCTACAGTTTAAAAATGAAAGAAACCACGAAACTTACAAGCTTATTGCCTTTTTTTTCTCGTGTGTGGCCGTAAAATAATGAGGACTACCTTCTGTCTTGTTTCTTTCTTTCTTTTTTTTTTAAAGGAGAAAAGAATTGGATGTATGCAGCCGTCTTGTTTCTTTATACTTTGTTAACCTTAATGAATATAGTTAAATAATATAAATAATTAAGCAATGAATGTAGTTAATTAATATATATATATATATATATATATATATATATATATATATATATATATATATATATATATATATATATATATATATATTATGCGTATTACAAAATACTGTTTAAACGCAAGGGAATGAGTAAAATCTCTTTCTTATCCTCTGAGTTACCGAGTCTCAGTCGAATTACCGAGTCACTACGAATTAAATCCTCCACCCAGTGGTGGTCTATAACCTAACCAAGATGACCGGACTGACACGATGATCCATTTGAGCTCTCAGGGTGTTCATTCTATCTGTGCAAATTACGTTATATCCGGAAGAGATTATATCAGTGCTAGATATTCGGAACAGATAAATCTTCGGAAACGACTAGAAAATGGTAACCTCTTTGCTTATTTAAAACAAAATTTTATTTACACTAGTTTCGCAGAAAGTTTGGTCCCATCCTATAATTGAGTGTTTGTTTTTTTCAGGTTGAAATTTGAAACATGCTGCTTCTATGAGAAACATATATAACCTTTCCTTTCCAACATTTGTAACTTTCGTTACGATACAGTTTGAACTTTTAGATTGACTGATAGAAATTTAGCAGTAAAATAGATCTCTTCTATTTTCTCTATCTTTCTTTTTCATTTCTTTTCGTTTCGTTTTTTTCTTTTTTGTTTAGTTTCCATTAGTAGTCTGAAATTGTGGATATGACCTACGCTATCTACTGCGTTTATTAGAATGCATTTTGAAATAGTACGGCCAATGAACACTACCGAATTTGCAATCGAACCACGCGGAAACTAAGCATGTGTTTTAAACTTTTGAAATTATCCTAGATGTGTCTTGGAGATTTACAGTTCTACTTCAAATTGAGTATGTTATCCATTACGAAACTGACATAATGAATGTTTAAAGCATCTTCTATATATTCGAATAGTTCTGGAAAAAAATATGTAGAAACAAACGTTATTTCTATATTACTGTTGGATTTCAGCAAACGGTACTTTATAATATTAGGTTCTTTTCTTACTACGTTAGAATTATACAGTTTTATCTGTTCTCCCTTTTCTTTTCCTTCTTCTCTCTTCTTCTCTCTCTCTTTCTTTGCCTCATTTCTCAGTGTAATAGACATTAATTGGTTCCAATTTTTCGTTGTGTGTGTTTTAGTTTCTCTATACATCAACCTATGAATCTTGTTTCGTCTCGGTTTTGTTATTTCATTTTATCGAAACTAATACATGTTTAGTTTGAAATAAGAATTGTGCTCATGTTGTTAGCTAATTTCAGTATAGGAGAGAAGAAAGGAGGATAAAGAGAGGGTCTCTTTACCTGACACAATTATGGGATAAGAAGGTATATATTGGGTGGCAGAACTGCACGGCGTTAGTAGTCGAAAATTTTTGATGCGGAGTGTACATAATGACTTCACTGGTATGGTTCTAATCATAATTACATTTTCTACGTACTATAACTTAAGTTTCGTGTCATTTAACAAAACTTCATTTTGTACTCAGTTGGCAACACTGCATTTTATATGATGATATTAACCATGTCTGTGGGTACAATGTTTGCTTACTATAGTGTTGTATAAAAACCATTTTGATTACATTAATTATTTTGAAGTTTTTTCTATGTCAGTGTATCTTTTGCATTGAAATCTTCACATGATTCTAGATTCTTCTTTCCTCTGTTTTTCGGTGTCGCCCCGTAAAACTGGATTTCTCATTTTTCTTCACTCCTCTATCGATCGTACATTGTTTGATTTGACAATGCTACTATCAATACAAGATGTTCCCTTGTCAGACTAAAAGACATGCATTTTCCTGAGATTGTCATTTTATATTAAATAGAAGTCCTTATCCCGAGTTAATTCTGCCTACCGGTTTTTCGATGTAATCGATGCCGCGAAGTGTGAAGTTTGTCGACTCCCAAATGTCGACACTTTTTAAAAGAGATTTCACATTTCATGTTGTTATTTCTTCCTTACAAAAGCATTTCTGGTTGACTTTATTCATGGTGAATTACTGAACTTATATATTTACAATTATTCAAAAATGAATAATTATTTTGAACATAAAAAACCATTAGGGTTCAGTAGAGTGCAGTATTTGACGCATAAAAACAGGAAAGGAATGAAAATCTTGTTTATTTGTTGACACGTGCAAGCTGAATGTAAATAATAAATATTGAATGTGAGGCAGATTTTATAGACATACGGCTCGTGGAATTACAGATCCTGCTTTCTAGGGATGAGCATAGGGAAGTTGGAGCGAGTTTTATTTGAAACTTGTCCCGAATCGAAAACTTTTCTCCAAGTGAAGTAAAGTCAATTTAAACCGAAGCAAATTCTGTTTGTAGTCTGTTTCTACTCTGGAAGAATGTGAGCCACAAAATAATAATAATAATAATAATAATAATAATAATAATAATAATAATAATAATAATAATAATAATAATAATAATAATAATAATAATAATAGGAAGAAGAAGAAGAAGAAGAAGAAGAAGAAGAAAATTGAAAAGATTTTGCCCTTTCAGTTTTTCTTTAATCTTCGTTTCTGTCCCTCAAATCTCTCTTTTCTGTATTATAACACCGCGTATAAACATGAAAGAATAATAAAAAGGTTATTGGTAAAGTAATTTGTTTACTGGTAGACTGTTGACCTCGATGTTCGGAAAGTCTAGGAGGCAAAGATGTCATTCACAAGGTTTCCCTGTTTAAATTCCAAAGAAGCATGGATTGAGCCAAAAATTGTTAAAATTATCGTGGGGCGGACAAACGTATTCAAAACTGTTTGGCCCCGGTTGGACTTTGGCTTAGGCTGAAATATTTGACCTTGTACGTCTCTACCTTGATAGTTAGTATATACTGAGATTCATGCACACAAGACAAGATTTGAGGAGGGTGTCTAGTCATAGAAATTTTTCTCCTCTCGTTATCGAGACAAGATTAGATGCTAGAATTGTTCCATCTTGTGAACAACATTAAAACTGTTCCAAATTAATGCCTTAGTTTCTGATAGCTTTCGTTTCCCAAATAATCATGTGGTGATTTTAAAACCAGTGAAAACGAGCTGCACGGTCGAGCTAAATATCAAACTCAATTCAACTCCAAACTTCACCAGGAAAATAATGAATTTGCTTGCAACTCGAACCGGGTAAATTATCTTTTACTCGGCTCGTGGTCATCTTTACTTCTCTCAGATGTTCTGATTTTGCAATCTGCAAAGGTGGTTAGCTTTATTGTTCGTGGAGACAAGTATTACAGGTTAGAGATCTGCAGATTATTTATATTTTGTATATAGCTATGAGAGCTTGTGGCACACACAATAGAGATGCAGGCTGCAACTGTTGGTGGCTCGATGCGAAAGGAACTTAGGAGAATAGTAATATTATAAGATACAATAAACTTTCACATTTTTAAAGCACATTAGTGTGGTGTATGTGATTATGGTATATATAGAACTGCTTGTTTGCTGTACTGACACACACACACACACACACACCTATACGCGTATTTGCGTACTTGTTAGCTCCGAGTTGGGAAACCGACTTGTTGGAACCAAATGTGCATAAAAAACTAAAAGAGATACAAGAACGAGAGTGAGATCAAAATCCATGACTTCTATTGATATTTGCGGTGGGAAAACACTTATGTCTTTATTTCTGACAGTTTCTTGGGAAATACGTGTGGTGCCGTACTATATTTATTGGATCCTGGTGCCAACATCACCTGCAAACTGTAAATGGCACCGGTACCAATAACATATCTGGGTCATCTAATGTTAAACACTTACACACTATTAACATTCTTCTACAGAATTGCAGGCGTTATGAGGACCTCGACAGTGTTGCAATATTTCAGTCACCTATAGTGTAAAATAATAGCACAAAGTAGAAAATTACACGCAATTTTGGGGGAATAAGTCTACAAGAATTTAAAAGTATGTGGAAAGAAACTACATAGTTGTTTATATTTAAGTTACCAGATATTCGTCAAGTGAACTTCCTACACTAGTTCTTAAATCTGGCAACCACGTGAAACCGGGAGATACTCTGTATGTTTGGTCTCCACTTCGCTTTATCGAAGTAGAAGTGGGTATTTAAAGCAAGTTCTATCGGGAAAGAAACAAGTCGTTCGCAAACGGGCGAGAGGCAGTTCGAAGTTTGCTATGTCCACAACTGCTCGCTGCATTTGTTAATAACCGCTCAGATGGATGTATCCACCTTTTCGATTTACTCTCCCGCCATTCAAACCGTTCCTCTACCTTCTGCGTGACGATGACGTAGAAACATTCTCACGACAGCGAGACTCCTTTTATATCACATTCGTCGATAGAAAGGAAAAGCATAAGATCTCAATTGTTTTGAAGGAAAAATATTAACACAGAAACATGAATAAGATGTGCTGAGAATTTTAACGCGTATCTATTTTATGTATTTTCTTGCCAAGTATTTAGACGTTCAATTTGGGACATTTAAAATTGCTTCCCGGATAGATGAACCGGACTTTTGATCAGGCTTTTGTACTAACCAGATCCAACATATTAATTTAAATGTATGGCACATTTGACACTTTAACGAACAATTTAATTACATTGAAACATGACCACACAGAACAAAAATTGCACATTAGAAAATGATTCTTACAACTTGGTTACAGTTTGTACGTAAATTCTACAATTCGAAAATATTCTTGTAATAATCCTGGTCACTGTGTTAGTTAATTCTTGTGGCCATCATTCTTATGTTACTGAATGCGTCTCTAACAAGGGAACTTACGGAAGTGTAACTCGCCAATTTGAATATATTTTGTAGACTTGTAGAACATCGAAAAATAATCGACACGTTAAGTTTTTTAGTAATGCTGCGGGTTTAAAGTCCCTCGGTAACCCTTTGAACGTTAGGGAAGATTTTGAATCATACACAGAAAACAATCATTTAATGTAGGAGAAAACATACTCACAGGGAGGTTTAGGATAGCTGATAAAGAATCTGACGTCAAAATTAGAAAATTCAAAATGGCGGATTCAATATGGTGGTTACAATTACAAACGTCTTCTGGTTTGAAATGGTTTGCAGTTAGCCAAGAAAAATCGTAGTTGGCAGGGGTTACTGCGAGAAGATTGCAGACCGATTTGAAACCCCTTTGTGTACTTATTTTAACGGTATGTTTGATTAAAGTGAGTCCCCTAACCTCTCACTATTCGGTGTGCTTGTTTAAAGTGAGTCCCCTCACCTCTCACTATTTTGGGTGCTTATTGAAAGAGAGCCCCCTCGCCTCTCACTATTCGGAGTACATATTGAAAGTGAGTCCCCTCGCCTCTCACTAGTCGGGATGCTTATTTAAGTGATTTATAGTATATTTGAGTATGAGTTAAACCTCAAAAGAGTATGTCAAAATAGAAACCATTCCTGCAGGGTCAACAGGATTTAGCATCTTGATGTATTCTTCTTTAGGCCGTGGAAACATTTCTTGTACATTTTTCTGACATTGTCCTTCTCTATAACATAAATTTACATCTCCGTAATAACATAATTAAGATCCAATCACTGATGCATAATCAGCTTTCTTCTCCCACATTTGCAAACATTATTAGGTATCTGAGGTACGAAAGCGGTTATTTTCATCAAAAACCACATGCGTTTGGCAATCCTGTAACATTTTATTTTAAAGATTATGCAGCATTTTGCAATTTGTGCTGTAATAAAGTGTGCGTTGTGTTAACTATATTTATGCATCACACATCTTTTTACGAAATATCATTACTGTAAAACGTTTTCTCAATAAATTCATAATTATAACAATTGAGGATATACACTAAGAAAAATGTATATGCCGTACTTAAAAAAAGGTTACATGAGTAATTCCTGTTGTTTTTGAACTTAACGTACAGCAGACGTATAACTGAAAACGCATGTTTTATAATACTTTCTGTATAAGTGTTCCATCTATACGTAATTTCCGTATGAAACAATGTAGGCGGTCAGGATCTCAAATACAACTGGACGTATATAACATATAGCTGACGAAGGACATGTGATATACGGAAAACTGTTAGATGTCAGACATCCTGCAAGGGCATGATGTAACATCTAAGGGCAGTGCTATCGAGGAGGAGATTAAATCTGAGTTGGCGGACCAACATGTTATAGATGTCGCTCGCATCAAAAGTAAGAATTCAGGTGAACTCGTAGCTACACAGTCACTGATTCTTACTTTCAGTTTGCCCACACTTCCGTATTACATAAAGGCTGGCTTCTATCGTTTAAGAGTTCGGCCATATATACCTAGTCCCTTGCGCTGTTTCAAATGTCAACATTTTGGGCACACCAGCACGTCGTGTAATGCGAGTGCTGCTGTTTGTGCAATTTGTGGCCAGGGTAGTCATGGTACGAAACCCTGTACAGCGACCAAGTCCTTCTGCGTCAACTGCAAGGACGAGCATTCAGCTTGGTCTCGCGACTGTCCAGCCTTTGACCGCGAGAAACGTATCCGAGAGCTCATGGTCGTTGAGAAGATTTCAGCTGCTGACGATAAGCGTCGTTTAAAGGACAACATTCCTCCCTCGCTTTCTGTCTCATTTGCTCGAGTTGCAGCCGCTTCTCACAAATCTATAGCGACTCAAACGTCCAACGTTTCCACCCAGACGGATACTGTCCCTGAGAACCGTGGTGACCCCAAGACCCCAGATCCACAAGCGAACTTGCTAAAACCCCACGGGTTTCTGTTAGCGGTGGTCTTCGGCGTACTCCTGCCTATCGCCAATCGCCTTATCTCGCTGGCCTCAAGCTTAGCCAGCATATACGAAGGCTCAATGAGACGGTTCTCTCTCCTAAGAGACCGAAATCTACTCCAGTTCTTAAGCCACCTGCAGTTTCTCTAAAATCTGACATGGTGGAGGACAAACTGATGGATTCGGAGTGGACTGTTATTGGCCCTCGTGGGAAAGTTCGCCTTAAACGTTGACATCTTCCAGTATGGCGCTTCTTCAGTGGAACCTGAATGGCTTCAGCTGTCACCGTGAGGAATTTACACAACTAATATTTTACCACTCGCCGGTTCTCATCTGTTTGCAGGAAACGCATTTCAAATGTACCCAGTCTTTTCTTGTTTCTGGGAACACTATGTATCGTTGTGATAAGCCCGATGGTGACGAAGCTGCTAGCGGCGTGGCAGTCTGTGTCTGTGATTCTTTGCATTCTCGGGAGATTCCCCTTGTCTCCCGCCTGCAAGCAGTTGGGGTGCGAATATACTTCCCTCGCCCACTCACAGTTTGTTCATTGTACGTTCCTCACTCAGAAGCCTTTTACCACCGCCGATCTGCTCCAGCTCTTCCGTCAGCTCGAGTCGCCAGTCTTCCTTATAGGAGACCTTAATGCCCATCATCGCTTGTGGGGCTCTGTGCGTACTGACGGTCGTGGCCGTCAGGTAACGGCATTTCTTGAGGAGAGTGGCTTACACATCCTAAACGATGGCAGCCCTACTCATTTTTCCACTGCTCATGGTACCTATTCCTGTCTCGACCTCTCCATGTGCAGTGCTGGACTTTTGGCTTGATTGACATGGAGAGTGCAACCTGATCTTTGTGGCAGTGATCATTTTCCTTTGTTCATTGATGGTCTCCCTGTCGCAGCTAGTTTATCTCTCTTCCGCTTTAATCCGAAGCGTGCTGACTGGCATAAATTTAGCGAGCTCAGTGAGTTTCATTGTGATGATCTCACTGTAGTTGCTGTTGCAGAGACTTTTGAGAAGACTGTTCTTGATGCTGCTTATGGTTCCATTCCAGAATGTGGTGGCGACGTGTCCTGCCGACGTGTTCCATGGTGGTCTGCGGAAATCTCTTAGGCTATCCTGGCTCGTCGACGTGCTCTTCTAAGTTTCAATCGTCATCCCACTGACGAAAATCTGCAGCAGTTCTGCATTCTGTGTGCTCGGGCTAGACGTCTTATCAAGATCTCGAAGCGCCAAAGCTGGAAGACTTATGTTTCGTCTATAAATACTCGCACATCAATGTCTACCGTGTGGCGTCGGGTCCGCTCCCTTACTGGCACCTCTTCTTCTATTAATGTCCCTGCTTTATCTATTAATGATGTACTTGAGACAAATCCTTCAGAGTTATGTGACGTTTTGGGCCAGTATTTTGCATCTATCCCTGAGTCGGGGCATTACCCTCCCGCGTTCGCACGTATTAAGACTCAGTTAGAGCGGAACAAGTTAAATTTCCGTAGCGCCAACAGCGAGGATTACAAGCCCCTTTCACGCTTGTTGAGTTCGATTCAGCTCTTCGTGAATCCTCCAATACTGCCCCAGGGCTTGACCGTATTTCCTACGAAATATCGCGCCACCTCTCCCGAGATACTCAGCTTGCTTTATTGCAGCTGTATAATCCCCTTTGGGTAGAGGAGTTCTTTCCGCCTGCTTGGCGTGAAGCTCTGGTTCTTAAAATCCTAAAGCCTGGGAAAGTCGCAACTAGCCCCAGGACCTACAGACCCATAGCTCTTACGAGCTGCGTCTGTAAGTTGTTTGAGCGAATGATCAACAAGCGCCTGGTGTGGTATTTGGAATCAAATTCACTTTTGAGCAAGTTCCAAAGTGGATTTCGTCGTTTCCAATCCACTACAGACAATCTTGCTTATCTTGAGGCTGAAATTCAAGACGCCTTTCTCCGCGGCGAGCACCTTGTAGCTATATTTTTTCGACTTAGAGAGGGCGTATGACACCACATGGCGGTACCGAATCCTAAAACAATTGTATGACTGGGGTCTTCGTGGGCATATGGCCCAATTTATCTCGAATTTTCTTCACGAGCGATACTTTAGAGTGCGTGTGGACACTGGATCCAGCATTTCCATCTGGCCTTTCGAATATTTATTTCTTGATGTCCACTTAATATAACATAAAACAGCGGTTAACGGGACATGAAATAAAATTATTAACTTGAGATATGTAGCAATGATATTCAAAGTTGGGAAACGAAGTTCTCTCATCTCTTTCCTATGGTGAAGAAATCATGTATTCCAGTTATTTTTGGTTTAGACTTGCTTAAACACTTATATGTTACAATCGATTTAACAAACAATTTTATCTCTCTATTTAAAAATCATAACAAGCCAAAATTACTGGAAAAGAACTAGGAAAATATTTTATCAAAACACACGACTCAAGTACTTAGACAAAGATAAAAAGCTTACTTTTTATCCACAAACGCATTATTTTAGTTCCATTTTTCCACGCGTGATAGCATAAAGACAGGTTGATGATTCTCCATCTTTCTTTGTGTCGTTTCTTCACGGCTTCCTTGACAAATACAAACTATTGAGCAAAGGTTAGACGTAAACAACAGGACTGGTAATTTCCAATCCAAATAATTATCCTGTAACTTTAAGGAAAAATACACCAGTTGTGGATCTTGTGGCACATCAGGATTAATCTTTTGCAAGAATGGAAGCGAGCTCAAGAGAAGAAAATAAAAATTGTACAGGAAAAGAGGAGGTTGAGAATTCTTTGAAGTATAGAGAAAAAATTTT
Organism: Thermobia domestica; assembly: GCF_964235325.1. Lineage (NCBI taxonomy): Eukaryota > Metazoa > Arthropoda > Insecta > Zygentoma > Lepismatidae > Thermobia > Thermobia domestica. Next base: position 86,623,076 of record NC_137465.1, read on the forward strand.
CAAAATTGATGTTTTTGATATTAATCCTAATTTAGACCAGTCGCAGAAACAGGCCATTCACGAGTTTTTATACAAATATTAAAATGTTTTTATAAACTCCGGACGGCACTGGACATTATAGGGGCTACAATCAAAATAAGAATCCCAAAATCGGCAGTGTTCCAGAACAAATCTCCCTGTTCCGATGCATTTCTGAGATCAAGCAGACAAACAAATTCAAGAACTCATTAATGCTAGAATTATACGACTCACAGATCATAGCAGCTTCGCCTTGACACAGATTATAGTAAAGAACCCAAATACGAACGCATTTAGAATTGTTTTTTAATTTACAGCAGTGTAAAACATACATTAAATACCTTTGGTGTCATTCCAGTCAACTGAGTACGTGTTAAACACTTTGAAAGGCAAAAATACATAACCACCTTAGATCTCTCCTCGAGCTACCGCCAAATCTTGCTCCATCCGAAAAGCCGTTGATACATGACCTTCGAGGTCAATCACACAAGAAAATCTTACAAAACTCTCATATGCGTGATGGGTCATATAACTAGCACACAAGCTCTCTTAATTGCAACTAGGATGATTTGACATTGATTAACAAATAAGAACTTTTGCTGATGCTGAGAGGCTACACTTTTCAACAATAGCTATCGGAATTTTATTTTAAAAATAAAGAAATTTTTGTGCTTCACTTAAGACAAATTTATTTTATTCAGAGTGATTGTTTTCGGATATTTAGTATCAGGCAATTCTGTTAAAATCTTTGCAAAAAAGTCAAAAATACAGAATTCAAGATTCCACCAAAAAGGAATTTTGCAAAGTTTTATGGACTTATGTTCCTACTTACTGGCACATATCAAGGATTTTGGCATGAAGATAGAACCTTTTCAACAAATGTTTCCATAGCAATATTTGTGTTTTTCAAATAATCTTGTGGATTCTATTCATGGTGTAAGGGCTATAAGGTTCAGTACCTCAGGTGTAAGCAACTACTATAAACCATGCTTCATTAACGAGCACGTGTTTTCTCTTCAAAACAATCACCAACAGACGGTGGAAGGAGGATACCAGAAAGACGCACAGTTGGTTCCGAAGGCAATCGAAGATGGCCAACCCTCTCCTCACGAACTTCCCCTTCAGAGGACAGCCATAAAAGAGAACCTCAAGTGGAGAGAAGAATAAGTACCAGTGCTGATCGCTAACCTTCCTAAACTATTTCTGAGATCGTTTTGTGTTACGGAGGTTTTCTTAAATCCAACTTCTGAAGCCGTAAAAGGCAAAGGTGTTTCTATAACTATCTGCCCCTTAGGCTGCAATAAGCAAAGAGATACAACTATACTGTCTCCTAAAAGTAAAAAACACTTCCTTTAAATCAAAACCCTAGGCCGCTGTGGGATAGAAGATTTTACTTTTTAACCTTAAATTACTTATCACCATCGACTTCGACTTAGCAAAAGCCTCACAGCTAAGCCGCATGGTGTTGCTACTGTCGATGCAACCATAGCACCGATTTGAGAATAAGCTAGCAATTATTTGTTTCAAACTAATTAACGGATTTCAACTTGTTTCAGAGGCATATTCAAACGTGTGCCGCCTGGATATTGCTCTCAATAGATTAGCGTGCACCGGAATATATTCACTGAACCCTCAGATGTTAACAGACCCGACTATCTGTCCGCAAACTTGATTCGTGTTGCAAGATGCTACACTAGGCCTACCTGTGAAGACCCACAATGCTCAACTTCGGTAGGGGTTGAGGAAAAGGGTGATATTTCTTGTTTGTCGTCTGAAGTGATTCATTGTTTGTTTGAAATGTCTATGTGCACTACGAACAGAAAAATGCCTTACCGGGTGGTCTGATATATACCGTCAAAGTAAAATGGTAAAAGTCATAACAAGTCAGAACTTTAACTTTAAATCCATGTTAAAAATTTTAATGAGATCGGTTCGGTGGTTCCAAAGTTATCAAGTTTTACTAGCATATATTTACGCACTTCGCTGGATAAAATGAACATTTAAATGCACAATTCCGCATCTTATGTGTTTAGTACCCACGAAATATGTTTTCGTTTTTAATGGAATCGAATTAAACGGCATTGGAAAGATCAGTGATCATCTCGGCGAACCCGAAAATCATGAATTCGACAACAATAATAATCGTTTTCGATCATTTTATTATCTCCCCTCTCCCAAGTTACGGAGCTGAATTTGCTTTTAAATGTGACCTGAAGTTTCATTCTTCATCTCGGCGTACCTAAAAACTACGGATCAAACACTAATATCGGAAAATTTTGACCAATTTTATATATGTCCCACTCCTCTTCTATGTTGCGCGGCAGGGCATTGAATGTGTCACCGGTCATCTCAGCGACCCCGGAAACTATGAATTCGACACTAATATGGCTTATTTTTGTCTGTTTGATTTATTTCCCTTCCCCCTCTCTCAAGATGCGGGGATGAATTTGGATTTTAACAGCATCAGAAGTGTCACTGTTCATCCCGGCGATCCCAAAAGCTATAGATTCAACACTAATATCGGTCATTTTCGACTATTATATCTCCCTCCGCCATGTTGTGGCCCATGTCATAGGAAGTGTCACCGTTCATCTCAGTGACCACCAAAAACTTTGAATTCAGCACTAATATCTGTTATTTTCGATAATTTTTAAACCTCTTCTTCACCCGTGTTGAAGGTTTGAATTTGAATTTAAACGGGATCGAAAGTACCACTGTTCATATAAGGGATCCAGGAAACTGTAAATTCGACACTGATAGTGGCCATTTTCGATGATTTTTATATACCTTTTTTATTTATTTATTTAACGGCAGAGTTAAGGCTGTTTGCCTTTTCGTACACTCAACCAACTCAAATGTATACAAGATATACGTACTACCATTGACGTCGAATCCATAAAAGTTACCATTGCTATATTAATGCATATGTATTATCTGTCAGGAAAGTAAATGTACACTTATTTTTCGAGTCTGGCATTCCTGCGCTCCATCCGTGGAGAGTATGAGAATTAAATCAATCAAATGTTTACTGAGGGGCAAAAAGAAAAGTTTAATCTAAATAAGACATTGCAACGGGCACAAGCTGTGAATACGAATAGTGCATAGTGTAAATAAAGGACGACACCGAAAGAGAAAGCCAGAAACAGGTGTTAAACTTAGAAAAAAGAGTAAAAATTGTCGAAGTGGGAACATAAAACACAAATACAATAAATACGCCGACAACTAAACGTTCACCATGCCATGATCTTGGTGTAATGGTTAAGGTGCTGGCTTACAAATTCAAAGGTCCCCGGTTCGGATCCCCGTCAAGGACATTTTTAAAAATTTTTGTTGATAATACATACAGCTCATGAGAGGGTAGAAGAGGTCGTATTTAGTTTTTCGTAGTAATTATTATTGGTAATGTTTAGTACTGATAATACTTTTTGTCTTTGCGTATTGCTTTTATTCTTTTCTTCATTTCGAAAGAGAAGAATATCCGAACAAACGCCACCAAAATTTCTCTTATTTTGAATGTAAACGCCATTTGCAATTAGTGAAGAATAAAAATTGAACGTTCCGAAGTGGCTGCAAAAAGTAAAAAGAAAAACATGGAAATGGACCGTACTCATGGTTACTAAAAATACAATTTCTACATGCTTTACACCTCCCGACCACATTTCTACGTTAGCAAGTAAGAGGCTTGTGTTTAGGTTAGGCTGGTCAATACGCTTTGCAAAGGGGCCTGGTTTAGCTCTGACGCACCACAGGTGCGAGAAGGGAGCAAAACACTTTTTCTCTCTCCCTCTGTGTGTCTATTTATCTATCTATCTGTGCATATATATAACGCTATTTGTGAATGCTATAACCACCCTAATTTTCAGCGGATTAAAACGGAACTTGGCACAAACATTAATTGTTGAAATATCTTGATGAGTTCGTTAACCAGAATAATCAGATAAAAATGTTCAAACTGGCGGCCCTTCAAACTCTTAAAAAGTTCCAAGGGAACCAAATCTCGCCCATAAATAGGTATTCACAAAGTTTGAATAACTTTTCTTCTTTTGCTGAAATATTTGCGTGCAGGGACTTATCCTCTTTTATTGAAATATTGGACCCGATTAATCGCCTAAAGAAGGTCACGCCCTTTCGCTTCGGTCTGGCTTTTTTTTTTCTTTTTTGCAGGAGGGGGTTATTTTCGTATCGGAACAAGATGATTGTTAGTGATGATATGAAATTGCACATTGAAAGTGAAGTAACTTGTGAAACGTGGTATTTGAAAGAATAATATAATAAATGTGCTTTCCTCTAACACAGAGAACTGTAAATCATGTATTTCGAGTTGAGTTGAGTTGATTTTGAGTTTAACGCCCCGTTCAGCAGCAAGGCTATATGAGACGTGGACCTACTGATTAACGTGGAATCGGAACCACATGAGCTCCCGCCTTGAATCGAACCCGGGACTCATGTATTTTGAGTTCGGGAGCATGAATGGCGAGGAGTGTTATTTGATTTCTTTTTAGTCACACATTGTAATACAAATGAAGGTAGGCAACATTAGTAGTAAGTAAAACAATAACAATAACAATGATGATAATAATAATAATAATAATAATAATAATAATAATAATAATAATAATAATAATAATAATAATAATAATAACAAGTGTTGTTTGTGGCAAGGCAATATCTTCCTCAATTCTTCTTCAAATGTAATGATTGTAACGCCATATCTCCCTTACAAACAAAATATTAGCAATTTATATCGAGAGAACGGGAAATTGTATAGTGATGGGAGCAACGTTGGACAGTATGCACTCATAGTACTCAGAAAAATAAGCGATTTCATTGCAAAATGAACGAAGAGTCATTGTCATGGGTAGTCATGGGGCCACGGCAGAGCCCTCTTTAGGCAAAATGTCGATAACTTATATCGAGAGAACAGGAGGTGATAGTGGGATGGGACCAACGCTGGACACCGTGGACCCATAAGACGCATCGAAAAAATTAGGGGGGCGGACGCCAGCCAGCCTTACTTATTTCTACATAATAATATAATATTATATTGTCGAAATACACACACGAGTTAGCTACTAATATTTCATATTATTATTATTATTATTATTATTATTATTATTATTATTATTATTATTATTATTATTATTATTATTATCGACAGCGTCTTTTCATTACGTGAGCATGTTTGACATGAAGCCAAAGAGAAGATCCATCATTCGTAGAAAGAATAAGAATAGCCAGTTACATGAACTGTGAACGACGGCGAAAAATACGAAAAGAGTGACTACCTGGAACAATACTTTCTCTCAAATGGACAAAAAATCAAGCCGAGAAAGATTCGAACTCGCATGGACGACGAGAAAAGCCAGTGCTTTGTCCACTTTTTTTTTTAACTGACTCACCGAAGGTGTTTTAGTAACTTACTTATTGCTAATTTTACTTGCTTCACTCGTTTAACTTGCTTTTTCTAATAACTTATAACGACAGGAACACGAACACAGAAACATCGAGAACAGTTAAAAATCATAGATTCTCTCCCGCCGGGAATCGAACCCGGGACACCATAAACTAAAGGCGCACGTGCTAGCCACTAGACCAGCAGGGAGAGCATAGTTTACTTTCTGTGTCGTTAGGGATTACGACCACTATATTGCCAGCTATCACTTCTGTTGTTTGTATACTATGATCACATGTTTCTTCTTTGCTGGAAGAGTTAAACCTACATTCTATGTAATACATGAGGTATTTAGACCTACATGCTCTTCATATAATGTAATAAAAGGGTCAAGCTGGGAATAAGGAAAAGAACATTCCTTGGACAAAATGGAAACTATTGGCATGAGAAATATTTATCTACGAGGCATGCGCAGTAGAATATTTCAGAATAGTTACTGGTTACTTCAGTAAACGAAGAAAGGGGTATGAAAAAGCAAACATGTCGAGTCAACGAGCTCGACTAGAGTTGACAGAGGCGGAAGCAGATGTGTAGTAATAAAACAACTTGGTTAAATTGATAATTGGTTCTTTATTCTGTAGTAGATCGTATCACAACTTTACGGGAGAGCAGAGACTTACTAACGCTATAATATAGTAAGCTTTAGTAACACGACCATATAGACACAAATGGATGTAACTGTGAGTACTACAACTTGGATTTAACGAAAGCCGTTTAGATATTCAGTGGTTTGCAGGGTTGTATAAGACACAATACAATTCTTCATACCTAAGCTTCCAGTAGCTAGATACATGCAATTTCTGGTTAGATACTGAAACTGTTGTCGAACTTTAATACATGACGTATTGCAGGATACAAAATGCTTTGCATTACTTGTTTGTTTGTAGACAGCTACTAGCTCAGTGTTCTGAAAGGTTGTGTATAAACTAAGGATAGCCAATTCCGGAATTATTACTTTCCGGACTCCCGAAAGTAAAACCGGACAAATTCCGGAATTCGGAAAATTCCGATTTTGGAATAATTCCGGAATTTAGAAATTTCTGATTTCGTTAACATTCCGGAATTCGAAAAAATCCGGATTTTTTCAAAATCCGGAGTTTTTCTCAATTCCGGAATTTTCTAAATTCCGAATTTTTCCCGAGTTCCGGAATTCTTCTGAATTAGGGAGTTTAACTGAATTCCATAATTTTCCGAAAATCCGGAAAGTGAAAGTTCCGCTTCCGAAAAATGAAATTATTTTGGTTAATATGAATCGTGGCCGAAATAAGTCTTTGACCAGGTAATAGCGACTGCTTGGAAAGAAATGGAGAGTATAAGAATTCAATCTGTCATAATTGTAGTTTCGTGTGGAGAAGAAACAAACTTGTGAACCAACGGTTTAGGAACAACTCAAGTTATTAATGTAAACTTTGCCGACATCATAAAAGAAAGACGAAAGACATTTTGAATCGAAAAAAATAACATACAAGTTTGCAAGCAGAGACAAACAAACCTAATGCAACCAGACTAAAAACGAATCGTTTACCGCGTAGCGATCACGGTTCAGTGGTCGAGGTGCTTGTGGGAATGCACGTTGTATTTTTTTTTTTTTTTTACTTTAGGATTTTGATGGCGATTGATCAGCGATAACATACGTTTTATTATATTCAGATATTTGAATACTCGGATGTTTCAATACTTGAACTATCAAATCTTCAGGAATAATAACACTAATAATAATAAACTAATAATAATTATTATTATCTTGTAGAAGATTAAAAGCTAGAATCTAATTATCGCTCAGGTCATACCATTACAAGCAGAAACGTGACATTTGGAAAGAATATTTCGGTTTGGTTTAATGTTGCTCACGAGAAGAGGAATTTCTCATCTTGGTTCTAATATAAATAAAATAACATGAGAATTAACAATTTACATTCGAGACAGGTCAAGGCTAACTCAAAATTTTCGTCTTTCTTTGGAGATGAGAATCGAGACGAGACGAAAAGTATCGTAAACATTTCCCGCCTTGTCTCGATTCTCGAAATAGTGTATGTCCATTCTTTAACTAACAATTGCTCTGTGTACTAAATCTCATAGGCTATTTCGTTACATCCTATTTCAGAGCTCATTGAATTATGCTCTGTGTAGGTATTTTGTAGCAAAGCTTTTATATTTACCTCTCCATATCCTAAAAATTAGTTTATCATATGTCTTACTGTTGCGTGATATTCAGTTATATTTATTACAGTTATTTTTCTTAAAACAAACAGTAGAATATTTCCTACATGAAACTTCAATGGAACGTTCTGGTTTAAAATGTTGGTAGTTGCAGAGGTGTGTCTTGAAGGTACGGAACCCTTTCCCCGAAATCTCTAGTTTTAAGTAAGTTTTGCCAAATTTCAGGGCAAGTATAAAACTTTTAAAATTATTATTATTATTATTATTATTATTATTATTATTATTATTATTATTATTATTATTATTATTATTATTATTATTATTATTATTATTATATCAACACCGTGTATAATCTTTAAAAGATATGCGGTTTGTATCTGAATACTAAAAGCTAATTGACTGTCGATCTCGGTTGTTGAGAAGTCTTTAGGAGGCAAGGACATTGGTCACGTTCTGGGTTTGAGTTCCGAAGGGGCAAGTATTCGGGCTCGAGCCAAATTTGTTAAAAGTTATATGCTTCTGCCAAACATGTGCAAAACAGCTGGGACCGAGTTTAGGCCTCTCAACGGCTCAAGCGGCTCGGCTTACAGCTCATTCACTATCAAACCGAACCGAGAAGTGAGCCGAGCCAACAGCTCACCCAACCGAGCCTATTTGAGCGATCCGTTTAGTTGAGCTGAGTCGAAACATGCCGATGGACTAGTTTCAACTTAGCTGGCTCGAACCGGTTCACATGAGCCGAGTAGGTGACCCATCCCAACCGAGAAAGCTCGACCCATCGGCTCAATTGGGCCGAGCCGACGGCTCATCCCAACTGAGCTAACTCGAGCTGTTCACTCAGTTGATACGAGACGAGCTGGTTGATATCACTACTCGAGTTGGTCTTGTGCTTGGGCTCAAGAATTCAGCCATGCAGGTCTCAGCCTTGATTTAAAGAACTACAGTATATACTTATATTGGTGATTACGACATTTGAGGCTGTCTCGTAATAATAATAATAATAAACTCTTGTCTTCTCGTTATCTAGACGAGACGAGATACACTAACATTGCCCTACGAGATGCATTAAAATTACGAGACGAGACGCACTCCTGTCGTGAGCAACACTAAAAGTATTCCACGTTACTGCTTACATTTCTCATGGCTTTCGCTTTCCAGTCTAATCAGGCCATTATTTCAAAACGAGTTAAAACGAGCTGAACGAGCGAGCGAGCCATTATCATGCTCAACTCAACTCGAAACTCGACCTCGAAAACAGCGTTTTGGCTCGGAACTCAACTCAAAAAAATTACCTTTGACTCGACTCGAATTGAACTCGAGTCGAGTCGAATTTTGGCTCGACTCGTACTCATCCCTATTCGTATTTGTATTTTATGTTTCCACTTCAACAATTGCTACCCTTTCTTCTCCGTTTACCTGCTGTTTCTAGATTCCTCTTTCGGTGTCGTCCTTTATGTAGACCATACACTTATTCTTATTCCCAGCTTGTGACCCGCTTCAATGTCTTATTCAGTTTAGGCTTTTCTCCTTACCTTGACTAAACATGTGATTGATTTAATTCTCACCTTCCGCGCAGGACCGATGAAAATTTATTATTATTATTGTTATTATTATTATTATTATTATTATTATTATTATTATTATTATTATTATTATTATTATTATTATTATTATTATTATTATTATACTATTGAACTTGCACGGCGAAATTACTGTATAATACGATATTATTTCTGTAATTTTACTCCATTGTATGTTATTTAGTTTATTAATGGGCACTAAATTGTCTCTAGATCAACGAATAAATTAACTACGGCATGCACTTTGGTGGAAATATCATTACAGAAACATTATTGGTTCGTTCCAAACATGTTCATGTAATGATATTGGCTGAAGCCTATAACTTTTAACAACTTTTGGCTCGAGCCCGAATACTTGCCCCTTCGGAACTCAAACCCAGAACGTGACCGATGTCCTTGCCTCCTGAAGACTTCTTGACGCCGAGATCGACAGTCAATTAGCTTCTACTATTCAGATACAAACCGTATATCTTTTAAAGATTATACACGGTGTTGATATAATAATAATAATAATAATAATAATAATAAAAGATTTAAACTTGCCCTGAAATTTGGCAAAACTTACTTAAAAGTAGAGATTTCGGGGAATGGGATCCGTACCTTCAGAGGAAAATAACTGTAATAAATATAACTGAATATCACGCAACACTAAGGCATATGATAAACTAACTTTTAGGATATGGAGAGGTAAATATAAAAGCTTTGCTACAAAATACCTACACAGAGCATTATTCAATGAGCTCTGAAATAGAATGTAACGAAATAACCTATGAGATTCAGTCTACAGAGCAATTGTTAGTTAAACAATGGACATACACTATTTCGAGAATCGAGACAAGACGGGAAATGTTTACGATACTTTTCGTCTCGTCTCGATTCTCATCTCCAAAGACAGACGAAAATTTTGAGTTAGCCTTGACCTGTCTCGAAGGTAAAATGTTAACTCTCATGTTATTTTATTTGTTTTTGAAAAGAGATGACAAAATCCTCTTCTCGTGAGCAACATTAAACCAAACCGAAATATTCTTTCCAAATGTCACGTTTCTGCTTGTAATGGTATGACCTGAGCGATAATTAGCTCCTAGCTTTTAATCTTCTACGAGATAATAATAACTATTATTATTATCAATCGCCATCAAAAATCCTAAATTAAAAAAAAAAATACAACGTGCATTCGCACAAGCACCTCGACCACTGAACCGCGATCGCTACGCGGTAAACGATTCGTTTTTAGTCTGGTTACGTTAGGTTTCTTTGTCTCCGCTTGCATACTTGTATGTTATATTTCTTCGATTCAAAATATCTTTCGTATTTCTTTTATGAAGTCGGCAAAGTTTACATTAATAACTTGAGATTTTCTTGAACCGTTGGTTCACAATTTGGTTTTTTCTCGGGGCGGATCCAGGGGGGGGGAGATCAGGGCGATAGCCCCTCCCAGAAGAGGGAACTTTTTTCATTTTTATATATATATATATATATATATATATATATATATATATATATATAGATAACCCATCTCAAAATTTGGAGCCCTCAAAAGTAACAGTATGACCCCCCCCCAGAAGTCGGTCCTGGATCCGCCCCTGCCTGTAGCGAATAGACACAATACTTTCTCTCAAATGGATAAAAAATGAAGCCGAGATAGATTCGAACTCGCGTGGACGGCGCGAAAAGTCAGTGCTTTGTTCATTTTTTTTTTTCTTTAACTGACTCACCGAACGTGTTTAGTAACTTACTTATTGCTAAATTTACTTGCTTCACTCGTTTAACTTGCTTTTTCTAATAACTTACAACGACAGGAACACGAACACAGAAACATCGAGGACAGTTAAAAATCATAGATGCTCTCCCGCCGGGAATCGAACCCGGGACACCATACACTAAAGGCGCACGTGCTAGCCACTAGACCAGCGGGGAGGGCAGTGCTCACTGTCTGTGTCGTTAGGGATTACGACCACTGTATTGCCAGCTATCACTTCTGTGGGTTGTATACTATGATCACATGTTTCTTCTTTGCTGGAAGAGTTAAACCTACATTCTATGTAATACATGAGGTATTTAGACCTACATGCTCTTCATATAATGTAATAAAAGGGTCATGCTGGGAAGAAGAAAAAGAACATTCCTTGGACAAAATGGAAACTATTGGCATGAGAAATATTTATCTACGAGGCATGCGCAGTAGAATATTTCAGAATAGTTACTGGTTACTTCAGTAAACGAAGAAAGGGGTATGAAAAAGCAAACATGTCGAGTCAACGAGCTCGACTAGAGTTGACAGAGGCGGAAGCAGATGTGTAGTAATAAAACAACTTGGTTAAATTGATAATTGGTTCTTTATTCTGTAGTAGATCGTATCACAACTTTACGGGAGAGCAGAGACTTACTAACGCTATAATATAGTAAGCTTTAGTAACACGACCATATAGACACAAATGGATGTAACTGTGAGTACTACAACTTGGATTTAACGAAAGCCGTTTAGATATTCAGTGGTTTGCAGGGTTGTATAAGACACAATACAATTCTTCATACCTAAGCTTCCAGTAGCTAGATACATGCAATTTCTGGTTAGATACTGAAACTGCTGTCGAACTTTAATACATGACGTATTGCAGGATACAAAATGCTTTGCATTACTTGTTTGTTTGTAGACAGCTACTAGCTCAGTGTTCTGAAAGGTTGTGTATAAACTAAGGATAGCCAATTCCGGAATTATTACTTTCCGGACTCCCGAAAGTAAAACCGGACAAATTCCGGAATTCGGAAAATTCCGATTTTGGAATAATTCCGGAATTTAGAAATTTCTGATTTCGTTAACATTCCGGAATTCGAAAAAATCCGGATTTTTTCAAAATCCGGAGTTTTTCTCAATTCCGGAATTTTCTAAATTCCGAATTTTTCCCGAGTTCCGGAATTCTTCTGAATTAGGGAGTTTAACTGAATTCCATAATTTTCCGAAAATCCGGAAAGTGAAAGTTCCGCTTCCGAAAAATGAAATTATTTTGGTTAATATGAATCGTGGCCGAAATAAGTCTTTGACCAGGTAATAGCGACTGCTTGGAAAGAAATGGAGAGTATAAGAATTCAATCTGTCATAATTGTAGTTTCGTGTGGAGAAGAAACAAACTTGTGAACCAACGGTTTAGGAACAACTCAAGTTATTAATGTAAACTTTGCCGACATCATAAAAGAAAGACGAAAGACATTTTGAATCGAAAAAAATAACATACAAGTTTGCAAGCAGAGACAAACAAACCTAATGCAACCAGACTAAAAACGAATCGTTTACCGCGTAGCGATCACGGTTCAGTGGTCGAGGTGCTTGTGGGAATGCACGTTGTATTTTTTTTTTTTTTTTACTTTAGGATTTTGATGGCGATTGATCAGCGATAACATACGTTTTATTATATTCAGATATTTGAATACTCGGATGTTTCAATACTTGAACTATCAAATCTTCAGGAATAATAACACTAATAATAATAAACTAATAATAATTATTATTATCTTGTAGAAGATTAAAAGCTAGAATCTAATTATCGCTCAGGTCATACCATTACAAGCAGAAACGTGACATTTGGAAAGAATATTTCGGTTTGGTTTAATGTTGCTCACGAGAAGAGGAATTTCTCATCTTGGTTCTAATATAAATAAAATAACATGAGAATTAACAATTTACATTCGAGACAGGTCAAGGCTAACTCAAAATTTTCGTCTTTCTTTGGAGATGAGAATCGAGACGAGACGAAAAGTATCGTAAACATTTCCCGCCTTGTCTCGATTCTCGAAATAGTGTATGTCCATTCTTTAACTAACAATTGCTCTGTGTACTAAATCTCATAGGCTATTTCGTTACATCCTATTTCAGAGCTCATTGAATTATGCTCTGTGTAGGTATTTTGTAGCAAAGCTTTTATATTTACCTCTCCATATCCTAAAAATTAGTTTATCATATGTCTTACTGTTGCGTGATATTCAGTTATATTTATTACAGTTATTTTTCTTAAAACAAACAGTAGAATATTTCCTACATGAAACTTCAATGGAACGTTCTGGTTTAAAATGTTGGTAGTTGCAGAGGTGTGTCTTGAAGGTACGGAACCCTTTCCCCGAAATCTCTAGTTTTAAGTAAGTTTTGCCAAATTTCAGGGCAAGTATAAAACTTTTAAAATTATTATTATTATTATTATTATTATTATTATTATTATTATTATTATTATTATTATTATTATTATTATTATTATTATTATTATATCAACACCGTGTATAATCTTTAAAAGATATGCGGTTTGTATCTGAATACTAAAAGCTAATTGACTGTCGATCTCGGTTGTTGAGAAGTCTTTAGGAGGCAAGGACATTGGTCACGTTCTGGGTTTGAGTTCCGAAGGGGCAAGTATTCGGGCTCGAGCCAAATTTGTTAAAAGTTATATGCTTCTGCCAAACATGTGCAAAACAGCTGGGACCGAGTTTAGGCCTCTCAACGGCTCAAGCGGCTCGGCTTACAGCTCATTCACTATCAAACCGAACCGAGAAGTGAGCCGAGCCAACAGCTCACCCAACCGAGCCTATTTGAGCGATCCGTTTAGTTGAGCTGAGTCGAAACATGCCGATGGACTAGTTTCAACTTAGCTGGCTCGAACCGGTTCACATGAGCCGAGTAGGTGACCCATCCCAACCGAGAAAGCTCGACCCATCGGCTCAATTGGGCCGAGCCGACGGCTCATCCCAACTGAGCTAACTCGAGCTGTTCACTCAGTTGATACGAGACGAGCTGGTTGATATCACTACTCGAGTTGGTCTTGTGCTTGGGCTCAAGAATTCAGCCATGCAGGTCTCAGCCTTGATTTAAAGAACTACAGTATATACTTATATTGGTGATTACGACATTTGAGGCTGTCTCGTAATAATAATAATAATAAACTCTTGTCTTCTCGTTATCTAGACGAGACGAGATACACTAACATTGCCCTACGAGATGCATTAAAATTACGAGACGAGACGCACTCCTGTCGTGAGCAACACTAAAAGTATTCCACGTTACTGCTTACATTTCTCATGGCTTTCGCTTTCCAGTCTAATCAGGCCATTATTTCAAAACGAGTTAAAACGAGCTGAACGAGCGAGCGAGCCATTATCATGCTCAACTCAACTCGAAACTCGACCTCGAAAACAGCGTTTTGGCTCGGAACTCAACTCAAAAAAATTACCTTTGACTCGACTCGAATTGAACTCGAGTCGAGTCGAATTTTGGCTCGACTCGTACTCATCCCTATTCGTATTTGTATTTTATGTTTCCACTTCAACAATTGCTACCCTTTCTTCTCCGTTTACCTGCTGTTTCTAGATTCCTCTTTCGGTGTCGTCCTTTATGTAGACCATACACTTATTCTTATTCCCAGCTTGTGACCCGCTTCAATGTCTTATTCAGTTTAGGCTTTTCTCCTTACCTTGACTAAACATGTGATTGATTTAATTCTCACCTTCCGCGCAGGACCGATGAAAATTTATTATTATTATTGTTATTATTATTATTATTATTATTATTATTATTATTATTATTATTATTATTATTATTATTATTATTATTATTATTATTATTATACTATTGAACTTGCACGGCGAAATTACTGTATAATACGATATTATTTCTGTAATTTTACTCCATTGTATGTTATTTAGTTTATTAATGGGCACTAAATTGTCTCTAGATCAACGAATAAATTAACTACGGCATGCACTTTGGTGGAAATATCATTACAGAAACATTATTGGTTCGTTCCAAACATGTTCATGTAATGATATTGGCTGAAGCCTATAACTTTTAACAACTTTTGGCTCGAGCCCGAATACTTGCCCCTTCGGAACTCAAACCCAGAACGTGACCGATGTCCTTGCCTCCTGAAGACTTCTTGACGCCGAGATCGACAGTCAATTAGCTTCTACTATTCAGATACAAACCGTATATCTTTTAAAGATTATACACGGTGTTGATATAATAATAATAATAATAATAATAATAATAAAAGATTTAAACTTGCCCTGAAATTTGGCAAAACTTACTTAAAAGTAGAGATTTCGGGGAATGGGATCCGTACCTTCAGAGGAAAATAACTGTAATAAATATAACTGAATATCACGCAACACTAAGGCATATGATAAACTAACTTTTAGGATATGGAGAGGTAAATATAAAAGCTTTGCTACAAAATACCTACACAGAGCATTATTCAATGAGCTCTGAAATAGAATGTAACGAAATAACCTATGAGATTCAGTCTACAGAGCAATTGTTAGTTAAACAATGGACATACACTATTTCGAGAATCGAGACAAGACGGGAAATGTTTACGATACTTTTCGTCTCGTCTCGATTCTCATCTCCAAAGACAGACGAAAATTTTGAGTTAGCCTTGACCTGTCTCGAAGGTAAAATGTTAACTCTCATGTTATTTTATTTGTTTTTGAAAAGAGATGACAAAATCCTCTTCTCGTGAGCAACATTAAACCAAACCGAAATATTCTTTCCAAATGTCACGTTTCTGCTTGTAATGGTATGACCTGAGCGATAATTAGCTCCTAGCTTTTAATCTTCTACGAGATAATAATAACTATTATTATTATCAATCGCCATCAAAAATCCTAAATTAAAAAAAAAAATACAACGTGCATTCGCACAAGCACCTCGACCACTGAACCGCGATCGCTACGCGGTAAACGATTCGTTTTTAGTCTGGTTACGTTAGGTTTCTTTGTCTCCGCTTGCATACTTGTATGTTATATTTCTTCGATTCAAAATATCTTTCGTATTTCTTTTATGAAGTCGGCAAAGTTTACATTAATAACTTGAGATTTTCTTGAACCGTTGGTTCACAATTTGGTTTTTTCTCGGGGCGGATCCATGGGGGGGGAGATCAGGGCGATAGCCCCTCCCAGAAGAGGGAACTTTTTTCATTTTTTATATATATATATATATATATATATATATATATATATATATATATATATATATATATAGATAACCCATCTCAAAATTTGGAGCCCTCAAAAGTAACAGTATGACCCCCCCCCCAGAAGTCGGTCCTGGATCCGCCCCTGCCTGTAGCGAATAGACACAATACTTTCTCTCAAATGGATAAAAAATCAAGCCGAGATAGATTCGAACTCGCGTGGACGGCGCGAAAAGTCAGTGCTTTGTTCATTTTTGTTTTCTTTAACTGACTCACCGAACGTGTTTAGTAACTTACTTATTGCTAAATTTACTTGCTTCACTCGTTTAACTTGCTTTTTCTAATAACTTACAACGACAGGAACACGAACACAGAAACATCGAGGACAGTTAAAAATCATAGATGCTCTCCCGCCGGGAATCGAACCCGGGACACCATACACTAAAGGCGCACGTGCTAGCCACTAGACCAGCGGGGAGGGCAGTGCTCACTGTCTGTGTCGTTAGGGATTACGACCACTGTATTGCCAGCTATCACTTCTGTGGGTTGTATACTATGATCACATGTTTCTTCTTTGCTGGAAGAGTTAAACCTACATTCTATGTAATACATGAGGTATTTAGACCTACATGCTCTTCATATAATGTAATAAAAGGGTCATGCTGGGAAGAAGAAAAAGAACATTCCTTGGACAAAACGGAAACTATTGGCATCAGAAATATTTATTTACGAGGCATGCGCAGTAGTATATTTCAGAATAGTTACTGTTTAGTTCAGTAAACGAAGAAAGGGGTATAAAAAAGCAAATATGTCGCGTCAACGAGATCGACCAGAGTTGACAGAGGCGGAGCGGATTGATAATTGGTTCTTTATTCTGTAGTAGATCGTATCACAACTTTAGAAAAAGAGCAGAGAAAGACTTACTAACGCTGTCATATAGTAAGCTTTAGTAACACGATCATATAGACACAAATGGATGTAACTGTGAGTACTACAACTTGGATTTAACGAAAGCCGTTTAGATATACAGTGGTTTGCAGGGTTGTATAAGACACAAAAAGTTAAGACACAATACAATTCTTCATACCTCAGCTTCCAGTAACTAGATACATGCAATTTCTGGATAGATACTGAAACTGCTGTCGAATTTTAATACATGACATATTGCAGGATACAAAATGCTTTGCATTACTTGTTTGTTTGTAGACAGCTACTAGCTTAGTGTTCTGAAAGGTTGTGTATAAACTAGGGATAGTCAATACCGGAATTATTACTTTTCGGACTTCCGAAAGTAAAACCGGACAAATTCCGGAATTCGGAAAATTTCGATTTTGGAATAATTCCGGAATTCGGAAAAATCCGGAATTTAGAAATTTCTGATTTCGTTTACATTCCGGAATTCGGAAAAATCCGATTTTTTCGAAATCCGGAGTTTTTCTTGATTGCGGAATTTTCTAAATTCCGGATTGTTTCCAAGTTCCGAAATTATTCTGAATTCCGGAGTGTAACTGAATTTCATAATTTTCCGAAATCCGGAAAGTGAAAGTTCCGTTTCTGAAAAATGAATTTATTTTGGTTAATATGAATCGTGGCGGAAATAAGTCTTTGACCAGGTAATGGCGACTTCTTTGAAAGAAATGGGGTGTATGAGAATTCAATCTGTTATATTTGTTGTTTCGTGTGGAGAAAAAACAAACTTGTGAACCAACGGTTTAAGAACAACTCAAGTTATTAATGTAAACTTTTCCGACTTCATAAAAGAAATACGAAAGACATTTTGAATCGAAAAAATATAACATACAAGTTTGCAAGCGGAGACAAAGAAACCTAACGTAACCAGACTAAAAACGAATCTTTTACTGCGTAGCGATCGCGGTTCAGTGGTCAAGGTGCTTGTGCTAATGCACCTTTTCTTTCTTTTTTCTTTTCTTTTCTTTTCTTTTCTTTTTTTTTTTTTTTTTTGTAACTTTAGGATTTTTGATGGCGATTGATCAGCGATAACATATGTTTTATTATATTCAGATATTTGAATACTCGGATGTTTCAATATTTGAACTATCAAATCTTCAGGAATAATAATAATAATAATAATAATAATAATAATAATAATAATAATAATAATAATAATAATAATAATAAACTAATAACAATTATTATTATCTCGTAGAAGATTAAAAGCTAGGAGCTAATTATCGCTCAGGTCATACCATTACAAGCAGAAACTTGACATTTGGAAAGAATATTTCGGTTTGATTTAATGTTGCTCACGAGAAGAGAAGTTTCTCATCTCGTTTCTAAAACAAATAAAATAACATGAGAATTAACATTTTATATTCGAGACGGGTCAAGACTAACTCAAAATTTTTGTCTCTGTTTGGAGATGAGAATCGAGATGAGACGAAAAGTATCATAAACATATCTCGTCTTGTCTCGATTCTCGAAATAGTGTATGTCCATTCTTTAAGTAACAATTGCTCTGTAGACTGAATCTCATAGCTATTTCGTTACATTATATTTCAGAGCTCATTGAATTATGCTCTGTGTAGGTATTTTATATCAAAGCTGTTATATTTACCTCTGCATATCCTAAAAATTAGTTTATTATATGCCTTACTGTTGCGTGATATTCAGTTATATTTATTACAGTTATTTTCCTTAAAACATACAGTAGAATACTTTCTACATGAAAGTTCAATGGAACGTTGTAGTTTAAAATGTTGGTAGTTGCAGAGGTGTGTCTTGAAGCAGTAGCGTAGCCAGGATGTGTGTTTGGGGGAGGCCAAGTGCTGTTATAGGCACATATAGAAAAATTACAAACAAAAAATATATAAACATAAAAATATATAAAAAATTACAAACGTCAAAGTACCAAAGTACATTGTCGGACCTTTTTTGGGGGAGGGGCTGCCTCTCCGGGCCCCCCTTCCCTACGCCACTGTCTTGAAGGTACGGAACCCTTTCCCCGAAATCTCTACTTTTAAGTAAGTTTTGCCAAATTTCAACGGCAAGTTTTAAACTTTTATAATAATAATAATAATAATAATAATAATAATAATAATAATAATAATAATAATAATAATAATAATAATAATAATAATAATAATAATAATAATTATTATTATTATTATTATTATTATTATTATTATTATTATTATTATTATTATTATTATATCAACACCGTGTATAATCTTTAAAAGATATACGGTTTGTATCTGAATAGTAAAAGCTAATTGACTGTCGATCCCGGTCGTCGAGAAATCTTCAGGAGGGAAGGACATCGGTCACGTTCTGGGTTTGAGTTCCGAAGGGGCAAGTTTTCGGGCTCGAGCCAAAAATTGTTAAAAGTTATAGGATTCAGCCAAACATGTTCAAAACAGCTGGGACCGGGTTTAGGCTTCTCAACGGCTCGAGCGGCTCGGCTTACAGCTCATTCACTATCGAACCGAACCAAGAAGTGAGCCGAGCCAACAGCTCACCCAACCGAGCCGATTTGAGCCATCGGCTTAGTTGAGCTGGATCCTAACGTGCCGATGGACTAATTTCAACTTAGCTGGCTTGAACCGGTTCACATGAGCCGAGTAGGGGACTTATCCCAACCGAGAAAGCTCGAACCATCGGCTCAATTGAGCTGAGTCGATGGCTCGTTCCAACAGAGCCGGCTCGGGTCATCGGCTCATCCCAACCGAGCCGACTTGAGCTGTTCGCTCAGTTGATACGAGCCGAGCCGGTTGATATCGCTACCCGAGTTGGTCTTCTGCTTGGGCTCAAAAATTCGACAGTGCAGGTCTCAGCCTTGATTTTAAGAACAACAGTATATACTTATATTGGTGATTACGACATTTGAGGCTGTCTCGTAATAATAAAAAAAAACTTGTCTTCTCGTTATCTAGACGAGACGAGATATACAAAAATTGCCCCACGAGATGCATTCAAATTACGAGACGAGACGCACCCCTGTCGTGAGCAACACTAAAAAGTATTCCACATTAGTGCTTACATTTCTCATGGCTTTCGCTTTCCAGTCTAATCAGGCCATTATTTAAAAAAGAGTTAAAACGAGCTGAACAAGCGAGCGAGCCATTATCAAACTCGACTCAACTCGAAACTCGCTCTGGAAAACAGCTTGACCTTGACCGCTACGCGGTAAACGATTCGTCTTTAGTCTGGTTACATTAAGTTTCTTTGTCTCCGCTTGCAAACTTGTATGTTATATTTCTTCGATTCAAAATGACTTTCGTATTTCTTTTATGATGTCGGAAAAGTTTACATTAATAACTTGAGTTTTTCTTAAACCGTTGGTTCACAAGGTTGTTTTTTCTCCACACGAAACTACAAATATGACAGATTAAATTCTCATACTCTCTATTTCTTTCAAAGCAGTCGCCATTACCTGGTCAAAGACTTATTTCCACCACGATTCATATTAACCAAAATAAATTCATTTTTTGGAAGCGGAATTTTCACTTTCCGCATTTCGGAAATTATGGAATTCAGTTAAACTCCATAATTCAGAAGAATTCCGGAACTCGGGAAGAATCCGTAATTTAGAAAATTCCGGAATTGAGAAAAACTCCGGATTTCAAAAATATCCGGATTGTTCCGAATTCCGGAATGTAAACGAATCAGAAATTTCTAAATTTCGAATTTTTCCGAATTCCGGAATTATTCCAAAATCGAAATTTTCCGAATTCCGGAATTTGTCCGATTTTACTTTCGGGAGTCCGAAAAGTAATAATTCCGGAATTGACTATCCCTAGTTTATACACAACCTTTCAGAATACTAAGCTAGTAGCTGTCTACGAACAAACAAGTAATGCAAAGCATTTTGTATCCTGCAATACGTCATGTATTAATATCCGACAGCAGTTTCAGTATCTATCCAGAAATTGCATGTATCTAGTTACTGGAAGCTGAGGTATGAAGAATTGTATTGTGTCTTAACTTTTTGTGTCTTATACAACCCTGCAAACCACTGAATATCTAAACGGCTTTCGTTAAATCCAAGTTGTAGTACTCACAGTTACATCCATTTGTGTCTATATGATCGTGTTACTAAAGCTTACTATATGACAGCGTTAGTAAGTCTTTCTCTGCTCTCCCGTAAAGTTGTGATACGATCTACTACAGAATAAAGAACCAATTATCAATCCGCTCCGCCCCTGTCAACTCTGGTCGATCTCGTTGACGCGACATATTTGCTTTTTTATACCCCTTTCTTCGTTTACTGAACTAAACAGTAACTATTCTGAAATATACTACTGCGCATGCCTCGTAGATAAATATTTCTGATGCCAATAGTTTCCGTTTTGTCCAAGGAATGTTCTTTTTCTTCTTCCCAGCATGACCCTTTTATTACATTATATGAAGAGCATGTAGGTCTAAATACCTCATGTATTACATAGAATGTAGGTTTAACTCTTCCAGCAAAGAAGAAACATGTGATCATAGTATACAACCCACAGAAGTGATAGCTGGCAATACAGTGGTCGTAATCCCTAACGACACAGAGAGTGCGCACTGCCCTCCCCGCTGGTCTAGTGGCTAGCACGTGCGCCTTTGGTGTATGGTGTCCCGGGTTCGATTCCCGGCGGGAGAGCATCTATGATCTTTAACTGTCCTCGATGTTTCTGTGTTCGTGTCCCTGTCGTTATAAGTTATTAGAAGAAGCAAGTTAAACGAGTGAAGCAAGTAAAATTAGCAATAAGTAAGTTACTAAAACACGTTCGGTGAGTCAGTTAAAAAAAAAAGTGGACAATGAACTGGCTGTTCGCGCCGTCCATGCGAGTTCGAATCTATCTCGGCTTGATTTTTTATCCATTTGAGAGAAAGTATTGTTTCTTTTCGCTACAGGCAGGGGCGGATCCAGGACCGACTTCTGGGGGGGGGGTTATACTGTTACTTTTGAGGGCTCCAAACTTTGAGATGGGTTTATATATATATATATATATATATATATATATATATATATATATATATATATATATATAAAATGAAAAAAGTTCCCTCTTCTGGGAGGGGCTATCGCCCCGATCTCCCCCCCTGGATCCGCCCCTGGCTACAGGTAATCACTCTTCGTATTTTTCGCTGTCGTTCACAGATAAAGTAACTGACTACTTTTATTCTTTCTACGAATGATGGATCTTCTCTTTGGTTTCATGTCAAACATGCACACGTAATGAAAAGACGCTGTCGATAATAATAATAATAAAATAATAATAATAATAATAATAATATGAAATATTACTAGCTAACTCGTGTGTCTATTTCGACAATATAATTTTATATTATTATGTGGAAATAAGTAAGGCTGGCTGGCGCCCGCTACCCTAATTTTTTCGATGCGCCTTATGGGTCCATGGTGTCCAACGTTGGTCCCATCTCACTATCACCTCCAGTTCTCTCGATATAAGTTATCGACATTTTGCCTAAAGAGGGCTCTGCCGTGGCTCCATGACTACCCATGACAATGTCTCTTCGTTCATTTTGCATTGAAATCGCTTATTTTTCTGATTACTATGAGTGCATACTGTCCAACGTTGCTCCCATCACTCTACAATTTCCCGTTCTCTCGATATAAATTGCTAATATTTTGTTTGTAAGGGAGATATGGCGTTACAATCATTACGTTTGAAGAAGAATTAAGGAAGATATTGCCTTGCCACAAACAATACCTATTATTTTTATTTTTATTATTATTATTATTATTATTATTATTATTATTATTATTATTATTATTATTATTATTGTTTTACTTACCACTAATGTTGCCTACCTTTATTTGCAATGTAATGTGTTACTAAAAAGCAAATCAAATAACACTCCTCGCCATTCACGCTAGCGAACTCGAAATACATCATTTACAGTTCTCTGTGTTAGAGGAAAGCACATTTATTATATTATTCATTCAAATAACACGTTTCACAAGTTACTTCACTTTCAATGTGTAATTTCATATCATCACTAACAATCATCTTGTTCCGATACGAAAATAACCCCCTCCTGCAAAAAAAAAAAAAAAAAAAAAAAAAAAAACTGACCGTAGCGAAAGGGCGTGAACATTCTTTATGCGATTAATCGGGTCCAATATTTCAATAAGTCTCTGCACACAAATATTTCAGTAAAAGAGGAAAAGTTATTCAAACTTTCTGAATACCCATTTATGGGCGAAATTTGGTTCCCTTGGAAGTTTTTAAGAGTTTAAAGGGCCGCCATTTTGAACATTTTTGTCTGATTATTCTGGTTAACAAACTGAAGATATTTCAACAATTAATGTTTGTGCCAAGTTTCGTCTCAATCCGCTGAAAATTAGGGTGGTTATGGCATTCAGAAATAGACACACAGAGGGAGAGAGAAAAAGTGTTTTGCTCCCTTCTCGCACCTGTGGTGCGTCAGAGCTAAACCGGGCCCCTTTGCAAAACGTATTGACCAGCCTGACCTAAACACAAACCTCTTACTTGCTAACGTAGAAACGTGGTCGGGAGGTGTAAGGCATGTAGAAATTGTATTTTTAATAACCATGAGTATGGTCTACTTCCATGTTTTTCTTTTTACTTTTGGCAGCTACATCGAAACGTTCAATTTTTATTCTTTACTAATTGCAAATCGCGTTGACATTCAAAATATGAGGAATTTTGGTGGCATTTGTTCGGATATTCTTCTCTTTTGAAATGAAGGAAAGAATAAAAGCAATACGCAAAGACAAAAAGTATTATCAGTACTATACATTACCAATAATAATTGCTACGAAAGACTAAATACGACCTCTTTTACCATCTCTCATGAGCTGCATGTATTATTAACAAAAATTTTTAAAAATGTCCTCACCGAAGATTCGAACTGACGACCTTTGCGTTTGTAAGCCAGCACCTTAACCACTACACCAAGATCGTGGCATGGTGAACGTTTAGTTGTCGGCGTATTTGTTGTATTTGTGTTTTATGTTCCCACTTCAACAATTTTTACTCTTTTTTCTAAGTTTGACAGCTGTTTCTGGCTTTCTCTTTCGGTGTCGTCCTTTATTTACACTATGCACTATTCGTATTCACAGCTTGTGTCCCTCTGCAATGTCTTATTCAGATTAAACTTTTCTTTTTGCCCCTCAGTAAACATTTGATTGATTTAATTCTCATACTCTCCACGGATGAAGAGCAGGAATGCCAGACTCGAAAAATAAGTGTACATTTACTTTCCTGACAGATAATACATACACAGATATATACCCCTACACACGAATATGCTCCCTTGCATACCCCCTCTCCCGCCATACCCTCATACTATTTATCATAAAAACAAGAAAACTATACGTACAGCATACACAGAACGATATATGTATTCTTAAGAGTATACTATCTTACATTCCCCCCTTCCCCATACCTCCCCACAAATCTAGTATTATGGATACATACCTCAAGTTTCTGTTTACATTTTGTTTCTACTGCTCAGATTTGTGAAAAAAATATCCCCCTCCTTCAACTGGTGGGACTGATTTTGGATTTAAACCGGATCGGAAATGTCAATGTTGATCTGAATGATCCTGAAAACTACGGATTAGACACTAATATTGGCCATTTTCGATCATAATTATATATAGCTTCCCCTCCCCTTCAACGGTGCTGCGGCACACGCCATCACAATTGTCACCGTAAATCTCAGCTAATACTAAAACTATGGATTCGACACTAATATTAGTCATTTCCAATCATTTTAATGTTTATTCCCCTCCCTTACGTTGTTTCCTCCCCTTCCCCAATCTACAGGGCTCAACATGGATTGAAACAGCATCAGAAGTGTCAGTGTTCCTCTCATCGACCCCGTAAACTATGGATTCAACACTAATATAGGTTATTTTGATGACTTTTAAATCTCTCCCTCCCCCTCCCCTAAGTTGCATCGTCAAAGTGAGTGGCCTAAAGCAATCCCTGCCTCAAAGCTCATGTATGTTGAAAATTTGCTTGAGATCGGTCGGGTGGTTCAAGAGTGATGAAGTCACAAAGGCAGTCATTTTGTTTTTATTTTCATATATATATATATACCCCTCCCTATGTTGGCTCGTCAAAGTGAAACGATAAAAAACACCCAAAGGCCGACCCTTATACATATTGAAAATTTGATCGAGATTGGTTGGGTGGTTAAAAAATTATTAGCTTTATTAATTTATATTCATACGCCCCTTCCCCTCCCGCTCCCCTAGGATCAATCGTTAAAGTGAAATTACAAAAATGTTTCCAGATCCGAACCTCGTGTAACTCGAAAATCTGATTGAGATCGGTCAGATAGTTCAAGATTTATTGTTACAAAAATAGTCACTTTCATTCTTATATAAATTGATTTTTATATATCTCCCCTCCTTCACTTCCCATACGTTGCTCCGTCAAATTTAAATCACACAAACGATCCAGGCCCGAACCTCATCTATGTTGAAAATTTTGTCAAGATCGGTCGAGTTGTTCGGGAGTTATTAAGTTTTATTTATTTTTTACCTACTCCCCTTCCCCCAACTCTCAGCTCTACCATCAAACTGAATAGTCTAAAACTAGCCCAGCCTCGAACCTCATCCATGTTACAAATTTGATCGAGATCGGTCAGACGGTTCAGCAGATTTAGCCACAAACAGTGATTTTCAATTTTATATATATAGATTTACTTGCATATATTACCCGCTTCGCTGGGTTGAAATAAATAATTTAAATACACACTGATATTGCTCATTTTAGATCATATTAATGTATGTCATCCCTCCTCATCTTCCAAGCTTCAGGGCTGAAAATTGACTTAAACAGCATCAGAAGTGTCACTGCTCATTTCGGCGACCGCAGAAACTATAGAATCATCAGTAGTATCTCACATTTTTGACCATTTATACATATACATATATATATTTCCCCCACCATGTTGTGGGCCGTAGCATCGGAAGTGTCACCGTTCATCTCAGCGACCTCAAAAAATGTGAATTCAGCACTAATATCGGTCATTTTCGATCATATTTAATCTCTTCCTCTGCCAAGTTGAAGGTTTGAATTTGAATTTAAACGGGATCGAAAGTACCACTGTTCATATAAGGGATCCAGGAAACTATAAATTCGACACTGATAGTGGCCGTTTTCTATCATTTTATATATATATATATATATATCTTCCCCTCCCCCAAGTGGCGGGGCTGATTTTAGACTTAAACCGGATCGCAAATGTCACTGTTTATCTGAGTGACCTCGAAAACTATGGATTAGACACTAATATTGGCAATTTTCGATCATTATTATATATAGCTCCTCCTCCTCCCCCTCCTCCTTTCTGCGACACACGGCATCAGAATTTTCACTGTTAATCTCAGCTACTCCTAAAACTATGGATTCGACAGTAATATTAGTCATTTTCGATAATTTTAATGTTTATTCTCCTCCACTACGTTGTACCCGCCCCCTTTCCAACTATCAGGGCTGAACTTGGATTGAAACAGCATCTGAAGTGTCACTGTTTCTCATCGACCCCGAACACTATGGATTCAACACTAATTTCGCTAATTTTATCATTTTGAAATTTCTTCCCCTCCCCCTCCCTACGTTGCATCGTGAACCTGAATAGCCTAAAGCAATCCATGCCCCAAAACTCATGTATGTTGAAAATTTGATTGAAGTCGGTCGGGTGGTTCAATAGTGATGAAGTCACAAAAGCAGTCATTTTTATATTAATTGTTTTTACATATATCTCCCCCTCCTCCTCCGCTACGTTGGCTCGTCAAAGTGAAACGATAAAAACTCCCAAGGCCTGACCCTCATATATGTTGAAAATTTGATGAAGATTGGTTGTGTGGTTCAAAATATTAGTTTCTATTTATACGTCCCATTCCCCCCCTCCCCTAGGATCTACCGCTAAAGTGAAATTGCAAATATGTTTTCAGATCCGAACACAAGTATGTTGAAAATTTAATTGAGATCGATCGGATAGTTCAAGAGAAATTAAGTTACAAAAATAGTTACTTTTAGTTTTATACGAATTGATTTTTATATATCTCCTCCCTCCCTCTCCCCTAGGTTGCACCGTAAAAGTTAAATGACAAAAACATTCCATGCCCGAACACTATCTACGTTGAAAGTTTGATCAAGAACGGTTGAGTGGTTCAAGAGTTTAGTTTTATTCATTTTCATATATTTCCTTTTCCCCCTACCCTTCCCCTAAAATCTACTGTCAAAATGAAATGATAAAAATCTTCTCAGGTTTGAATTTCATATATTATTGAAAGTTTGATTGGTTCAAGAGTTTTAATTTATTTTTATAGATTTCTCCCCTCCCTTCCCCATCCCCTAAGTTCTACCGTTAAAGTGATATGATAAAAAGCACCTTAGGTCCGAACTTCATCTATGTTGATTTTTTAAAGATCGTCGGGTGATTTAAGCGTGATGAAGTCACAAAAACAGTCACTTTTATCTTTAATTTGTTTTACATATTTCTTCCCCCTCCCTCTCCCCTTCGTTGCACTGTAAAACTGAACTGAAGAAAACACCTCACGCCCGAACTTTATCTATGTTCAGAGTTTGATCGACATCGGTTGAGTGGTTCAAGAGTTATTAAGTTTTATTTATTTTTATATATCTGTCCCCTCCCCTCCCTCTCGCCTTCTTTGTACTGTAAAAGTGAAAAGAAGAAAGCATCCCAGGCCCAAACCTTATCTATTTTGAAAATTAGATCGAGAAGAGTAGGTTGGTTCATGAGTGGTTTTATTCATTTTCATATATTTACCCTTCCCCCTGCCCCTCCCCTAAAATCTACTGTCAAAATGAAATGATAAGAACTTCTCAGGTTTGAATTTCATATATGTTGAAAATTTTATTGAGATCGATCGGGTGGTTCAAAAGTTATTAATTCACAAACATGGTCACTTTTATTTTCATATTTATTGATTTTTTATATTTCCCCCTCCATCCCCTCCCCTACGTTACTCCGCCAAAATAAAATGATAAAAGCCATCCCAATCCCAAACCTCATCTACATTGAAAATTTGATCATGATCGGTGTTTTGGTTCAATATTTATTAAGTTATATTTATTTTTCTAGTTCCCCTCCTCCCTCAACCCTAAGCTATACTGTCAAACCAAACAGCTAAAAACACTCCTAGTCCAGAACTGCATCTGCGTTAGAAATTAGATCGAGATCGGTCGTGCAGTTCAAGAGATTAGGAGTCATAAACATAGTCATTTTCAATTTTATATTATAGATTTTCATATATACAGACCTCTCCCTCCCCCCAGTTCTAATAAAAACATTTTATTCTCCATTCGGCCTAAGCTCTAAACTGTGATAAACAAAGCCACGTGAAACTAAATCTCGCTGATTTGCTGTTGGCCTACCGACGCTTGTACTCCTCCGCAAAATAGTTCATATGATTTGGTTATTACTTTCACTATGAAGCTCCATATAAAACTACTTCATTATTATAAATGACAAAAATATAATACGGATTATCTAATAAAATTGTAATTGAGTGTGGTTAATGAAACAATAGAAATAAACGCTAAGCATGCGCAGTATTTATGGCGCTAATTCAATTGTGGAGGCGTGTCATGCTTTTACGTATGAAAGATGCCTCACACGAATCCCGGTTCTGCGAGTGTTGTGGTGAAACACCAACAAGAGAAACCTTCCCTCACTAAGCAACAATTGCTTACCAGCTAAATTTAAACTTTTTAAACAAGTCTTTCAAGTATTTTGATTTCTTTTCTGCTGTTGCCTTAAGTATCTGGGCAACACGAGACAGTATTGCCAAAATGCGCGTGTATAATTTGCTCCTCCCCCTGGGGAGTGAGAGTGATACATCACTAGCCAATCGTATTTGTGACGAGCGGAAGGATATAAATATTTTGTTTATCGTAGTTTAGAGCTTACGCTGAACAGGAAATAGGCATAGAGTTATTTTTACGTAATATTCATATCCTAGTTCTTACTGTGTTTAATTCTTCTGCTGTAGCTGCTAATTTTCTTTAACGTTTCAAAAACACTGATTGGCAACAATGGTGAACGCAGCTGCAGGGAGTTTGAATTGCTCTAGTTCCTGCTTGGAACACACACGTAGATAGCACTATGTCGGAATACACACCGATCGAGAAACGAAATTTTTCAGTCTAAACACACACTTTACACACACATCCGGCTGTATCCGTATAAACGAGCGGAGTCAAAAGAACTCGCGGGGGGACCCCTATAAGGGTCCTGCACGCGTTAAAAGTAAAAAACATTTCGAGCAACCACTAAAAATTGCTCGCTTTTCAAAAATTGCTCACAGTGCTGCTGTGTAGACCGATCGACCTACAAAGATTGTCGGGTTCACCAACACACACACACACACACACACACACAAAGTTTGCATATACTATAAGTTCCACATTTAAATTAATATCTCAGTGTTTTTCATGTATTATTATTTATTTGTGCTTTCCTTAACAAAGCTGTGTAGTAATGAATAACTATTTATAATTTTTGAAATAAAACAAAGCGAAACAAGGGCGTCATTAACTTGTTCCGCCACAAATGAATTTCGAGGTGGTTTCTTTTGCATCGTTTTGTGCCGTTTTTTGCGTCTATTCCCACGTTTTGTGCACCACGGGAAGTGGGTCAAAATGGGCCTACAATAATGGCGGAACAAGTTAATGCTGTTCCGCCACCAAAGAATTTTGAGGTCGTTTCTAACACACATTTTGTGCGTGTTTTGTACCGTTTTGTGCGCATATTTCCACATTTTGTGCACCATCGAAAGTTGTTCAAAATGAGCCTCCAAATATGGAGAACAGCATTAACCTGTTCCGCCAGCAACGAATTTCGATGTGGTTTCTCTTGCATCGTTTTGTGTCGTTTTGTGTGCCGCCGGAAATGGGTCAAAATGGGCCTCCATACGGAGTACACCATTAAATTGTTTCGCCAACAATGAATTTCGAGGTGGTTTCTTTTGCATCGTTTTGTGCGTGTTTTGTGTCGTTTTGTGCGCCTATTCCCACGATTTGTCCGCCACCGAGAGTGGGTCAAAATGGGCCTACAAATATGGCGGAACAAGTTAATGCTGTTCCGCCACCAACTAATTTTGAGCGTGCTTCCAACACATCATTTTGTGCGTATTTGTGTCGATTTGTGTGCCAATTTCCATGTATTGTGCGCCACCTGAAGTGGCTCAAAATGAGCCTTCAAATATGGAGGACAGCATTAACCTGTTTAGCCAACAACGAATTTCGATGTGGTTTCTTTTGCATCGTTTTGTGTCGTTTTGTGTGCCGTCGGAAATGGGTCAAAATGGGCCTCCATACGGAGGACACCATTAAATTATTTCGCCAACAATGAATTTCGAGGTGGTTTTTTTCCATCGTTTTGTGCGCGTTTTGTGCGCCTATTCCCACGATTTGTCCGCCACCGGAAGTGGGTCAAAATGGGCCTAAGAATCTGGCGGAACAAGTTAACACTCTTGCGCCACCAACGAATTTTGAGGTTGTTTCTATGACATCGTTTTGTGCCGTTGTGTTCGCCTATTTTCACGTATTGTGCGCCATCGGAATTGGCTGAAAATGAGCCTCCAAATATGGAGGACAGCATTAATCTGTTCCGCCACCAACGAATTTCGATGTGGTTTCTCTTGCATCGTTTTGTGTCGTTTTGTGTGCCGTCGGAAATGGGTCAAAATGGGCCTCCATACGGAGGACACCATTAAATTGTTTCGCCAACAATGAATTTCGAGGTGGTGTCTTTTGCATCGTTTTGTGCGCGTTTTGTGCGCGTTTTGTGCGCCTATTCCCACGATTTGTCCGCCACCGGAAGTGGGTCAAAGTGGGCCTAAGAATCTGGCGGAACAAGTTAATGCTCTTGCGCCATCAACGAATTTTGAGGTTGTTTCTATGACATCGTTTTGTGCCGGTTTGTGCGCCTACTCCCACGTTTTGTACGCCATCGAAAGTGGTTAAAAATGATCCACCAAATATGGAGGAGAGCATTAACTTGTTCCGTCACCAAGGAATTTTGAGTTGGCTTCTTTTGCATCGTTTTGTGCGTGTTTTATGCCGTTTTTTGCGCCTATTCATACGTTTTGTGGGCCTCCGGAAGTGGGTCAAAATTGGCCTACAAATATGGAGGAACAAGTTAATGCTGTTCCGCCACCAAAAAATTTTGAACTTGTTTCCAACACATCATTTTGTGCGTGTTTTGTGTCGTTGTGGGCGCCTATTTCCACGTATTGTGCGCCATCTGAAGTAGCTCAAAATGAGCCTCGAAATATGGAGGACAGCATTAACCTGTTCCGCCAACAACGAATTTCGAGGCGGTTTCACTTGCATCGTTTGTACGTGTTTTGTGCGCCTTTTCCCACGTTTTGTGCGCCACCGGAATTTGGTCAAAATGGGCCTACGAATCTGGCGGAACAAGTTAATACTCTTGCGCCACCAGCGAATTTTGAGGTTGTTTCTATGACATCGTTTTGTGCCGGTTTGTGCGCCTACTCCCACGTTTTGTGCCCCATCGGAAGTGGCTCAAAATGAGCCTCCAAATAAGGACAGCATTAATTTGTTCCGTCAACAACGAATTTCAAGATAGTTTTTTGCATCGTTTTGTTCGTGTTTTGAGCCGTTTCGTGCGCCTATTTTAGCGTTTTGTGCGCGATCGGAAGTGGGTCAAAATGGGCCTTCAAATATGGAGGACAGCATTAACCTGTTCCGCCACCAAGGAATTTCGAGGTGGTTTCTGTTGCATCGTTCTGTGCGTGTTTTGTGCCGTTTTGTGCGCCTATTCCCAAGTTTTGTGCGCCACCGGAAGTTGGTCAAAATGGGCCTACGAATCTGGCGGAACAAGTTAATGCTCTTGCGCTACCAACGAGTATTGAGGTTGTTTCTATTTCATCGTTTTGTGCCGTTTTGTGCGCCTACTCCCACGTTTTGTGCCCCATCCGAAGTGGCTCAAAATGATCCTCCAAATATGGAGGACAGCATTAACTTGTTCCGTCACAAACGAATTTCGTGATGGTTTCTTTTGCATCGTTCTGTGCGTGTTTTGTGCCGCCTTGTGTGCCTATTCCCACGCTTTGAGCGTCATCGGAGTTGATCAAAGTGGGCCTTAAATGTGGAACGAAAATGACATTCTTTTCTGCAATATCAAATTCCCAGTTTGTTTCGTATCGTTTAATGCTCCTTTTGTGTCTTTTTTGTGAGCCTATTTTCATGTTGTCTGCGGTGACCTAGTGGTAGAGTGTAGTGTTGTAAATAGAAAAAAAAACGTTCGTATTTTTTCAGAAATGTACGTTTTTTTTAGAAAAAAAAACATTGCCTCTCGTTTTTTTTCTAAATTTCGTTTTTTTTTCAAATAGTCACTTCTAATGCATCTTACGTCTATTTAAGTATTAAATATTTTTATATAGGTATAATCACCGTAAAATGCAACATAAATTAAACGCTAGATACTGATACGCTACAAATATTTTACAATTTACATGAATGACATACCTATTAACAATTCGGGTTTCAGCAGTTTTCATCAATATCAACTAAGGAATAAAAGTAGAAATAAAATTATGTTTTTTCGTGAAAGCAGGCCTTTAATAAGTACGAAAATAATGTCACAAACAGTATAAAATTCAAATAACTTGTCTAAAGGTAAAAACTAATACTAATTTGCCTAATAGTATTTTTCTAAATGTCATATATAAATAATTTGTCGACTAGATATATATGATATGCCAGCTCTACCATATATGCAACACGGTGCATTTGCGTGGAGCGGCAAGTTTGGATGGTCCGGTAAAATCTGTCATAAGTATATTATTTAAATTAAATATTTCTTGTTGGAAACAGACTTCATGATGATGGTAGTTACATTTACTAAGCTGACCTTCTATTTGAATACTACATTCATAAATTATGTTTAGGTTGCATTAGTTTAAGGCCACATGGACAATGCTAAAGCAAATGGTCGAATAAATCCGAGCACAAATTGCTTGATTGTTGCCAAATGCAAGAATTCAGTTCTCGAATAGTAGTGAATATCTGTTCCATTTAGTAAGTTATCACAGTTTTGATATGACAACTAGTCTTGTTTTTGTGAGAAACCAGTTCCTTATCATTGAAGATAGAAAGAAGTTTTTTTTTTAAAAAAAATGTTAGGTATTGAAGGGAAATCAAGAAATAAAGATAAAAGTGCTAGTTGCACTGGAATTGCAAACTGATACATTGAGATTGAAGCTCGATAGTGAATTCTATAAAAAGGATTACCATTTTTCCTCTGCAGGTGTGTTTGCTTTATCTTTCACTAACGTAATAGATTAATATTTAAAAAAAAAAGACAGAACGTGATTGCATTTTTAGTAAGTATTTAAGCCTTTCTGAGTGCAACTGCACTTACCCTCACCTTTGTTGTTCATGCTGGAGTAGCATACTTAAAATCATGACTTTTAAGATTTGTTCTTTCTGGAGAGAGGGGGAGGCGGCAAATTATGCCATTGCATGGGGCGACAAATTGACTAGGAACGGCCCTGATGACATGTATATAAAAGACATGAATATAGGATGACACAATTTGAAGTAATGCAGGGTGTTTCAAAATTAATATTTGGGTTTTTAAACTTTGTAGTATCTATTACAATTAACTTACAATTATAAATATTATATCAAATGAAAGAGCAACTCAAACAGTTTCGTACGCACGCATGTACATGCATTGTTTCTTCTGTCTGCCGTTAGAAAGAGCAAGCAGCAAAGATGTAGACTAGAGAGCAGGAAGTTTTTTTGTGTTTTAATAAAGACTGAATCTGTACAGTGCGACGGTCTGTGTGAAGAATATTAAGGAGACGCTTGTAACTACGTCCTTATCGTTTGCAGTTCCTACAGGTCTAAAGCCTACAGACTACGGTTTACGTGCCAATTTCACAAGTGAAATATTGCTGCATAGCAATGAAGATTTTCTGGATCGTGTCGTCTTCAGTGATAAATCGACATTTCACCTAAGAGCTAATGTGAACACTCATAATGTTTGTATCTGGCCGTCAGCAAATCCTCAGGAGATGGTACACTTGAAACGAGACTCCCCTAAATTGAATGTGTTTTGTGCCATATGCGGAAAGTTTATGGGCCTTTCTCGCCTATCGACTAGATGTGTGCCGTGTGACAAATGAATCTCACATTGAACACTTGTAGCAAAGACTGTTTGAGGTGCTCTTTTACTTGATGCATTTGATGCATTGCTTATAATTGTATGTAAAATGTAATAAGTACTACGAAGGCTTAAAACCCCAAAATTCATTTTGATACACCCTGCATTTCTCACCAACAGTGTTGGAACTAAGATGTAAAAAGGAGAGAAAATTTTCCTTATAAAGTTATTGTTTACAACAACGATATTATTATTAGTCGAGACTATAACTACAACAACAACACGAGTTAGTAGTCAAAAAAATGTAATCAAATGTATACTCGGTGGCCCAGGTAGCCACAGTGTCACACACGGGTGTCATTTGTTTAATCCGCTCCTGTGTGGACACTAATTAAGATATCGGGATATTATTCTTGCAAAATATGGTTGGACTATAGTTTATCATATTATTTTTTTTCTTCTGGTGTCGAATTTCCTTCTCAAATTTCACCCCAGTCAAAAATTCGAGAATTTTCTAATTTCGAATTTCCTTTACTTCTTTTTTCCCTGTAGCTTCCTTCGTTGTAGAAAAAGCTCCTTATACTTGCCAGGTAGATACCTCGGATGGATACCTAACTGTTGACATCAATTGGACGGGCCTGCGCGCAGTGTTGCGAATTAGGGAAATTAAAATTTTCCTAAATTTGGGGGAAAATATTAGAAATTTTTGTTTATAAATCCTATACGTCTGAGTGCAAGTCAACTTACGCCAATCGAACATTTGTCCTTACTTAACAAACGCAAGTACAGATCGATACAATGGGGTAATTAGGGAACGCACGAAAAATTCGTATTTAGGTTCTAACCCTTGATTTTTCTAGTTTTTCCTTACCTTTCTGTTTACAGTAATATATTTTTGGTAATTAGTAGTTTTGTTCCTTAAATATCGTAGTGTACCAACGTTTAATTTAAGATAGTTTGCGTCTGTCTGGTAGCAGTGTTACCAGCTACAGAAAATTTTAATTCCAGATTTTAGGGGGAAATTTTGGAAAAATTATGTTTTGTCTCTATTATTTCCCTCTTGTTGGCTATATCGGACCAAACGTACCAGTATCTGGAAGTCTCGTCTTTGCTGTACACAACGCATTATAGAAAGTTTCAATAGGATAATAAGGGGAAGTACAGTAGACCTTGTTCTCTAATTGGGAAGATAACTGTGATTTTTTTAAAGGTAAAATGAGATATTTTTTATTGACATGCTTATTTTATTAGGTATCGTCACAATACTTGTAGGATATATTAGAAGGATACCAAAGCTTATTTTAAGATAGTTTGTGTGTGTCTGATAGTAGTGTTGCCAGCTACAGAAAATTTTAATTCCAGATTTTAGGGCAAATTTTGGAAAAAAAAAATATTTCTATTATTTCCTTCTTGTTGGATACATTTGAACAAACGTACCAGTGTCTAACAGCCTCATCCTTAGCCTACACAGCGCACCATAAAAAGTTTCACTAGAATAATTAGGGAAAGTACAGTTGAGGTTTATAATAAACCATGTTCTGTAAGTGGTAAGAAAATGGTGAATTTCTGAGGTAGAATGAGATTTTTTAAGAAACTTTCATGCTTACTTTGTTATATATCGCCGTGATACTTGTAGGATATATTCTTGGAGTACTGAGGGCTATTTTCAGATAGTTTTCGTCTGTCTGATGGCAGTGTTTCGAGCTAAAACAATTGATTCCCGCTTTTAGGTGAAAAATGCGGAAAATTTCCCTTTTCCTCTCTATTATTATCCTCTTACTGGCTACATTGAAACAAACGTACCACTATCTGAAAGCTTCCTCTTTGCCCTACAGAACGCACCACAAAAAGTTTCAGTAGGATAATTAGAGAAGCTGTAGCCCGGCATGTTTGATTTTTGAGTGTGAGGCGTAAAAAGTGTCAAAATTTCATGTGTATAACAGAATTTTTTCTTTCCCTCTTTGGATGGAAGCAAGCGACTTCAGGATTTCACTGTACCTTGTCAACACACCAAAGATTTTTAGGCGACTTGAACCCAAATAGCAGCAGTGGTACTAGATACAAAAAATTTTGAAATTCGGTTAGGGAATTTTTTGTAAATTTTCGCCCCTACATTTCCCTCAATAATTTCCCACACATTGGCAACACTGCAATGCAACTTACACCAAAAGATAGCCACATCCATTTTCTAAAAAATAAGGCCTTAACCATATCAATCGAATGAATGGTTTTTGAGCAATAAGTCACTAACTGGAAATGTAGGAAAACGCCAAAAATGACCTAGGGCCAAAAGGAATAATCACACAATTTTGCTAGTATATAGGTGCAAAGAAACAAAAGATTTGTAAGTTACGAGGGCTTCGACTCAAGTTCTGTTGATTATTTCAATAATCTGCGACGTAAATCAATAAATAATAATTGCCAGAAAAAAACAAGAGACATTTGAAAAAAACATGAAAAAGAACGTTTTTTTTTATTGAAAAAAAAACTTCACAGAAAAAAAACCGTTTTTTACAACACTAGTAGAGTGTTCACCTCTGGTGCATGGGGCGTGGATTCAAACCCTGCACCCGCCAAGTGAAGTTTGTTGTGGACAAACACCGTATGCATGGGTTTCCTCGGGGTTCTCACATTTTCTCCCACTTTCTTCATTCCACCATTTCATTTATTTCTCATAATCACCGTCTCCTTTAGCGTAACCTGCAGAACCGTGGGACGTAACTATAACTTGTTGCGCTATATTTGTAGACCCATTTCGACACACTTCGGGTGACGCACAAAACATGGGAATAGGCGCACAAAACGGCACAAAACACACACAAGACGATGTGGTGGAAACGATCTCAAAAATTCGTACATGGCGGAACACCTTTAACTTGTTCAGACATATTTATAGGCCCATTTTGACCTGCTTGTCGTGACGCACAACACGTTTGAATAAGCACACAAAACACGCGCAAACAATGCAAAAGAATTCACCTCGAAATTCGTTGGTATCGGAACAGTGGGTCACTTTCTTCCCACGTTGAGTCTCAATTTGACCAACTTCCGATGACGCACAAAACGCGGAAATAGCCGCACAAATCGGCAGAAAACGATGTGATGGAAACGACCTAAAAACTCGGAGGTGGAGCAGCATTCAATTGTTCCGCCATATTTGTGGGCCCATTTTAACCAGCTTACGGTGACGCCATAACGTGGGAACAGAAGCAGAAACCGGCACAAAACACGCACAAACAATGCGAAAAAAGCCTCCCGGAAATTCGTTAGTGGCGGAGTACTAGGCCACTTTCATCCCAGCTTGGAGGCTGATTTTGACCCACTTCCGATTGCGCATAAAACATTTGAACAGGCACACGAAACGGCACAAAACACGCACAAAACGATGTGATGGAAACGACCTCAAAATTCGTTGTTGGCGCAACAACGCAACGCCAATTAATGCTGTTGCGCCAACAACGGCAAGACCCATTTTGGCGCAACAACGGCGGAGGCGCAACAGCATTAATTGGCGTTGCGTTGTTGCGTTGTTGCGCCATAGTTGAAGACCCATTTTGACCGACATCTGGTAACGCAGAAAAGGTGGGAGTAGACGCACAATACGACAGAAAACACGCACAAACGATGCGAAAAAAGAAACCATCACGAATATTTGTTGGTGGCGGAACAGTAGGTCACTATCGTACCAGCTTGAATGCCCATTTCGACCCACTTACAATGGCGCACAAAACGTGGAAATAGACGCACAAAAAGGCACAAAACATGCACAAAACAATGTGATGGAAACAACCTCAAAATTCTTTGGTTTCGGAATAAGCAGAATAGCATTAACTTGTTCCGCCATATTTGTAGGCCCATTTTGACCCACTTCCATTGACGCACAAAACGGCACAAAACGGCACAAAACGATGTAATAGAAACCATCTCTAAATTCGGTGGTCGCGGAACAGTGGATTGCTTTCGTCCCACCTTGTAAGCCCGTTTTGACCCGTTTCCCACGACGCACAAAACGCGGAGATATTCCCATAAAACGGCACTAAATACGCAAGAACAATGTGTTGGAAACCACCTCAAAATTCGTTGTTTTCGTAACAACATTAACTTGTTCCGCCATATTTGTAGGCCCATTTTGACCCATTTCCGATGGCGCACAAAACGTGGGAGTAGGCGCACAAAACGATGCAAAATATACCACCTCGAAATTCTTTGCTGCCGGAACAGTGGGTGACTTTCGTCCGCCCATGGAGGCCCATTTTGACACACTTTTGTGGTGAGCAAAACGTCAAAATAGCTACACAAACAGCACGAAACACGCAGAAAACGATGTGATAGAAACGAATTCAAAATTCGTTGGTGACGGAACAGCATTAAACTTTTCCCGCCATATTTGTAGTCCTATTTTGACCCACTTCCAGTGGCGAACAAAACATGAGGATAGGCGCACAACCGGCGCAAAACAAGCATAAAACGATGGAAAAGAAACCACTTCGAAATTCATTGCTGGCGGAATCAGTTAATGCTGCCTTCCATATTTCGAGGCCCGTATTGACCCACCTCCGATGGAGCACAAACGATGGAAATAGTCGCAAAAACAGCACAAACGCACAAATTGTAGAAAAAGAAACCATCTCGAAATTCATTGCTGGGGGAACAATGCCGTCCTCCAGATTTGGAGACCTATGACCCATTTCCGATGGCGCAAGAAACGTGGCAAATGTTGCACAAAACGCCACAAAACAAGCACAAAACGATGGAAAAGAAACTAGTTCGAAATTCATTGATGGCGGAAGAAGTTAATGCTGTACTCCATGTTTGGAGGCTCATTTCCAGCCACTTCGGATGGCGCACAAAACGTGAAAATAGGCGCACAAAACGGCACAAGACACGCACAAAATGGTCACAAAACACGCACAAAACGATGTGTTGGGAATGACTTCAAAATTCGTTGGTGGCGAATAGCATAAACTTTTTCCACGATGTTTGTAAGTCCATTTCAACCCAATTCAGGTGGCGAACAAAACGTTGGAATAGGCGCACAAAACGGCAAAAAAAAAAAAAAAAAAAAACGCAAAAAAAATACAAAAGAAACCACCTCGAAATTCGTTGTTATGGCACACATAACGTCGAAATAAGTGCACAAACGGCACGAAACACGCACAAAACGATGTGATAGAAACAACGTCAAAATTCGTTGGTGGCGCAACAGCATTAACATGTTTCGCCATATTCGTAGGCCCATTTTGACCCACTAGGGTGGCGGACAAAACGTTGGAATAGGCGCACACAACGGCACAAAACAAGCACAAAACGATCCAAAGGGAACCACCTCGAAATTCATTGGTGGCGGAACAAGTTAATGACGCCCGAAAGAAGGAAATTATAAGGAAAAATCTTTGATTGTTATGAACTTTTAGTCTCTCATATAGTTACGCGAAGAATATTCCGGGGGAAATTTGAGAGAAAGTGAGTCAATCCAGTGCGCAAATATTAGGAACACTCACAAATATGTAAAATCGAAAGTACAAAATAATGTACTTTTGCGATAAATGTACAATTCATATTTCATGCAGATTTCTAATATGCGAAATCAATATCTTTTGTTGAAATTACTGAAAAAAAGAAAGTCTCTACTTCGAAATTCAAGTGTAAAGCTGCGCTTGGAGCGATTCTATTAAGAATACCAGAACGCATTTTCGTACAAGTTATCTGTGTGGTGGAGCGTGTTTACTAATTCTAGAAACGATGGGCGGCAGTTCGAGCTTCTGGACTCTCAGTTCTTGTTTTTTCTAATATACGGATGTGTTTTTTAAAAATGTAAAGTTCTATTTTGAAGTGCTTGAAAAACAAAATCAGGTGAACTGTCGGTTTTCAAAGCTCAGTCACATTTTCCACCATCACCATCAAATATATACGAAGACGTTAAAATAACATTTTGATAATGAGAACAGATTTCAATACCCTGCCGAATCTCACATGGTTCGGATTCTACTTTAATCAGTTTGTGAACGTCTCATATAGCTTTGCTGGGAGAAGGGACGTTCAACTTCGAATCAACTCTAACCAACTCATTAAGAACAGATTTGTGAGTTAAATACCGACATGAAACCGGACTCGCAAAATGAAAACTATTCATGCTCCTGATACCTATTCCTATAAAGTATATATAATATATATATATTTAATATATATATATATATATATATATATATATATATATATATATATATATATATATATATACATATATATATATATATATATATATATATATATATATATATATATATATATATATATATATATATATATAAAGAGAGAGAGAGAGAGAATAAATATTGTATTTTTCATAGGGCCTCGGTGGCTTAGGGGCAGAGTGTTTCCCTCTGGCGCATGGGGTCCTATTTCAATCCCAGCTTGGACCAAGCGAGTTTCGTGATGGTCAAACACGATGTATGTGGGTTTTCTCGAGTTTCTCCCGTTTCTCCCACTTTATTCATTCCATCGTTTTCATTCATTTCTCACCATCACCATCTCCTTTAGGCTAGACGGCATAACCGTGGGAGGACCGGACGTCACCGTAAACTTTAAAAATTTCATTTCATTTCGTTGAAAAAGTTAGTGTAATTTATGTTTTGGATTTTTGCTTAAAATTGAATTTTAGTATCTGTGATATCTTATTTTTGTAATTTATTTACATCGATTGTTTAGCTATCAGCTGGTATGAGAGAGAGAGAGTTATTTATACAATGAATTTAGTTAGGAAATCGGTATTGTTATAAGAGCAAGTTTATGAAAATAAAATGTAAAATAATGGTTGTATATGAAATAGAGTTTCCGTAATGGTGTAAGTATTGTCCTAACAACCTTGCAATAGTAGGCAGTTGAAACTGTCAAACTCATCATTCTACATATTTTACTTCAATATTCATGTTCATGTTCCAAATTGGTGCTAGAAATGCATTGATATACAGTGGGAGAGCAAGCAAATAGTCGTAGCTGATACGATAAAGTCATGGACTGATAACGAGGGAGCCCATGTTCGAATTTTGCAGTGATCATTTATTGTTATTTTGCATAGTAGTCGATATTAATTGCTCCGTAGCATATTTTCACTTTTGCTGAATTATCTGAATCTATCAGTAGTTTTTATTGCTACGAATACGTGCAGTTGGCTGCTGCAAAAGGTCATAAAATTGTAGCTTTTATTTGCCAACAGCCAGAAACAATTCCTTATTTCGACATATGTTTCTTGACTTTGAGCGAGCACTGCA
Organism: Thermobia domestica; assembly: GCF_964235325.1. NCBI lineage: Eukaryota > Metazoa > Arthropoda > Insecta > Zygentoma > Lepismatidae > Thermobia > Thermobia domestica. The sequence goes on from NC_137465.1 coordinate 86,664,615, forward strand.
CGACTCTGTACTGAGATGAGATCTAATGTGGTACTCTTTTCAACTTTCCTTCAGGATCACCGTCAAGCTGGCCCGCACAAATTTTAAATTCCAACCAAACTGGCACTAAAAATTTGTACCCAATATGTACTAATTTGTACCACCAAAATTAGAATTAGTACCCCTACGAATTTCGAAAAAAATGAATTTTTAATGGCCGGCGAGGTAGACGTCAAGCTGGCCAGCACAATTTATTTTTCTTTCCAATTCGAACGAAAATGGTACCAAAAATTTGTACCCAATATGTACTAATTTGTACCAACAAAATTAGAATTTGTACCCCTACGAATTTCGAAAAAATTGAAATTTTGATGGCGGGCCAGGTTGATGTCAAGCTGGCTAGCACAATTTATATTTCTTTCAAATTCAAACAAAAACGACAACAAAAAATTGTACCCAATATGTACCGCCACAATTAGAATTTGTACCCCTACCAATTTAAGGAAATCAGAATTTTTGATGGCTGGCCGGGTAGACGTCAAGGAGGCCCGCACAATTTATATTTCTTTAAAGTCCGAACCAAACCAGTACCAAAAAATTGTACTTATTATGTAGCAATTTGCACCACCAAAATTAGAACTTGTATCCAAACCAATTTCGAGGAATTTGAATTTCTGATGGCAGCCCAAATTTACGTTAAGGTGGTCCCTGCAGCTTATTCCTCTTTCCATTACGAATCAAAAGGGTACCGAAAATTTGCACCCAGTACGTACAAATTTTTCCCACAAGATTAGAATTTCTACCCCACGAATTTCAAGAAATTTAAATGTTGATGGCGAGTCAAACTGACCTGCAGAACTTATTATTCTTTCCAATTCGAATCAAAACATTATCAAAAATTTGTATTCGATATGTACCAATTTGTACTTCCAAAATTAGAATTTAAGCCCCACCAATTTCAAGAAATTTGAATTTTTGAAGGAGGACTAGGTTGACTTTAAGCTGATCCCCACAAGTTATTATTCTTTCCAGTTCGATGCAAAGAGGTACCAAAACTTCGTACTCAATTTATACCACGAAATTTTAATTTGTGCCTCCGCCAATTTCGAGATCTCTTAATTTTTAATGGCGGGCAAACTTGACTCAATTGGCTCGCACCGGTACCAAAAATTTGTACCCGATATGTACCAATTTCTAGCACCAAAATGAAATTTATACCCCGCAACAATTTAGCGAAATTTGTCTTTCTATTGCTCAGGCCAACTTGATGTCAAAACTTGGCTCTCGCGGCACATTTCTTTTACAAATTGGAATCTAAATGTTGCAAAAATTTGTACCAAATATGTACCAATTTGTACTATCAAAACTATAACTTGTAACCCACCAGTTTCTAGAAATTAAATTTTCATTGCGGTCTGGGTGGGCACGCAAAACCTTTTTTTTTTCGCATTCAAATCGAACCAGCACGCGTAACCAGATTTCCCTTAAATTCGTAAAAACGGCACGAAAAATTTGCATATAACTTGCATCAGCAAAATCATATACGAATAAAGATTAGAGATTGTTATTCAATGAACAGGTAATTTGTCACCAAGTCAAATTCTCCAGCGCAGGAGCTTGTTTAGAATTCAAATGAAAATTGTCTAAAAATTTTTTAGACAATTTGTAACAAGAAGCTGAACATTGCACGTGTACCAATTCAATAAATTGGAATTGTTTACTCAAATATGTGAATCTATTTGATGTCAAGGTAGTCAGCACAATCGTACTTTTTGTTTCAAGTTCGACGTCAGCACTTTGTAAACGGATTTTTGACTGGTTCCATTAGACATTTTTACTCTGGTGCTTGTTATTGATGACGACTGAATTTGTACCAATTTCTATCAGCAAAATTAGAATTAAGATTGTTATCGAAACGGAGATATGAGTGGATGGTGACGACTTCACAGCAAACTGATCCTCTGAACGAGTTCCATAATAAAAATTAGTATTCTCCATGATCACAGAGGGTTGGAGAAACAATCACCTACCCATGAAATATTTTGGGATCCTCAACATGTGTAGATATTTGACCCTCTCTCCCCCACAACCAAGTTGTATAAAAGCCAATGCTACCTATTTAATCTACCGTCTCCCCAACGAACTGTTTTGTGATAATGGTTTCCTTTATTCTCTCTAGCACTCTCAAAAGAATATCGTCGTTGGCCAGCTTGATCCGCCATAAAATATTCAATTTTCTCGAAATTGGTAGGGTTAGAAATTCCAATTTTGGTGGTACAAATTAGTACATATTGGTTACAAATATTTGGTATCGTTTTGATTCGAATTGGAAAGAAAGATATGTTGGAAGGGCAAGCTTGGCCCAGCATCAAAAATTCAAATTTCTCGAAATTGGTGGAGGTACAAACTCTAATTTTGGCTATACAAATTGGTGCATATTGGATAGAAATTTTAGGTGTCGTTTTGGTTCGAATTGGTATGAAAAATAAGTTGTGCGGGATATCTTGTCCCGTCACCAAAAATTCAAATTTATCGAAATTGGTGGAGGTAAAAATTCTAATTTTCGTTGTACAAATTCGTGCATATTGGTTACAAACTTTCGGTAATGTTTTAAATCGAATAGCAATGAAAAATAAGTTGTGCAGTCCAGCTTTACCCGCCAATAAAAATTCAAATTTCTCAAAATTGGTAGGGAGAGACATTTTTATTTTGGTGCTAAAAATTGGTACATATTGAGTACAAATTTTTGGTGTGGATTCTATTCGAATGGGAAGAAGATAAGTTCTGAAGGTCAGCTAACTATCAACCTGGCCCGCCGTGAAAAATTCTAATTTTTCGAAATTCGTAGGGGGTACAAATTCTAATTTTGTTTCGAATTAGAATGAAAAATAGTCAAGCTAGCCGGCCAACAAGACATTTTTTTTTTCGAAATTCGTGGGAAAACAAATTGAAATTTTGGTGGAACATATTAGTACATATTGGGTAAAAATTTTTGGTACGGTTTTGGTTCGAATTGGAAAGAGAAATAAATTGTGCTGATCAGCTTGACGTCAACCTGGCCAACCATCAGAAATTCTGATTTTCTTAAATTGGTAGGAGTACAAATTCTAATTTTTGTGGTACAAATTGGTACATATTGGGTACAAATTTTTGTGTCCTTTTGGTTCGAATTTGAAAAAAAAGTAAATTGTGCTGGCCAGCTTGACGTCAACCTATCCAGCCATCAGAAATTCTGATTTTCTTAAATTGATAGAAGTACAAATTCTAATTTTGGTGGTACAAATTGGTACATATTGGATACAAATTTTGGTATCGTTTTGTTTGGAATTTGAAATTTGTACGGGTCAGCTTGACGGACATCCTTCAGGCCATTTTACACTAACAGAGAATACTTGCATTGACTTTTTAAGTGCTTCAGGCACAAGACAAGATCAATGGAAATGTTTTTAACATAACATACTGTTCTGTGACTACTTCCTCAAGACAGGTTTCCATTTATGCTTATTTCCTTATGTGCTTCTGCCATGCGTGCTCCTTTTAGAAATAACATCTTTTTCTTTTGTTAACCCTTTTAAGATATGTTTTTTTAGTTGTGTTTGTTGACTTTCAGTATCGTAGGATTATGGTTCACACGTCGTTTTATTCAGAATAGAGTCGGCTTTCAGACAGTACCACTCACGTGTTCCTATCATGCACCTGAGGGGAGTTGTTTGAGGGAAATCGGGATTTTTTGACCAAAGACCTTCTTCAAAGTTTGGGGCCCCCTGAGCCTTCCTCGGGTCTGCGCACAAACGTGAAAAAATCTTGAAAAATACTACGTAGTATGGTAATTACTGGTGAAAAATTAGAATTTCGTTCTCAATAGTAAGAGCGGGAAAATTTTTTACCCATGTTGGGAGAGCATCAAAAAACGCCCAAAATTTCCCTAAAATGCACTCTAAAAAATTTCAAAATTTCCTGACACGTCCCTAATTATCTTCGGATCACGATTCATACGCTGTTCTCTTTAAAATGGAGTAGGGTTTTAGACAGTACCACTCACATGTTCCTTGGACGCCTCTAAGAAGGGAAAAGTTTTGGAAAATAGGACTTTTTTTGTAAAAGATCCTTTTTTTCCACATTTTAAGGCCCTCTGGCCCAGCACTGGGTAAACATACAGATCTGGAAATCATTTGCAAAAATAACACTTGTGGTACTAATTACGTGTGACAAGTACGAATCTCCTATCTTTAACAGTAAGGGCGGTAAAAATTCTTTCCCTCTTCTGCGAATATCCCCAGAGTTTGCCAAAGATCTTGTAGAAACTTCAAAAATTACGTGACATCCCTAATTATTGTAGGGTGATTCATACATAGTTCACTTCAGAATACAGTAAGCTTGCAGACATTACCACTCGCATCTCCCTTGGACGTCCCTAAAGGGGGAAAAATTGAGGAAAATAGGATTTTTTAAAAAATATCATTTTTTTTCAATTTCCAATTATCATATAAAAACTGAATGTAACTGTGTGTGCGTGATCACCAGGTCAAATTGCAAAGTTAAATAAAATGATTTTTGGTATATAGTCAGGCTGTAATCCCAACTAGGATGTTGTATCGCTTTTATTATAATACATATCCTAAGCGGGAAGTAGGGATCCGATTTTTTAAAGGAAAATTGAATATCTCACGAGTCGTTCAACTTAGGGAGCTGAAAATCAGCATATTAATTCTTTATTAAAATAAACATAACGCGTTCTAGCATTTCTCAAAATTCTCTTTTATGGAGGTAGCCACCATAAAGTGGTATATGGAAAGTTGGTAGTGGTTCGATTTGGAAAAATAATCAAAAACGATCGATATTAGTTAAGGAAAAGTTATTCAGAAAGAGAAACTACAGCGCTACACATTTTATATCCACTGCTTTCATTATAATTGCTGAAGCTTGTGTTTATGAAGAGTTCAGAGCAAGGGCACAGGTTGTGAGGAAAGTGACAGAAATTTTTATCAGTCACAAATAAAATTTGTATTGTAAACTTAATTACATGGAAATTTTAAGTTTGTACGTTATGCTTAATTATATGGATAACTTTACACTTTTTCCTTTTATGTTGCTCTATTTTACCCTGATTTGAGACTTTACTGTGCCATTAAGCCAACATGAAATACGAGCCACAACGAATTTACAGTGTGTATGATATAATAAGGTATGTAACACTGTTCAACAACGAAAATGTAAATTGAACAAAATCAGCTAATTCTTATTGATTTTGTGGTGCTGATCACGAATTTGAAAGTTATTTTCGAATATTAGCTCTACTTTTCGTTTTACAGGCGTGTCTAATAATAACATTTTAAAAATAAATATATTCGTTTCGTTTGGGGTAAAATGTTACACTGATCCGGCAACACTGGAGAAACTATATGAACGCTTGGTTTCATTGTGTTCCTTAATTTAGTAGTGTTCTGCTATTGTTAGAAAAGACAGGAAAAGACAGGTTTAGTGCAGTTATCAGCGTTTTGGGTGTGACGTTTGTGTAGTGCAGGACATAAAAATACAAGTACGCAAAAATACTGGTATTTCAAATGTATATTTTTAAATAGTTGTCAGAACTATTTCAAGTGACATTTTGAGGATTTCAATAAACAAAAATGCCGCGAGATTGTGTAAACAGTGCGGATAGCTTCTGCTACGTGTGAGGGGAAGTAACATTTTCCTCACAAAAGTAGACTATAACACCACTAATAAGAAAAGCCTATCAATATTATTTGGTTGTAAAATTGGAGACCAAGATAAATCTTGGGCACCCCACATTGTGTGTAACACTTGTGCCAGCAATCTAAGAAATTGTATTAATGGGAAGGGGCGCTCAATGACTTTTGCAGTGCCCATGATTTGGAGGGAGCCAAGCGACCACATCAGAGAGTGTTATTTTTGTTTGGTTTCTTCCGTCAAGAAGGGAATTTCCACGAAGAAGAAGCGGGCCTTGATCTATCCTAACATTCCTTCTGCAATGCGCCCTGTTCCACATGGAGGAGGACTACCTGTTCCTGACCCACCTAAAGAATACGATCTTTTTTCTGATGATGATCAAGAAATTGAAGCTCCGGAATCAAGTACTTCGAAGGACACTACGTTTGTTGTAGAAGAACCTCCATGTGAACCAGATAGACTTACTCAAGAGGAACTAAGTGATCTAATCAGAGACTTGGACCTCTCGAAAAGCAAAACCGAAATTTTAGCGTCACGCTTAAAGCAATGGAATTTATTGCAGGAAAAAGTAAATACTTCAGTGTATTGGAATAGGGAGAAGATGTTCAGTTCATTTTTTACTATGGAAGACACACTTGTGGCATGTACAGATGTAAATGGTCTCATGAGGGCACTTAAAATTAATTACGAACCTACGGAGTGGAGGCTCTTTATAGATTCGTCCAAGGTGAGTTTAAAGGCAGTGCTTTTACATATTGGAAATGAACTTCCTTCAATTCCTGTAGGTTGCGCAGTTCATATGAAGGAATCTTATGAAAACTTGAAACGTTTACTTCAAGCCATTAAACATTACGATTTTCAGTGGCTCATTTGTCGTGACCTTAAAGTAATAGCACTGTTGCTAGGTATGCAGTTAGGGTATACCAAGTATTGTTGCTTTATATGTGAATGGGACAGTAGAGATCGTGGATCTCATTACCGCAAAAGTGATTGGAGTACCAGAGAAACTCTTCAGCCGGGAGTGAAAAATTTGCAGCATGAACCACTGGTAGATCGTAACCGAATTTTGCTTCCCCCTCTACATATTCAATTAGGTCTTATGAAAAGTTTTGTTAAGAGCATGAACCAAGAGGATGAGGCCTATAAGTACCTAAGATGACAATTCTCTCGATTAAGTGATGCCAAAGTTAAAGAGGGTGTTTTCATAGGGCCACAGATTAGGCAGCTATTCAAAGATCACAAGTTCGACGAAATTCTCCAAGGTGAGGAGAAAGCTGCGTGGGAAAGCTTGAAGAGTGTTTGTTCACAGTTCTTGGGAAGACACCGAGCAACAAATTACAAACAACTGGTAGCAAAGTTGTTATTGTGCTACGAAAATCTTGCTTGCAATATGTCTCTGAAACTCCACTTTCTTCATTCACATCTAGACTTTTTCCCCGAAGATTGTGAAGCAGTAGGTGACGAACATGGTGAGCGTTTCCATCAAGATATTGCAGCCATGGAGAAGAGATATGAGGGAAAGTGGAGTTCTAATATATTGGCCGACAACTGTTGGACTATTGCAAGGGATGCTCCAGATGTAACGTACAAAAGGCAAGCCAAGCGAAGACGCTCAAAATAAAATAAACATAATCCTGTACAAGGGATCACTTGAAACTTTTGTCTACATTGCAGTGTAGTTCTTGCACGAAAAGGTATTAGTACATATTTTTCATGTTTTGATGTTAGTACCTATTTAATTACGGAATTGTTAATGTTTAACTTGACCACGATTACTTTATTTTCTGTATCGCTGTGAAACTGGTACTTGCGCAATTTTGAAAAAGGAAGTACAAGGTTATAGAAAGCTATAGGCTAGGGTACTTTTTAACTCCCCAGCTTATCACATCACAGTGAAATAAATAAAAAAAAGTGAAATGAAGATTTTTGCAAGGATTTTGCTTAAATGTTCTATAAATAATAATACATTTGTATATAAACAGCTACTGTTGTACAAGGGCGTTTTTTTCCACAACCTGAGCTAAGAAAATTGTTCTGTTTTAATTTCCTTTGATATTATACTTAAATGAATGTAAAAATCGCAATTTCAAAGAATTTACATATTTTCGATCAAAATTTCTTGAACAGTGATAATTGACAGGAACATAACACACAGTTGGTTTCCAGCTGGAAGGCACTACACATACTTTCTACAATATATGTCATGTATCATTTCTCGCCGTTTGTGAATCTTCATCAGTAGAAAATTGTTTCTACTACTGAAATAAACTATAAACATTGTCGAATAGTTTGGGTAAGACTCGAATTACCAATTGTCGAATAGTACGTCATGAACACTTAGAAAGGAAAAAGTGAATTACATATCAATACACTGAGAAGAACACGGCTGCGAGAGTGATTTTGAAGGCGTTGGTGTGATGCGTAGAAAAAGTATGCTTAATGCTTGTTTATGTACTACAAGCAAGCAATTCTATATATAGAGTCATCACACACATCACACCAATGTGCTTAAAATGTGGAAGTTTATTGTTTCTTATAGCATTGATATTCTGATAACCTCCTTTCGTATCGGGCCACGAACATTTGCTGCCTGCCTCTATTGTGTGTCTCACAAGCTGCTATAGCTAATACAAAATATAAATAGTCTGCAGATGTCTAACCCCTAATAGTTGTCTCCACGAACAATAAAGCTGTTCACATTTGCAGATTTCAAAATCAGAACTTCTGAGAGAAGTAAGGATGTCCACAAGCCGAGATAGATGTAATTCACCAGATTCCAGTTGCAAGCCAATTCATTGTTTTTGAGATGAAGTTTGGAGTCGAATCGAGTTTGATATTTAGCTCAACCCTGCAGCTCGTTTCCACTGGTTTTGAAATCACCACCTGATTATTTGGAAAATGAAAGCTGTGAGAACCGAAAATAGTAATGGGGAACGCTTTGATTGTTGTACAGGAGATCGAATAATTCACAGGTGACCTGTTAGCACCCCGTGTAAGCAAATTTAATTGGAATTCAGCCAGATCGTTTAATCATCGTTTGATTACGTTTGATCGCCAACAATTATCGTTTGGTCGCCACGGGTATTGACAGTACAAGCAACTATGTAGGGGGGCTAACAGGTTAACCTGTCAACCCCCATCTAACCAAATTTGATTAGAATTGGGTCAGATCCCTTCAACGTCGTTTGATCGCATTTGATCGCCAACAATAATCTTTTGATCGCCACACGCTTTGACGTAATACAAGTAATAGTGTAAAAGGTAAACCTGGTAAACCTGTTAGCCCACCAGGTTTACCTGTTAGCCCACCAATCAAATCAAATTTGATCTGAATTGAATCGGATAGCTTTATTGTCGTTTGATCGCGTTAAATTACCAATAATTGCCGTTTGATCGCCACTCGTATTGACGTAATACATGGAATTATGTAGTGGGGGTAAGAGGTTAACCTGCTAGGCTCCCATCGAACTAAATTTTATTGGAATTGGATCAGATCGTTTGATCACGTCTGGATCACTGAAAGTCCAATGTTCTGAATGAAATGTCTGATCACTCCAAAGCATCACTTCAGTTAAACCCTTTCCGAGTGGAATGGATAATATCGTCGCTTCCTTTATCATTGGTAAGATTCATGACTATTTAACTGATATTTGTGTGTATAAAGGCTCAACCGTTAACATTGTTCGATTAGATTTAGTGAAGGTTTGTGGATTGGAGAAATTAATTAGTGTAACTCAAGAAAAGTGGTAAATGCTCCATCTCTGAGAAACCTCTCAACGAACCTGAAGTTGATTTTTAAATCCCTCAGGTCATTTTGAAAGAATATTCTTTAAGATCGTGGAGCAATTGCATGTGTCTACTCGCATGCATGCACGTATCTGCTCGGTACACCCTTTTAAGGTCAACAAATTCTGTTATTGGTTATGTGAAAACTATCTAATTTTTCGCGGTGGTAAGAATTATAGAAAGGTGGTTCAATCCAAGACTCAACTTAAGGGATTTAAATCTTGTGATCACCTTGGTCGAAGTACTGTAATTACAACTAATTGTCATTCAAATAGATACCGTTTCTGTCATGAACTTTATGGAGTCAATCTTTATTTCTGAGGATAGATTTAATTTCCAAAAGAATGACGTTAGTGTGCAGTGTAACTTAGATTATCTGGACCCCAGTCCAAAATATTGGAGATTTGTGCGCCTAGTGCTTTCCTGCTAAGTCGTCTTAGAGTCATGATTGATTGGAAAGTTGGAGATGATCAGAAAACCGGAGTGATTGAATCCATGGTTAAAGTTGAAACTCAATGTCATATCAACGAGAGTTCAGGTAGTGCGATTGATATGTCTGGAGATGAAAATAGAAAGAAACTTCAGATTATAATTCGACTTCAAACATGGATTGTGCTTGAATGGTGGATCATGTATTGGAAATTTAAATTGGTGGAACTGAAATTCCCAAAATGGCCTTGGAAATTTCGGAGCACTGCAGTTTAAATTCTCAGTTGCGGAATAAACTAGGTGATCAGAAATACTTTAATTCAAATCTAAATTCGAATAACCTTTGGTGTTTGATTTAATGTCTAGATACCAGAAGATGGATGATAATCAAGGTAAACCTTCAATGAACGATACTAGGTTGTCAGTTGGTGAGAATAATAATGTTGTAAAACCTGATTCGAATACAGTGGGAAGGAGTTCAAGAGTAGGCATCGCAAGACGAAGAAGTCAAAAAATAAGAATTCAGATAAAAACCAGGGAGATAGCTTAGATTGAAAAAAAGGCGAAGTTGTATCAAAATAGAGATCAAGTTAACAAACTTGATAAAGTATCTACGTTGGTTTGTAATAGTGAATCTGAGGCACAGGTATCGATGTGGAGCAGAACGAAGATTTTCATAAATTAATTCAGAGAAATAGAAAATATATTTTGGACGGAGTTCATAAAGTAGATAGTATAATTGATCAGTCAAATATACATGTGAAAAACTTAAAATGCACACAGTTGAAAAACCAAAAAGATAATATGGACATTTGGAGATTCAGTGAACCCGAGGTAGTTGCTTTCATTTATTCTATGAAAGTATAAAGAACAAAGTATAAAGATGTTACTACAGACAGAGAAATATGTGTAAAAATTTTGTTGGTACACTATCCTTGAAGGTTATTAAACCCTTTAATGACGTTCTTTTCCCAATTCCAAAGAATAAGGAAAATATATGAAGAAATTCAAGAATTATTAGATCAGGGTATTCTGGAAAAAGTTGATCACTCCAACTTTGCAAGTAGCTGTCTCCTAGTTAAGAATAAAATTAATACTCGTGGCATAGTCGGGAATTACGTTAAGGCTAATAACTTTATAGTGAACTATGTCTATCCATCTTCTAATTTGGAAGAATGTCTCACAGGCTTAGCAGATAAGCGAGTGCATAAGAAAATCGATTTTCTCAGTGCTTATTTTCAAATGCAGTTAGATGAAGATTTTAGAGACATTAGGACTATTATAACAGCAAAAGGGTGCTTTCAGTACACTCGTGTGCCACTTGGAATTAAAACAGGTAATAATATTTTGTCACGTGCGATGGAAAAGCTATTAGGGGATATGATAGAAGATGGTGTAAAACTATACTTTGACGATGTCTTAATCGCTTCTTTTCAATAGAAGAACATATGCAAACTGTAGAAAGAGTGTTGGAAATATTTAAAGAATACAATATAACTGTCCCCAAACAAGTACATATTTTAACGTAGAATTAACTACCTAGGTTATGTAATAGAAGGAGATCAAATGGAAATATACCCGAGTAGAGTTGCTGCTATTAAAAATCCTCCTCTGAGAAATAGACGAGCAGTAATGAAAAGCCTTGGTTTATTTAACTACCACTCTAAGTTTACTTTTGAATTTCAAGAGTTAATGGGCCCGTTAAGTGTTTTGAAGTCACCAAAAAATAAGTTTGTCTGGACTAAGAAGCATCAGAGGGTATTTGATAAATTGAAGAATATTTTAAATGAAAATGTGGTATTAAAAATGCCGGATTTAAACAAGGGGTTCCTTGTGCATGTCGATGAATCTGGGAAAAGCGTGGCTGGCTGCGTGTTACAGGAAAATGAGAAAGGTAACCTCCAATCTGTTCCTCTCTTTAGTAACAGCTATCGGAGGCTAATATGCACCAAAGAATTTATGAAATTGAGTTTATTAGTCTTGTTAAAACTATATCACGTAATAAGCATTATTCAGAAAATGAATTTGACGTGCTGACAAATAATGAGACGTTAGCTTGGATTTTAAATAATAGTACGAGACTACTTTACCTATGGTTGAAATTTTTTTGCCAATTTAATTTTAAAATCAAGCACATTAGATCAGCGGATAATACTGTTCCGGACTTTTTAACAAGGATGTACGACCCGTTTGAGTTTGATATTTTGGAAGGAATCTTAAGATTAGCTGCCTTTAGCCCTTTCCGGTACCCGGTTTCTTGGGCTATTTTTTAGACTTTCGTTCAAGCAGCTACTGCATCGTCACTATTTATCCTAGGATCATTGTTCATACCTCATTCTTTTTAGAATGGAGCTGGCTTTCAAATGATACCACTTGTATGCTCATACCGTATACCAGGAGCGGGAAAAATGATGTCAAAGGGAAACTTTCGGAGGGAAAATTTTTTCTCGGAATTGAGCCCCTCTGGAGCGACCCTGTGTGGTCGTAGCCATCTAAACAATCTGATAAATAGGACATGATATACTGAATGTGTGTGCAAAATTTCAAGTTTCTATCTTGAATACCAAGGGCGGGAGAAATTTTATCAGGAATTCTCACCATGCCCCAAATTACCGTAAAACACCATGATCTCAGGTAAAAAATTTCCTGAGACATCCCTAATACCCTAGGGTCATGTTTCGCCCATCATTCTCTTCAGAATAGAACTGCCTTTCAGGTGGTATGACTCACATGTCTCCATCATGTATCTAGGCGGGAAAATGAGGAAAAACGGGATTTTTGGGTCTAAATATCCTTTTTTCAACTTTTAGTCCCCCTGGTCCCCCCTGTTTTAACGCAGAGATCTGAAAAAAATCTGGTAAATACTACTCGGTGAACTGAATGTTTATGCACAATTTCAATTTTCCAGCTGCAAAAGTAAGCCCGCCAAAAAAATATACCGACAATGTCCCATATTCCCGTATACAGAGGCAAATTTTTAAACATTCTCTGAGACATCCCTAATTACCCTAGGGTCATGTCTCGCCCATCATTCTCTTCAGGATAGAACTGCCTTTAAGACGGTACCATTGACTTGTCCCCATCATATATCTAAGGCGGAAAAATCCCGTGAGAGGGATTTTTTAGTAAAATTTCCCTTTTTCAACGTTTAGCGCCTCTATTGCGTCCTGTTTTAACGCAGAAATCTGAAAAAATCTGGTAGATACTACTCGGTGGACTGAATATTTGTGCACAATTTAAATTTTCTAGGTGCAAAAATAAGCCAGCAAAAAATAATACCGAAAATGTCCAAAATTCCCCTATACAAAAGTATATTTTGGTAAAAATTCCCTGAAACTTCCCTAATTACCCTAGAGCCATGTGTCAAACATCATTCTGTTGAGAATAGAACTGCCTTTCAGGCGGTACCATTTACTTGTCTCCATCATGTATCTAAGGCGGGAAAATGAGGAAAAACGGGATTTTTGGGTAAAAATATCTTTTTTTCAACTTTTTGACCCTCTGGATCCCCACTGTTTTAACGCAGAAATCTGAAAAAAAATCTGGTAAATACTACTCGGTGGACTGCATGTTTGTGCAAAATTTCAATCTTCTACGTGCAAAAATAAGCTCGCCAAAAATACTTTACTTAACCCCCCAAAAAGTATTACACGAAAATATACATTTTAGACTTATGACGTCATCACCTCCTATGGAGCGACGCAGGAAGGTGTGAAATCAAACGTAATGTCTTCTACTATGCCTCTGGACTTAAAAAACAAACGAAAAACCGGACGGAAAAGCTCAAATAGGAGAGTTATAACGCAGTGTACTATGAAACACCCCGTATGGTACAAATTGTACCATGGGACCCCCAAAGGGTTAAAAATAATATGAAAGTTGGAAATATGTGGAAGCTTCCTTCGGTAGAGGATTCAATAGACAAGTTGCAGCGGGGGAATATACAATTGATTGAAATAATAGAGGAATTAAAGCGAAGAGTAAGCGTTCCAGTTTACCTTTCAAAGAATAAAATTCTTTTGAAGAAGTCAAACTCAGTTTTAAATACGTACAAGATAGTTATTTCGAAGAAATTACGGAAAATTTTAATTAAATACCGCCATGATGACAAATAGGGGTCATTTGTTGTCATTTCGGTGCATAGAAAAGCTAATGAGGAAATTTAAATCTGAGAAAATGTAACAAGATGTTAAAGAGTGTGTCCACACGTGACATTTGCCAGAAAACGAAGTTAACCAAAACAAGGGGTATCTGGTTCCTGACTTCAGCAAAAGGATAAACAAATGCCCACTGGATGTTCGATATAGTGGATGGTCCCCCAAATTGCAATTGATTTCAATTCATTCAAATTGGGGTAGATAATGCCAGGAACTTCGTTGTCCTGGAAAAGTTGAAGAACATCAATCCAATTGTAGTAGCCGATAAAATAATGGAAATATTTATTCGATCAGGTTTTTCGGAGGCCACATCTGCAGATAACACATCCATCTAGGTCTCTAAGACTATAAAAACCTTTCTGTTCGGATTGGGTATTCGTCACATTAGACCCAGTCCTCATCATCCTGGAGGAAATGCTGCGGAGAGATTTATGAAAATCTAAAAAGTTTACGAGCCTATAAATCTAAGAAAAACATCTGTCATCTAATCGAATTCTACATTTTCAGTTTACCTTAAATATCACTGAGCACGAGGAATTTAAGATCTGTTCAATCGTGTTGTTATACGAACGTTGTTATCGCTGGTGTGAAATGCCACGTCTATTTATCCTTGCACTTAAAGTCAAGACGCATTAACATGGGAATCTCCAAATCATCTCCTTCACCAGGATAAATATCATGCTTTGGAAACTGTCACTTAAACTTGAGAGTATTTAAGCGAGTGTTAGTATGTGATAGTGTGTGAATCGTATGTGGTAGTGTTTGAGCTATCTACATGTAATGATTAACAATATACGCTTTCTGTTTTACTTTTTTTTTAAATCAATGCTTCTATTAATTACCAAAAGCATATACCACAATCTACGTCCTCGTGATATGAAGGATTTACAAATTCAATATTAAATGATTACGCTGAAAACCTTCTGCATTTAAAAGATCATATTTTCAATTCCAAAATTACCTACATTACATGTTTCTATAATCGCTTTAGTCATATAATACTGCAAACACATGAAAACACAATAAGAAATACATTGACGTTATTTTACAATATGAACTCATTATACGGCTGTGAAAATATTAGATGAACTTTATTACTCTACCTAAATCTTCGATCAAACAAAATATGAAACTTAACTATCGATAGAAGTGGATTATACGAAGATAAGCTATATAGAATGAATCTTCTTCATTAACAAATCCGTAGTTGCGTGCTGTATGTGTGATCAATTCTGGTTTTAACACATTACTGAAGAAATGTATCTCTCGCGAACAATGACTCATTGAATATCTCTGCCGATGTCTGAAAAAAAATTTACACTTTACTTACAGTTCATCCAAGCAAAATTCCATAGCACAACGTGTGCTATTGAGATGTGCAATCAAACGGTACTCCCACGATTTTGTATGTGCCTTGTAAATTCTCTGCGCACTAAAGTAACTGATGTGTCTTCCTACAACTGCTTAATGACTGAAGAAAAGTACTCTCCTCTTAGCACAATCGCAAATGCCTTGTGAAGAAAAATACAAAACAATCTTCGTCTTAACCTGCCACTTGGCTGAATCACTTAGAGCAATCTACCACTGGTCATTCGTCAAGCCACTCCTCACACGACCTTTTCGTGGTGGAGGTTTCTATCGTCACTTCCCGACTCTCCGTGGTGGAGGTCTTGGTATTCGATTCCCGACTAATTTGCGCTTCCCCTGGTCACTGTGGGTTACATTACTAGCAACTACCTACTTACTATAACATTGTCCACCATTGGTTGATGACCAAAAATTGTCCAATCGGAATTAGTTTAGATGTTACTTGGGCATGGGGGTCACTTGCTACTTTGTTATTCACGTGAGAACCGACGCAGAAAATGTCTCTCAGCAACTTTTCGAACAGAGTTATTTGTTTGGGCACACATACATATAAAGACAAAATTAATTTTAGCGTCTTTGCGTCAAAAACGATGAAAGTGATTTAACCGTTGCTAAGTCGTGACGTTTTCACCAGAGTTGGGTGGGAAAACTAATAAAGTGAACGTTTTAATTTTCTTGCTTTGACGAGCGTCCCACTGTCGATAGCAAATGGCGTCCGCAGAGAATTGGCGATACTGTGAAGAATCCTGGACAGTTATTGGATGTCCATGAATTTAAGCAAAATCTGTATATGGTTTAATTCAACCATGTTGATAAGGATAGGGATGGAACACTAGTTTGTTGCAGGATGAGCCACTCTAACACTTTTGAAAAATAATAAGAATAAATTAGAAGCACTAAAGATACGTATGTATATACATATGTACAGCGAGGGACACTTCTGGATGGTACAGCCATATGGAGGTTTACGGCTAAAGTGCTCCACCAGTTGAGTCCGAAGCATTTGTCGGGAAGTATGCAACCGAATTAACTTTAAAAGAAGGCGGGTGTCACAAACGCCATGCACTGAAAATTCCCGTACACTTGGGCGAAATTCCCACTATCGAATACAGCATCATTTCACCAAATGAAATGAATATAGTTCTTATGGCAAACATATTACTTGATATTTGTTCTAATTATGGAGATAAATTGAAACAAAAAATTGAAGTCCATTCCTGTTGCTGTTGGAATGAACACACTTTCTGTCGTTTGATCTGAAGTGACTTTGCAGTGTCTGAGTAAATATTCTGTCACTTCAGGAGGATAGGAAGAACGGATACCCCCTCCCCTCCATGAGTGTGAAAACACATACATTTAATCAAATGCTTAGTGAGAATGAGCCCATTGGTATAGCACTTTTATGATTTCAAGTTTTGTTCCAAAGTCATCTTATGTCATAGCTGATGACAATGGAGAACGAGAGATGCAAATATGATGACAGAGAGAGATAGTCAAATGCGCAAATTTAGAATTTGAGACAAAATGATCAGATAACATCCATATTTTGTCGAAAATTTTGATTTTGTAAGTAGACATGTAAAAGCTCACCCGAACCTGAGAGCATCCCACTACCAATTGTTGAATTGGTGAATTGGAGAACTCAGTTGAGAGTATCAGATGATTACAGAGGGGGAGAAACATCATCAGATATGAAAAAAACAATGAAAAAATTGAACTGGTCTGAGCAGGACTTGAACCATCAACCTCACTATTACGAAGCAACGACTCTACTCACTTTTTTTTTATTTGCCATTTGCAGAAGAGTTACATGAAGCTAAAACAGCTTAGGACAGATATTCAGTACATAGTATACGTAAATAATTTGAAAAATATTTGTGAGCTACATTTACAGAAAATTGTTTACAAGCAGTTTTAAGAAACATCACATATGCATATTCATTTCCATACGGATATGTGTCCATAAGATAAAAAATCGTTTGACCAATTAACCATGTGACGCTATTGTTTTTCGTGATTGGAAAAAACTTATAGTCTGGGAACAAAGCATAATTATGATCAAACTTATGTGCAGGTTCTCGGCAAATCACACTTAACAGGCGTTGTAGTTTAGCCCAGATAGAAGGAGAGTGAAGACATAACGTCAGTCTGTGTTCTAGCGTGTCTTTCTGATTACAGTGTTGACACATATCCGTAGGGGGTACACTAATACGTTTTAACTTAACATGAGTAGGTACGAGCTCATTTATTATCGTATACCAGACACTCACGACCGCTGATGTCAACGTGGTGTTATGAATATTGAACCAAATTCTGGACCAATTTTTTGTTGGAAATTTCATTTGGATACGCGGAACGATATTATTGCAAAGAGGTGCGTGGAACTGTGTGGATAGAAAGCGGATATGGGAGTAGTTTGTAGGATCAGAGATAGGAACATAGGACCAACCTTGCACGCAGTGCTGAATATACACCGGGGCCTGTTTGAGTGACATCATATTAGGAGGATTAGGTGCAGGGAGGGAAGAGATCCAACAAGAAATCCATTGGTGTGTGATGTGGTCAGTAACTTGAAAGTGTTTATAATTATTAGCTAGAAAGAATGCAGTACATTTAGCTCTGACTGATATTAGGTTCAAGCCCCCACGGTCAAGGGGTAGGGTAACAGTGTCACTCTTGACACGAAAATAATGCCCTGCCCACAGAAACCAACCAATCAGGGAATTTATTTTACGAACATACAAATCACTAATGGGATATATATGAGCGGAGTACCACAATTTAGCACATAAATAACTATTGATGTACCAAATACGTTGGACTAGGTTTAAGTTGCGCAATTTGTGATTTAGACTGAGCATTCGTAATTTTTGAATGAGAGGATCCCAAATATGTTCATACTGTAAACTGTCTGAATTAGAAAACGTTATGCCCAGGATTTTCACTTTCGTAACCAGTTCAATGTTGGCAAATGGTAGGGGTATGCCGTCCATAGTCCAAGAATGAAAAGGCAACACTTTCCTTTTTTGTAAATTAAGCAGTTCGCCACTAAGAGCACTAAATTGTTGTAATTGGTCAATAATATAGTGAAATTGTTTTAGAGTGGTACAGCTAAGGCTAACATCGTCTGCGAAGGCAGTAACCGATATATTTTGCAGGTCATTCAGATCAGGTTGTATATAGGCAGCTAACTTATATAATAAAGGTTCTAGTGCGAGACCAAACAAAAACATGGAAATCGGGCACCCCTGACGAACTCCTTTCTGTAGTGGAATGGTAGCAGTAGAAAAACCATTTATTTGAAGCTTAGCCGTGACTGTGCTATAAATGTGAGTGAGAAAGTTAAGGAAAACTTCCCGAAAATTATACGCTCGTAGCACAGCAAACAGAAAGGCATGAGATAATCGATCAAATGCATTTTGAAAATCAAGGGATATCAGGCAAGCCGGTTTTCTATTAAACGTAAAATAACCTACAACATCCCGAATCTTGGTCAGCGCATAATAAACATTCTTATGTGGGTTGAGAGCAGCCTGAAATGGACTAATTTTGTCTTGAAATATTGATTTGAGGCGTCGCACTAGAACTTTACTAAACAATTTGAGATCGGTGTTGAGCAAGGTGATTGGCCTATATTGTGTGACAGTGTTGGCATCAGAAGACTTAGGAATAAAGATCACATGACCATCATTTTGAAGGAAGTGCGGAGTAGCATAGAGTTCATTATATAATGTTATTATATCCACGCCTATGACATTCCAATACTGTTGATAGAGTGCATACGGCAAACCGTCACTCCCGGGACATGAGGTAGGATTACATTGCTTAAGCGTGTGAAGTATTTCCGCTTCTGTTAGTGGTGCAGTTAATGTCTGATTATCAGCCGCTGATAATTGTGGGAGCAACAAATTTAAATAATCGTGATACCCTTGGGGAGGGTCCGTAGTGGCAGTATATAACGTTGTATAATGGTCAAAGAAAACTTTTTGAATGTCAGGGAGGGCCGTAAGTTTGGTATTATTATGATTCAGGGTGTCAATCACCTTCCCAACACGACGTTTATGTTTCGCCATATAGTGATAAAATGTAATGTGTTCATCGGGCAGACAGTCTCCGTCTGGCAGGGTATGAACATATTTGCGTACATCATTAGCATGAAGTTGTTTTATCCATGCCTTCGTTTTGTGAATTGCAATCATATTTTGCGGAGAGCTGGACAGGATCCAAAGTTCATGCAGCGCTCTGTAAAGATACGCTAGGGTGTCACGCTGGTCTCGTTTCTTTTCAGCTCCTTGCCATTTGAAAAAACTTCTTATTTTAGGCTTCACATATTTGACCCACCAGTCATTTAGTGTCGGGTAGTAGTGACGTTGGCGGAGCCAGTACGTCCATTTAGTTCGAAACAAACATTTCGTGTCGGCGTCAGTAAGTAATTGAGTATTCAATTTCCAAGCTTTTTTTCCATAGGTTGTAGAAACACCTACCGCAAATTTACATGTCCAGATTACGGCGGCATGATCACTGAACGGAACTAATTTCAAATGAATATCAGTGATGGAGGATACTAGATTAGTGGTTGCCAAAACTCGATCCAAACGACTGCTCATAGTAGAATTTTTAAAAGTGAATTGGAGATCTCGCCGGTGGTGAACCCAGACGTCCTTGAAAGGTATTGATGAAACTAGCTGTTGTAGGGCAGGTGATGGAATAAACTTTCCCGTGGTATTAATTGCTCTAGAGACAGCATTAAAATCGCCTGCAAGTATTATGTCATTCGGAACATTCGGAAATAATGGCAAGACTTCAGTAGAGTAAAACTGTTCCCGTGCTATTCGATTATTAGTGCCAGAATACGAATAAATATTAATGATCGTAATATTGTCACAAGTAATGCTAATACCCCTGCCAGACGGCAAATGAATAACATTTGAGACCTCTATACCTCGTTTACATAATATAGCTGTACCCCGGTGCGCTGGTCCTATATTGACATATGCAATATATTGGGGTAAAAAGTCAAATTCTGCAAACGCCACTTCTTGTAATAAAATAAAGTCAGTCGATGTTTGGTTGATAAAGCTTCGTAAAAGATTACAATTAGCATCACTTTGAATTCCATTCACATTTAAGGTAATATATGATCGAACATTTGGCTTACGAACTTCTTGCATTGACCCAGATATAGCGCACAGGAACAGCAGAAACAAAAAGAAAGGAAATGACCTCTCTGGTACGTTTCTTAACAGACGGTACATTTGTAAACAACCTATATAACAGCATATAATAGAAGACAATGTAAAGAAAGCTTTCGTATCGCAGGCACTATTACGTAAATCTTACTTTAGAGTGAAAATGACTACCAGACCGGGACACTATCAACCTTGAAAAAAAAAGAGAGAGAGTGAAGAGGTGTGCGGTGTGTTGTTGGTCTCGTGTCTGAAACGTGTAAGATCGCAGAACGATATAAACACTTGGAACATGGATTGTTTACGAATTCACTGGCTAACATTGTTTTCACCATTTGCTGGAGTGAGAGAAGACACTGCACTAGAAGGCCACACGGATAAAGCACTTGTTACGTCATTCCGTTCAGTAGATACTTTTGTTTTCCTTTTCTTTGACACGTTTTCACTTTGCACTGGCAGTAACGGAAGCTCTAATACAACAGGGGGAGTCACATGTGCTTCTTGGTTAATAGACACTTCAGGCTGTTTACAGTCGGGCGAGAGGTCAGATGACAGGGTCGTTGCAGTAGTGGGAATCATTTTGGAGGTAGCATGAGGGGCACTGCCCTCTTTACTCTGCTTCTCGGATACAGCTGACTGAAGAGATTCACTTTTGAGGGGCAACTGGGGAAAATTCCTTTCATCCTGTGAATTAGGAGCCGAAGGGGAGGGGGTGCTCTCTAGGACCATTGGTTGGGCAGTAGAAACCGTTGGCAACTGTAAATCGGGTGAAGAAGGGCAATAACTAGGAGTTGTCGGCATCTTACCACTGAAAAGTTCAGTCATCTTAAATGCAGTAGGAGCTGAAGTAGATATCACTTGGGGTTTAACTTTCCGTGAACACGCACTTGCGACGTGGTTCGGAGCCAGACAAATAAAGCAGGTAGGCGGTTGACCTTGATACATGACACTAGCACGACACCCACGAACCACAATTTTAGAGGGAATATGTTTCCCTAAAATCATTTGAACGAGTCTATTGCCATTATAAACTGGAAATGGTAACGTACTGGACCACATTTCCTCCGTGACATGTATCACTTGTCCATAGGGGGGAAGCACTGCACTAAGTTCATCATTAGTGATTTCCATGGGGAGATCCAATATGCTTACACGGGTATATTGTATACTTGCACTGGACAACTGTACTTGACTTATTGTGCCATTTTCATGCTCAAAATTCATGGTTTCCGGGTGCTGACGAAGAAAGGTGTCCACGTGATCTTGACATTTAAAGTTGATGTACAAACTATAATCCTCATTATGAAGTTGAATCGCTGCAATATCCTGAATATGTAATTGCAATTCGTTAGTTAACCAAGCCTGTATCCTGGCTACACTGGGCCTGATAGTACGCGTCATCTTGTCAAATGCAATTCGAACTGTATTTTTACGTAAAGCATTCATTGTAAGTGGTACAAAACTATCGTAGAGTGACACAACAACTAAGATTCACTAAACAAAACTATTCAGAAATCCGGGTTAGGTACACTGACAGACACACTACTGAAATTGTATCAAACACAAAGTCCGTCAAGGCGAACGTATAACCTAGTTACAGCGGAGCTCACACACGAGGTGCACTACACCGCGTCTCACAACGAACTGTCAACTCATCCACGGAGCCACACAGAAAGATAGGCAGTCACAAGTCAGACACAGAACGTTTGTTACTTACGAAACGTTTATTTCTAAGGGGGAAAGCTAAGCAAATTCCCCGTGTCTACTTTTTCTTTCCCTACACTAACTTAATTACTGTTGTTCCAGCCTGGGAAGAATATTTTCCACCCCTCCATGAACTTTCTTAACAATTTTTATACATTTATATATAGCAGCACAAAACATTTATCTATTTCTGTTCTGCACAATTATACTTACACAAAACAAGTACTTCCAATTCTATTAATTCCAGCGATGTGAATTGTCATCCGAGCGATGTCAAAATGTAAAAACAAAATCAAACTACATATTTTTGAGATTAATATTGATTGCATACCTCATGCACAGTTCCAACATGCAAAATCGACCATTATCTTAAGTAGAAATTGCTGAAAACGACAGAAAATGGATATTTAAGCATCCAAGTAGAAACCTGTGCTGGAGCGATTCTATTATCAATATTATAACACAATCTCTTGTAAGTTGTGTCTGTGGTCAAGCGGGTTTAGTACTGCTACCAACGTTTTTGGAACGAAGGGCGATGGTTCGAGCCTCCGTGCGGAAAGTTAAAGTTTCTCTTCCTATTTTTTTTAAATATATGAGAACTTTTTTATAAATATAAATTTCTGCTGTGAAGTGATTGAAAACATATTATCCGACATACTGTCACTTTTCAAATCCCTGTCCCATTTACTAGCCCGCCATGTCCATAATTCATATACGAAAACGCTAAAAATGAGAATATGAACACAATTGAATACCTAGTACCACACGTCCAAAATGAAAATTATTCATATATAAATTTGGGGGTCTTTGCTAACTTCATTCTTGGAAATGTGAATATTCTACAAAATACTTCATTCACTTTACAATATTTTATTTGAATAAACATTAAAATTCGGTTGGGGGATCAAGCCCGGAAGTCCCCTAAAATACACCTATATATATGCTTGTATTTTTTTGCATTATAAAAACTTAGGGTACCTCATAATCTGGATTCTTATAAAGCAATTTGAACAATTATTTAGAAAATATGTACTGCTTAAAATCGGATTAAATCGCAATGCCAGTAATCTGTAATATCTTACATTTTTATTTATTTACATTGAATGTGTACTTGTTTTATACTGTATAGCATAAATATTAGCTGCTACATAAGAAACAATCGATACAGTTATTATAATAAGAAGCTTGTGAAAATGAAGTGTATAATAATGGTTGTATCTGAAATAGATGTTGCGTAATGGTGTAGTTTGTTACCCCGCCAGCTTTGGAATACTGGGCTGTTCAAACTGTCCATCCTTAGCGATGCACAGAGTCGAATCGAGACAGAATTTTCCTGACAAAATTCGAGTCGAGGCACAGCTCTTCCAATAGAAAAATATACATTTTTCGAGTCGAAACATCACTTTTACAGCGTATTGTCGAGACGAGATGGCCTCAAATCTTGTCTCGTGCGCATCCCTATCCATCCTACCTAGATAAAATAAATTTTGGATACGAATATTCAATTTCTTTTAACGATAATTGTAGTCTACGATAGAGATTGAAGTAAGATATTGGCTTGAACTGGTTTATTACCCACTCAACCTTCGTATACTGCAATTATATCTAAGTTTCACATAAATATTTATTAGAATGTAAACACTGAAGAATATATATTAACACACAATGCTCGTAGCAATTAACAAATTGGTTGCATGTTTATTTAAAATTAAGTTTCTTGAAATCTAAATCATCATTATTAGAAAGAAAGCAAGATAACCGTTTTGTTAATTTGGAGATATTAACATTTCCGGGGGTCCGGACCCCCTCTTCGAACCAGAAATGAAAGAAATTAAGAAAGGATAAAACGAAATGAAATGAAAAAAGAAGAATCGGCGTTAAGATTAAAAAAAAAAAACTACAGAAAGGTTTTTGTTACTCTTTCTTATGAAGAAATTTGTATTACTTGGAATACATGGTGGCGAGGTGAGTGGGATATCTTGGAAGAGTCATGGAATTTGAAATTTCCGGAAGTTACGCAATTCTTAGAATTTCTGCTACTAGTCAGGGAGATTTCAAGCTTCTGAGAGCATAATGCCGGTTGTGTAACAGCGTCGACATTTTTGATAATAATTTTTCGTCATCGCACCCTTGCAGTATCAAACATGTTATTTCAAAAACATTTTCTACTACTCCTTAAACCTGTCATTTGGAACAGACAATAGTTGAAGGAATAATAAAAGAAAAAAAATATGTAAAAAGAAAGTGCTGTTAACATTTGATTCAACAGAGAAAGGAACGCAGATATTGTAAAATATTTTACAAGACATTATTGAGTTTTTACACTCATGTCCAAAATTATTGTCGCAAGTCTATAAATATGTTGTTGTAGGAGTATAATTTGATAACGAATTCGCCCTGTATTTCTTACAATGTTAGTATGTGTATAATCGGCAAAGACATGTAAATGACAAATTTTATCAAAAGATCAGTAAATAAGAACAATAAAAAAATAAAACTTTCTTGTTCATTTAGCAACATTTCATTTTACTCACTCTAATTTTCGTATTTATAATTCTTTTTTTTTTAATGAAATTTACCACAAATAGGGTCTATACATTTCCCGATTATACACATGGTATCAGTATTAAAAGTACCCTGCAAAATCATTATCAAATTATATTCTTACAAGAAGACAGTCATAGATATGTGACAGTCATTTTGGACATGAGTGTACCTTTTATAATAGATAATATGTACTTTTTATAATAGTTGAGATCGTAATGAAAGGAAAATTGTTATATTTGAATGTTCAGAGGAAGAACGTAAATATTGTAAAATCATTTTCAATACACTTTTTTATTATTTTACTCGAGATTTCTTCGTCGTTTGTTATTAAAATACTTAGTAACATATCCTCATTTTATTGTCGTAACAAAGCAATATATGTTGATTGTAAAGTAGTTTAGATTGATCGGGCCTTCAGTGTTTCATGTCACGTCTCCCTCCCCCCGTTACGAAATCCTGGCTAAACGAACCAGTATATGTTCCAGTAAAATAGTTTAGAATGATCGAGCCCCTGGTGTGATGACCACAGTATTTCATGTCACGGACCCCCCCCTTCACGAAATCCTGGCTACGTGCCTGAAAGGATGTGAAAAATTAAAGAAAGCAATGGTTAATAGCAGTAGTTACTACTTACAGCAGAGAAGTGCAATCAACCCCCCTTCTCCCCAAAAAGTTCAACAATTCTGAAACATAAAGGCGTCACATTTTCTTTGTTTCCTGACAAAATTTAAAAATGGATTTTGCATATTTTTCGTCTATACCCCTTCAATATATTTAGCTAACAAACCACGTACGATCAACTGACTAGACGTCACGTGAGTGAAATTTATATAGGAAGTTTTGATGCAGCGTTCACCGAAGTGACGCAGACGTGGTGTTGAAGCTTCTGGTAGGTCCTATTTCGTAATGGATTTTAGTTCACTGAGATTTCTTTATACGTATCAGAAAGCTCTTTAACTCCATACTAAAGGCGTGTCATATGTAGTGATGGGTAAATTCCCGGGAAGATATTTTTCGGGAATATTCCCTGGAAATCTTCCCGGGAAGATTCCCAAAATGGGAATTTATCCGGGAATTTATGTTCAATCAGAAAGAAAATTGCGTTCTTTTGCTATATTATGATTTCAAAGTTGAATTAATTTTTATATCACAGCATATGATTACTGTTGTCCACAGATGATTCTTTAAAATGTATATTCTCAACGGTACTATATTACTTTATTAACACTTTATTATATTTAGAGAGTACGCATAAAAATACATTTATTTACAATATGTTCTACCAATTAAATATGTGTGAAAAATTATATAGTAAATTATATAGTAACAGTTTAAATTTATATGTAAGTGGATTTGCTCAACTTGACTCTATTAACGATATTATAAACACATTAAATTTATAAATGTTATAAACAAATTAGATTGGGTAAATGCTAGAAGATACATGTCTCACTAATTTATTAACATTTGCGCATACATATTTATGTTCACAAAATTTGCAAGATACTTACTTATCTTTATATTTTAGCACGTAACATTGCCATACACGACCTTTCATTCTACCTATTTCTCGAAATTCCATACTTTAATTCAGATGTAAAACAAGTCCGAGTACTTCTTCAAAAATTCGAGTCAGAGAGAGGAGACAGACCGACGTCTATTACTAATGGTGGTTCAGGATTTATTAATAGTACTTCATCTCTATTTCTACATAATTCTAAACTAGGAATGCAATGGATATACCCGATTGCAATGAAATGAGCTGAGCGAGCTTAAACTACGTAATCATGACTTTTTCCCCATGTTAAGTCTATGCAAGCGTTTTTCGGTGATTATTCCTCGATGGTGCATCGGATTTTTGATTTCGACCTATGTTCTCACTCAGCAAGACATACTCTATCAGCGTGCTAAGTTTGGTTGAGATCGGCCAAACGGTCTAGGAAGAAGTGTTTTTCGGTGATTATTCCTCGATGGTACATCGGATTTTTGATTTCGACCCATGTTGTCACTTAGCACGACATACTCTATCAGTGTGGTAAGTTTGGTTGAGATCGGCCAAACGGTCTAGGAGGAAGCGTTTTTCAGTGATTATTCCTCGATGGTACATCGGATTTTTGATTTCGACCTATGTTGTCACTCAGCACGACATACCCTATCAGCGTGCTAAGTTTGGTTGAGATCGGCCAAACGGTCTAGGAGGAGTTCGCGGACAACCAAACGGCTAACCCGAGTATAAGAGCTTCGCTTCGCTCAGCTCAACTAGGAATGCAATGGATATACCCGATTGCAATGAAATGAGCTGAGCGAGCTTAAACTACGACATCAGGAAGCGTTTTTCGGTGATTATTCCTCGATGGTACATCGGATTTTTGATTTCGACCTATGTTGTCACTCAGCACGACATACTCTATCAGCGTGCTAAGTTTGGTTGAGATCGGCCAAACGGTCTAGGAGGAAGCGTTTTTCGGTGATTATTCCTCGATGGTACACCTTGTCTCAAAAAGGTTGAGCGCATTCTTTATTGGTGTTTTGAGGCAAAAATTTTCTAAGTCCAGCTTCGGGTATCTTCGGGAAAAAGTAAGCCAGGTTCGAACCTCCAAGCCAGCCTTTGCAATCGGGAAAAAGTTTGCAGATGTGTTTTTCTTCTTTTAAATATAATAAGACTTGTTACCAAGTGTTTAAAAAAGCAACATTGATTGAAATACTTAATGATACAATATTTCGAAACCTTTTATTAATGTGAGCACATGCTTGTTTGCCATTTAGCTCTCTATACGTAATGGAACATTTAAATACGTTAAAGAATCTTTCCATATGTAAAAGAATGCTCAAAATTAAGAAATAGAACATAATTATCGCCTGAGTACTAAAATAAAAGTCAAAGTAAAACAGAAACAGCGTTTGTAATGGATATGAATGTCATAATTATCTTGAGATTCGTTATACATCGCTAGAAGCTTATTTCTAGAAGTTCTTGTGTTAGCTCATTGGTAAGCTGTCGGATTTCAAAACATAAGGTTGTGAGTTCGAATCCCATCTGGGTCAATAAATTTTTTAAAATTATATTTTCCGCAATGCATTAAAAATTATATAAAATAATTACATTAAAATACATAAGTTGTTTATATATAACATAATAATTGCAAAACATAGTAATTATTATGTTTAAAATATAACATCTAAGATAATTTTCACAGTAGGTCGGTATTATATATGAGAATATTAAATATAAGTTAGGAAAATCGTTTAATAGCAATAAATAAGTTATGTAGTGTATTTATTTGCAGCTATTTGTCATACAGATTTAACTTCTCAATATTCTCATTACAGTATGTTATTTATATTCGTGAAATACAGTATATTCCTACGGATATAGAAAGTATATAAACAGAGTATCCAAAGTCGTATCCTGCTTCAAGACACATAACTTTTCCCGATCCCCAGGAATGTCATTACTTAGAGTCTAATTCGAATACGTTGAATATGCTTTTGTGTATTCATCTCTCTCTCTCTCTCTCTCTTTCGCTTTGTTTATGTGTGTGTGTGTGTTGCGGAATATCCCAAGTTTAATACAACATTTGCAAAGTATATGAGCATCATTGTCATCGAATACCAGAAATTGAAAGTCGTGTTTCTTCAGGTTGGGTTTGTGTGTTCATGTTAGCTCACTGGTAGAGTACGGACTTGCCACTGAAGAGATCTTGAGTTCAAAGCCTACAGCTAATTATCATTCTTTTGTTAGTAGGATTGCACAGAAATCGGATACAAGGAGTGGTTTACTTCTAGAAATATTTTCAGAAGCGTTTAGGTAGTCCTGAAAAGGGCTGTTTTCGGGAGTTAAGGTGGCGACATTAATATTGTGTCCAAGACCCTTCTGAATTTATTACACGCTCCATTCTTCTGGGCATGGAATCTATTACATGGGTGACAAATCTATCTCCTTCCCCTACTTGCAGCCATGCTTCGGAAACAAGATGCCGCAGGTCATCCTGAGTTCTTGGTGGATCTGCCTCAGGCCAACTTTCCCTTAGAGTACGCTTCACTTCTGCCCACATATTTTCCATGAGATTGAGGTCTGCTCCACGAGGCGGCCAGTCGATTAAATCAATCTCAGGGTGCCCTGGGAACCATTCCTGAACCACACGGGAAGTATGTATTGGCGACTGATATTGCTGGAACTGAATTACACCATCAGGCTGAAATACTCGTACAGATGGCACCATGATATTACTGATAATGTCTAAGTACTGAGCATTGTCCAGATGTCCTTCAATTCTATGAAGCTGTCCTGCTCCGCGACTGGAAATCCAACCCCAACATAAAATAGATACATGGCCACTGCGATTGCAAGCAGCCACATATCCATGGTCATATCGGGTGCCTCTCGGACGATACACAAAACGGCGTCCCTCCTTTGATGTTGTGAATATGGATTCATCTGAGAAAACTACGTTTTCCCAATTGAGACCCACATTCGCCTGTGCAAACGCGAGACGGTAAATTTTGTGGTCGTCTGAGAGTTTTTACTTCACGGCAGCAACACGGCCACGTAACCCAGCATGACGAAATCAAAGAGGTATGATATAAAACTAATGAGAACTGTATATAAAAATACTAGAAAAATACACATGAAACAAAACCTGCACATTGAAATACAATTAAAATTAAAACCTAATGAGATACCTAAGCATGGTGTAATTTCACTAGTGCAGCAATGCCCGGTTCAATCTTCATGACGAACATTATCAAGCCATCTTCTACTGATAAGCGATTTCTTATCTTTGTTTTAATGTTTACCATAAAAAAAAACACTTTCGCACAAGTACGATATAGCAAATGGAATTGTTACTTTTAAAGCAGCAATCACCAGACCAGGATATTCTTCTCTCCTCATCAGGCAGAACTTGTCCAAGTCTTCGTTACAGAAAACCAGTTGCAAAGACTTGTCGCATGATCATTCTATTATTTGGTCAAGAAGTTGTGGGCTTAGATCGGATACGTTAATGGCCTCTTCAATGAAGGAGTTTAGCATCCATCTTGAACCAGCACCTTCGTCGTTGGGAATATAGATATTACAGTTACTGTATCCACTCTCAGTGCCGGGCGCCGAAAAGAGGGGCCACACATTTCGGAGGAAGTGTGTTACTCAAGTTAGGAAAGTGCATGTGCACATGTGTAAAATAGAAGGAAAAACGTAATAAAATGTGCTCAAAATTAAGGAAAGATAGGGTTTATTTTGAAAATGTTATTGAGTTTCGTGCCAACCATAGTGGCGCTTCGTAGCTAGTCTGTGGACGTCACTCATATATACGGTGACATCGTACTATACTCTCGCCCCGGGCAATGATTTTCCATGGCACTGTTCACTATAAACAAAAAAATGGATTCTACTATTATAGAAATAGGTATGTTAAAAATCCCACACAAGCTTATTATAAAACAAATTATAAAAGGGTCGCTGGCAAGGGCGTGTGATAAAAGGGGATCGTGATAGGAATTAGATTGAGAACCACTGCCCTAGAGTAATTTTAACCACATTTCTTATAGTTTCAAAAAGAGTACCTATGGTGAATGGGAGGGGGATACATATAAAAGATTGCTAGAAAATGATCGATATTAGATTCATAGTTTTCGAGGTCGCTTAGATAAATAGTGAGACTTTCAATTTCGCTTAACTCCGATTAAGCTCTCATTAGTAGGGATGGGCACGAACGACTTTTCTTTGAAACTCGACTCGACTCGAAACAGACATCTTTGAGATCTACTCTTGGACTCGGCGCGAAAAATATCTTCCAACTCGACTCGGATTAGAGTCAAGTCGAACCAAAACGAGCCAAATCCTGTGTGTAGTCCTACCTAGACAATACATAGACAATAATTCTTCTATCATCAATTATACTACTCTTACTACAAATAATAATAATAATAATAATAATAATAATAATAATAATAATATTATTATTATTATTATTATTATTATTATTATTATTATTATTATTATTATTAGACAACACCGTGTATGATCGGTCAGGAAAGTAAATGTACACCTATTTTTCGAGTCTGGCATTCCTGCGCTCCATCCGTGGACAGTATGAGAATTAAATCAATCAAATGTTTACTGAGGGGCAAAAAGAAAAGCTTAATCTGAATAAGACATTGCAGAGGGGCACAAGCTGTGAATACGAATAGTGCATTGTGTAAATAAAGGACGACACCGAAAGAGAAAGCCAGAAACAGCTGTTAAACTTAGAAAAAATAGTAAAAATTATTGAAGTGGGAACATAAAACACAAATACAACAAATACGCCGACAACTAAACATTCACCCTGATATGATCTTGGTGTAGTGGTTAAGGTGCTGGCTTACAAATGTAAAGGTCGCCAGTTCGAATCTTCGATGAGTACATTTTTAAAAATTTTTGTTAATAATACATGCAGCTAATGAGAGATGGTAAAAGAGGTTGTATTTAGTCTTTCGTAGCAATTATTATTGGTAATGTATAGTACTGATGATAATTTTTGTCTTTGCGTATTGCTTTTATTCTTTTCTTCATTTCAAAAGAGAAGAATATCCGAACAAATGCCATCAAAATTCCTCATATTTTGAATGTAAACGCCATTTGCAATTAGTAAAGAATAAAAATTGAACGTTCCGATGTAGCTGCAAAAAGTAAAAAGAAAAACATGGAAGTAGACCATACTCATGGTTATTAAAAATACAATTTCTACATGTCTTACACCTCCCGATCACGTTTCTACGTTAGCAAGTAAGAGGTTTGTGTTTAGGTCAGGCTGGTCAATACGGAACGTTTTGCAAAGGGGCCCGGTTTAGCTCTGACGCACCACAGGTGCGAGAAGGGAGCAAAACACTTTTTCTCTCTCCCTCTGTGTGTCTATTTATCTATCTATCTGTATATATATAACGCTATTTGTGAATGCCATAACCACCCTAATTTTCAGCGGATTGAGACGAAACTTGGCACAACATTAATTGTTGAAATATCTTGATGAGTTCGTTAACCAGAATAATCAGATGAAAATGTTCAAAATGGCGGCCCCTCAAACTCTCAAAAATTTCCAAGGGAACCAAATTTCGCCCATAAATGGGTATTCAGAAAGTTTGAATAACTATCTCTCTTTTACTGAAATATTTGTGTGCAGAGACTTATTGAAATATTGGACCCGATTAATCACATAAAGAATGTTCACGCCCTTTCGCTACGGTCAGGCTTTTTTTTTTTTTTTTTTTTTTTTTTTTTTTTTTTTTTAGGAGAGGGTTATTTTCGTATCGGAACAAGATGATTGTTAGTGATGATATGAAATTACACATTGAAAGCGAAGTAACTTGTGAAACGTGTTATTTGAAAGAATAATATAATAAATGTGCTTTCCCCTAACACAGAGAACTGTAAATCATGTATTTCGAGTTCGGGGCGCGAAGGGCGAGGAGTGTTATTTGATTTGCTTTTTAGTAACACATTGAATTGCAAATAAAGGTAGGCAACATTAGTGGTAAGTAAAATAATAATAATAATAATAATAATAATAATAATAACATTAATAATAATAATAATAGGTGTTGTTTGTGGCAAGGCAATATCTTCCTCAATTCGTGGGGGCGCGGTGGCTCAGTGGTAGAGCGTTCACCTCTGGTGCTTGGGGTCCCGGGTTCGATCCCAGCCCCCGCCAAGTGAACTTTGTGGTGGACAAACGCCGTGCTCGTGGGTTTTCTCGGGGTTCTCCCGTTTCCTCCCACTTTCTTCATTCCACCATTTCACTCATCTCTCATCATCACCGTCTCCTTTAGCCTAACCGGCATAACCGTGGGACGTTAAACTCAAAGATTTCATTTCATTTCATCTTCCTCAATTCTTCTTCAAACGTAATGATTGTAACGCCATATCTCCCTTACAAACAAAATATGAGCAATTTATATCGAGAGAACGGGAAATTGTAGAGTGATGGGAGCAACGTTGGACAGTATGCACTCATAGTAATCAGAAAAATAAGCGATTTCAATGCAAAATGAACGAAGAGTCATTGTCATGGGTAGTCATGGAGCCACGACAGAGCCCTCTTTAGGCAAAATGTCGATAACTTATATCGAGAGAACAGGAGGTGATAGTGAGATGGGACCAACGTTGGACACCGTGGACCCATAAGGCGCATCGAAAAAATTAGGGGGGCGGGCGCCAGCCAGCCTTACTTATTTCCACATAATAATATAAAATTATATTGTCGAAATACACACACGAGTTAGCTAGTAATATTTCATATTATTATTATTATTATTATTATTATTATTATTATTATTATTATTATCGACAGCGTCTTTTCATTACGTGTGCATGTTTGACATGAAGCCAAAGAGAAGATCCATCATTCGTAGAAAGAATAAGAGTAGTCAGTTACATTAACTGTGAACGACAGCGAAAAATACGAAAAGAGTGATTACCTGTAGCCAGGGGCGGATCCAGGGGGGAGATCGGGGCGATAGCCCCTCCCAGAAGAGGGAACTTTTTCATTATATATATATATATATATATATATATATATATATATATATATAACCCATCTCAAAGTTTGGAGCCCTCAAAATAACAGTATGACAACCCACCGCCACCTCCCCCCCCCCCGAGAAGTCGGTCCTGGATCCGCCCCTGCCTGTAGCGAAAAGAAACAATACTTTCTCTCAAATGGATACAAAATCAAGCCGAGATAGATTCGAACTCGCATGGACGGCGCGAAAATTCAGTGCTTTGTCCATTTTTTTTCTTTAACTGACTCATCGAACGTGTTTCAGTAACTTACTTATTGCTAATTTGACTTGCTTCACTCGTTTAACTTGCTTTTTCTAATATCTTATAACGACAGGGACACGAACTCAGAAACATCGAGTACAGTTAAAAATCATAGATGCTCTCCCGCCGCGAACCGAACCCGGGACACCATACACCCAAGGCGCACGTGCTAGCCACTAGACCAGCGGGGAGGGCACTGCTCACTCTCTGTGTCGTTAGGGATTACGACCACTGTATTGCCAGCTATCACTTCTGTGGGTTGTATACTATGATCACATGATTCTTCTTTGCTGGAAGAGTTAAACCTACATTTTATGTAATACATGAGGTATTTAGACCTACATGCTTTTCATATAATGTAATAAAAAGGTCATGCTGGTAAGAAGAAAAGGAACATCTCTTGGACAAAACGGAAACTATTGGCATCAGAAATATTTATCTACGAGGCATGCGCAGTAGTATATTTCAGAATAGTTACTGTTTAGTTCAGTAAACGAAGAAAGGGGTATAAAAAAGCAAATATGTCGCGTCAACGAGATCGACCAGAATTGACAGAGGCGGAGCGGATTGATAATTGGTTCTTTATTCTCTAGTAGATCGTATCACAACTTTACGGGAGAGCAGAGAAAGACTTACTAACGCTGTCATATAGTAAGCTTTAGTAACACGATCATACAGACAGAAATGGATGTAACTGTGAGTACTACAACTTGGATTTAACGAAAGCCGTTTGGATATTCAGTGGTTTGCAGGGTTGTATAAGACACAAAAAGTTAAGACACAATACAATTCTTCATACCTCAGCTTCCAGTAACTAGATACATGCAATTTCTGGATAGATACTGAAACTGCTGTCGGATTTTAATACATGACATATTGCAGGATACAAAATGCTTTGCATTACTTGTTTGTTTGTAGACAGCTACTAGCTTAGTGTTCTGAATGGTTGTGTATAAACTAGGGATAGTCAATACCGGAATTATTACTTTTCGGACTCCCGAAAGTAAAACCAGACAAATTCCGGAATTCGGAAAATTTCGATTTTGGAATAATTCCGGAATTCGGAAAAATCCGGAATTTAGAAATTTCTGATTTCGTTTACATTCCGGAATTCGGAAAAATCCGATTTTTTCGAAATCCGGAGTTTTTCTCGATTCCGGAATTTTCTAAATTCCGGATTGTTTCCGAGTTCCGAAATTATTCTGAATTCCGGAGTGTAACTGAATTTCATAATTTTCCGAAATCCAGAAAGTGAAAGTTCCGCTTCCGAAAAATGAATCAGGTAATGGCGACTTCTTTGAAAGAAATGGGGTGTATGAGAATTCAATCTGTCATATTTGTAGTTTCGTGTGGAGAAAAAACAAACTTGTGAACCAACGGCTTAAGAACAACTCAAGTTATTAATGTAAACTTTTCCGACTTCATAAAAGAAATACGAAAGACATTTTGAATCGAAGAAATATAACATAGCGGAGACAAAGAAACCTAACGTAACCAGACTAAAAACTAATCTTTTACCGCATAGCGATCGCGGTTCAGTGGTCAAGCTGCTTGTGCTAATGCACTTTTTTTTTTTTTTTTACTTTAGGATTTTTGATGGCGATTGATCAGCGATAACATATGTTTTATTATATTCAGATATTTGAATACTTGGATGTTTCAATATTTGAACTATCAAATCTTCAGGAATAATAATAATAATAATAATAATAATAAAATAATAATAATTATTATTATCTCGTAGAAGATTAAAAGCTAGGAGCTAATTATCGCTCGGGTTATACCATTACAAGCAGAAACGTGACATTTGGAAAGAATATTTCGGTTTGGTTTAATGTTGCTCACGAGAAGAGGAGTTTCTCATCTCGTTTCTAAAACAAATAAAATAACATGAGAATTAACATTTTATATTCGAGACGGGTCAAAACTAACTCAAAATTTTCGTCTCTGTTTGGAGATGAGAATCGAGACGAGACGAAAGGTATCATAAACATATCCCGTCTTGTCTCGATTCTCGAAATAGTGTATGTCCATTCTTTAAGTAACAATTGCTCTGTAGACTGAATCTCATAGGCTATTTCGTTACATTATATTTCAGAGCTCATTGAATTATGCTCTGTGTAGGTATTTTGTATCAAATCTTTTATATTTACCTCTGCATATCCTAAAAATTAGTTTATTATATGCCTTACTGTTGCGTGATATTCAGTTATATTTATTACAGTTATTTTCCTTAAAACATACAGTTTGAAAGTTCTACATGAAAGTTCAATGGAACGTTGTAGTTTAAAATGTTGGTAGTTGCAGAGGTGTGTCTTGAAGCAGTAGCGTAGCCAGGATGTGTGTTTGGGGGGAGGCCAAGTGCTGTTATAGGCACATATAGAAAAATTACAAACAAAAAATATATAAATATAAAAATATATAAAAAATTACAAACATCAAAGTACCAAAGTACATTGTCGGACCTCTTTGGGGGGGCTGCCCCTCCGGGCCCCCCTTCCCTACGCCACTGTCTTGAAGGTACGGAACCCTTTCCCCGAAATCTCTAGTTTTAAGTAAGTTTTGCCAAATTTCAACGACAAGTTTTAAACTTTTATCATTATTATTATTATTATTATTATTATTATTATTATTATTATTATTATTATTATTATTATTATTATTATTATTATTATTATTATTATTATATCAACACCGTGTATAATCTTTAAAAGATATACGGTTTGTATCTGAATAGTAAAAGCTAATTGACTGTCGATCTCGGTCGTCGAGAAATCTTCAGGAGGGAAGGACATCGGTCACGTTCTGGGTTTGAGTTCCGAAGGGGCAAGTTTTCGGGCTCGAGCCAAAAATTGTTAAAAGTTATAGGCTTCAGCCAAACATGTTCAAAACAGCTGGGACCGGGTTTAGGCTTCTCAACGGCTCGAGCGGCTCGGCTTACAGCTCATTCACTATCGAACCGAACCAAGAAGTGAGCCGAGCCAACAGCTCACCCAACCGAGCTGATTTGAGCCATCGGCTTAGTTGAGCTGAATCCTAACGTGCCGATGGACTAATTTCAACTTAGCTGGCTTGAACCGGTTCATATGAGCCGAGTAGGGGACCCATCCCAATCGAGAAAGCTCGAACCATCGGCTCAATTGAGCTGAGTCGATGGCTCGTTCCAACAGAGCCGGCTCGGGTCATCGGCTCATCCCAACCGAGCCGACTCGAGCTGTTCGCTCAGTTGATACGAGCCGAGCCGGTTGATATCGCTACCCGAGTTGGTCTTCTGCTTGGGCTCAAAAATTCGACAGTGCAGGTCTCAGCCTTGATTTTAAGAACAACAGTATATACTTATATTGGTGATTACGACATTTGAGGCTGTCTCGTAATAATAATAAAAAAATCTTGTCTTCTCGTTATCTAGACGAGACGAGATACACAAAAATTGCCCCACGAGATGCACTCAAATTACGAGACGAGACGCACCCCTGTCGTGAGCAACACTAAAAAGTATTCCACATTAGTGCTTACATTTCTCATGGCTTTCGCTTTCCAGTCTAATCAGGCCATTATTTAAAAAAGAGTTAAAACGAGCTGAACGAGCGTGCGAGCCATTATCAAACTCGACATCAACTCGAAACTCGCCATGGAAAACAGCTTGACCTTGACCGCTACGCGGTAAACGATTCGTCTTTAGTCTGGTTACGTTAGGTTTCTTTGTCTCCGCTTGCAAACTTGTATGTTATATTTCTTCGATTCAAAATGTCTTTCGTATTTCTTTTATCATGTCGGAAAAGTTTACATTAATAACTTGAGTTTTTCTTAAACCGTTGGTTCACAAGGTTGTTTTTTCTCCACACGAAACTACAAATATGACAGATTGAATTCTCATACTCTCTATTTCTTTCAAAGCAGTCGCCATTACCTGGTCAAAGACTTATTTCCACCACGATTCATATTAACCAAAATAAATTCATTTTTCGGAAGCGGAATTTTCACTTTCCGGATTTCGGAAAATTATGGAATTCAGTTAAACTCCATAATTCAGAAGAATTCCGGAACTCGGAAACAATCCGGAATTTAGAAAATTCCGGAATTGAGAAAACTCCGGATTTAAAAAAACATCCGGATTGTTCCGAATTCCGGAATGTAAACGAAATCAGAAATTTCTAAATTTCGGATTTCTACGAATTCCGGAATTATTCTAAAATCGGAATTTTCCGAATTCCGGAATTTGTCCGATTTTATTTCGGGAGTCCGAAAAGTAATAATTCCGGAATTGACTATCCCTAGTTTATACACAACCTTTCAGAACACTAAGCTAGTAGCTGTCTACAAACAAACAAGTAATGCAAAGCATTTTGTATCCTGCAATACGTCATGTATTAAAATCCGACAGCAGTTTCAGTATCTATCCAGAAATTGCATGTATCTAGTTACTGGAAGCTGAGGTATGAAGAATTGTATTGTGTCTTATACAACCCTGCAAACCACTGAATATCTAAACGGCTTTCGTTAAATCCAAGTTGTAGTACTTACAGTTGCATCCATTTGTGTCTGTATGATCGTGTTACTAAAGCTTACTATATGACAGCGTTAGTAAGTCTTTCTCTGCTCTCCCGTAAAGTTGTGATACGATCTACTACAGAATAAAGAACCAATTATCAATCCGCTCCGCCTCTGTCAACTCTGGTCGATTTCGTTGACGCGACATATTTGCTTTTTTATACCCCTTTCTTCGTTTACTGAACTAAACAGTAACTATTCTGAAATATACTACTGCGCATGCCTCGTAGATAAATATTTCTGATGCCAATAGTTTCCGTTTTGTCCAAGGAATGTTCTTTTTCTTCTTCCCAGCATGACCCTTTTATTACATTATATGAAGAGCATGTAGGTCTAAATACCTCATGTATTACATAAAATGTAGGTTTAACTCTTCCAGCAAAGAAGAATCATGTGATCATAGTATCCAACCCACAGAAGTGATAGCTGGCAATACAGTGGTCGTAATCCCTAACGACACAGAGAGTGAGCAGTGCCCTCCCCGCTGGTCTAGTGGCTAGCACGTGCGCCTTGGGTGTATGGTGTCCCGGGTTCGATTCCCGGCGGGAGGGCATCTATGATTTTTAACTGTCCTCGATGTTTCTGTGTTCGTGTCCCTGTCGTTATAAGTTATTAGAAAAAGCAAGTTAAACGAGTGAAGCAAGTCAAATTAGCAATAAGTAAGTTACTAAAACACGTTAGGTGAGTCAGTTAAAAAAAAAAGTGGACAATGAACTGGCTGTTCGCGCCGTTCATGCGAGTTCGAATCTATCTCGGCTTGATTTTGTATCCATTTGAGAGAAAGTATTGTTTCTTTTCGCTACAGGCAGGGGCGGATCCAGGACCGACTTCTGGGGGTGGCGGTCGGTTGTCATACTGTTACTTTTGAGGGCTCCAAACTTTGAGATGGGTTTTGTATATATATATATATATATATATATATATATATATATATATATATATATATATATAATGAAAAAAGTTCCTTCTTCTGGGGGGGCTATCGCCTCGATCTCCCCCTCCTGGATCCGCCCCTGTCAAACATGCACACGTAATGAAAAGACGCTGTCGATAATAATAATAATAATAATAATAATAATAATAATAATAATAATAATAATAATAATAATAATAATATGAAATATTACTAGCTAACTCGTGTGTGTATTTCGACAATATAATTTTATATTATTATGTGGAAATAAGTAAGGCTGGCTGGCGCCCGCCCCCGTAATTTTTTCGATGCGCCTTATGGGTCCACGGTGTCCAGCGTTGGTCCCATTTCACTATCACCTCCTGTTCTCTCGATATAAGTTATCGACATTTTGCCTAAAGAGGGCTCTGTCGTGGCTCCATGACTATCCATGACAATGACTCTTCGTTCATTTTGCATTGAAATCGCTTATTTTTCTGATTACTATGAGTGCATACTGTCCAACGTTGCTCCCATCACTCTACAATTTCCCGTTCTCTCGATATAAATTGCTCATATTTTGTTTGTAAGGGAGATATGGCGTTACAATCATTACGTTTGAAGAAGAATTGAGGAAGATATTGCCTTACCACAAACAATACCTATTATTATTATTATTATTATTATTATTATTATTATTATTATTATTATTATTATTATTATTATTATTACTATTATTATTGTTGTTTTACTTACCACTAATGTTGCCTACCTTTATTTGCAATGCAATGTGTTACTAAAAAGCAAATCAAATAACACTCCTCGCCCTTCGCGCCCCGAACTCGAAATACGTGCTTTACAGTTCTCTGTGTTAGGGGAAAGCACATTTATTATATTATTCTTTCAAATAACACGTTTCACAAGTTACTTCGCTTTCAATGTGTAATTTCATATCATCAGTAACAATCATCTTGTTCCGATACGAAAATAACCCTCTCCTAAAAAAAAAAAAAAAAAAAAAAAAAAAAGCCTGACCGTAGCGAAAGGGCGTGAACATTCTTTATGCGATTAATCGGGTCCAATATTTCAATAAGTCTCTGCACACAAATATTTCAGTAAAAGAGAGAAAGTTATTCAAACTTTCTGAATACCCATTTATGGGCGAAATTTGGTTCCCTTGGAAATTTTTGAGAGTTTGAAGGGCCGCCATTTTGAACATTTTCATCTGATTATTCTGGTTAACGAACTCATCAAGATATTTCAACAATTAATGTTTGTGCCAAGTTTCGTCTCAATCCGCTGAAAATTAGGGTGGTTATGGCATTCACAAATAGCGTTATATATATACAGATAGATAGATAAATAGACACACAGAGGGAGAGAGAAAAAGTGTTTTGCTCCCTTCTCGCACCTGTGGTGCATCAGAGCTAAACCGGGCCCCTTTGCAAAACGTACCGTATTGACCAGCCTGACCTAAACACAAACCTCTTACTTGCTAACGTAGAAACGTGGTCGGGAGGTGTAAGGCATGTAGAAATTGTATTTTTAATAACCATGAGTATGGTCTACTTCCATGTTTTTCTTTTTACTTTTTGCAGCTACATCGGAACGTTCAATTTTTATTCTTTACTAATTGCAAATGGCGTTTACATTCAAAATATGAGGAATTTTGATGGCATTTGTTCGGATATTCTTCTCTTTTGAAATGAAGAAAAGAATAAAAGCAATACGCAAAGACAAAAATTATCATCAGTACTATACATTACCAATAATAATTGCTACGAAAGACTAAATACAACCTCTTTTACCATCTCTCATTAGCTGCATGTATTATTAACAAAAATTTTTAAAAATGTACTCATCGAAGATTCGAACTGGCGACCTTTACATTTGTAAGCCAGCACCTTAACCACTACACCAAGATCATATCAGGGTGAATGTTTAGTTGTCGGCGT
The DNA here is from genome assembly GCF_964235325.1 of Thermobia domestica. Lineage (NCBI taxonomy): Eukaryota > Metazoa > Arthropoda > Insecta > Zygentoma > Lepismatidae > Thermobia > Thermobia domestica. Next base: position 86,705,660 of record NC_137465.1, read on the forward strand.
ATTTGTTGTATTTGTGTTTTATGTTCCCACTTCAATAATTTTTACTATTTTTTCTAAGTTTAACAGCTGTTTCTGGCTTTCTCTTTCGGTGTCGTCCTTTATTTACACAATGCACTATTCGTATTCACAGCTTGTGCCCCTCTGCAATGTCTTATTCAGATTAAGCTTTTCTTTTTGCCCCTCAGTAAACATTTGATTGATTTAATTCTCATACTCTCCACGGATGGAGCGCAGGAATGCCAGATTCGAAAAATAGGTGTACATTTACTTTCCTGACAGATCATACAAACATGAACAGTTAGTAAAGGAATACTAAAAGCTAGTTGACTGCCGACGTCTGTAGTCATGAAGTCTACAAGGCAAGGACATCATTCATTACCCTAAGCTGTAAGCGTCGGTGGACTACAGATGGTCAACTATTACACCCCGGCTATTTGAAGCGATCGAAAGCGCATTTATTGCTCCTGCGTATGCTTGAAATACGCTGACCATGTATTTAAATCTGAGCGGCTAAACGTGAACGCGAAAGCAATAAAATCACTGAATAAACGTCGGCTCGAGCGTATTTGGTGCAGGTCGGAACAATAGACCGCCTGCTGTTTAAAAGATTTCAAGAAGAAGGACAGAAAGGAAAGACGTGTCGCCAGGCAAGGGGATTGTAGCAAGAAACAGCTGCTTGGAAGACGCTTTGTGCAGAGGATGGAACTGTGCTATTATAAAGTATGTGTGTGTATAACAAAAGAAAATTCACAAAAATAGAAGGAAATTCCGAAAAATAGCTAATCACAGAAAAATCTATGTAACACGGTGATTTCTCGTGATACACTTGATTGACAGTTAGCTGGTGCCATGGTAATCTATAAGCAAAATATTTGGCTTTAGGCAAAAGATGAAACAACGAAATAACTTGAATTTGAGCCCCTATCTCCGAAGCTCGAACTCCACCCCCAAACAGATAACCACAAGTGTAATCACAAAGATAAATTTTCAGTTGTGTTTGAAAACGTGTCCTGTGTACATCTCCAATCATGGTTAGTGTGTTTAACACAGAGGCGTTTATAATCGGAATACAAAATAGGCCATGCCTATATAATTTAAGAGATACGAACTACATGAATCGTGACTTAAAAATAAAAATGTAGAGAGAAGTAGCTGCGATATTTGTTCCAGACTAGGAGGGAATGAAACAGAATTCTCAGAATGAAGAAGGAAGAATATCTTATTTTATGATTTCATTTAATACGTTAAGTAGAGCTACATCGAGCTAAATTGTATGTTCACTATGAATAATAATAATAATAATAATAATAATAATAATAATAATAATAATAATAATAATAATAATAATAATAATAATAATAATAATAATAATAATAAATACTTTGTTAGAGTTGTGCCAACTTCCAATATACCTAATATATACCAAACCTTAAGGCGCAACAGCCCGAAAGGGCCAGGGCCGGCTATGCGGCATTTTATGGGGTGGATATGTTAGATGATGGAACAATTGCCCTTAGATGGTCTAAGCCATAGATGTGTGCACAAGAGAAAGGCGGAAAATGCGGCCTCTAATAGTTTGGTACTTAGGTATATCGAAAATGTTTTAAACAGCAAAGACCATAATTTTAAATTGGGATTCAATACATCTTATTCTCTTTCCAGTCTTTGAAATGACCGAAAAACTACGTTGCCAAATTATTTCGAAATTTAGTTTTGTAAAACAAACACATAATGTTTCAGTTTCCAGACATTTCTTTCCATGCAGCTTAGAAATATTCCTGGGAAAGATATGTAATTTTATTTTATTTATTTATTTTAACTGCAACTGCTCGTGTTTTATCAACTTTGTTCTGAAACTGATAATAAGGTGCCAAAGTGGTAGAGAGTAGGAGTTTCAGAATTAGCCTAAATCATGAGAAGAAAAAAATTAAAAGATTAAACCAGAGAATTGATTAAAAATATCATGATGTAAATTTTATACTTGGTGCCTTGGAATTTAGCGGTCCTTTCAGCACCGAAGCTATACAAGATGTGAACCTACAGTTTAAGGTGGAATCTAAACAACCTTTATACGCTGAAACTTTTCAATGATCTCCCACAGGATTCGAATCCGGAACCCCATTCTCCAAAGGCACGTGCATAGCTAGTAAAGTATAAAGTAGTGTAAATGTTGGAATTTATTGATTGGGGTCTAATATTTGTTTTCGATACAGAGGATATCTTAGAAAAAAAATGCCTCTTGCTCCGTCTCTTTCGACTATATCAGCGAGGCTACATCAGACGTGAACTACAGCTCAACGTGGGACCCTAACCTAGGGTGGCCATCCGTTCACTACCATTCCCGGTGTCCCGAAAAATTTTCCCGGGACGCCAAAATGTCCCGTATTTACGTACACTGGGTACAAAAAACTTTCCAATCTAAAATTTCCTAATTTATATTATTATTTTCTAAGCTATGTAATTATATTGGAATATGTCTAATTACTGAGCAACGTCATTACGACGTTTGCGATATTGGATGTGGTGGTTGCACTGTTTTCCCTCCTAGGCCTCCCCTCAAGACTCCCACTGCGCAGACGACAGTGCAATGGGCTGAAAGTCTTATGAAAAACAAACTGTTTTTACTCTCTGTTTTGGGGGGTGGAAGACTGAGGCGCTGTCATCAGAACAGTACAGTTTTTCCGTGATTTAACTAAGATGTAATATACTGTCATTTACGAAAGGGGAACAAAGTATAGAACAATAAAACTGAAAGTAAAAAGAAAACTAGTTCTAAGTGAAATAATGTTTAAAAGTAAGAAAAAGAAAATAAAGGGAGTTGGAAGTTGAGAGTAGTTTGTTATAAATTCTGCCAGCGACAGATTTTGTTGTTGACATATTGATGAGTGTTTTATATATTTTCAGTCTTCTTGTTCACCTCAACCATAGATTGGTGGGCAACATGGATATTTTGAAACTTTTCTGTCGCTTGGAAGAGATAATGTTTTCAAAATTTGTTTTTTGGTAGTTGCTGATAGTTACTTGTTATTTAATTAATTCCACAACCTTTTCAATAGGTTTTAAAACGAAAAAGTGTAAATTTCCCTTTTTTGTGAGAGACACAGAGAGAGAGAGAGAGAGAGAGAGAGAGAGAAATAGAGAAGGGAGAGCCAAAATATATATTTAGGGGAGCAACCTATCCAAAAGTAAAAAGTTGTCCCGTTTTTTTTTAGTTGATGATTTGATGACCCTACCCTAAGCACATAACCTCCTGCCTAGAATCGAATCCAGGTCTACCACGCCAAAGACACGTACGCTTACCGCTAGTCACGAAGGAGCTCCATATATTGATGGAAACGAGACCGAGACTAATACGATGTTTTTCGACTCGAGACGAGACCGAGAGTGTATTGAGTTTATTCTCGTCTCTATACCATTCCTAACATACATACACATCCTTTTTATACAGATATCCAGATTAATATGGATTTTATACAAATTAATACACAGATTATTCTCACAAGAAACCAACTGAAGCAGTTCATTCTCATTCTACACTTCTTGCGCGGGAAGTGAAAAGAAAAGACCTGGAAACTCTGACTGGCTTATAGTATGATTTACAACTCTGGTGAAACTAAAATTACCGTATAGCCACCTAGGCCGCGTTCGCTCTGGGGCGTAACGCTCTCTCGACTAGCCTAAGTCTTAACCTCTCGCCAGAAATTGGTGGCCCCGCAGCGACGATCCGTGATGGCCCAAGTTCCATTTTGAAAACTTTACTACCAGCGGCAGAGACGCGATGAAACGCCAACGAACCACAAAATTACTCTCCCAAAATATGTTAAAATGCCTATATGTGTGATTTGTTTTAAATTATGTGAATCTAAAAAACACAAAACAAATACCCCGGGGTGGACGCGAACTATCAATATTACGATTACTAGGCACGTGTTCTTCTGACTTCCCCACGGAAACGATCATAAAAAGCTTGGTTGTTGAAGGATAAATCATTGACGTCTTAATTTAGCCAATCAGACAAACCCCTACATCTCGAGTTCTAGGAGGTCATACCGTGAACCGTTTCAGATTTATTGCTTTCTGGTGGAGTACTATCCATGCGCAAAATTTGAGCATAATAGCCGACATGCATCTTCGGTGCCTCTTATCTTTAGTACAATTTTAACCAGAGATGGTGTGGGTCAATGAAAATTTGATCCACAACCCACCATGACCCACTATCACCCACCACCAAAATGACCCATTGGCGCACTCTGACCCATCAACCATCGTGATCCACTCTGATCCACCACCAACTATGAACCACTCTGAACCATTGCGACCAAACCGACCAACCAAAACCCATCGACATCAACTCTGACCGATGACCCACGTCCTCCTCTCCATTGACTAAAGAGATTACACTTGTAATAAAACAAGACTGTGAAATTATCACTTATCGGAGTTTGAATTTCTACCGTCATTGGCTCAAGCACCTCTTTGTTACAATACTGGTGGGTCTGACCTTTACGATATATAATGGCAAAGTGTTTCTCATCTTCCGAATTAAAATGAATTTAAATTTATCATATGTAATTATTTCTTTGTTGCCTTACAGACACATTTCAGTAGAAAATAGGGTGAAATTTAAAAGTTTCGAATCAAGGAAAAGTAGACCAACGTAAAAAAAAAAAAAAGAGAGAGAGAGAAACTAATTTTCTATATAATTAAGCATGCCGTACTAATTGAAAATGCCCATGTAATTAAGTTTAGAATACAAATTTTATGGCCATTTTTCTCTAACTTTATGGCTTGATTGCCTTATGCTCGGAACGCTCCATATATTAAACACCAGCTTCAGCAATTATAAATAGAAAGCAGTGGGTAGAAAATTCAAAAAGAACTTTAGTTTGCATTACTCAATTTTTTTCTCAACTAATATCAATCGTTTTCGATTATTTTTACAAATCAACCCACTACCAATTTCCAATATATAGAAAATGCACCCCCGTCCCCCGCTCATAAAAGACAATTTTAAAAAAATGCCAGGGCATATTCTCTTTATTTTTAATAAAGAGTTATATACTGAATTTCAGCTCTCAGTTGAACGGCTTGTGAGATACTAAATTTTTCGCAAAAATTCGGACTTCTACTCCCCCAAACGATATGTATTATATTGAAAGTGACACGCGTATGATAACTTCCCAGTTGGGATTGGAGCCTGATTATATACCAAACGTCAATTCAATTGACTTTGCAATTTGACGGTAATGATTACGCAGACATAGTTACTTTCAATTTTTTATGATACGTATCCTTATTTCATATGTTACAGATGATTCAAAAATATTTTTTCAAGCAGTTAGCTCCTCTAGAATCTCACAGGCTGCATCCCAAAATCCAACTCCTACTATCCTATGAAATCCAAAAGTGACTGAACTTTTTTTATTAAGAACAAATGACAAAAGAAAAATGGAGATCTTGAAAGTAAAATGTAGAAAAGCTCGGTGCCCCAATAACTCCATATTTCTCCGCCCCTTCATTCCGAACTTAAAAATGAAACTTAATTCGAATATGGTTAATTAGTGAATTTATTACAGTTAAATTCCACTCACTACATGCTACAGCTACAACTATGTAACAAAAAATAACAACTGTGAAACATGTTCTGAATTACTATTACATTTCTTACGCTATTATTAAACATATTAGAATAGTAAAAGAGGATTGTTCGTGAAATAGTATATTTGCTCATGATTTTTAACTTTTTCATACGGAAAAAATTAAAATATTATTCAAGTTTTAAAATTTGCACTCTGCAAATATGTTGCCCTCTAGGCAATGGGACTAATGTGGACTAATGGAAAATGCTGCACTGTTAGCGGCGCTGAAAACTTACGATTCGATTCTAATATCGGTTGATTTCGATATCTTTATGTCGCTACGTAACCACCCTGGGTGCTAATGGGAGCTTAATTGGACTTGAATTCAAAGTAGAGCTATTCACCTAAGCGACCACGAAACTATGGATTCGATACCAATATCGACCCGTTTCTAGCATTTTTGATATGTATCCCGACAGTACCCTTTTTCCAGACTGTAAGAAATATAGTTAAAATTGCTCTAGATATATCAGAATTATGTTGAAACACACACATAAATCCACTTTTATATTCTGTATAAATAGAGAATGAGCGAGCGAGCGAGCGAGAGAGGGCGACTCAAGGCATCACCACTTCCATATTGCAAAAGCATATATCAGGAATTGAATTGAAAATCTATGTAAAGACTTTCTGCTGTGGCATGCTTCATAAGGACAATTCCAGTCTGCTCACGTGACCTTTGGGGTTCATGAATTTTTTTGCGAGCGTTCCGACTTTGGATTCTCTGTTTATACCCTCTGTTTATGCATCGAATAACTTTTCAAGAACATAAATGACATTCTGTATTATGAATGTTGAGAATTACTCTCTATATGACAAATAGCTGCAAATAAATACACTACATGATTTATTTATTGCTATTGAACGAGTTTCTTAACTTGTATTTACATCCTCATATATAATACCGACCTACTGTGAAAATTATTTCAGATGTTATATTTTAAACATAATAATTACTATGTTCTGCAATTATTATGTTATATATAAACAACTTATGAATTTTAATGTAATTATTTTATATAATTTTTCATGCATTGCGGAAAATATAATTTTAAAAAATGTATTGACCCATATGGGATTCGAACTCACAACCTCATGATTTGAAATCGGACAGCTTACCAATGAGCTAACACAAAGACTTCTAAAAATAAGCTTCTAGCGATGTATAACGGATCTCAAGATAATTATGACATTCATATCCATTACAAACGCTGTTTCTGTTTTACTTTGACTTTTATTTTAGTACTCAGGCGATAATTATGTTCTATTTCTTAATTTTGAGCATTCTTTTACATATGGAAAGATTCTTTAACGTATTTAAATGTTCCATTACGTGTAGAGAGCTAAATGACCAACAAGCATGTGCTCATATTAATAAAAGGTTTCGAAATATTGTATCATTAAGTATTTCAATCAATGTTGCTTTTTTAAACACTTGGTAACAAGTCTTATTATATTTAAAAGAAGAAAAACACATCTGCAAACTTTTTCCCAATTGCAAAGGCTGGCTTGGAGGTTCGAACCTGGCTTACTTTTTCCCGAAGATACCCGAAACTGGACTTAGAAAAGTTTTGCCTCAAAACACCAATAAAGAATGCGCTCAACCTTTTTGAGACAAGGTGTACATCGGATTTTTGATTTCGACCTATGTTGTCACTCAGCACGACATACTCTATCAGCGTGCTAAGTTTGGTTGAGATCGGCCAAACGGTCTAGGAGGAAGCGTTTTTCGGTGATTATTCCTCGATGGTACACCTTGTCTCAAAAAGGTTGAGCGCATTCTTTATTGGTGTTTTGAGGCAAAAATTTTCTAAGTCCAGCTTCGGGTATCTTCGGGAAAAAGTAAGCCAGGTTCGAACCTCCAAGCCAGCCTTTGCAATCGGGAAAAAGTTTGCAGATGTGTTTTTCTTCTTTTAAATATAATAAGACTTGTTACCAAGTGTTTAAAAAAGCAACATTGATTGAAATACTTAATGATACAATATTTCGAAACCTTTTATTAATGTGAGCACATGCTTGTTTGTCATTTAGCTTTCTATACGTAATGGAGCATTTAAATACGTTAAAGAATCTTTCCATATGTAAAAGAATGCTCAAAATTAAGAAATAGAACATAATTATCGCCTGAGTACTAAAATAAAAGTCAAAGTAGAACAGAAACAGCGTTTGTAATGGATATGAATGTCATAATTATCTTGAGATCCGTTATACATCGCTAGAAGCTTAGTTCTAGTCGTCCTTGTGTTAGCTCATTGGTAAGCTGTCGGATTTCAAATCGTAAGGTTGTGAGTTCGAATCCCATCTGGGTCAATACATTTTTTAAAATTATATTTTCCGCAATGCATGAAAAATTATATAAAATAATTACATTAAAATACATAAGTTGTTTATATATAACATAATAATTGCAGAACATAGTAATTATTATGTTTAAAATATAACATCTGAGATAATTTTCACAGTAGGTCGGTGTTATATATTAGGATATAAATACAAGTTAAGAAACTCGTTCAATAGCAATAAATAAGTTATGTAGTGTATTTATTTGCAGCTATTTGTCATATAGAGAGTAATTCTCAACATTCATAATATAGAATGTCATTTATGTTCTTGAAAAGTTATTCGATGCATAAACAGAGGGAATAACAGAGAATCCAAAGTCGGAACGCTCGCAAAAAAATTCATGAACCCCAAAGGTCACGTGAGCAGACTGGAATTGTCCTTATGAAGCATGCCACAGCAGAAAGTCTTTACATAGATTTTCAATTCAATTCCTGATATATGCTTTTGCAATGTGGAAGTGGTGATGCCTTGAGTCGCCCTCTATCGCTCGCTCACTCTCTATTTATACAGAATATAAAAGTGGATTTATGTGTGTGTTTCAACATAATTCTGATATATCCAGAGCAATTTTAACTATATTTCTTACAGTCTGGAAAAAGAGTACTGTCGGGATACATATCAAAAATGCTAGAAACGGGTCGATATTATTATTGAATCCATAGTTTCGTGGTCGCTTAGGTGAATAGCTCTACTTTCAATTCAAGTCCAATTAAGCTCCCATTAGCACCCAGGGTGGTTACGTAGCGACATAAAGATATCGAAATCAACCGATATTAGAATCGAATCGTAAGTTTTCAGCACCGCTAACAGTGCAGCATTTCCCATTAGTCCACATTAGTCCCATTGCCTAGAGGGCAACATATTTGCAGAGTGCAAATTTTAAAACTTGAATAATATTTTAATTTTTTTCCGTATGAAAAAGTTAAAAATCATGAGCAAATATACTATTTCACGAACAATCCTCTTTTACTATTCTAATATGTTTAATAATAGCGTAAGAAATGTAATAGTAATTCAGAACATGTTTCACAGTTGTTATTTTTTGTTACATAGTTGTAGCTGTAGCATGTAGTGAGTGGAATTTAACTTTAATAAATTCACTAATTAACCATATTCGAATTAAGTTTTATTTTTAAGTTCGGAATGAAGAGGCAGAGAAATATGGAGTTATTGGGGGCACTGAGCTTTTCTACATTTTACTTTCAAGATCTCCATTTTTCTTTTGTCATTTGTTCTTAATAAAAAAAGTTCAGTCACTTTTGGATTTCATAGGATAGTAGGAGTGGGATTTTGGGATGCAGCCTGTGAGATTCTAGAGGAGCTAACTGCTTGAAAAAATATTTTTGAATCATCTGTAACATATGAAATAAGGATATGTATCATAAAAAATTGAAAGTAATTATGTCTGCGTAATCATCACGGTCAAATTGCAAAGTCAATTGAATTGACGTTTGGTATATAATCAGGCTCCAATCCCAACTGGGAAGTTATCATACGCGTGTCACTTTCATTATAATACATATCCTTTGGGGGAGTAGAAGTCCGAATTTTTGCGAAAAATTTAGTATCTCACAAGCCGTTCAACTGAGAGCTGAAATTCAGCATATAACTCTTTATTAAAAATAAAGAGAATATGCCCTGGCATTTTTTAAATCGTCTTTTATGAGCGGGGGACGGGGGTGCATTTTCTATATATTGGAAATTGGTAGTGGGTTGATTTGTAAAAATAATCGAAAACGATTGATATTAGTTGAGAAAAAAATTGAGTAATGCAAACTAAAGTTCTTTTTGAATTTTCTACCCACTGCTTTCTATTTATAATTGCTGAAGCTGGTGTTTAATATATGGAGCGTTCCGAGCATAAGGCAATCAAGCCATAAAGTTAGAGAAAAATGGCCATAAAATTTGTATTCTAAACTTAATTACATGGGCATTTTCAATTAGTACGGCATGCTTAATTATATAGAAAATTAGTTTCTCTCTCTCTCTTTTTTTTTTTTTTTTTTTTACGTTGGTCTACTTTTCCTTGATTCGAAACTTTTAAATTTCACCCTATTTTCTACTGAAATGTGTCTGTAAGGCAACAAAGAAATAATTACATATGATAAATTTAAATTCATTTTAATTCGGAAGATGAGAAACACTTTGCCATTATATATCGTAAAGGTCAGACCCACCAGTATTGTAACAAAGAGGTGCTTGAGCCAATGACGGTAGAAATTCAAACTCCGATAAGTGATAATTTCAGTCTTGTTTTATTACAAGTGTAATCTCTTTAGTCAATGGAGAGGAGAACGTGGGTCATTGGTCAGAGTTGATGTCGATGGGTTTTGGTGGGTCGGAGTTGGTCGCAATGGTTCAGAGTGGTTCATAGTTGGTGGTGGATCAGAGTGGATCACGATGGTAGATGGGTCAGAGAGGGCCAATGGGTCATTTTGGTGGTGGGTCATAGTGGGTCATGGTGGATCGTGGATCAAATTTTCATTGACCCACACCATCTCTGGTTAAAATTGTACTAAAGATAAGAGGCACCGAAGATGCATGTCGGCTATTATGCTCAAATTTTGCGCATGGATAGTACTCCACCAGAAAGCAATAAATCTGAAACGGTTCACGGTATGACCTCCTAGAACTCGAGATGTAGGGGTTTGTCTGATTGGCTAAATTAAGACGTCAATGATTTATCCTTCAACAACCAAGCTTTTTATGATCGTTTCCGTGGGGAAGTCAGAAGAACACGTGCCTAGTAATCGTAATATTGATAGTTCGCGTCCACCCCGGGTATTTGTTTTGTGTTTTTCTGTTTCACCTAAACATAAACAAATCACACATATAGGCATTTCAACATATTTTGGGAGAGTAATTTTGTGGTCCGTTGGCGTTTCATCGCGTCTCTGCCGCTGGTAGTAATGTTTTCAAAATTGAACTTGGGCCATCACGGATCGTCGCTGCGGGGCCACCAATTTCTGGCGAGAGGTTAATAGTTGACCATCTGTAGTCCACCGACGCTTACAGCTTAGGGTAATGAACGATGTTCTTGCCTTGTAGACTTCATGACTACCGACGTCGGCAGTCAACTAGCTTTTAGTATTCCTTTACTAACCATCGATCGTTCATGTTTGTACACGGTGTTGTCATAATAATAATAATAATAATAATAATAATAATAATAATAATAATAATAATAATAATAATAATAATAATAATAATAATAATAATAATAATAATAACAATTATTATTATTATTATTATTATTATTATTATTATTATTATTATTATTATTATTATTATTATTATTATGTAGTAACAGTAGTATAATTGATGATAGAATAATTATTGTCTATGTATTGTCTAGGTAGGACTACAAACAGGATTTGGCTCGTTTTGGTTCGACTTGACTCTAATCCGAGTCGAGTTGGAAGATATTTTTCGCGCCGAGTCCAAGAGTAGACCTCAAAGATGTCTGTCTCGAGTCGAGTCGAGTTTCAAAGAAAAGTCGTTCGTGCCCATCCCTACTAATGAGAGCTTAATCGGAGTTAAGCGAAATTGAAAGTCTCACTATTTATCTAAGCGACCCCGAAAACTATGAATCTAATATCGATCACTTTCTAGCAACCTTTTATATGTATCCCCCTCCCATTCACCATAGGTAACCCGACGGCACTCTTTTTGAAACTATAAGAAATGTGGTTAAAATTACTCTAGGCCAGTGGTTCTCAATCTAATTCCTATCACGATCCCCTTTTATCACACGTTCTTGCCAGCGACCCTTTTATAATTTGTTTTATAATAAGCTTGTGTGGGATTTTTAACATACCTATTTCTATAATAGTAGAATCCATTTTTTTGTTTGTAGTGAACAGTGCCATGGAAAATCATTGCCCGGGGCGAGAATATAGTACGATGTCACCGCATATATGAGTGACGTCGACAGACTAGCTACGAAGCGCCACCATGGTTGGCACGAAGCTCAATAACATTTTCAAAATAAACCCTACCTTTCCTTAATTTTGAGCACATTTTATTACGTTTTTCCTTCTATTTTACACATGTGCACATGCACTTTCCTAACTTAAGTAACACACTTCCTCCGAAATGTGTGGCCTCTCTTTTCGGCGCCCGGCACTGACAGTGGATACAGTAACTGTAATATCTATATTCCCAACGACGAAGGTGCTGGTTCAAGATGGATGTTAAACTCCTTCATTGAAGAGGCCATTAACGTATCCGATCTAAGCCCACAACTTCTTGACCAAATAATAGAATGATCATGCGACAAGTCTTTGCAACTGGTTTTCTGTAACGAAGACTTGGACAAGTTCTGCCTGATGAGGAGAGAAGAATATCCTGGTCTGGTGATTGCTGCTTTAAAGTAATAATTCCATTTGCTATATCGTACTTGTGCGAAAGTGTTTTTTTTTTTTATGGTAAACATTAAAACAAAGATAAGAAATCGCTTATCAGTTGAAAATGGCTTGATAATGTTCGTCATGAAGATTGAACCGGGCATTACTGCACTAGTGAAATTACACCATGCTTAGGTATCTCATTAGGTTTTAATTTTAATTGTATTTCAATGTGCAGGTTTTGTTTCATGTGTATTTTTCTAGTATTTCTATATACAGTTCTCATTAGTTTTATATCATACCTCTTTGATTTAAATTCATTTTTAAACAACTCTACTAACTAACTAACTCTATGTCATATGGAACCCGGAGGTTCAATGCCGCGTTCACAAAAGCTCTACACTGACTTCTATCCTTAGCCAATTGGATCCAGTTTCTACTTTGTATTCTTATCTCAGTGATATCCATCTTAATATTGTCCTCCCATCTGCCCCTAGGTCTTCCTAATGGTCGTTTTCCGTTTGGTCTTCCAGTCAAGACTTTCAAAGGGTTTCTACTTTCTTCCATTCTAGCTACCTGACCTGCCCACCTAAGCCTCCTAGACTTGACGACCCTAACAATGTTGGGTAACCGTATAAATTATGTAGTTCCTCGTTATGAAGTTTCCGCCATTCCCCATTCCCGTTCCTCTTGAGTCCGAATATTCGTCTAAGGATCTTGTTCTCAAATACTTTCAGTCTATGTTCTTCCCTCAGAGTAAGCGACCATGTTTCGCAACCATACAGAACAACAGGCATGATTATCGTTTTGTATATTTTAAGCTTAAAATTTCTCGACAGAATTCGCGACGACAAGAGACTTTGAACCGAATAGTAACACTAATTCTACACCCTTTGAAAATGTTCAATAGACTTATTTTTTATTGTTTTTTACAGTGTGTATAAAAAATAAACGTATGCCTATCAGAACAAAATTAAAAATAATATTTAAAAATAATTTCTGGTATTATATTCTAACTATATTTATCTCTCCCGCCTATCTTCGCGATCCCCTAGGGGCCGCGACTCCCAGGTTGAGAAACCCTGCTCTAGGCATACATGAGTTATGATGGAACATACATTCATACACTTTTGTATGTATAAATGCAGATAAGAGAGAGTTGAGAGAAAGCGATTAAGGAATTACCGCTCTCAAACTCTTCACTTTACTTTTGCGATTCGTGAATTTCTTACGTGACAGTTTGGGGCTAGCTAGTTTTTTGTCTTGAACCACGATCCGATTTTCGATATGCTCTACCTAAATGCTGTAATGCGAATATTGAGAAGTTATCTGCGATGAAAGTAGCTGCAAATAAATATATTACATAACTTATTTATTGCTATTACACGATTTCTTAAATTTGTATTCAATATTCACACATAACACACCGACGTTCTGTGAATACCTCAGATGTTATATTTTAAAGATAAGAATTACTTATGTCGTGAAATGATATGAATATATATATATTCAACTGATATATACAACTGATGATATGAATATATATATATATTCAACTCATATATACAACTGATGATATGAAAATATATATACAACTGATGAATTGTAATGTAACTATTTTACATAATTTTCATGCATTGAGGAAAGTAGAATATCATAAAGGAATCTCACTTGAACGGGTATCGAACTTACGATTTAAACGCTCGGTGGTGTACCACTGAGCTAACATGACCGCTTTTCGGAAGCTGCTTCTGAAATATAACTGAGCTCATACGTAAATGCTCTTTTCCGTATGGAAATCACAATGACGAAACGAGAGTGTGAATACATAGTCTCGAAATATTGTATCCAGTGGCGTAGCAGCTGCCCCCGCAACCCCCGCAGTGCGGGGGGGCCCGATGTATAGGGGCCCCGAAGTCTTGCGATGAATAAAGTTTTAAAGAAGTAGAACTTCCACCTTACTTGTGTCGGCTTTACAAGTGGGGCCCCTTCTCTATACTTTGCGGGGGGGGGGCGCAAAAGTGTGCTACGCCACTGATTGTATCATTAAGTATTTCAATCAATGTTACTTTTTTCTACACTTAATACCATTTCAACATGTCTTATTATATTTAACAGAAGGAAAAACATATCTGTACATCTTTTCCCGATTACTAAGGTTGGCTTTGGAGGTTCGAACCAGCAGCTTTAGTTTACTGTTTTCCGAAGACACCCGAAGATGGACTTCGAAAGTGTTCGTCTCAAAACAGCTATAATCATATCGCTCAATCTGTTTGGTATATGGTATATGTTTTTATACGTGTAAAGTCAGTATAACAATTCATTCTTTAAACAGCTTTTCGTTTGTATTAATATTCCTTTATAAAAACTGTTTTTATTATTATTATTACGGCGCACCATTTTGAGATTTCTTTCGCGAGTCGTTGACCAAGTCGTTCGCCACCAGCGTTGCCAGACTCACAGCTCGGAATTATTCCAAAACCTGATCAAACTTATGCTAGATTCGGTCAAATTATGCTAGATCCTCATAATTACTAATTCAGGAGTTTTAAAATAAACAAAGTTGAGATACGATAACGTAACTTAAAATACACAGAGAGCAAGAATGCATGGATAGAAGTCAATACTTCACGCACCAAAATTTTAACTCAACTAAATCACTGCAGTCGTTGCCAAACTCAATGGCGTATATATCGTATAAATGAATGCAAAGTTTTTGTTTACATATTTTGAAAGAAAATTACTTCGCAGCATAAGCGGAGTTGGGAATCGTCTGCTGGGGGAGGGGGCAGATTTTTGGTCGGTCTCGGAGCTGTCATTTCAGGAATAAATATGATCATGAAGTCAGAAGTAAAGATGGTGAAGTTGTCAAAAAGTTGGGGGGAGAATGGCCCCCATAGCTCCGCCCATGCCTCGGAGTTAAAGGATTAGAAAACCCTGAGTGGAGCCACACACTCAAAAAAAAAAGCCCAAAGCCGTTCCGAACTTACTTAGGAAAATAAGACTGCCTGTATGGTTTACCGAGTGTATGAATCAATAGAAGAGGATACATTTCTGCCGTTCTTTTTCTTCCCACGACCAACTTCTCCAGGTTTTACGGCTTTTTGATAACTTGCTGAAATTGTGCTAGATTTGGGCAGGATGCTAAAAGGAAGATGCTAGGTTCTAGAGACATGCAAATTATGCTAGATCTAGCATCATTATGCTAGATCTGGCAACGCTGTTCCCCACAATAGGCGTGTCGTGCAAGTAACCAATCACACGTCAGGTACTAGCTTTTACCTATTGCTTTCTTCTCACAGCTCAGAACATTGGTAACTATGGATAGACGTACAGCAGTAATTACTTTATGGAAGTTGGAAGGTTATTCTGCAACTGCAGCTAGCAGGCGAGTAGGTGTCCCGGCCTCTACAGGAAGCCAATGGATTCGGAAATATGGTGCTACAGGTCAGACTGGTAATTTACGATCTCCTGGTCGTGCGCATGTGTCAACCGAACCCAAGATGCGAGATTAGTAAACGAAGCCCGGTTAGACCCACTAAGGACGTCTAGACAGCTAAGGGAAGCTTCTCTCTTTCCTGGTAGTAAGCATACAGCTCTGCGAAGGCTTCGTCATGCTGGGTTACGTGGCCGTGTTGCTGCCGTGAAGGAAAAACTCTCAGACGACCACAGAATTTACCGTCTCGCGTTTGCACAGGCGAATGTGGGTCTCAATTGGGAAAACGTAGTTTTCTCAGTTGAATCCATATTCACAACATCAAAGGAGGGACGCCGTTTTGTGTATCGTCCGAGAGGCACCCAATATAACCATGGATATGTGGCTGCTTGCAATCGCAGTGGCCATGTATCTATTTTATGTTGGGGTTGGATTTCCAGACGCGGAGCAGGACAGCTTCATAGAATTGAAGGACATCTGGACAATGCTCAGTACTTAGACATTATCAGTAATATCATGGTGCCATCTGTACGAGTATTTCAGCCTGATGGTGTAATTCAGTTCCAGCAATACCAGTCGCCAATACATAATTCCCGTGTGGTTCAGGAATAGTTCGCAGGGCACCCTGAGATTGATTTAATCGACTGGCCGCCTCGTGGAGCAGACCTCAATCTCATGGAAAATATGTGGGCAGAAGTGAAGCGTACTCTAAGGGAAAGTTGGCCTGAGGCAGATCCACCAAGAACTCAGGATGACCTGTGGCATCTTGTTTCCGAAGCATGGCTGGAGGTAGGGGAAGGAGATAGATTTGTCACCCATGTAATAGATTCCATGCCCAGAAGAATGGAGCGTGTAATAAATTCAGAAGGGTCTTGGACACAATATTAATGCCCCGCCTTAACTCCCGAAAACAGCCCTTTTCAGGACTACCTAAACGCTTCTGAAAATATTTCTAGAAGTAAACCACTCCTTGTATCCGATTTCTGTGCAATCCTACTAACAAAAGAATGATAATTAGCTGTAGGCTTTGAACTCAAGACCTCTTCAGTGGCAAGTCCGTACTCTACCAGTGAGCTAACATGAACACGCAAACCTAACCTGAAGAAACACGACTTTCAATTTCTGGTATTCGATGACAATGATGCTCATATACTTTGCAAATGTTGTATTCAACTTGGCATATCCCGCAACACACACACACACATAAACAAAGCGAAAGAGAGAGAGAGAGAGAGAGAGGGAGAGATGAATACACAAAAGCATATTCAACGTATTCGAATGAGACTCTAAGTAACGACATTCCGTTCTAAAGAGAATTTGTGTTTCTTCCCGTTACGTTAAGGGGATCGGGAAAAGTTATGTGTCTTGAAGCAGGATACGACTTTGGATACTCTGTTTATACACTTTCTATATCCATAGGAATATACTGTATTTCACGAATATAAATAACATACTGTAATGAGAATATTGAGAAGTTAAATCTGTATGACAAATAGCTGCAAATAAATACACTACATAACTTATTTATTGCTATTAAACGATTTTCCTAACTTGTATTTAACATTCTCATATATATTAACGACCTACTGTGAAAATTATCTCAGATGTTATATTTTAAACATAATAATTACTATGTTCTGCAATTATTATGTTATATATAAACAACTTATGTATTTTAATGTAATTATTTTATATAATTTTTCATGCATTGCGGAAAATATAATTTAAAAAAAAGTATTGACCCAGATGGGATTCGAACTCACAACCTTATGATTTAAAATCCGACAGCTTACCAATTTTTTTTTTTATCACTTTTTATTTTTACTAAGTGACGTTACATATTGTATCAAAATACAAAAATAAAGTTACATATTGGTACACACTGTGTACATTGGTACAAAGTCAATGTATAGTAGGGAAAATTAAACAAAAAAAATTACATGCCAATTATAGCGGGCGTCCATACAATAAGTAGTTGAGGTAATGTGCAAAGAGTTTTTTCTTTCTTGGTGGTGGGAATTTACCATATCGTGAACACAGGAAATCCTTGTATGTGTGATGTGCTGGAGGTAACCTAGGCGACAGAATAAATTCTATAGTATTAGCCGATAGCCAAACAACAGAATTTTGCTTCTCTGTAGGAAAAAATCTAAAATCAGGAAACAAGATCATTTGAACAGTAATGCAATCCAAGCTTATTTTACACAAGTACTGAACCATTTCACGATAAGTTTTCCAAACGGAGAGCGATTCGTTGCAGGTAGTGAGACGATGTTCCAAAGTATCAACTTTCCCACAAAGATGGCAGTGGTTGTCATCTGTAATTTGAAGATGATGCCGTTTAGCCTTAGTATCTATTATGTTATTAACAGATCTGTACCATAACGAACGAGCTGAGGTGGACACAAAATTACATGAAATGTTCCTCCAAATACGTTGCCAATTCGCAGATGGGAATTTGGAAATTATATGATGACGTTCGCTGGGTTGTTCGTGTAGAAACAATTTATAGAGAAGTTTTACTGTTTGAGGTAAGTTTTGCAGGCCACTCACAGACAAATAAAAATAATTACATATGACATCTTTAAAATACCAGAAATCGGTAGGAATCATAGATAAGTTCACTGGTAGTAATCCATCATTAGTAGCTACGAGAGACGAAAGGAGCGTAGTACTGAGGTGATCTCCAATACCTTGAATGTTTTGGAATCCCCGGTGAGAAAATAAGGCTTTCGTTTTGCTGGCAACATGTAGAAGGTTTAGTCCCCCGGCACTATATGGTAGACATGGAATTGGATAGCGTACTCGAAAAATCATACCTGTCCACACAAACCAGTTAGCAATGCTGGTGAACTTCTGAATGTAAGGTGTAGGCATAGGCAGAATTTGACAGATGTACCACAACTTGGAAAAGGCATATGTATTTACAAAGTAGACCCTAGATATCAACGAGAGGTTACGAGATCTATGCTGATGTAAAACAGATCTTATCTTCAGAAAAACATCGTCAAAATTTTTGGCTATACTCTCATGCAAGTTACAGGAAAAATAAATGCCAAGTACTTTCATATTCTTCACTATTTGAGGAAAATTTTTAAATGCAGTTGTAGAACCATTTCCTAACGGCAGGAGGTTCGTTTTCAGTCTATTAAGAACTGCTCCTGACTGTTCAGAGTACTCTTGAACGCAGTCTTCAACTATTGCTAAATCCTGTGGATCACGAAGGAAAACATGCACATCATCAGCAAAACTATACACCTTGACAGGAACATTACAAATATTAAGGCCTTGGATACGCTCGGCAATTCTGTATAGTAGGGGACAGATAGAAATGACTAAAAGAGTCATGCTTAATGGACATCCTTGCCTGACGCTGCGTTTGAGTTGAAAAGGTGTAGTAAGGAACCCATTGATTTTTAATTTTGATTGCGCATCATCATACAGGACGCGAATCCAACGAACAAATAAGTCTCCAACGTTCATATGCTTCATTAGCGACCACAAATAATTGTGATCTACACGATCAAAGGCTTGGTTAAAATCTAAGGAAAGCAAGGCATGACTAGTAGTGTGAGTCTGAAAATTTGCGATAACATCTCGAATAGTTTGAAGTACGTGGTATATTTTCTTCACACCTACTCTTGCATATTGAAATGGTCCAGCAAGAATATCAATATAGAGTCTGAGTCTGTTGTTCAAACAACGGGCAAGTAACTTGTAATCACAATTGAGGAGAGTGATAGGGCGATAATGATTAACACTTGTGGGATGTGCTTGCTTAGGTATAAATACTGTAACACCTGGGCTACGATACAGTCGCTGTGGGTTAATACTGAAATACTCGTTAACGATACAGGTCAGTATTTCACCAATGAGAGGGAAAAACTTGACATACCATTCTGCAGAGATTCCATCGAGCCCTGGAGATTTACCTTTGGGAGCTGCAAGGACAGCGTGCTGTACCTCTTCAATACTAAAAGGGCGAACAAGAGATTGCTGTGCAGCATCATCAAGAAGAGCAGAGGGTGGTGTAGAAAATTCCTCAGACGTTGGAGTAATGTTAGCCATACCATAAAGTTTGGAGTAGTGCAACCAAAACACATGTTTAATGGAAGCAGCATCCTGATGAAGATGTCCTTCGTCATCAGTGATTCGATGGATCCATTTTCCTTGGCCTCGTTTGATTTCTTTGAGAATATGATGTAATGATGGCTCTTCATCAGCATCTATTATTGGAACCTTGCTTCTGACCTTGATACCTGCTATACGGCGGCGATGCAAATTGAGAAGCAAGGCTTGATAACGCTTAACCTGAGAGAACATAGTGAAGTCAGAAACAGCTGAACAGCGAGCTTCGCGCAAACACCTGGTATAAAAGTAAAGCAGATTACGAAGATCTCTGGACTTTTCAGCGGAGTACCACCGACAGAAACTTGCAAACCGTGGTTTGAAATAAGCATGCCACCAATCACTAACAGTGGGAAAGTATTGACGTTGTCTAAGCCAGTAATGCCATTTGGATTGAAACTCTTGATCGTCTTCCAAAATTGATCGTCTTCCAATAACGATGCGTTGAATTGCCAATAACCGCGACCTCGTTCAACACTTAGATCAGGAATGGTGAAGGATACAATATAAGCTGAGTGATCAGAAAAGGAGGTGGGGGCAATTTCAACTTGCTTAATGCATGGCACCAATATGGGAGATACATATATGCGGTCAAGGCGTGACGCACTCTGGTGTGATAGATAAGTGTAATCCCGGGCTTGCGGCTTCAGACAGATCCATGTGTCTCGTAAATGAAGTCCAGTCACTAATTCCTGGAGAGCATGGCAGTAGTTAAATCCCGGCGTTTGATCTTCAGGCCTTAAAACGCAATTGTAATCTCCCGCCAAAATTAACCTTTCAACATTGGATCCAAGCGACAGAGCAACGTCCTGGGAAAAGAAGGTATTTCGCCTGGTTCGAGCTTGTGAACCACTCGGAGAATAAAGATTGACAAGATTGATATCGCCTAGGTTACCACGTATGATTCGAGCGGATGGATGGAACACAGGAGAAGAGAAACTTGTTGAATCGCGAAAAACAATCGCTGTACCAGTGCCACTATTGTCAAAATTATTTTCAACAGTATAAGTTGGACCGAGATTCAGTTCAAAAAGACCAACTTCTTGTAAGAGGGCAACATCAATACCCTCTACATGCAAAAAGTCACGTAGTGCAGATTGTTTGGCAGAACTTTGCAAATTATTAATGTTAATGGTAGCAATTTTAAGCATCATCACACTAGAAAGCACAGAACACCACCAATACAAAAGAAAGAGCGAAGAAAATAAAGATAAAAGCATAATTAAAAACAAGTAAAACTGTGCAGGGAAGCGTAGAACATCGGAACGACATACAAGTCAATCTAACGCAGTATAGGAGACACTAACTTATCATAACACGATTGATCTCGAGCCATTAAAACATAACACATACACCAACCATGATATTATGACATAGTATCAATATTTGTAGACAGAATAGATGTGGTCGGGTCATTTTCACATTTCTTAAACAGTTTTTGACTCAGTTCATTACGTTTGGAACGCTTGCGGCGATTTCGATTTTCGTCACTAATTGCATTGAAGTCCGTGATAGGAGAAGCTCCCTGCATCTCACTAGGCTGGGATGGTGTGGGTGGTGCACGAAGCATATCCTCAGACGAACCACAATTGTCCTGGGAACCAGAAGTACAGCACTCGTTATGATGAACGAGCGTAGAAGCCGACGTAATCGAGGAGAAGTCCTGTTCACCAGAAACTGGTTCAACATCCGTAGCACAATTAGACAAGGGGGCATCAGATGTAATTGGTAACTGCTGTGGGGCTTCTGTTTTTTCCGTGGAAGGATTAGGACACGCACGTACAGACAATTCTGAAGAGACACGAGTAGCATTGTTCGACTCACAGGAAACATTCGTAGTTGGTAGTTCTGGAAATTGAGTTGCATCTACTGTAGGCACACTTGGGTCAGATGAGCATAATACAGTGATGGTGGGTTTGTTCCAAGGGCGGGAAGGAATGGGCAAACTGTCAAATTTAGGCATGAGACGATCCGCAGAATTATTAGTGCGAAGTGTAGGGGCTACCTTAGCTGCATAACTGTTGGGATCACTGGGAACTCGAAGAGGGCAATTAGAATACATATGTGCCCCATTGCACCTGAGGCATGTACGGGTCTGATTGGGGTACGTAACACAAAACTTTTGTCCTTGAATTACAACAAACGATGGAATAGGTCGTTTCACTTCCATTCGTATCAACTTACGCCCGGTTCGTATAGGGTAAACATGATCAGCAGAATAAAGTTCATCTGAAATTTTAGAAATAACACCATAGTCCCCAAGAACTCTTCTAATTTCAGCATCGTCAAGTTCCATTGGCGTACAAAGCAACTTAACGGTTACAATTTGCACATCGGCCCACAAAACTGGTACTGGATGTTTCCCATCTGTATCACTATAGTACACAGTTCCGTCAGAAGCACGCAAAACTGATTCACAAAGCTCTTCGGTACGAAGTTTCACATACAACAATTTGCGATAAACATCCATTTCGATACTTAATACATCATCAACAGTAAACTTGAAGTTATCACTGAGCCACTGATGCAAACTCAAGGTGCTTGGTCGCTGCGAAACACCACCAAAATCATATTTAAGAGTATTTACCCTTTTTAACGACATGGTTCATTCAACTAATTCACTCACAAAAAGAACACAGAAAAAAGAAAGAAAAAAAACAACAACAGCAAACCTGATTGCTAAGGAAGGCAGCGTTGAAAGTAAACACGTCAGAGCTTGTTGCACAGAGCGAAGACACGTCTACTCACTTCAACAAGCAAACACAGTATTGCCCCAATGAGCTAACACAAGGACTTCTACAACTAACCTTCTAGCGATGTATAATGGATCTCAAGATAATTATGACTTTCATATCCATTACAAACGCTGTTTCTGTTCTACTTTGACTTTTATTTTAGTACTCAGGCGATAATTATGTTCTATTTCTTAACTTTGAGCATTCTTTTACAAATGGAAAGATTCTTTAACGTATTTAAATGCTCCATTACGTATAGAAAGCTAAATGACAAACAAGCATGTGCTCACATTAATAAAAGGTTTCGAAATATTGTATCATTAAGTATTTCAATCAATGTTGCTTTTTTAAACACTTGGTAACAAGTCTTATTATATTTAAAAGAAGAAAAACACATCTGCAAACTTTTTCCCAATTGCAAAGGCTGGCTTGGAGGTTCGAACCTGGCTTACTTTTTCCCGAAGATACCCGAAGCTGGACTTAGAAAAGTTTTGCCTCAAAACACCAATAAAGAATGCGCTCAACCTTTTTGAGACAAGGTGTACATCGGATTTTTGATTTCGACCTATGTTGTCACTCAGCGCGACATACTCTATCAGCGTGCTAAGTTTGGTTGAGATCGGCCAAACGGTCTAGGAGGAAGAGTTTTTCTGTGATTATTCCTCGATGGTACATCGGATTTTTGATTTCGACCTATGTTGTCACTCAGCACGACATACTCTATCAGCGTGCTAAGTTTGGTTGAGATCGGCCAAACGGTCTAGGAGGAAGAGTTTTTCTGTGATTATTCCTCGATGGTACATCGGATTTTTGATTTCGACCTATGTTGTCACTCAGCACGACATACTCTATCAGCGTGCTAAGTTTGGTTGAGATCGGCCAAACGGTCTAGGAGGAGTTCGCGGACAACCAAACGGCTAACCCGAGTATAAGAGCTTCGCTTCGCTCAGCTCAATTACCTTACAAAATGGGATTTTTTCGTCATTTGTAAATTAGTACTTTGTTAATTTTGGCTGTTCTTTAGCATTGGCGGTCAGCTTTTGCACCTACTTTTTTGCGATATTCTATTCCGATGCGGTTGTTTTATGGTTTCATACGTTAAATTACGTTACTAACATTAAATTCAGACAGCGTTGCAGAGCGAGCGTTAGCGAATGAAGGGGGGTTAGAGCCCCGCATGGCACGTTGTTTTCTATCTTCGTCACCAACAATTCACTTTCTTTTCTCACATAAATCACTTCCACTTACCTTTCCATTTTGTATAAATCCCCTACTGCCCTAAAAAAAATTTGTTCGATACTTTTTGACTACTTGAACATCACTATCAATTCATTTCTTCCGTAAATCATCCAACTTTTTGCTAGTTTTGGCCCCCCAATTCTAAACAATTACCTTACTTTTTGGTGCAAATGGAAATGTAACTTAAAAAATCATATTATTAGTTATATAAAGTACCGTCAAATAATTTTAAATTTTTTGTTATCAAAATTCTTTAAAACCTAGAAGTAAATCATAATATATTAAAATAAAGTAACTAGTCATATGATTCTTATTAATTTGGAAGATAAAGTAAAGAAATGGAAATAAATTCCTTCCCGGGAATTTATAGGCCAGGGAAAAGACCGGGAATATTCCCATTTTTAAATTCCTTCCCACCGGGAATATTCCCACTGCCCATCACTAGTCGTATGATTTATTCAAAACGTCAGGTATTCGAACAACCATGAGCCCAATTCGTTTTGCTTCACTGCTCATAAGTTTAACTTGAAGTAAATTCTTACTTTTCCACGGAAACATAAACTGAATGCTTATTTTATTATGGATGAAATGTATAATTCTGTAAGTTATAAAATTTTCATGTCCTTCTCCGAGATTCGATTACTCGTCCTTTGGCTCAGCAGTTCGACACGTATACAACTAGACTAATTGTCGTTGTGTACCAACTCGCAGGAAAATCGGTTTCAACTGCACGAATGAAATTGAGGGCATTGGTTATAAAGTTCGTAGTGCCACTTGCTGTATTTGGAAGATGAGGACAGCCTTAGGGAAATCACGTGTACTGATTGCAAGCACCTGGAAGATTTTGTCGTAGATTTTGACAGCTCCAAATCAATACATTCAGTGAGTGAATTAGGAGTGCAATGATACTGGTAGTCTATTTTATTTTGATTGGTGTTGTTTTTATAAAGATGGAGAACGAAAATATTATCGTTCGAACATTTGAAAGAATACTTTTTTCTTAAGAGCTGAGGATGATGGTAGACAGAATTTAAAAGTAAACAGTCTGAACTGCCCCGGCCGAAAATATTTATCAACAACTAGGGTGCCATAATTAACGATTTATAGTAAGGGGTTAATATGAATAAACTGTGTTCTGATGAGCAGACCTAGTTTATTACTAGAAAATAGTTTACTGATGGTATGTAATATTGGAGTTCTTTCAGATCAGTTTGCTTATCCTAGAGCCCCATTGTTTATAGAGTTTGAAATTAGCTTTAGAAAGCATTTATCGATTTTAGAGTTACTGGCAAGTTTTCATTCACTCCCAGTTCATGTGTTCTCATTTTATTAGTTGTAATGTAATGTTTCTCTATATTCTGTATTTTTAATTTTACATAACAACATTATTATTATATAATTAGTTTAGCAGAATAATAATAAGCAACCCTTTTTTCTAACGCATAGGGATGAGCACGAGTCAAGCTAAAACTCTACTCGACTCGAATTCAAATTGAGTTTCGAGTAAAGTCAAAGGTAATAACCTCGAGTCGAGTTCCGAGCCGATTCAGTTTTTCGCGTCGAGTTTCGAGTTCAGTCGAGTTTGATAAATGGTTCGTTCGTTTTAACTCGTCTTGAAATCATGGCCTGATTACACTGGAAAACGAAAGCCATGTGAAATGAAAGCTAAACAGTAATATGGAATATTTTTAGTGTTGCTCACGAGAGGGGACACTGCTCGCATCTCGTCTCGTCTCGATAGCGGAACCACCAGAGATTTTTCATAACAAGCTCATCTCGGCTCGGCTCAACTGAGAAGATGGCTCGAGCCGGCTCACTTGGGGTGAACCATCAGCTCGAGCTGGCTTGGTAGGGATGAGCCATCAGCTCGGTTCGGCTCAACTGAGCCGAGGGCTCTAGCCGAGTCGTTGGGTGAGCTGTTGGCTCGGCTCACTTCTCGGTTCGGGTCGATAGTGAATGAGCTGTGAGCCGAGCTGGTCGAGTAGTTGACAATTCTAAACCCGGACCGAGCAGTTTTGAAGACATTTGGCCAGTGGCCTATAACTTTTAACAGTGTTGGCTCGAGGCCGAATACTCAACCTAGACCCTCAACCCAAATTCAGAAGCTAGTGAACAATGTCCTTGACTCCTAGACTTCATGACTACCGAGGTTCTCATTTAACTCGTTTTTTAGTATTTAAATACAAACCGCCTATCTTTCATGTTTACGTACAGAGTTGTTATAATTAATAATAATAATAATAATAATAATAATAATAATAATAATAATAATAATAATAATAATAATAATAATAATAATAATAATAGTAATAGTAATAGTAGTGTCAGTGATAATAATTACACTGTCTATGTAATACACTTGAAGAATGTACTCGAAACTACACACCGGATTTGGCTCGACTCGACTCGAAACTCGACCCTAATTCGAATCGAATTGGAGGAAATTGTTCGAGCCTAGTTCTCGGTTGGAGCTCAAAGATGTCTGTTTCTAGTCGAATCGAGTTTCAAAGAAAATTCGCTCGAGCTCACTTGTGTCCATCCCTATGAGTAACAACACAGTATGGCATTTTAACATTGTTACATTCTATGAAAATGTTCATATATCGGTAAAATGTTACCGAAGAGACCTCGTGATCGAGGTCGAGGTATAGGTCGCGGTCGTATCCTCGATACTGGCACAAACAGTGCCTCGATACTGGCACTGTTCACTGGAACAAACACCCATGTGAATTTGAAACACATAGATTCAAATAGGTATGCTCATGCCAAAGATGTACGCTACATCGCGATCTAGAGGTCGACCGCGAGGGTGAATTAGTGGTCACGATGATAAACAACCGAGTATGTTTTTACATCGATGTTCAGCGGTAGCATCGCTGTGGCTCATGTTCTCTTTGGTTCTCCCTGAAGCGCTGCACGGAATAAAATCTTCATTTGTTTAAAATTTCGTCTGGAGAGGATTCTGTATGTCTATACTCGAGAGGTCTTGCTGCACTGTTCAATTTGATTATGGAAGACATATTAATAGAACTAGTGAGGAATCGAGCAATATTGTAAAAGAAACACAAACAACATCATAATAGACACGTTTTAAATAGAGAATGAAAGAAAATAGCAACTGAAATGTGAATGTCTGATAAGTTATTCATTTTTATTTGAGAACTATATTGTAGGTTATTATTATATAAAGCAGTGGCGGTTACAGGAAGGGGGTTTTGGGCTGAAATCCGTAAAGTATGGAATTTCTACCGAAAAAAAAATACTGTTAATTATATCTATGTTTAAAAATTCCACTCCTCTCCTCCAATTCCGAGATTATTAGAAAAGGGTTTCTTCTGAATTCGTTTCTGATATAAGGTAAACAAATACCCATAAAGACAGGCACATATCCATAGGGAGAAAATGTCGGATAAAGGAGTTGCAGTGACGAAACTTCATTTGCTGCAGTTAATACCGCCTCCAAACCGAAACCTGAAGATATACGGTACCTGTTTTTTTTTTTTTTTTTAATTTTATTTTGCTGGGAAATGATTTCCCGCCTGAGTGCTGAATGAAGGCATTTCTTCACAGAAATTTGAAAAAATGTAAAAGTCTTTGATTTATTGATGGAGATGGACAAGAGATGAGACTCAAATATTTTTGCGAAACAAGAGAGGAGACTTTAGCATTTCACATGTTTCGTCTTGCGTCCATCCCTATCTATAAACTGCTTGGTTCTTTCAATTTCAAAATGTTGTTTTGCAGTGATTTTTATGCAATAATTTCAGACGTGTTACAGTCATGTTTCTCCTCAAACTTAGGACTTACAGCGGAGGTGTGACCTCCTCGTTATGTGCGCCCTTCATCCATCCAGACCACTGGTGTCCAATTATAATGAGCCTGAGGCCCATAACTTTCTTTACTAGTAAAGTGGAGGGCCGCAGCTAATAATAATAATAATAATAATAATAATAATAATAATAATAATAATAATAATAATAATAATAATAATAATAATAATAATAATAAAACTAATAATGATAATAATAATAATTATTATTATTGTTATTATTACGCCAGAAAAAATATTTAAAAAAATTATTTGTAATCTTATATACATATTCAACGTGACAAATGAAACTAACTAGCAATGTTAACAAGGGATGGGATATCTACATCCAATCCTTTGTTGTTGTGAGCCGCAGAAGATGTAAAAGAGAAGAATCTCCAAGGCAGCTTCCGAAGCGATTCTTCACAATTTTCATGGTGGAAAATGCACTTTCACACAAATAAATACTATTAAACGCTGACCTCTTTTCCGACCAAATTCGAAGATTTAGGAGAAGGTGTTGCCTTGGATTCCCGCGCCTTTTTGTTATATGGAATCGCTAAATAGATGCCTTATTTCGAAAGGAGAGTGGAAGCATTAAAGGAATGAATAAATATAAATGAAAATAGTATCAGTAATAACAATCGTAAATCTTGAGAGCTTTGTAGGCTGCAGAAAATGGTTTGGGGGGCCGCAAGCGGCCCGCGGGCCTCTATTTGGACAGCACTGATCTGGACCTAGACATCGAGGTAGCGACCACTACTTAAACCTCGACCACGATCGCGAGGTATGTCTTCAGCATAAGATTGCGGTTTTATTCAAAATTTATCCGGGGCTGAACCCCAGACTCCCCCCAAATGAACGTTTAGCCAGCAATCCCCCGAAATTAAATCCTTCTATGTATGAGACATGTAAATCAGTGTGGAATTCATTAGAGGAGGGGAGGAATTTCGTTAACAATTTAGGCACTCTTTTTCTGGTGGGGAAAGGAGAATGATAAATTTGAGAGAAAGTTCGCCCAAGTACTTGGAGGAATGGTCACCCCTGGCCAAAAAGGGGAGCTTCAATTTTTAAGTTGCCAACAGCTAACCAAGAGTCTAAGTTCTTTCCCCTCCAGAAAATCAGTAAAGAAAACATTGGTTACTACTGTGTTAGTTAAGTTTCATTTGGAAGAACCGTGTCTTAAAAACTACTATCAAATAATCAGACATAAAGCATAGCTAATATTCAAAAATGTCCGAAACACGTGATAGTTGTGATACATAAGAGAGAGAAAGAGAGAGAATTAGATCTGCACATAATAGTGCCCTTCGGTTATAATTTTAAACAAAGGAACACTTCCGTTAGGTTTCTTAGGTGAGTGGTTAGCTTACTGGAATTCTACACAGAGAGTCACGGGTTCGGGTCCACGCAAAGGACGTTGTTTTTTTAGCAACATTTATTCTGCGCATTCCACAAGTACTGTTACGAGTTATATATAGTCTCAGGGAGTTTGAGCCGAATTTATTTTCAAATATGAGACTTCATATTAAATGTTTTTCTTTTACTTCCACTATTGCCCATTTGATTTCAAAACTTTCAACGTTAATATCACTCATTGTCAGATTATGATGAAATTTTGCACAGCGACGACAGTCGGGTGGTACTATAATAGTTGATTCTTACTGTGATACGTTTAAATATAGTGCGGAAACATAACTAAGAAAAAAAGTTTGTTAGCTCGTACGATACACCATAGACCCCTGGAGGAATTTCATACAAATTTAACATAAGTATATATTACCAAGGAAATATTTACTGAAGTGGTAAAACACTAGAAGCATCTCTGGGAGCAGGGGATAACCAGGCGAAGGGTTCGGGGAGTGTGGACCTCAAACTTTGTAAAAATATTTGTAAGAATTGATGTAGTGTTTTGTTCGAATTTCTGTCCTGATAATGATTCTGAGACAAATAGATCCACAAATTCCGAGGGAGCACGTTTATAACAAATACCTCAAAATGCCAAATTGGTATTGAATTAATATTATAATCAATAATAAGAATCTGTGAAGCAACAACACTTGAATAGCCTAGGCCTGCCTACGGAATTAGTATAAATGAAGGGGAAAAAAGTGGGACCATGGCTTCTCACAGCAGGGGCAAGGGGTTGAAGTTGCCCCCAGTCTGGATTTGCAAACCAATTTCGGTTCTTTCCAGATGCGTGTCAAAATACATTAGATTTACTTACATTCTATACTAGTATTGAAGTATTTATTGTAGTTATGCAATGTGCGTAAATAATAGCTGAGGTCGCTAGTTTGATTCCATCTCGCGCCAAGTGGTCTCTGTAGTAGGCAAACACGGTGTGGTGGGTTTTCTTAGGGTTCTCCCGTTTCCTCCCATTGTTTTGATTCCACAATTTCATCATTTTCATCATTACTGTCTTCCTTAGCCTACTCGGCGTAGTCATGGGACGAATACTTGCAAGATTTTATTTTACATTAAGTATTATGTGATTCAAGGTCTGTGTATTCGCAACTTAGGTTACGTCAAGTTTCTTAAAGACCACTTTCAGTTACCATGCTTATTAATTCATGCCTCCATTGAGTTTCACGTGGCAGAAATGTTCATCACAGTAAAACCAAGTGAAATTTCACCACTCATTAGAAAATGATAAAATAATAGAAAGAAACTCGAACGTGGGACTGCTGCGTGGAAAGCAAAGAGTTTTCCAATACGTCATTACGACACTCTGTGATACATTAAATTTATATTCGTTTTAATTTGATACAAATAGCGTACTACTTTCCCACAAACATCACACGACTTGTTGCCTCCAAATTGCAATTCACGTGTAAACGTATAATATCTTTTCTCACGAACATGAACAACATCAGAAACGTCTGACGATTAGGAAAAGAAGCAGAAAAACACATACTCAGAATCGAACATAGCACCTTGGGATCGGGGGGAAAGCCACTCTAACCACACGACTTACTTTGTAGCCTTATTCAATTATTTCCAGCAACTATTTCCAACCACAAAATTATCTATTACACGTAACAAACAGCGAGGGATCATTTTGTTTATCGGGCACTTACATACATAACATGTAATGTAATCACCTTGTTAGCAATTTTATGTTAGCTATTTTATCATACTATACACGTGTTCTGTTAAAACACTTTGAATTGTCCTACGAGAGGAAAAAAAAACGAAACGGTAGTAAAGAAACAGAATTGTCATAAATCACAATATACAAATCACAATGAAAAAGCTTCGTAAGTTTATAATATAGCAACATAACTTCCCGCGTCTCAAGTCAACATGTATATAGTGTAGTGGTTAAACCACGAGATTCCTGTTTGGCGCACTCGGGTTCAAATCCACGGCACTGTAGCTTGAATTTTTTCCTCAGTAAAAAGACCATTCTTGAAAATAGCTGCAACGTAATGTGGAAATCCGTCAGTTCCATGCAGAAAAACAAAAATGCAGGATTCAGAAGTGTCCTATTCAACAACGATAGTGTGCAAGCCGAGTTCAATTACCTGGCATTTAATACATCCTACCATCATATCAGAGTGAGCTATTACTGGCCTTCCTTCCAGTGATCTCACCAATAAAGTGAAAATGACATAAAATTAACAGAGGCAAACAGTACTTTCACATCATTTATTTGTCCATGTTTTCTTTGTAGAAAAGTTATTTGACAGTTGGCTGTACACAATATTACCCATATAGTTTAAAATAATTTGATCAGTCCGTCATTGTAGTAAATTTGAATGCGAACGTGTAAGGGGTGGGGGTACATTTTGTATTAAGAAATTGGTTTCCAACATTCGTCAATGTTCGCATTATGCAAGTATGTAAGTGCCAAATTTCACAGAAGTAAATCCCCACGTTAAGTGGGTTTGCATATCCAGGCTCCTAACTATGAAAACATTTACGATCACTCCAACCTCAATTATTTCACAGATTCAACCTATATAAGTTATTAGGACGTAAAATTAAATGTAGTTTATACGAAAAAGACTTTTATGCATTGCAAGACCTGTAACGCCCAAATATTCACCACAAACTTATAGTCGTATCGACACAAACAAACAACAACAACAACAAAAAAACTATGGTGCAGGAAAACACTTTACACAAGTCTAAAGAAAAGCTCAGTGTGACGTACGAACTGGTCCAGTAGACGGTGGCAATAGCCGAGTGGTCTCGGGCGTTCGACTTCGGATCATGAGGTGCAATCCACTGGGGGTTCGAATCCCCCTGGAGAGCAAGGTCGGAATTTTAACTGTCCTGGATCTTTCTGTGTTTGTGTCCCTGTCGTGTTTGGATTACGCAAAAATTGCGCAAATTGCCAGTGGCGAACAGTATCCCAGTTGGGACGAACTTTTAAAAAATAAATAAAAAAAGAGTGGTTTGTGTCAATAGTCTATCAAACAGAAGTTTATGTGTTCAAACCCTGTAGGAAGTATTCGTATTCTTTTTTCTTAAAGGTCTGTTCCTATTTTCATCAGAGGACTGAGAACATTTCTTTGAATAAATATTTGGCAACAACTTTTCTCTCAAATTCGATTAGAAGGGAACATTGTATGAATTGCAAATCTAAAATCCACAGTTGAAAACAAAATATTAAGTATGTTCAGTATTTCATTATTATCCTTTGATTTGTAATGAAAAACTAATTATAAGCATTGATGATTTCAGAAGATTCTCCCCGGGTAATGGTCAATATATGGATGAGAGAAAATTGATAAAACATTTTTAGTCCACTTTGAGCATGATCGAAGATATGACCACGAAGGGGGAAATTTATGTCGACAGGGTCTCAAATTCTCCCACAGGTCATGCCCTGAAATCGTCACTGTTTGAAAGGTATCCTTAACAAATACCTAGGTTGAATATTACATTTATTTCTAGCTCTACGTTTTGAAATGGCAAAATCATAATTTTGAAGATAATTATAATACGATAAGCATAAAGAATTATAGAACTACTGAAGTAAATATTATTGTGTAAGTTATCGATTTCTAATCGGATTAAAACTAGAATATTCGTTTGCATCGCACTTTAAACTAAATTCTCTCTATATATAATTCATACTGGAAAGCATGTTTAATTCCAATTACGTAATCAATATTTTTAACAATATATTTTTATTGTAGTATTTTTACTATTCAATGTCGTATACACTTCATTTCCCAAAGCAAAACCTCGCAAATGTATAGTTGGCTAGTGAATATTATCAAACTGTATCGAATAAATTATCATTTAGTTTACATAAATACTGCATCGTCTGATTTGATACTTTGTACTTTAACTACTACTACTACTACTACTACTACTACTACTAATAATAATAATAATAATAATAATAATAATAATTATAATTATTATTATTATTATTATTATTATTATTATTATTATTATTATTATTAATATAATTATAATTATAATTATTATTATTATTATTATTATTATTATTATTATTATTATTATTATTATTATTATTATTATTATTATTATTATTATTATTATTATTATAGAATCATTGCCATATCTTACAAGAATTTCAGGCTTACTCAATAAATGAATTCAACGTGGTCTCTACTCGAAGTTCTATTTATTCGAATCCGATAGAATTACAAAGAGAAACTTCGAGAACAGGTAAAAAAAATGTTACTTTGGTGGGACTGGAACTAAGCTTTAAGAGTTCTTTACAATTTACAGACAAGTGCTTTAAACACTTTGTTTCTTTTCTTTAAGTTAACTGATTCACTGAACGTATCAGAGTAACTTGTCTCTATTTTCTGCTCGATTATACACGTTTTACAATAATTTCCTTTAAGTTTGAACGCCAGGAGCACGAATGCAAAAACATCTACAAACACTAAAATTCTATTACCAGGAATCGAACCCAGGACCCCGTACATCAAAGGCACTCGTGTTAGCCACTAGGCCAGCGTTATAAGCGAGTGAAATGTAGTTTGAAATGTCTGAAGCTTATGCCTTTTTCGCCCTGATGTACTAATTATGTCTATTGATGTTTTTTGTTTACCTTATTCGTTACTTTAAGGAATGATATATGCTATTCATATAGGTTCTATTAAGTATTCGTCCATAAATATTATATAAATATCAGAATTATTCATGATCTTTCATGGAAATTTACTGGTGCATGCACAGTATACAGAGAGTGTAATTGGAAGGTGAGTTCAAGAGAGATTATGTATTTCGCCGACATTATTTAATAGCTATGTAGAAGAGATAGCAAAAACGAGTCTACATAATGAAGATGGAATTTCGGTACTAGATAAAATGATACGGTGTATACGGTTTATGGTTGATATGGTTGTTGTTGCAGAATCTAAAAAGAAAATTAATAAGATGTAGAAAACTTGGAAAAGGCAGGAGGAGCCGGAGAAAGTAGGAGCGGGAGAAAACAACAATTGACTAGTTAGCGAAATCTGAGTAATATTATTAGTGATGATACGACATGCGAACGTGAAATAAAAGCAAGAAATGGCGAAAGAAGCCTTTAGGATAAAGAAAATAGTGGGCCCTTGAATAGAATTGAAAAAAAAAAAGACATAAAATTCTTCGTGTACTGCATTTTACTGTATTTATAGGGCAGAAACATGGCCATTACGCAAAAATGATGAGAAACAATTTAAGGCTTTCGAAATATGTGCGTGGAGAAGAATGGAGAGAAATAGCTGTATCGAGAGGAAAACGAATGAGAGGGTGTTAGAAATGGAAGAAGAAAAAAATTATTAAGAAGAGGAAGATAAAATGGTTGGGATATTGGTTAAGAAGGAACTATATCATGAGGGATGTGCTAGAGGGTATGGTGGCAGAAAAGATAGGGAGGGGTCGAATTAAACTATATATACACATAATTAGACTACTGGCGATATCAAAACAGAAAAACCGTATGTGAAGATACAAAGGTTAACAGAAGATCGTGAAACATGGCAGTTTCTCAGTCGCGGTAAGTGACCTGCTGGTAATAGTGGAATACTTCTGATATAATGATGCTGATGATGCACAGTAGAAACAGTAAGATCCACTTTACTGTCATTGCTAATACGAATCGCAATGCAAATTTCTAAAGGCTGTAGATAACTATCTGTTACTATGCGAGGGGAAATCATAGGTCGAGTAACTATGGGACCAACTGCCATTCAGATAGCTAGGGGTATGGGCTGTGACAAGAAAACAGTGAAGAAATTGATTTAGTGGCATCAAGAAAGTGGTGAATATTTCACATCTCGGCCAAGAAGTGAGAGACCAATAATAATAATAATAATAATAATAATAATAATAATAATAATAATAATAATAATTATTATTATTATTATTATTATTATTATTATTATTATTATTATTATTATTATTATTATCGATATTAATAACGGTATTAAAAGTTTTAAACTAATAATAAACTAACTTGTAGAATATGCAGATGTAATTATAAAAACTTTGCTACAACAATATATACACAGACCGTAATTCGGTGAGCTATGAAATACAAAGTAACAAAATAACGTATAAGATTAAGTCTAGAGAGCAATTGTTACTGAAAGAGTGGCATACACTATTTCGAGAATCGAGATAAGACGAGAAATATTTACGATACTTTTCGCCTCGTCTCGATTCTCATCTCCAAAGCGAGACGATAATTTGAGTTAGCCTTGTCCCGTCTCGAATGTAAAATATTAAGTCTTATCCAGATTTTGTTTGGTTTGTTTTAGAATCTAGATGAGAAATTCCTCTTCTCATGGGCAACATTAACCTAAACCGAAATATTTTGCCTAATAACACGTTTCTGTTTGTAATGGTATGAACTAAGCGATAGTAAGTTTCTAATTTTTAATATTCTACGAGATAATTATTATTATTATTACTATTATTATTCCTGAAGATTTGATGGCTTAAGTACTGAAACATCCGAGTATTCAAATATCTGAATATGATAAAACGTGTATCATCGCTGATAAAGCACCATCAAAATTGCTTACGTAAATTAAAAAAATGCCCGACGTGGATTCAATCCAAGAACTGTTCCACATTAATGGTCAAGCGCCTTGCCCACTGAACCACGATCATTACAGTGGAAATGATTTGTCTTTAGTCTGGTTACTTTAGGTTTCTTTGCCGGGAAGGCTCTAGATTACTGGTCCCCCATGAAGGTTAGTAGCTGGGTTGGTTCTTTCTGTACTAAAGTTTATACATTTAATTTACACAGTATTGCCGAGCGAGCGTTAGCGAGTGAAGACAGGTTAGAGCCCCGCAGGGCACGTTGTTTTCTGCCTTTATTACTGCTCAATGGGAAGGGGGACCAGTAATCTAGAACCTTGCCTTCTTTGCCTCCGCTTGCAAAGTTGTATGTTATTTTTCTTCATTTCAAAAAATCTCTCGTATTTCTTTTATGATTATATAAGATAATAATCTTCGGCAAAGTTTATATTAATAACATGAGTTGTTCTTAAACTTTTTGTTCACAAGTTTGTTTCTTCTCCACACGAAACTACAGATATGGCAGATTTAATTCTTATACTCTGCATTTGTTGCAAAAGCAGTCACCATTACGGGGTCAAAGATTTATGTCGGCCACGATACATTTGCCTTTTTTCACTATGAGGTACACTTGCAAACAAAATGAAAACAATATATGTTGTTAGGGACTCTCTCAGGACAAAACTGGCATAAAATTGTGGATGTCCCAGTTAGTCTTCCACTATTTTTTTTTTTTTTTTGAAAATTTACAAATATTATTTTGACTTCAATTTTCAACCCCAAAAAATTTCAAAAAAATATTTTCCGACTTTTCTCTTGTTGAGAACACCTAACACGTTTTTTTTTCACGAAAATCGGTTGAGCCGTTCAGGAGAAAAAAATATTTCAATTTTCCTTCCCCCCTCCTAACACACCTCCAAGAGCGCTTGAGGGGCTGAAAATTTTGGAAACTGAGTTTCTCGTAAATGTTAATCGATACTGTAAATTTGGTTTAGATATTCTGGGGGGCAGATTTCACATGCTTATTCCGCTAGGCCCTTTACTACAATGACGGACTGGTCAAATTATTTCAAACTATGTGGATAATATTGTTTACAGCCAACTATCCAATAACTTTTCTACAAAGAAAACTTTTACAAATAAATGACGCGAAAGTACTGTTTGCCTCCGCTCATTTTATGTCATTTCCACTTTATTGGTGAGGTAACTGGACAGGAGGCCAGTAATAGCTCACTCAAAAGGAGAAGGCACATTTTGGTAAGTGAACTTCAGAACTATTTTTTGCGAGGTGGTAGTGCACATTTAAGGAGTTAATATTACAAACTGGGAGAGCGCAATGAGCAAAAATGACGTAGAAAATACGTCGTAAAGTTTTCTACTCGACGCATATATCGTACGACAGGACTAGCTCAGGAGAGTAATGCTCCCGGAAGTAGGAACGAAAAGCGCAGTTCTGATTGGTTGGTGTTATCCATTTCTTGCTACGTTGCATTCAAATAGCAGAAATCAAAGGAATGTTGTTGTCGGTCTTCGTGGCCGAGTGGGCGTCGTGTTGTAGCAGCGGTGGCGAGCAGACCTGCGGAATGCGCTGTTGCTTGTTTATACGGCATACCTTCATACTTCAAGTTAAAATTCTTCTGATCATCTAAATGGTAGTGAAACGAGCTAATACTTTGCGTGTCAACTTTAGTAATGTGCCTACTCGCCCAATTACTTATAGAATACATGAATTCATATTTGACAATTTCAAGTTAAGCAATGACCAAGTTGTGAGTATTGAATTAGACAATTACCGACGTTGTGTGTTCGTTAAGTTAATATCCCAGCTTTTGTGTGAACAGATAATTCGAGATAATAGTACTGGATTAAGATATACTGATGAAAATGGAGTGTATGAAGTGAGTGTGGAAGTTGCAGATAAGCCTGATATAGCCTCGCTACTGAACGGGACGTAAAACTCAAAATCAATCAATCAATCGATACCTCCAGCGGTTTCTATTGCTGACGCTGCTGACTGTGTTTCTGACGATATAAGTGATGTGGCAGATGTTCCTATTACTATTGACAGTGGTCCATCTGAGAGTGAGAAATCCATTTCATGTTATAATCATACCTTCGTTTTAGCCTCAGTTCCCTCGCAAAGTAGTTCTAAAGAGCGATCCTCTCAAGATAAGAAGACACGGAAAACAGTGAAAGACGGTAAAGTTTCTTCATCTGCTAGAAAACCTGATAAACCAGCTAGTGATGCTTTGTACAGGATAACTAGTGCTAATGTTTCCAAACAAATGCAGCTTGTTGTAACAACTTCGGTAGAAGACAGTGCTTCTGGATTTGTAGAGTCTCCACTTTCTGATGTCACTGTCACCTGGTGATTCTTGTGTGTGTGCCATGATATGTTTCCTAGTGTGTTTCTGAGTCAGTCCTCACACTTCGTATCTACGTCATCTCATCATGTACTATCAAGGCTGTCTCCTTCCCTACCCTTTCATGGCAATTGTTCTTACTATTGCTAGTATTAATCTAAATGGAATATCTTTACCCACACAGTATCATGCTCTGTCTGATTTTTTGTTGAAATTTGAAATTGAGGTGGCTTTTCTGCAAGAGGTAGGTCCGGAAGTGGTGCATGTACTCCCATGCGCAAAAAAAATTGCGCGTATACTGTAACTGAAGATTTTTCGTATTTATTCCATTTTCCTTACGTTTATAGGTAAAATTCAGTTATTAGTATGTGGAGATAATAGAAAGCAATCCATCTAAGGAAATATTTCCAAAAAATATAATAAAATAATAAAAATATAAGCAAAAAACAAAATTATGCTCGGTTTTGTGTATACTGGCAACGATGATTTCTAGGGATTTTTTCAGTAGCAGAGCATGATTGCGGAGGGAATTCAGTAGGAGAGTCGAGGAGTTGGATCAAGGATCAAGGATAGTGGACTAAAATGTTGCATTTATTGGTTAAAACCTAGTGTGTAGATTGCCTGCGAAATATAAATTAGCTTCTGTAACTAAGACGTCGTACGAAAATATAGAATTAAACAGAAAAACTCTTATCTTAAGGTTTGAAGCGATACGGACCATGGTTATGAAGATTATGTCTTTAAAAAAAAAAAGAGCCAACATCACGTAACCTCAGTGGTTAGGTGGAAAGAGTGGCGGACTTGTAGTCATTTCATTATTTTGACACCACATCGAATCCCATCCCATAGCATCCCATTTTTTTTTAACAAAACATTATAGGAAGTGTATAATTTTGATGTTAATAAGAACCGAAACAATATAATAAGGAAATAATTTATTGATAGTATCCTTTAATCGACGTATTTCTTCTGTATTAGAATACGTGTACTATTGGAAACAGTTATTGTTTTCAGTTTATAGTCTTGTATGTTACTTCCCGTTCTTGAACAGCAGACAACTCACTTCGGGTTTGTGTGTCTGGAACAGGAAAAAGAACATACGCGACCTTGACAGCCTATCCAATCTTACCCCTTGTTACATCGACCTGATGTTAAATTATCGTTTATGTGTGTGTGTGCTTGTGTTTTTTGCTTTTTAGAGTATTAACTTTCTCTATCTCTTTTTTTTCATATCCACAAGTGCAAGAATGCTTTCGTTGAACGTAACTAAATTATACAGATCTATGTATGCGGAACACGAATATTTCCAAAAGATAGCATGAATATGAACGATAATCATACCATATTTCTACATTATATAGTAGCGTGAAACACTGATATTAAAATGATATAACAAACAGGCATAAGCTTTTTTTCTAGCATGGCAACACATTAAACGTAACTCATTAAATTTTGGGAATTACAAATTATCACCTTACGTGTCGTTGTATTCCTATTCTTTTTCACGTTCAAGCGACGAAAGAAGAAATTGTAGTAATAGTGATAAAAATCGAATTCTAGACTTCAATGACTTCAAGTTTCACGTCCCCACATATCGAAAAAGTTATTTTGATGTCTGTCCATCTGTTCGTTTGTCGGTTCGTCACGCTTTTACATGCATTCAAATAAAGGCCATACTGTTCGACGTATCTGGACCGAATTCTAGACGAATTTTTTATAACACTTTATCGTTTCGAATTCTATATCCTCCGACACCTAAAAATAAGGGTAGTTTACTGATGAATGAAAATTTAAAATAATTAAATTGTTTCAAAAACAGCTGTAAAGATTTTGCTTATTTTTTTACAAGTATAGTATGAATCATTGCTCTGAAAAAAAAATACATAAGGTGTAATTTACTGTATGGGATGCGTTTTTTCGAATAATTTTCTCAATCACATTTCATAAATAATTGTATCATTAATAACCTAACAATATGACACAACTCGTTCGTCCTGTAAACATTCAGAAGGAGTAGTTTACTCTTCTCCAACGATTTTCCCATTAACGCCTGACGCAATGTTGTTCATATTTCATAAATAAATGTTACATAAATAACCTAACGATATGGTATAATTCCATCATCCTAAAAAGCTAGAAGTGGTATATTACTTTTCGGAGCAAGTAATTACCCTACGATTACCCTACGATTTTGTCGAGAATGACTCTGGCAATTTTGTTCGTATTTCATAAATAGCATAACTCGTTTGTCCTGAAAAGATACACAAGGGATATTTTATTCTTCGGGATGACTTTTTTGACGATTTCGCAGAAAGTACTCAGAAGCTTTTGCTCATAGTTCACATACAATTATTTCCTTAATAATTCTAATATATGGCATATGTTATTTCTAACAGAAATATGACCAATGGGTACCTTACTTTTGGACATAAGTTGCTTTGAACAAAGTTTTCCAAAACACATTATTTTATTCGCATTTCCCAAATAAATGTTTCAGTAATAGCTGCAGCCTAACACGAGTCAGTTTAAGAAATTCGAGCGAGAAAAATCAGTGCGTTTCATCCGTACCCATTCTTAAATATGGGGGGCGCGGTGGCTCAATGGTAGCCGGTGGGTGTAGCCGAACGGTCTGAGGCGTTAAGCTGATGATCGTAAGGTGAAGCCCATTGGGGGTTCGAGTCCCTCTGAAGAGCAAGGGTGGAATTTTAACTGTCCTCGATGTTTCTGTGTTCGTGTCCCTGTCGTGTCCAGTAGTCCTGAGAAGTGGTTAAAATAGAAAAAAAATAGTCACGAAGTTTAAAAAAAAGTGGTAGAGTGTTCACCTCTGGTGCTTGGGGTCCCGGGTTCGATCCCAGTCCCCGCCAAGTGAACTTTGTGGTGGACAAACACCGTGCTCGTGGGTTTTCGCGGGGTTCTCCCACTTTCTTCATTCCACCATTTCACTCATCTCTCATTATCACCGTCTCCTTTAGCCTAATCGGCATAACCGTGGGACGTAAAACTCAAAGATTTCATTTCATTTTCATTCTTAAATATATTTTTAAATGTTACACCTAATCACAATTTTCCTAACAAAATCGAAACTTCTATTTAAATGTGCCTTGTTGTGGCCAAATGGTTCAAGTGCATTGGTTCTGGATTTGATTCCCGGTGAGAGTTAGTGTATTTTTATACAACGTTAAGGTATAGGTAATAAGTAGGTGCAAAGAGAAAAGTGTTTAAACAAGCTTAACCAAGCTAATGAATAATACAAAGAAATAATACAATATTACGAAATTATAGAAGAAACGTTGTTAATATTAGATAGTTGCGTGTGAGATATCCAAACGATGACTGTCAACTCCAAAGGTAAAAAAGTAAAACATCAAATACCAGGTTAATCAGTGGTCTCTAGGTAAAGCTATCCTACTAGGAAGTGATTGAGATACCAAAAAATGTTGTAATCGCTGAGAGACATGTTAGGAGCATACATTGGGTGAGAGACTTTAACTCATGAATAGTCTGCACCTTTTGTTGGTGTATTGAAGTGCGTAGGTGGTGTGTGTTTGGCACATCGGGTTCCTTTGTTGTTAGTCGCAGCTTTCTAGACCGAATGCAGTTATTCCCGGTAGAAAATACAAGAAAATATACATTTCTATTACTATTAAAGTAAATAATTACACGCATTCCCTCAATGTGACACTTGTTTGTTTAACTGTATACAGACAGCTGATCCGTGGAAGAATCGTTCATAATAATAAATAAAATAAACTCGACAAATATTCTTGTAAATAATAGGTAAAAGTTTGCGTCACACTGTTCATTTTGCTGGGCACGCCAGTGTGCCCCGTCATCCGGTTGTGGCACACTGGAATATAGGGTATGGCTTTCTAATTTTTCCCAACTATTTTAACTGCTTCAATTGAAATGAATTTATAATAATAAGAGAGTGAATTTAATCTTCTTACCCTTCGATTTAGAAATAAGGTCCGCTAGAATTGTATATATAAAAAATAATAATACTCAGAATTTTATAGAGTAGTTTGTTTTATTCGAAATGACATACTTCCTGCAACTGTTTGGGTTGGAATTATTTGAAGTCAAATCTTTAA
This sequence comes from Thermobia domestica, assembly GCF_964235325.1. Lineage (NCBI taxonomy): Eukaryota > Metazoa > Arthropoda > Insecta > Zygentoma > Lepismatidae > Thermobia > Thermobia domestica. Next base: position 86,747,792 of record NC_137465.1, read on the forward strand.
GTTTTACGACCCACGGTTATACCGACTAGGCTAAAGGACACGGTGATGAGAATTGAATGCAATGGTGGAATGAAAAAGTGGGAGAAAACGGAAGAACCCCGAGAAAACCCATGCACATGGTGTTTCTCCACCACAAAATTCACTTGGTGCGAGCTGGGGTCGAACCAAGGATTCCATGCACCAAAGGTGAACGTTTTATCACTGAACTACCGCGGCCCCTCTGAAATTATTTATATTAGAGAGTGACTACTTTATGAAAACTTAATATCGAACACATTTGTTTAAAAATACCAGCTTTTTGAGAAATATTGCTTAATATTCAGAAAAACCTGTCAATAAAATAATAATAATAATAATAATAATAATAATAATAATAATAATAATAATAATAACTATTATTATTATTATTATTATTATTATTATTATTATTATTATTATTATTATTATTATTATTATTATTATTATTATTATTATTATTATTATTTAGCTTAAATTAAAAACTCTCTGGACCTAGTGCATTGGCACAATTCCACGAATTAAAAAGAATGTGTTTACTTCTCATGTAAGTGTAGAAGGACTTAATCCCTGTTGCTTTCAATATACGAAGAAAGTGTCCAACTTTCAAATGATATGCTACATAAAATGCCCTATGCAACATAATGTAGTATAGAGTCATCATTTCAGGTTGCCTAAAGAACACTTTCGTTTTAGCAAGAAAGGAAGAAAATAGAAAATACTGAGTTTTAACCTAATAGAAAGTTTGCAGATTTAAGGGAAAATGCACAGAGTTGTTGGATATAAAATGTAGTTCGGATTAATGGAGTAAGACACCGTAAATAGTTTATTGTTTGAAATATACTGGGAGTGACCAAGCCATTACATATGGGAATATCGAAAGAGATACGTTAATGGTGTTAGTTGCAAACTGTTTTAGAAATGAAAAATTTAAGGAAATCTCTAAAACTCTGATATCACATATCCAAGTTGACTGACTGTTAAGTAAAACTGTTAAATCTGAGTAAAGCAAAAAAAAAAAAAAAGTATTAATGACGTTTGTTACAGTTTCAGACATGTCATTCTCATATCAAAACTACGATAGAAATAAATTATGAATAAAGGTGAATTCACAGTTCTGGAATACCAACAAATGATTTTGCTAGATGTAAATTTTCGGAAAACTTTTTTAATAAGGCGATTTATTTTTTTGTTTGTTTATTAGCTTCCCCATGCCGTAAACGACGTCAACTCCTAGTGGCCCACTTGCCGGTAAATGGCGATCGTCGATATAGCGACGCGTCGAAGGATTGCCGCTAGTGTGCCACTAGTGGCAGGGTTTCGTCGAGTCAAAGCAGATATCTAGAATCGGGGGTATCGGGAAGAAAATATTTGTAACCCATCGCATTGACAGCAGAGGAAGATATCGAACTAACGGACAACGAGGAAGTTGAAACAGTAATTAAGAAACTAAAAACTAAAAAAGCTCCAGGATTGGATGGTATAGTAAATGAGATCTACAAAAATAAAAAGGATATTTGGACTCCATATCTAACAAAATTGTTCAACACCCTACTTAAGAAGCAGATATTTCCCTCGTTGTGGAAAGAATCGAAATTGCTAATTTTGTTAAAAAGTCAGGATAAAGATTTAACAGAAGTGAGTTCTTACCGTCCAATCTGCCTTTTGAGAAACATCTCAAAATTATTAGAAAGGATAATAGCAAATAGAATTCGACGAAAGCATAGAAATATCGAAGATGATAGTTTACAATATGGTTTCAGAAAGGGCAAATCTACGGAAGATGCCTTAAATGCATTTGTGTATCAAGTTAAGGAAAGTAGCATGGAAAGAAAATATGCACTGGCCCTGTTTTTTGACACAGAGGGAGCGTTTGATAACTTATGGACACCATCTCTCATTGAAAGGTTAAAAGAGCTAAATTTATTACAATATTTAGTAAATATAGTTAGGGATTACTTCTTGAATAGACAGATCATCATCCATGAAAACCTGGGAAATATCAAAGTTACTGCACAAAAGGGATGTCCGCAAGGATCGATCTTAGGACCATTGATGTGGGATTTGGAATACCAGCCGTGTTTAGAAAGACTAAACCAATTAGAGGAAACTGAACGAGTAATTGCTTTTGTTGATGATTTGGCTGTAATAATCTCAGCAAACTCTAGAATAAAATTGGAAAGAAAATCAGCACGAATTATAAACGAATTACTTGATTGGTGTGGAAAGTCTAAGCTAAAAATCTCTGAGAGGAAAACGGAATACATGATTTTTGGAAGTAAATTATTAAGAGGACCAATAATTAAAATAGGCAACAGTAAGATCGAGAGGGTATCAGTATTTAAATATTTAGGGATTATGATAGACGATAAACTGAATTTTGGAGAGAATATTAATTATGTTACTCAAAAGGGTCATAAAGTAACTAATAAACTCATTTCATTGGCTCAAACAAATTATAGGCTACCGAGAAAATTAATTAAGACTTATCAGGAGGTAATCCTAAGCGCCTCGATGAACTATGCTTCCAGCGTATGGGCACATTGATTATTAGAGAATAACTCCTTAAAAGTAAAAATAAATCGCCCACAAAGAAACCTTTTAATTCGGCTCATTGGTGCCTTCAGCACGACACCGCACAGCGCGTTGTGTATTTTGATGGGTTTCAAACCAATGTATTTAACAGTAATCCAGAGAGCGGCAACATATTGCTATAAAAAAGGAAATTTAAATAAGACGAAAGAACTTTTAGGGACCAAAGCACAAAAACTCGATGAAATAGAAAGACAAATTCAACAAAAATGGATAGAGGACTGTCAAGTAGACAAAACATCAAGAAGATTATTCACGTTTATTCCAGACGTTGGAACGCGACTCAAATGGAATTACTTCAATCCCAACAAAGGACTAATTCATTTCCTAACAGGACATGGTCCCTTTCCAACCCATCTTTATAGAATCAACAAAAAAGAACATGATAGCTGTGAATGTGGAGAACAAGGGACACCTGAACACAGTGTTCTGTGGTGCCCGTTCCTGGAGGAGTACTTGCGAATTCGTGACCAAATTAGACAGGAAGATATAAAAGCTATCTTAGAAGATAGAGAGGATTATAGAATCCTGGCACATGTAGCAGAGGAATACTCAGAACTATGCAGAAAACATTTTACAGAGAAAACACAAACTAAATGAACATAAAATATGGAAAACAGAATGAATGAGGATTCCTCCCTCCTAGACCGAAGGAAACTTCTGGAAGCGCTGGATCTCCGCGCCCCCAGGAAGGAGGTTGAGTGATGGTGTGTGAGTGCCTAGAGCATTCTCGGTCTTTGACTGGTAAGGAACTCCGGATGCTCTTGGAGCGTATGTGTGGTGCGATGGTGACGGAATGAGTGTTAAATCTAGAGCCGTGGGAATAAATATACACTAATATGTAATAGAAACAATCATATAAAAATATCCCAATTTTGACATGAAGACTCGGAAATAGAGCATCATCTCGAAGCCGCTTCGCGATTCGGTTACGATAGCGTGCGACTTTCGGTCCGTGGGTACACAACTGACCAGGGCCCGCACTAAGTGCTCCGAGTGTGTCCTGGGCCTCATGTCGATACTCACGGTCCGTTTCTGATGTGTAGGATGAACCGAGATCAATGAATAATACAGCTACATCAACAAATACAGCCATAATCAAAATTTTAAAAAAATCAGTGAACCAACTTTATCGATATGACACTTAAATGCATTATAGAAAAGTGGTGTGTTAGTGAAGTTATGTGTAGTGTAGTGTTTAGTGAAGTGATGTGTATATAGTGATTATTAACCATACAGGGGAAACCGTGACACAGGAGAGGAACGCACATACAGGTGAAAATCATTTAGGTGAGAAACGAAGATTAGGAAAAGTATCAGCAGTCAGCAGTAAGCAGACACCGAAGTTATCAGAGTGTGATAACAGGAATTTTTCGTGTTATTTAATAAACTCTTAAAATCAATAAGACGAAAATAGAAAATGTATGTTTTGGAAATATTAAACAATTGTCAACTTACTATATATGACAATTTAGGTAGTAGCTAGATAGCAATCAAATTTGTTACGTAATACGATAATAAAATTAGGTAGGAATTAGATAGTAATTTAATTCTTGTTTAGTTAGTTAATATTGATTAGATAGCTCAAGTTCTTTTGTTTTTCTTTTCGTTTTTCTTTTTGTTTTTAAAATTTTGTTTTGTTTTATTTGTTGTTCATTGTTGTTGGATGTTGAGTGTTGTGGTCTCGTCCTTCCCACCGTTTTCCTTGTTCCCTGTCTTCTTTCCAATTATTGCAAATAAAGGATGTTGAAAAAGGCTAAAGAAAAACAAAATGCGATGATGATAGCCCGTTTCGGGTAAAGTCTTCAGATGCCGAAACTGAAGAGGCAGATCTAAGCATAAAAAAAAAAAAAATCAGGGGTATTGAAGTTACCACCACGTAAGAACGAGGACTTCATTTTGGTCCGCGCTCGTTTGATTTGTCACGGAAAATCGTAAAGGGGCCAACATGAACTATCACCAGTCATGTGCATGCGGTTATTATTATATATTATTTTTCGCTGACGAATTGTCATTATAAGGAGAATGCTTGAACTCCGGGGGTCAAGAGTAACTCCTGACTTTACATCATGAAGTGAAAAATCTTGAGATGGGTGCGTATAATTGTATGAATTTAGTTGGCAACTGTCGCCGATCACTAGCAAGTAAATATGGGAGAACTATGAAAAAAGTAAATAGACGCTTGCCATTTTGTTATAAAATTACATGACGAGTGCATTTGATCTGATTCCAAACAGTTATCTTCAAATATACACGGTTAAAGGAGCACTCTGATTAGAAATATTAAAAAGACTTCAACGATTTATCACTCTACAAGCTGTGTCTGCATAGTCGCTTCCGTGGCGAGTTCGGAAGATTACGCAACTAGTAACCCTAAGGTTGATGGTTCACGCCCAGCTCACGGCACTTTTGTTTTATTTTTTAAAAAATGTTTTTAGACACCTTGATGCAAAGAAATTACGCATATAGGCGATTTAACGTATTTTAGGGGAATAATTTTGTGGTTCGTTGGCGTCCCGTCGCTTCTCTGCCGGTGGTGGTATAATTTTCAAAACGGAAGTGTTACCAATTTTTGGCTGCGGGACCGCCAATTTTTGAGGACATGTCACTAGTTGCCTATCGGTGGTCCACCGACGCTTACGGCATGGGATTTTCCCCTCACGAGTGAGGCAGATTGTAATCGACCAAGAGTGTTTTGGAAAAATGGGAAACATCTTCCGACTTCGACTTCTGAATAATACGTTTAGGATCATGTCGAATCAAGGCTGCGGCACGGGAAGGTAGAACAAGTGAGGCAATCGTTCCAAGCACTACGCTCGAGAGTTTCCGTTTCATTCAAGACTTAGACTCTTCAGGAAAAGTAACAAGTTTATTACTTGTAATTCATTCTTTGAGTCAAAGTATTTTACAATAAACCATCGTTTTGTAAGATATTTTTACGATTGTATACTATTAATTTCGAAAATTGTACTCATAATATAATTTCCCATCATGGATTTGAAAAAAATCAAAGTTGGAACAAAGAAAGATCTTCGATCCACATGTCTCTTCATGTTTGATATGGAAGTCTCATCTTCATTATTGACCCTTAATTTATTTTAGTCCTAGGCAACGCGAATCGACGGGATGGCTCTAAGTGAAAACATTCATTTAGATGGTTAAGTAATCAGGAAATTCCTGCTGTTATTTCACGAAACACAACAGATCTTGAGAAAAAAAAAAAAACAATTTTGCTTACCAGGGGGAGGGAGTAAATCATCTGCATACGTTTTTTTAACTAGGAAGAAGGCAAGGGCGCCGATCCTGGGGGGCCGGGCCCGCCCAAAGCTCATGTAGGCCACCTTTGTATTTATGAATATACAATATTTGGCATAATTTGAGTGTAATTTGTCTTAAAATCCTCATATATATAAAATCCTCATATCCTTGAATGCCCCCCCCCCCCCAAATTTACAGAGAAATTGGCGTCCTTGGAAGGTCTAGTGAAATGAATAAAAATGTGATAACGTAATACTTGAATAACTCTATCTAATGGAGGAAAGTAAATTAGTATTCAACACTTCTTTCAATTTTAAGCATTTCAAAGATTCTCGTAATTTAGTAGCGTCCCGGATTTGCATTTTTGAAGTACGGGAACTTTATCTATACCTTAACGTGGGAATCGGTTTCGGACCATGCACTTAAGCCGCTTTGCCATAGAGGCACATGGGAGTTTTTCTTTCGATTTCCTTAGGAATATTGCGAATGGTATGACTTAAAACAATGTTAAAAAAGAATACACATCGACACAATAAGATGATAATCTGATACCTAGGAAATATATTCAATTGTTTTTAATTTGTTCTCACGCTACCAAAACAGTACTTACGCTTTTTTTTTATTCCAGCCTTTTAATATAAGCGTTTCACACTATTGTCTGTTCTAGGATGATACAATTCTAGTTCATGTATATGCTAGCTTTGGAAATACAGTAGAGTTTCGCTTATCCGACATAAACAGGCAGTCAGAACGCTGGATAATATGGATGTGTTAAGAAAAGACCTATTAAAAGTAAAACTTATGATATAATTTTACATGTTACGCATCTAATAATAATGTTTTATAACAAATAACTGCACTGCACTGAATCAGGGACGTATCCAGCGTGAGAGCCTGAGGGCTGTCACTCTCCGAAACTCAAGCACTTTTAAATAAACTTTTTTTTTAAAACCCTTTTTAGGTTCTTTTATATCAGTTTACTAGTAGTCAGTGTCCAAACTTTGGGCAATGTGCTGTTGTCTTGTTATAATTCTAAGAACATACCATAATGCCATTATACCAGGTGGAATTAAAGAACAGTTTTAAATAGGATTAACATTTCTTTTCCGTTCTGTTTTTAACTTTAATATATTAGAACGATACACTCAATGTCTTCTTGCTATTTTTGTTATGCGATATACGTAGCAGACAGTTTTCTTTAGTTACATTTTTCACGAAAATATGTTTCATTTTGTTTGTGCTATAATGCAGTTTACAAAATAAATGTAAAGTAAATGCGGTTTATAAATGAAAAGTAGGAAAAAGTTTAAGAGGAGTACAGAACTGTTGCATTATTATTATTATTATTATTATTATTATTATTATTATTGATATTTTTAAAACATTAGAATTACGTGCTTACGAGGACGTAATTCTACGTAATTAGAATCATACGTGTTGGGCCCACTCCGAATAGAAAACCTGGATACGTGTCTGCACTGAATGATAGACGTATGAGTCAAGGTGTAGAGGGCGCGCTAGGCGATAGACTCCAGAGCATGAAAAATAGATTAAGACCACAACTTGCAGTTCTTCTTGCCGATTGGTGCTATTTGCAATGATATATCGGATCATACGGTATGTGGAACAAAGGATGGTCGGATAAGCGAGACCATGGTGTATTGGTATTTCACGCACCTAAACCTGTAAAATGTTTGTATAAACAATTATCTTTCACTCCCTAGCTAAATTTGTGGGTATGATCACACACCTTGCCTCATAAAGTATAGTCTTATAAAGAAAAAAATATTTTTTTTTTAGGTAAAACCTAAAGAAAAGCCAACTTCAATATTTTTTTTTAAATAATAATGGCAAACTAGTCCATTTCATCACGATAAATAACTTTTGGTACTAAGATGTCTTTTTCTGTCCGTATATATCCTTCACACTTTGTTGGAGACAAAATTGTTCTTTCCCCAAGAAAACAGGATGAGAGAAGCTATACAACAGCATGAACAGAAAACAATAGCTATTAACAATAGTTCTCTAATCCTGGATAAATACGTCATTACAGCAAAATATCAGTAAGTTGTCCTTATTATATTGCTTCGGTTCTTATTAACATCAAAATTATAATGTTTTGTAAAAAAAAAAAAAAAAAAAAATTGGATGGGATGGGATGGGATTCGATGTGGTGTCAAAATAATGAAATAACTACAAGTCCGTCACTCTATCCACCTAACCACTGAGGCTACGTGGTGTTGGCTCTTTTTTTTAAAAAGACATAATCTTCATAACCATGGTCCGTATCGCTTCGAACCTTAAGATAAGAGTTTTTCTGTTTAATTCTATATTTTCGTACGACATCTTAGTTACAGAAGCTAATTTATATTTCGCAGGCAATCTACACACTAGGTTTTAACCAATAAATGCAACATTTTAGTCCACTATCCTTGATCCTTGATCCAACTCCTCGACTCCCCTATTGAATTCCCTCCGCAATCATGCTCTGCTACTGAAAAAATCCCTAGAAATCATCGTTGCCAGTATACACAAAACCGAGCATAATTTTGTTTTTTGCTTATATTTTTATTTTATTATATTTTTTGGAAATATCTCCTTAGATGGATTGCTTTCTATTATCTCCACATACTAATAACTGAATTTTACCTATAAACGTAAGGAAAATGGAATAAATACGAAAAATCTTCAGTTACAGTATACGCGCAATTTTTTTTGCGCATGGGAGTACATGATTCATATCACGTTTATAACAATTCAACGTATAATCGTCTTGGTACTGCGATTTTGGTTAAAGATGGGTTACCGTTTACGAATGTACAATGTCACCCCAGTGGTAGAATTATACGAGGTGATTTGTTTGGTATGACTATGATCAATGTGTATTCCCCATCTGGAAGTCATAATCGTGGTGCGCGCAACACATTTTTTGCGACTGATGTTGCGACATCGCTTAGTTGTGCTTCGGACAATGTCATTTTGGGGGTTGATATGAATTGCGTTTTGAATAGAGCAGATATGGACCCAGGGTTTAATTATTGTGCTTCTCTTGATGAACTCATCTCTCATTATCCCTTGTATGATGCGTGGCAACTAAGGAACAGTGATCTGTTGGGGTACACCCTGATTCGCCAGCATAGTGCCTCGAGAATCGATAGATTCTATTTGACGGAATCTCTTAAATCTCAGCTTTTTGATATATACCGTTATCCTGTTTGTTTTAGTGATAATCTGTCTTTAGTGATGAAAGTTAAGATTCCACATGATAAAATTGTGCGTGGACGTGGTTACTATCATATGAATGAAACACTATTAACAGATGAGGGATTTCTTACATTGATTCAGAGTAAATGGGACTATTGGAGACAGCAAGCAAAACGATATCCAAATATCCTCATATGGTGGCCTACCTATTGTAAACCTAACCTAATACGCTTCTGTAAATGGTACTCTGGTGAACGCTCTCGTGATCGCCTGAAATTGTATAATTTTTATTACGGATATTAGAGGCTCAACGGATATTAGAGGCTCAACGAGATTACGGTGTTTATTAGGATTTATTACGGTGTTTATTAGAGGCTCAACGAGATGCTCTGTCCGACAGAACATTGTTGCTCCTTGTTAAAAAATATAAAGCAAAACTCTTAGAATTTCATAGGATTCAAGTTCAAGGTGTAAAAATTAGGAGTAAGCTCTTATGTTTGATGTTACTGAACAGTGTTCTCTTACTCACGTTTTGCAAGAAAACCGGCGTGGCAAGCGCCGCCTGATCAAGAGGGTTCTTACTCCGGATGGAGATCCCTGCAAGAATGTTTTTGCAATTCAAAAGGTATTTTATGATCATTATTTAAAACTTTTTGGTGAATCACGAGGACTGGATGTTGAGAATTTTATTTTTGAAGTTATTCCTAACGTCATAACAGATGATAATATGTCTTTGACGGCGCCTTTTACACTTGAAGAAGTAAAGTTGGCAACATTTGCTGCAAAGCCAGGCAAATCACCCGGACAAGATGGAATATCGGGTGTATTGTATCAGAAACTTTGGCCAGACACTTACTGATGTGGTCAACTTGGTTTTTTGCTTCTGAACATATCTGTCGACCCAATCCTGCTGTCACTATTTTTATACCCAAAGTGCCTCAACCAATAATGGTTGAACATTTCAGACCTATTTCCCTTTTAAATACTGATGTTAAAATTATTAGTCGTTGTTTGGCTTCTAGATTAGCTCCATATATGAATAAGTTGCTGGGTGATTTGCAATATGCTGCAGTTAAGGGTAAGACTATATATCAGATTTTAATGAATGTTAGAGGTTATATTACAATATGTCAAGATTGTGAGATTACCGCAGCTATTGTTAATTTAGATTTTCAGAATGCATTTGATAACATTGAGCATTCCTATTTGTGGAGAGTTTTGCCTGGTTTTGGTTTTAATGCTCGCATTATACAATGGTTTAAATTCTTCTATAAAGACGCTGCGACTAAATTAAATATTAATGGCCATCTTACCCTTTCCATCAAAGTAGTTCGTAGTATTCGACAAGGAGATCCTATAAGCTTACAATTATTTACCTTGGCTATTGCACCCTTCTTATATGATGTAAACCGCAAGATTCAGGGTTTTGATGTTATTGCACGTCCTCTACGTGTGTGTGGATATGCTGATGATGTCAATGTTTTCCTGCATTCTGTTCATGACTATAACATTTTAATGCAAAGTGTTGCTAATTATCAACAAGTGTCTGGAGCTCTCTTGAATAGAAAAAAATCAACCGGTCTTGTAATATATAATTCTGAGGAGTTTAGTAAAATTCAGGACATTGCATTTCAATCTAGGATTAAAATACTAGGAATATCATTTATGAGTAATCTTGTTGAAACAGTAAGATATAATTATGACCTTGTCATTAATAAAACCAGGCATTTAAGTTTCTTGCATAAATGTAGGTCACTATGTTTGTTGTCTCGTGCTCGACTTCTCAACGTTTATATTTTGAGTAAACTGTGGTATGTTGCTAACGTCTTTGCCCTGCCTTCTACAGCAGGCAAAAAACTACAAAGTGTTTGTGGTTGGTTTTTGTGGAACAATTGTGTGTTTCGTGTTCGCTATAATGACATCTGTTTATCGGTAGCGAACGGAGGCATTAACATGACTCACGTGCAGTTCAAGGCTGAGAGTTTGTTTATACGACGTACCTTGACTGCCTTAGTTGAAGATGTGCCCTCTCCCACTAGACACTTGCTGCGATATTTATTGGATACGATCGATCCAAAACTGCCGTTGGCGATCACTTCCCTCCCCTCCAGTTGCTCTTACTTAACTAATGTCTTTTGTGCCTATATCTATCAATGTCATCGAACTCCCGATGTTTTGACTTTAACAAGTAAACAATAGTACATGCACCACCTACAACAGTTATCACCATGCAAATTAATAGAAAGAGAACCAGAATACAATTGGCATACAATATTTCGTAATATACACTCAAAATATTTAACGGCAGAAAATAAATCCTTTTGGTACATAGTAGTGAATGACATTGTAGATACGAAAGTAAAACGAAATAAATGTGGGTTTAGTGCCGATATGATATGTTCTTTCTGCGGTGCTGCTGATTCCTTGAGTCAGAGATTAACAACATGTGTGAACAGCAAACAAATCTGGTACCAATTGCAGCGATTTTTGGGTCTTATTATGCGCCAACCTCGTCGCTCAATCGAGGTCAATCTCCTGTTACGACCGGAATATTCTCTGTATCTCAAAACGAAACACAATGCTGTTACCTGGCTTATAGCGCAAACAATCACGTATGTACTCTCAGTGGAAACTGCAGGTAATTCTTCGTTTTATATTGAATATCTTAAACTAATTATGACAAAATGAGCTCCCTTATGAAAACTTGTACTTTTGCTCGTTTTCTTGACAATACCAAAATGCATAATTAATTTGTACTCCTTTGTTATTCCAATGAGTTTTTAGTCATTTGTAAAACTTGTGTATATCCTACATACGTTCTTAAAAAAAACGCACAAAATGTACAACTTGCATCTATGCTCCATAAGCAGTTCTTTTTTTTATCTTCCCTTGAGTTATATTGTGCATTATTAGCTGTATATATTTATATTGTTCTGCAGTTGTGTTAATGATCGTATGTATCCAATTTTAGTAGTTAATAAAAAAGTTGTTAAAAGAAGTGGGCTAGCGGTATATGCTAGTAATAAATGTACCTTTTGACGTGAGTTCAAACCCGGCCGGAGTAAAATTTTTTAACATTTTTTTTACATTTTTATAACACTTTCTAAATTAAAATAATATGAAAATAATAGTCAAAAAAGTGATTTACTTACTTTTGTGCAGATAAGTAATAGTAGTGATAGGAACGGGTTAGAAGCCCCGCAGGGCTCGTTTTGTTCCCCTTGTACTCCATGATATAGGGCTCGTTTTGTTTCCCCTGTACTCCATGATATAAATTTTGTGACCAACTTAAAACAACGGTAGTATAGCGTGTAAAACAGCTGGCTAGAGTAGCGCGCGAAAAAAAAGTACTTCCGGGAGTATTACTCTCCCGAGCGAGTAGTCGTACGACGCGCAAAATTATCGAACGACGGCGTGGCAGAGTGAGAAGAATCAGTGACTCAGGTGCAAAGGGTTACTGGTACGATTCTCGTTCGGGTCAAACTTTTTTTTTTTGCTTCAACCAATAAAGTAGGTATTTCTAACTAAAAGTAAAATATTAATTCACCATATGTTTATAATGAATAAAGCAATAGAAATTTTGAACCACTTGTAAATTCTTTTGATGTTCCATTTTAACTAGGAACAAAATTTAATCTCTTCCGTGAATATTATTGTTACTGTAGTCGTTGTGTAAAAAATGTTCCTGAAGCTTTGTGTCTACTACATCTGTTGACAGGGTGAGAATTACAAGGGGAATAAAGGGGAAATCTGCGTTTGTTATAGCAACATCCAGTATTAGCAAAGGGGATTTGCCCCCTCAACTTCTTTGTAAATCTCACACTGTCAACAGATGTAGACACGAAGCGTCAAGAACATTTATTACACAACGACTGTCGTCACGGGCGCCGATCAAGGGGGGCGTCCCCCCAAGCTCACCTGGGCCCCATGTATTTTTATGAATATGTATTTTCATATGTATTTTTTATTGTTACATGTATTGTATGTATTTTTTTATAAATGCCCCCCCCCCAAATTTACGGAGAAATCGGCGCCGTTGACTGTCGTAACCATAATACAATCGTGATATCGGTATATTTACGGAATAGATTAAATTTTTTGCTAGTTTACATGGAACATCGAAAGATTTTACAAGTAATTTTAAAATTTCTATTGTTTTATTCATTATAAACATATGGTGACTTAATATTTTATTTATAGTTACAAACGGTTACTTTATTAGTTGAAGTGAAAAGCAAAGAAGGATTGACTCCAACGAGAATCGAACCCGGTTGGCTTTGCATACAAGTTGCACACTTCACTCACTCTGCCACGCCATCCGTTGATATACTTGCGCGTCGAACAGTATATATGGCGAGTAGAAAACTTTTGAAGACGGTTTTTCTTCCTTATTTTTGCCCAGATTGATGACAATTCTGTTTCTTTACTACTGTTTCGTATTTTTCTTTCGCAGCATAATTCAGAGTGTTCTAACAGAACGCGTGTATAGTATGATAAAATCGCTAACAAGGTGATTGTAAAATGATCCCTCGCTGTTTGTTACGTGTAATAGATAATTTTGTGGTTGAAAATAGTTGCTAGAAATAATTGAATAAGAGCGCTATGAAGTAGTTGTTTCGTAGTCGTGTGGTTAGAGTGGCTGTTTTAAATTACGAAGGTGCTAGGTTCTATTTTGGGTGTGGGTCTTTCCGTTTTTTTTTCTAATCGTTTCTGACATTGTTCATGTTTGTGGGGAAAAAAATATTATACGTTTCCACGTGAATTTCAATTTGGAGGCAACAAAGTCATGTGATTATGTTTGTGGGAAAGTAGTACGCTATTTTTAACAAATTACAACAAATATAAATTAAATATGTCGCGGAGTGTCGTAATGGCATATTGGAAAACTCCTTGCTTTCCACGCAGCAGTCCCATATTCGAGTTTCTATTATTTTATCCTTTTTGCAATTGAGTGGTGAAATTTCACTTGCTTTTACTGTGATGTACATATATCACTCATGAAATTCAATGGAGGCATGAATTAGGAAATACGGTCACTGAAAGTGCATTTTTGAGAAACGTGACGAAACCCAAGTAGCGAATACACAGACCTTGAATCACATAATACTTAATGTAAAATGTAATCTTGCAGGTTTACGTCTCACGATTATGCCGTGTAGGCTAAGGGAGACAGTGTTGATGAAAATAATGAAATGATGGAGTCAAAGGAGGGAGAGAAAACGGAAGAACCCAAGAAAACCCACCACACCGTGTTTGCCTACTACAGAGACCACTTGGCGCGAGATGGGATCGAACTAAAAACACAACTTACAAGAGATTATCGCTCTATCATTGTGCCATATCGGCCCGCAATACTTAATGTGAAATAGCTATTATTTAAGCACATTGCATAACTACAGTGAATACGTTCAATACTATAGTATATAAGTAAATCTAATGTGTTATGACACGTATCTAGAAAGAACCGAAATTGGTTTGCAAATCCAGAGTGGGGGCAACTTCGACCCCCGCTGTGAGAAGCCATGGTCCCAATTTTTTCCCCTTCATTTATACTAATTCCGTAGGCAGGCCTAAGCTATTCAAGTGTTGTTGCTTTACAGATTCTTATTATTGATTATAATATTAATTCAATATCATTTTGGCACTTTGAGGTATTTGTTATAAATGTGTTCCCTCGGAATTTGTGGATTTTTAATCCATTTGTCTCGGAACTATTCTCAAGACAGAAAGTGCAACAAAACCTTACCTCAATTCTTATAAATATTTTTACAAAGTTTGAGGTCCATACACCCCGAACCCTTCGCCTGATTATCCCCTGCTCCCAGAGATGCTTCTAGTGTTTTACCACTTCAGTAAATATTTCCTTGTTAATCTATACTTATGCTAAATTTGTATGAAATTCCTCCAGGGGTCTATGGTGTATCGTACGAGCTAACAAACTTTTTTTCTTAGTTACGTTTCCGCACTATATTTAAACGTATCACAGTAAGAATCAAATATAGTACCACCCGACTGCCGTCGCTGTGCAAAATTTCATCATAATCGGACGGAGGACAATGAGTGAAATTAACGTTGTAAGTTTTGAAATCAAATTTGCAATATTGCAAGTAAAAGAAAAAAATAATAAGAAGTCTCATATTTGAAAATAAATTCTGCTCAAACTGCCTGAGACTACATATAAGTCTTAACAGAACTTGTAGAATGATCAGAATAAATATTACTAAAAAACAATGTCCTTTGCGTGGACCAGAATTCGTGACCCTATATGTAAAAGTCCAGTACGCTAGTCACTCATCTAAGAAACCTAACGGAAAGTGTTCCTTTGTTTAAAATTATAACCGAGGTACACTATTATTGCAGGTCTAATTCTCTCCCCCTCTCTCTCTCTCTCTCTCATGTTTCACAAATATCACATGTTTCGAACATTTCTGAATATTAGCTAAGCTTTTAGTCTGATTATTTAGTAATAGTTGTTAGCAGACGGTTCTTCCAAATAAAACTTAACACAGTAGTAACCAATGTTTTGTTTACTGATTTTCTGGAGGGGAAAAACTTATACTCTTGGCTAGCTATTGACACCTTAAAAATTGCGTCTTCCCTCGTGAGCCAGGGGTGGCCATCCCTCCAGGTGCTTGAAAAAAACAGTTATGTATTCAGTTTTCGGTTTGGAGGCGGTATTAAATGTAGCAAATGAAGTTTCGTCATTGCAATTCCATTATCTGACATTTTCTCCCTATGGATATGAGCATGTCTTTACAGTTATTTCTTTATCTTATATCAGTAATGAATTTAGAAGAAACCTTTTTTATTAATCTCGAAACTGGGGGAGAGGAGTGGAGTTTTTAAACATAGATATAATTAGCAGTAGCTTTTTTTTCTTTAGAAATTCCACAATTTACGGACTTCAGCCCAAAAGCCCCTTCCTGTAACCGCCACTGCTTTATATAATAATAACCTACAGTATAATTCTCAAATAAATATGAATAACTTACCTGACAGTCACATTTCAGTTGCTATTTTTTTTCCATTCAGTATTTATAACGTGTCTGTTATGTTTTTGTGTTTCTTATCCCATATTGCTGGAATATTCATCACTAGTTCTATTAATATGACTTTCATAATCAAATTTAACAGTGCAGCAAGACCTCTCGAGTATAGACATAAAGAATCCTCTGCAAACAAATTTTTAAATAAATTTAGACTTTATTCCTTGCAGCGCTTCAGGGAGAACCAAAGAGAACATGAGCCACAGCGATGCTTCCGCTGAACATCGATGTAAAAACCTAGTCGGTTGTTTCTAATCGCGACCACTGATTCATCCTCGCGGTCGACCTCTAGGTCGTGATGTAGCGTACATATTCCCATGAGCATACCCATTTGAATCCACCTTTGGCGTGGGAGACCCGGGTTCGATTCCCGGAGGGAGCTCATGTGGTTCGGATTCCACGTTAATCAGTAGGTCCACGTCTCATATAACCTCGCTGCTGAAAGGGACGCTAAACTAAAATCAACTCAACTCAACCCATTTGAATCCATGTTTTGTTCCAGTATCGAGGGTGAGACCTCGACTTAAACCTCGACCTCGATCGCGAGATCTCTTCAGTATGTTTCTACCCTTGGGCCTTATTTTAAAAGCTTGTGCAAATGTCGGATGTTCGAGACCTCCTGGCTACGGCACTGCATTCTTCGTAAACATCATCAGTCTGTGTTCACTTCCGCCTTCAGCCGTAATTTTATTCTTTCAAGCCAAAGAGAATACATTTGTTCTCCTTCGCATTTGGCGTTCTTAAAAATAAAATTATGTTATAAACGTGCGATTTTGCCATTTTCAATGTAAATTTCTGTCCCCTCCTCCGCAAAACAAATCTCATGGGCGCAACTTGCGTGTATGGTCCCCCTGTTCCAACTAGAAAAATTGAATTTGGATATTTTCTGCAAGACTATTGGCGAGATATAGAATTTCACATCCAGTATTTCTGTTTATTGGTACTGGAATTAATAGAATTGGAAGAAATTGTTTTGTGTAAGTATAATTGTGCAGAACAGACATAGATAAATGTTTTCTGCTCCTATATATAAATGTATGAAAATTGTTAGGAAAGTTTAGGAAGGGGTGGAAAATATTCTTCCCATGCTGGAACAACAGTAATTAAGTTAGTGTCAGGTAAAGAAAAACTAGACACGGGGAATTTGCTTAGCTTTCCCTCTTAGAAATAAACGTTTCGTAAGTAACAAACGTTCTGTGTCTGACTTGTGACTGCCTACTTTTCTGTGTGGCTCCGTGGATGAGTGAGTCAGTTCGTATCAAGACGCCATCGAGACAACACGGGTGCTCTGGTGCTTACACAGTGTACTATAGCCTATAGTATTGTGGACCATATATACTTTAGGTGTATTTCATAGCTTTGATTTCTCTATCAAAGCAACTCTACTGAATTAGGAGTTATACTCCGTACTCTCAATTATTGCCGTTTCGGCGTAGTGTCGGTGTATCAGTGCAAACTTGAATATGGAATATAAAAAAGATCTTCAATTTAAACTAGAATTTGACAAGAAGTTCCGTGCAGTTCGACCAGTCCCCTTGGAAATCTACCATTGGATGAACTCCACTTTACCAGGTATTTTTGATCACATCAGTGCCATGCAGTTAAATAGTGAAATTTTTTGTATTTTTCTAAAATTCAAAACGCAACACGAATACGATGATTTTGCGGCTCAGGCCCCTAGTGAGGTCTCATTCGCTCATTCAAATAAGGAAGTGAGTTTAGTTCGAATTATTTCCGCCGCAGATCCGACTACCCTCCTTCGTGTATTTGAGTTCCCCATCTAGGCACTGAATAACTTATTGAGTGAGGTTCTTAGTGCATATGGTTCAGTGATTAAAATAGAAGATCAGGAATGGGCCCCTCCTTATCCCCCTGGTATTAAAACAGGAACTCGGCATGTACATATTAAACTGACATCTCATGTCCCATCCCGACTTTTAGTCCATGGTTATAAAGTAGGAGTATCATACAGTGGACAACCGATTACATGTTTTCGATGCCAGAGCTCTACGCACACAGTAGCGAACTCTGTTCTGAAACGGGGGGCCCAACCACGAGGGGGAACGAGTGTAATCTCGACCACTTCCCCGTCAATTCCTCGCATGACAGAACTCGGAAAAGTGACTCCTATGACATCCTACAAATTAGCCCCACCTGTCATTTCTACGAAATCTGGTGACCAAGAAGATGATCATGAACACTGACCCTGGGTACCGGACCCAAAAGAGTACCCTGAACTTACAATAAAGTCTCTCGAGAAAGCGAAGGACGATACCCAACTTCCCAGTAAACAAGTGCCTTTATCGACTACGTCGGAGGCCTCCGGCATACGAGTAGAGCAGCATATCACTTCACACAACATGGAGGTTGAACCCAACCCCTCACCAGTTGAGGATAGAGAGGTCACGCAAGAGACACAGGAAGAGCATCTTGAACCGCTTGAAAGCGAGTTTCTCCAGCATGAGAGACAAGGGATTAAATTTAGCGATGTTATTTCTAAACAAAAAAGACGTAAACTATCCCGGAAGGAAGAACTGAATTCTCACTTGGAAGGCAGCCAAGTCTCTCTGTCTTGCGAACGAGATCCACGTACACGTCCCAAGCAGGTGTTCGACACAGATACATAAGGTATTGGTCTTCAAGGTCAATGGATACGAATTCACCTCAAGTAGTGTGGTGTGTGCCTCGTTTTTGTTTTGTTTTTGTACTTTCTCTACGTCACGTGTGTACAACAGAAGTGCCCTCCGATTCTAATAGTGCACGAGTGCAGAGTGGAACAGCGCTAGTTATCACTTCTACAAACAGGAAATCCTTGAATGTTAGTTGTGTTTAAATCTACCGTCGACGTATGTGTTTTATTTTAACTGCAACACTTAACATATTCATTAACATCTATCATGGATTTTGTAAGTAATTTTTTGCTTCACTTCTTAGTTTTAAGACTCATATTAATTTTTAGTAGAACAAACTTACGTAGATATAGACATTGCACAGAAGTGTAATACTACGAAATTTTCCTCTATATGACTGAGATAAACTCTTTATCCTTTCTCACGATAAATTTAAATCGCGCAAGTAATGACGATAAAAAAGCATATTTAAATTAATTTCTTACATGCCATAAACCGGATGTTGTTTGTGTGCAAGAACTTATACATGATTCATTTCACAATATGCTGGACTATGATGTGTTTGCTACTTTAGGACCCACCATTGGAGTAGGGATGTTTATCAGAAAAGGATTGGGGCATACCAATCTTACTCTCTCCCCTGACGGACGTGTTATTCATTGTGTCATACAGGGGCACCTGGTCGTCGGACTATATTCTCCTTCTTGCTATACAGCTAAGAAGGAACGGGCTGAATTTTATGGCCAAAGTTTGCCACAATTCCTGCCTCCTCATATTTCTCGTATGGTAATCATGGCTGATTGGAATACCACTGAAACCAGCGCAGATTCAATTCCGCCCCCCCCCCTTGTCCCGCCTTTTTGGAATTTTTGAGAGCTTATCACTTAAGGGATGTAGTCATTGTTTCCAATTCACCGAGGATCTATACCCATTGTACTTCACATTCGAAAAGTAGGATTGACAAAATGTACGTCACTCCTGATTTGTTTCATACTATTATTGACGTACTGACTATTAAACCACCTTTCACCGATCATGCAGCGATCAAGCTCCACATAAAAATAGATCAACCCTTGCCAGCCCTTGGCAGGCGAGGATACTGGAAGTTAAATACATCCTTACTTCACCATGACGGTTATCGGGAGGAACTGGCACAACAATATTCCTATTGGGAACGGATGAAACAATATTTTCCAGATCTTGCTTCTTGGTGGACGACATTTCTTAAACTTAAAATCGCTCGGTTCTTCCAAGGCAAAGGACACGAAACACGACACGATCGGCAGTTGATGTTTGAATTCCTTTATGAGGCATTGCGTCAGGCATGGTGTGCGGCCCCCTCACTACAGAATAAACGCACCGTGCAACAGCTCAAACTACGACTCCAAAATCTCCAGGCTCCCACACTCATGACTTCTTTTATTAATGAGACCACATAGTTAGGCTTGTCTAGGAAACTGTCACTATTTACGACGTTGCACGTCTATTGCACCGGCGGAAACAGGCTACAATAGTAGCTTTCCGTCTCCCGAATGGTGATATCAATAGTGATTCGATTCAGATACTAAACGTTTTCCGTGCGTATTACTATAAATTTGTACAACCCCGACCTTCTTACACCAATGTTCCAACTCAGTTTTTGTCGATTATTCCCAAACTGATTACGGAGGAAGAGGGTCGTGATCTCATGCGCCTCATAACTTCTCAGGAAATATGGATGGCCCTCCAGGCAACAAAAGGAAAGGGCGCACCAAGATATGAAGGTCTGCCGTACGCGTTCTATAAACAATACTGGACCTTTCTTTCAGATACCCTAGTCAAGTTGTTTAATACATATTTAAAGGGAGGCCCCATCGGAATCACAATATTTATCCCGAAATCCGCCACTTCCCAGACTGTACAGGAGTACAGACCCATCACTTTACTGCCTACCGATTTGAAACTGTTCACCAAAATTCTGACGGCACGTTTAAAACCTATATTACAAAAGTATATTAGTCCATATCAGGCAGCCACCCACCCCAAATATAACATCTATTATGTGTTACGTTCGTTACGGGATTTTATAGCGTACGTGCAAACTCGGCGCATTAAAGCGGGGATCCTTGGCATAGATTTTTCTTCCGCATATGACTGCGTTGATCACGGGTTTCTTCTTCAAACTTTAGACGCCTGCGAATTTCCTCCTACATTCAACAAGTCATAAGACAACTCTACCAATCGGCCCAATGTCGAGTACAGATCAATGGTCATCTTTCCGAACCATTTGCTCTGCAACGCAGATTACGGCAAGGCGATAGCATCTCGACGAGCCTCTTTGTGATAGTTCTAGACACCTATCTCCGGGCTCTGGCTCAGATTACCTCTCCCGGTGTACCGGAATACCATCAATTACACGTCTTCGGATTTGCGGATGACGTAACCTTAATTGGAACTACGCCCGAAGATATGCTCACCGCCATCCACATAACTAACGAGTTCACCCAGTGCTCCGGCTTGGCATACAATAAACACAAGACTAAACTCCTGTCATTTCACGGATTCTCCCTACCCTCCTTACCTGATTTACGCTCTCACATTCCCACGGTTGATGCTTTAACAGTACTCGGCATAACTTTTCATAGCGATGCACGCAAACAAATGGATGCTGTCTAGCGTCCTATCGTTCATCAGATTAAGCAGATGCTATACTTACAACGGTTCCGAGGTCTGCATATACTACATACGATTCAATATCTCAACCAGTATGTTGCTGCTAAACTTTGGTATTACGCGCGCACTTTTCCCCTCCCTCCTGTTTACGCTCGCCAAATTGAATATGTATTTATGTGGTTTCTTTGGCGGGGCGACTTCTTCCGCCTCCGCCACAACACTATTTATCTTTCTAGCAGCGAAGGGGGCCTTGGACTCGTAAACATTCGTCTTAAAAGTCAAGTTTTATACATGCTAGATGCGTATCAAGATGTTGAGCCCCACATGGACTATACACGGGTGTGGATCGAATGTTTCTGTCCCGAATACTCTCAACCAAGGAATCCGCCTTTCTGCAGATTTGGCAACTTATGTCCTCCGTATGTCACCAATCTTGTTCAAGCATGGACATATTCTGGTGAGCTTGCTTCCCCTACTACATATACTCCCCAAACCTTATACCAGCAATTGTGGAGAGCGTCACTTGTAGATGTGAGAGTCCGGGTACAGGATATGTTCCCCAATAAACAATGGCGCCATATTTGGCAAAATCTACGATCCAATGTCCTCCCTTTGCACACACAAGCAGTATGGACGACCATAGTTCATCAACTGCCTGCCACACACATTGCATTGGACGTACCACAATCCTTACCTGCAAATATTGTGGGCACTCCGACACACTACAACATCGCTACACGTCATGTTCAGGTGCCGATATCATTTGGAACCTCCTCCTTCGTATGTTGAGCTTCATCTGCCGTACACCTGTTCCTTTATTTACCGCAGATCTCCCATTCTTTCCTGCATTTCAGTATTACCTAAAAACCAATCATAATACGGTCCTCTGGTTAGTTGGTACCACATTGTTATAAGTTCATCGTTCCATGCTGTGGAATGACGAATGCTTATATTTTGACTTTTTACAACGGGAACGCCGCAAATCTTTTTCAGTCGATCTCGAAAGACAGTCTTTCAGTGGCTTTTTGCAAGCAGCTCTGTCCCACCTGTCGGGAAAGACCGGGAGGCAATGAGTTGTGCTTGTGAACATTTTCTTTGTTGTGATGCATAACCATTATCATCATACAGCCGAGTAGGTTCGCTCAGAACCACATCTTGGACACTCTTCCCAGTGGTCGGTCCTAGATTACACCTATATTGTCTCCATGTAATTTTGCTATGTAATATTAGTGACAGAGTACAATAAATATTAAGTGAGTAGAGTCGTTGCTTTGTAATAGTGAGGTTGATGGTTCAAGTCCTGCTCAGACCAGTTCAATTTTTCATTGTTTGTTTCCCATATCTGATTATGTTTCTCCCCCTCTGTAATCATCTGGTACTCTCAACTGAGTTCTCCACTTGAATTCAACAATTGGTAGTGGGATGCTCTCAGGTTCGGGTGAGTTTTTACATGTCTACTTACAAAATCAAAATTTTCGACAAAATATGGATGCTATCTGATCATTTTGTCTCAAATTCTAAATTTGCGCATGTGACTATCTCTCTCTTTCATCATATTTGCATCTCTCGTTCTCCATTGTCATCAGTAGGCTCCGGATTCTTAGGTTCGAACCTATTTTATTCCTGTACAGTGAATGCAAAAAATTCGTGTTTTCTTTAAATTTCAAGTTGTTATAAGTAGAACTATCTTAGTTTTATAGGACCTAAAATGTCCTAATTGGGGGGTTAGGACCTTAAAAATCCTAAATTAGCTTTTAGAACCTATAACATCCTAAATGATTCTTTATAGTTATTTTTAACTAGAAAAATGCTTTCAAACACGTAGTCAATCGTCAACGACATAATTTCATCTGTAAAGAAGGTTTTCTTGAAAGCTCCTAACAGAGTGGCTACCTTCAAGGATATGCTTCCAAACACACCACTGCCACCACAGCCCGTTGTGTCCCGTTGGGGAACGGGGCTCTCAGCAGCACTGTACTATGCAGATAATTTTGAAAGCATTGTTCAGGTCATCGATTCACTCGACGAGATTGAAGCCGCTTCAATCACATCTGTAAAAAGAGTACTGAAGTCACAGTTTGCTGTACAACAACTAAGTTACATGAAAGCCAACTTTTCTCATCTCCCTCAAGCCATCACTGAATTGGAGAAGTCTCTTCCACTAACAGAAGCTCTTCAAATTTTTCAAGACGTGAAAGAGAAAAAAGTACCTGGGGAAGTTGGAACAAAAATTGCGGACAAGTTGGAGGCGGTTTTGAAACGCAGTCCTGATTTCACACAGATACAACTAGTGGGCCAAATTCTTCGTGGAGACAATATCCAAGAAAATTTGCTATGGAATCCCGAGGAATTAGCCAGTATGAAATATGCGCCTCTTACATTGTGTGATGTGGAACGCAGTTTTTCTGCTTTCAAGGGAATTTTGTTAGACGACAGGAAAAAGTTCACAACAGAAAATCTTGCCAAATATTTTGTTGTTCAGTGCCATTACAGAGAGTGAAGTGACCACTTTTCGCGCTATAGAAAACATGAAAAGTGCCGGAAAAACAATATTTGAACATTCGAGGATACATTTGAGGATATTCTAAGTTCCTCAGTATATCGTTAGAAAAGTGAAGTGATATTGGTGGTGTTTATAAAATTTCAAATCTAAGAAAACTGACAAAAAAATACTACTACTACTACTACTACTACTACTACTATAGTACGACAGGCCATACATATGTTAAACTATATTTCAGCTATCAAAAAAAGTCCAAGGTAAGAAGTGTTTTATTATTTTTATTACGCAGAAGACTGGTTAGCATAAAGCTTACTAAATTAAGGTTACCATTTAAGTATGAAATAGCTAACAAAGTGTAGTAATATTCCGTTTTCAGTAATATAACGCTAAAAATCCTAAACGGTGTTTCTTAAAAACCTATATAGTCCTAAAATGCACTTTTTAAAATACTAATTTGAATTTTGTGGGACCTAAAAATCCGAAGCCTAGTCATCAGCTATGACAAAAGATGACTTTGGAACAAAACTTGAAATCATAAAAGTGCTATACCAATGGGCTCACTCTCACTAAGCTTTTGATTAAATGTATGTGTTTTCACACTCATGGAGGGGAGGGGGTATCCGCTCTTCCTACCCTCTTGAAGTGACAGAATATTAATTCAGAATCTGCAAAGTTATTTCAGACAATCGAATGAAGGAGTGTTCATTCCGACAGCAACAGGATTGGACTTTATTTTATTTTTTATTATTTTTTGTTTCAATTTATCTTCACAAATACGAAACATATCAAGTAATATGTTTGCCATAAGAACTACACGTCTAAGATTTATTTCATTTTGGAGAAATGATGCTGTAGACGGTAGTGGGAATTTCGCCCAAGTGTACGGGAAGTTCCAGTGCCTGGCGATTATGCCACCCGCCTTCCTTTACAGCTAATTTGGTTGCATACTTCGCGGCAAATGCTTCGGATTCAGCTGATGGAGCACTTTTGCTGTAAATCTCCATATGGCTGTAGCATCCAGAAGTGTCCCTCGCTGTACAACAATTCAGAAAAGTATCTCCGCCAATATGCGCTCGAATTCCATTACTTAGGGTCCAGATCATTCGCAGTTGTGAAAACGCCTAGACAGATGCAACCGAATTTACACGTAACTTTTCCCTGCACTGACAGCAGTTGGTAGCATTGAGTCAAGTTTTATACAAGTGAAATTGAGAGTAGATGATGCACGGAACATTTCTCTATTCTGAGGTCAATGTCTCTGGTTCAGAGCATGTTGTCCAATGAACATCATATGTTAATTTCAATATTGCTCTGTATGTAATGTATTATTTCATTATATACTGTAATTCAAAGAAATAAAAGCACTGATCACACATGAATCATAAATGCTTGAAAGTAGACGAAAATATCAAATCTAGAGCAACTGCTGGAAATAAGTGTTTTTACCATTGTCTCCATGGGCAGACCTTCTCCAATTCTCCTTATTTCAACATTTTCTTTCTAGGGAAGAGAAGATCTCGCTTGTCACACTGAGTATGCATTGAATTGAAGCTGAAACAGGAACACTTGAAAAAGTTTCAGACTGGCCAGGATTCGAACCCGGGTCTACCGAATAGAAATTCAATGCGCTAACCACTCACCTACCGCTCCACTTAACCTTACGTCAAACTAATACCTAGATAAAATTGTTTCATGGGAAAATATAAACAAGGTACTCAAATATAACAAAACAAACAAATATAAACAAAAAATAAATAAAAATATAAATAAGAAAATATAAGCAACTTCTGTAATTGTCTTAATGACTTAATCGAGATTTCCTTGTTTAACTCAAAAAAAGTTATGTAGACATTCCTCAATGAGGAAACTACCACGAAACGTTCCTCAAGTTAGGCTACGTCATCAAAAGAGCCGCAACTTGTTGGGGGCAGGGGGCAACTGCCACCCCGCAGAGAAACTCCCCGCCATTCGACGGGTCTATTTTGAGACAAAACTTTCTTATTCCATATACGATACGAACATGAAATTAGAAATGAAGCATCAAATAGGGTCTCTACATAAGCAAAGCAGCACACAAAAGGTAAATAGAGCAAAGATGAGTCGTGGACGCGTTTGAGTAGAAATGTCTACTCTTAGGAGCTCTAGAAATAATATTTATTCGTATTGCTTTGAAATTTATCAACATGGTCACCCTAAAGATTTTGTCATGTATGGAATGGGCACAAGAAGTAACCAACGGAACCGCAGACCTTACCCTTCGGGAGGGCCCACAGGCTCCGGTTTGCCCGTAAAGATTAAGAGAAAGTTGAAAAGAGGAGGCCCAAAAATTAGAAAAACAACTCTTTGTAGGGGCCAAAAGAAGCTTATTAATGCTTGCTCCCCAGAAAATAATTTAACTTACGGCATGGTCATCGGTTGCGGGGATGATCCCGATTTACATTACATTTTGTCTTTAGCATAACTTCTAATTTCCAAAGAAGAAAAGGCGATAGAAATTTTCAAATTCTTTGAATTGTATCAACAAGTGTTGAAATAGTTCTATGTTTATGTTCCCTAACTACTAGTTTATTTTCTTACATTCATATGCGGAATTTGTGGAAAATTCTGCAGATGTCACTAGCCGAGAGATCTCGAACTATCATGTTTACGTTGTTCCAAGGAAAATATATAAAGGAGAAAATATCTGAACAGTGATAAGAAGGAATGGTGCTTGCTTCAATTCGTTATTTCTGATCACTGTTCAGATGATGTAAGTCAATGAAATATTGACCCACAACCCATTGACCCACCAGCCATCATGACCATGACCCACTGTGATCCGCCATCCACCATGACCCACTTCGACAAACCGTGATCCAATATGTCCCACTACCTAACGTGGAGCACCCTGATCCACTACCCATCAAAACCCATCGTAATCAACTTTAACCCATGATCCACGTCCTCCTGTCTACAGACTAGAGAGTTTACACTTGCAATTAACAATGCTGTGAAATTATCACTGATCGGAGTTTGAATTTCTACGGTCAATCGCTCAAGCACCGCTCTGTTAGAATAAGGTGGATCTGACCTTTACAATATAAAATGGTAAAGTGTTTGTCATGAGTAAAATGGCGATGAATTTGAATTATTATATATAATTATTTCCTTGCTGAATTACAGATACAGTATATTTCAGTGGAAGAGAGGATGAAATTTGAAAGTCTCAAATCAAGGTATAGTGGACCAAAGTAAATGTAAAAAAAGATGTAGTTTTCCATACAATTAAGTATACAGTGAAAGCTTAAGGCTTCCATGTAATTAAACTTACAGTACAAATTTTGTATATATTTCTCGCAACCTTATAGCTTCAGTGCCGTGTGTTGAGAAGGCTCCATATAATAAACATAAGATTCAAAAATGGTTATATTAGAAAGTAGTGAATATATGATACCACTGCTTTCTAATTATTACTCCTTTCTAATTAATTGAGACTGTATTTTTTGTGTCTCAAATAATAATTGTTTCTTAATTTTTCTCAACTAATATTGATCGTTTTTGATTAGTTTAACAAATCAACCCACTACCAATTTCCCATATATAGAAAGTCTCCCCCATAGAAGAGAAATTTGAAAACAGCTAGAACACGTTCTGTATGTTTGGTTTTAGTAAAGAGTTAATATACTGAATTTCACTCCCTAAGTTGAGCGACTTGTGAGATACTCAATCTTTCGTAAAAACTTGGACCTCATCTCCTCCTTTAGTACATGTATTATAATAAAAGTGATATGATAACATCCCAGTTGGGATTAGGGTCTAAATATCTCCCAAAATTCATTTCATTTGGCTTTGTTACTTGTCCGTGATCATCACTCACACATAGTTACATTGGTTTTTATATAATAATTCATGTATTACAGGTGATCCAAAATGTTTTTTTTTTTCAGTAGTTAGCTCCTCTAAAAACTCTCAGGCTGTATCTCGAAAGCCAGGTAGTAAGTTCTGTTGTTGTTGCAACAGTTACAAATATCAATATCCAAAATACCTTAAGTTCTTTTTTCCCATAGATATACTCATCTCAGATAAGTAAACAGAAAAATATGGAAAAGGAATAAAATGGAGGCCTTGAAAGTGAAACACAGGCAGATTCACCAGTTTTCACAAGTTGCTGTCTACTATGGTCTGAATAGAGTGAGTCAGTTGGTCTGAGTGTGTCGGTAAGTAAGAGTGCGTCACGGTTAGTGGTAGGTAGCAGTGGGTCACGTCCTGCTGACCACGACCCACTGACCTACTCCATCTCTGGTGCAGACATTATATCCTTTGGGGACTTTCCTTAAAAAAAAATTATCATAATCCAAGTCTTCAAAAGTGTGAAGGTGATTGAGTTCCAGATATCACTTCAACAAACCAGAAAACAAGATACAGAAATCACGAGAATTTTCAGTGAATTTGCGTAGTGAGAACAACATAATTAAAATTTCGTACTCGAGAAAAGTATAAATAAGTCATGAGAACTTTCAACGGAGCAACTCTCTTCTTCTTCGGTCGGGGTAAAATAGGACTAGTTTATCAAATTGAATGTGAATGTTCAACTTTCTAAATTAAAACATTCTGATTTGCTCAGTGATGATATTAATATATATTAAGTAAGCAAAGCTTGTAACATGTAAAATGTCACAAACATTATCACAAAGACATACTGGAAGTGGAAATACAAGTATTGATAAATTACTTTCTTATTGGAAAAAGTTTCTTCAATTTACACACAGGATGAAAGATTATAAATTACTTCTATAAAACCGTCAGTAATACAACTTAATTACTTCACCAATTTTATTTAAAAAACCGTCTTTAAGTTATATCAGTCATATTATATTAATTCTATTACATAAAAATAGAACAATGAAAATTTACAATAACTTCTAAAATTACAATCAGTGATATTGACAAAAAGAAATAGATTCTATGTCAATTAATATTACATAACAAATTATAAGTGGAGAAACAACTTTCAGATATAAAACTCATTAAAAGTGAAATTAGAACTACAATATTATCTTCAACAAACAAATCACAATCTATCTATATAACTACCAGACAAAGTAATACACTTTTCTATAGACTGATGCTACAGATTCTACTTTCTTCAGGTTGTCTTCAGGTTCTCCTTATGCCAGGTTGAAGTGTTCTATCTAAGGTAAAAGATTTTTTCAAGCTTATGGGAAGAAGGGAAGGAATACAAAATACTGACAGCATTGCCTTTTTGTATTGCTATGCTTATACGTTGCAGTAAAAATTGATAGCTTCTAGGGTCTCCTGTTTTTGCTGTCAGACTTGCTCCTAGTTCTTTCAAAAAATCGATTGCTTCTTTGCTTAAGACACCTGTTGTTTCGGTAGCAAAGGCTATAAAATGATGGTCTTCTTTAAGTTTAGAGTATTTTGAGTGTTTGCGTGAACAAGCCGCTTCCGCTGCACTCCCTGCTTTTATACTTGTGGATTGTAGATAAGATGGAGCAAACGTATCCACACATGTGACATCCCAGACTAATCTTAGACCCTTTTTCCACGGAATTAATGTTATTCCGTCTGGCCGTTTACCATCGTTCCTGAACTTCACCAATAATTATGTAGTAATGTTTGAAGTAAATTATTTTGAGAACCAATTACATCATTTACTTCAATTATTTTAACCACAGCCAAAACCAAAGAATAATTAAGGAGGAAAATTAGTGATTGAACAACGAGTAAGAGTTGTACCTAAACACATGAAATTAGTCGTACTTTTAAAGAAGCTCGAAAGCACTGACTGTACCAGTAAATATATAAGCACAATCTTCCTGTTTTTACCTAACAATGGAAAATTAAAATAACCCTTACCAATTTCAACCTAGTGATTACAAATGTTCAGAAAAGGAAGTTCATATCTCATTTACGGGCTTGATTGTGCCGACGTTTTAAAGTTATTTGCCTTTCTCATTGTTAAAGCATGCCGTACACCACGAATGAGTTCCGTATTCCATTTTGTAGACACTCCGTTCGAACGTTTTACATCTCAAAAGAGGTTTTCAAAAAAAGAAAAAAATACCGTCAACCACAGCCGTAACTGGAGATTTCGGCGCCCCGGGTTAAGTGGAATTCGGCACCCAGTACAGATACCTTACCAAGCTTTCTTTTTTTTACATAAGAAAAGCAGTTTTTGTTATTATGCTATACTGATTTTTTATTCAGTTGATTAAAAGAGCAATACGACAGCCAAAGGCGAACATTATGTATTCTTTTACAAATAAGAGCAGCTTTCAAGATGTTTATTTTGGAATTTTTGTTAAACTTGACAAACCTCCCTTTGCTTCTATACAAATCCAGTTCGAGAACAGTTATGGAAACTTACAGTACAACTATTTGCAAAATTTCATACTATCGATAAGAAATGAAATTTCGGTACATTAGAAACTATGTGCTTTTAAAATGTTCGAATTGAATTGTAGCATTAATTTCCAGTAATAATTGTAAACTTTCGTAAATTTATTCTGCAGGTAAAATAGAATTTTAATTTCACTTATTTTACGTTAAAAGAAAGTATTTTGTGAAATGTAATGGACATTTAGAAGGAGCCTTCTTTGCGAATTTCTCAATATTGATCTATGGAGCTAAAGAATATGTTTAATACTGTATTTCAAATCCAAAATATAATTCGATAGAATATTTAGAAATAATAGTAATTACTTAATCTCTTAATGAATAGAAGTTCTGAATTTAAGGTTGCCTATTATTAATTAACATATTAAATATACACTAATTCACATACAGCATATATATTAAATATGTGTATAGGTTTAGTATCTATGCTGATAGAAAAACCACAAAACTAGATACGTATGCACAAAAGAAAATATCCTGGTGACACAAGTGGTTGATGGAATATGATTCCAACAAATTCCTTCGAATTGGAAGCATTTCATATAGCCTATCAAAAGAATAAAAAAAAAAATATACTGGTAGTGATCAGTCTTTGAAAAAGAAGAAATTCGCTGACTCTTGTCTTACAACTGCTTGAAGTTCGAAAGTATTATTCCTCTTGTTTACCTACACTTTTAATATTCCCGCGCAAACAGAAACTTGCATGTCCTGTCGTGTCTCTTCACTCCTTTCATTTTTGTATCTTCATTCTCACAGAAATATTAATCCCATTGGGTAGAAAAGCATAATTAAGTAAGCAAACTGATCACCATCAACGTATTTCAGACTCAAACTTTGACTGTTTCTGATTTTGAAAACGCTATTGAGAACATTATAAATAATTACTTAGCACCTTATATATATATCACATCGTCATTAAAAATCATATACAGCAATAACTTTCTTTAAGTACTAACATGTAACACTTCCCTAGTGCAACACTCCAATTTTGATTAAATTTGGCAAGTAAATAACACATGAAATAAATGAATCCTTATTTTCTTTTTACGGAAAAACAGTTTTAGAGTGGAGAAGCCCCAACCCAAAATTTTCAAAGTTGGCGCTCGAAAGGCAAGAAGAAGTGGACCGAAGTAAATTAAATTATGCATAGATACCGTAGAATTAAAATGAAGGAATACGTATTTCGTATTTTCTTAAAAAGAAACAACATAAAACAGGTGGATGGGGTACAGACCATTCCAAACCTTTGACTACGAAATAACAAAAATGCGAATAGGTATATATTAGAAGTGCCTAAAGGATAAGGAGAATTACTACAACACTTTGTGTAGGGACAATAGGCAAAAAATAAGCGAACACGTGTTTTTAGTTTCTGCGGAAAAATAGTGTTGGGTCCAAGACCCCTCCGAAGAAAGTAAATATTACAGCAGAAGCGCAAGAAGGAGTGAACCGAAGCGAATGAAATTGTGTGTAGATATTCTATATGTAAAATAGAGCAATTCGTGTTTCCCAAGTGTCCCGTACTGATTTGCTTCAAATTTGCACATCAACAGTAAACAGCAAATAAATCGACACGTGTTTTTAATTATGGGAAAAACACTGTAAGGGTTAAAGGCACACTCCGAAATACTATAAAATACGCTATATGTAGAAAAAACTAGTGTGAAAATTGTGAAATTTTACCAATAGATAGATGAACTAAAATTAGGAATCAATACAGTGAATCTCGAGTGTTTTGTGTTTCTGCCCTCAAAAGTTCAAGTTCAAAGACTGAAGTTAGTGCCCCCTGCTACTTGATACACGTATTGCCTTATTTTACATATACAAGATCGATGTATAATTTCATTCGCTTCGGTCCACTCTTTCCTGCGCTTCTGCTTTATTATGTACTTTTTTAGGAGAGGACCTTGGCATCCAAACAGTATTTCCGCACAAACTACAAAACACGAGTTAGCTTATTATTGTGTATTGTTTCTTAACATACTTTCGTTGCGATTCTCTATACAATTTAGGCACTTCGAAAGTATACTCAGTAGCACTTTTCATATTTCGTAATCAAATATTTGGATGGGCCTTTGCCCCACCCATTAATTTCTTTGTTTCAGGA
The DNA here is from genome assembly GCF_964235325.1 of Thermobia domestica. NCBI lineage: Eukaryota > Metazoa > Arthropoda > Insecta > Zygentoma > Lepismatidae > Thermobia > Thermobia domestica. The sequence goes on from NC_137465.1 coordinate 86,780,195, forward strand.
AAATACGAAACAAGTATCCCCTCATTTTACATCTACTAGGTACAATATCTCTGCAAAATTTCATTCACTTCGGTCGGGCGTCAAATTTCGAAATATTGGGTAGGGGTTTTTGTCCCCAATAATCGTTTCTATACAGAAAATTTTAAAAAACACGTATTCGTGTATTTTATGTGTAGTATCTACCTGCCAAATTTTATTATAATCGGAGTGTTACAGTTAGAAACTGTTACATAAAAGTAAAAACTTGTTGCAACTGTGAGTGAAATGCTCGTGTTGAGAGCCGAGCGAGCAAGAAAATTTTTAACAACTCTATTGCTTTGGAAACCGACAACAACATTGATTTAATATGGCGTCAATACTTTCTTAATCATTTCTAGTACTTTTTCTTTCTTTTTGCTCGTTCGGCGCTTTCTAGCCGTCAGCGCCCGTGACGACCGCCCCGCGCATCCCCTTCTAGCTACGGCTTTGAGGGAAACGGATCCGAGAATTAAGGAAACTAGTATAAAACGATTGACAATTTTCTTATAAATTGATATAAGTCATTTTTAAACTTCTGCCTGTAACTTTCGGCTTTTATTATGTGAAAGTGGCCCAAAGACACCCAACCCTGCTTGTAAAAGTATTTGACATCCCACATGATTAATATGTATGATAATAGTTGAAACAACGTATTATAATAAATATAATAAATAGTCACATGTATTCTATGTACAAGCTAAAAGACATTGTTACTTTTTCTTATCGTCTTTTAATTACTAGCTATATAAAATATTCTATCAGTTTTTTTTAGTTATTTTTTAATCATTGTCTGATTTCTTCATTAATGTTGCTTCTTCTAGCTTCCGAAACCGTGCTAAATCTCTCTGTCTGTAAACAGAACAAAGTGCACGCACGAGCGAATGGTGTGCACCTGATCGACCAGGTCACATGATGGAATGCAAATTGCCAATGTATGGTCGTACCATCGGTATCAGGATATATATTTATCCTGATACCGATAGAACGACCATACATTGGCAATATGCATTCCATCAGGCGACACTATATGGTCGTCCAGTGGGAAACCGTGTTAGATGGTCTCCTCTCACCACCACTAGTGCGTAGAAATCAATTTTGCAAATTGACGTTGGTGATCCAAACGGTGCTGAGATAACTTTTTTTGTATAACTGCAGTTCAGGGTTTCATCGCCAGGTACGCGACAGTCGCGAGCGTATAGCTTGTCGAGCATATAGTTCTATATACATCAAGGCGCGTTGGACCACCGGAAGTTCTCATTTCGCAGTTGTCAGCTGTGCTCACCATTGGCTCGTGCATGCACTTTGTTCTGTTTGCAGATAGATATATTTCTCACGGTTTCGGAAGCCAGAAGAAACAACATGAATGAAGGAATCAAACAATGATTAAAAAATAACTTTTAAAAAAAGACTGACAGAATATTTTATATAGTAATTAAAAGACGATAACAAGAAGTAACAATGTTTTTTAGCTTGTACATAGAATACATGTGACTATCTAGAAATATTTATTATAATACGTTGTTTCAACTATTATCATACATATTAATCGTGTGGGATGTCAAATACTTTTAAGGCAGGGTTGGGTGTCTTTGGGCCACTTTCACATAATAAAAGCCGAAAGTAACTGGCAGAAGTTTAAAAATGATTTATATCCATTTATAAGAAAATTGTCAATCGTTTTATACTAGTTTTCTTAAATCTCGGATCCGTTTCTCTCAAAGCCGTAGCTAGAAGGGGATGCGTGGGGCGGTCGTCACGGGCGCTGACGGCTAGAAAGCACCGAACGAGCAAAAAGAAAGAAAAAGTGCTGGATATGATTAAAAAAGTATTAAAACCCTATTAAATCAATGTTGTTGGTTTTGATACAATTTGATACAACTGTAAAACTCAGATTTTGATAAAATTTGGCAGTTAGATACTACACATAAAACACACGAACACGTGTTTTTTTTAATTTTCTGCGGAGAAAAAATTATTGGGGACAAAAGCCCCTAACCAATATTTCGAAAGTTGACGCCCGAAGGTAGTATGAAGTGCACCGAAGTGGGTGAAATTGTACAGAGATATTGTACCTAGTAGATGTAAAATGAGGGAATACTTGTTTCGTATTTTCCTGAAACAAAGAAATTAATGGGTGGGGCAAAGACCCATCCAAATATTTGATTACGAAATATGAAAAGTGCTACTGAGTATACTTTCGAAGTGCCTAAATTACATAGAGAATCACAACGAAAGTATGTTAAGAAACATTACAAAAATAAGCTAACCCGTGTTTTGGAGTGTGTGCGGAAAAACTGTGTGGGTGCCAACGTCGTCTCCTAAAAAAGTACACAATAAAGCAGAAGCGCAGGAAGGAGTGGACCGAAGCGAATGAAATTATACATCGATCTTGTATATGTAAAATAAGGCAATACGTGTATCGCAAGTAGCTAGGGGACGCTAACTTCAGTCTTTGAACTTGAACTTTTGAGAGCAGAAACACGAAACACTCGAAATTCACTGTATTGATTCTTACTTTTAGTTCATCTATCTATTGGTAAAATTTCACAATTTTCACACTAGTTTTTTCTACATATAGCGTATTTTATAGTATTTCGGAGTGTGCCTTTAACTCTTACAGTATCTTTCCCATGAATAAAAACACGTGTCGATTTATTTGCTGTTTACTGTTGATGTGCAAATTTGAAGCAAATCAGTACGGAACACTTGGGAAACACGAATTGCTTTATCTTACATATAGAATATCTACACACAATTTCAATCGCTTCGGTCCACTCCTTACGCTTCTGCTGTAATATTTACTTTCTTCGGAGGGGCCTTGGACCCAACACTATTTTTCCGCAAAAACTAAAAACACGTATTCGCTTTTTTTTTTTTTTTTTTTTTTTTGCCTATTGTCCCTACACAAAGTGTTGTAGTAATTCTCCTTATCCTTTAGGCACTTCTAATATATACTTATTCGCACTTTTGATATTTCATAATCAAAGGTTTGGAAAGGTATGTGCCCCACCCACCTGTTTTATGTTTTTCTTTTTTTTTTTTTTTAAGAAAAGACGAGATAGCATTCCTTCATTTTAATTTTACGGTAACTACGGATAATTTAATTTACTTCGGTCCACTTCTTCTTGCCTTTCGAGCGCTAACTTTGAAAATTTTGGGTTGGGGCTTCTCCACCCTAAAACTGTTTGTCCGTAAAAAGAAAATACGTATTCATTTATTTCATGTGTAATATCTATCTGCCAAATTTTATCAAAATCGGAGTGTTGCACTTGGGGAGTGTTACATGTTAGTATTTAAAGAAAGTTATTGCTGTATATGATTTTTAATGACGATGTGATATATATAAGGTGCTAAGTAATTATTTATAATGTACTAGAGAGCGTTTTAAATTCAGAAACAGTCAAAATCTGAGTCTGAAATACGTTGATGGTGATCAGTTTGCTTACTTAATCATGCTTTTCTACCCAATGGGAATCTTTTGTATCTATTTTTGTGAGAATGAAGATACAAAAATGAAAGGAGCGAAGAGACACGACAGGACATGCAAGTTCCTGTTTGCGCGGGAATATTAAAAGTGTAGGTAAACAAGAGGAAAGATAACACTTTCGAACTTCAAGCAGTTGTAAAAATGGAATAAGCGAATATCCTCTTTTTCAAAGACTGATCACTATCAGTGTATTTTTCTTTTTATTCCTTTGATAGGCTATATGAAATGCTTCCAATTGAAGGAATTTGTTAGGATAATTTCTCCATCAACCACTTGTATCGCCAGGATATTTTCTTTTGTGCATACGTATCTAGTTTTGTGATTTTTCTATAAGCGTACATACCAAACGTATACACATATATAATATATATGTGTGTATGTGTGTTAGTATATTTTTAATATGTTATGTTATGGTTGTTAATAGTAAGCAACCTTAAATTCAGAACTTCTATTCATTAAGAGATTAAGTAATTACTATTATTTCTAAATGTTCTAGCGAACTATATTTTGGATTTGAAATACAGTATTAAACATATTCTTTAGCTCCATAGATCAATATTGAGAAATTCGCAAAGAAGATTCCTTCTAAATGTCCATTACATTTCACAAAATACTTTCTTTTAACGTAAAATAATTGAAATTAAAATTCTGTTTTACCTACAGAATATAATTACAAAAGTTTACAATTATTACTGGAAATTAATGCTATAATTCATTTCGAACATTTTAAAAGCACATAGTTTCTAATGTACTAAAATTTCATTTCTTATCGATAGTATGAAATATTGCAAATAGTTGTACTGTAAGTTTCCATAACTGTTCTCCAACTGGATTTGTATAGAAGCAAAGGGAGTTTTGTCCAGTTTAACAAGAATTCCAAAATAAACATCTTGAAAGCAGCTCTTATTTGCAAAAGAATACATAATGATCGACTTTGGCTGTTGTATTGCTCTTTTAACCAACTGAATAAAAATTCAGTATAGCATAATAACAAAAACTGCTATTCTTATTTTAAAAAAGAAAGCTTGGAAAGGTGTCTATACTGGATGCCGAATTCTACTTCTTGGGGGGGGGCGCAGTGGCTCAGTGGTTGAGCGTTCACCTCCGGTGCTTGGGGTCCCTGGTTCGATCCCAGTTCGCGCCGTGTGGACTTTGTGGTGGACAAACTCCGTCGTGAGTTTCCTCGGGTTCTCCCGTTTCCTCCCACTTTCTTCGTTCTACTATTTCACTCATCTCTCATCATCACCGTCTCCTTTAGCCTAACTGGCGTAACCGTGGAACGTAAAACTTAAAGATTTCATTTCATTTTTCCGAATTCTACCTAACCCCGGGCGCCCAAATCTACGGCTCTGGTTGATGATATTAAAAAAAAAATGTTGACATGTAAAAAGTTCGAAGGGAGTGCCTACGTAACGGAATACCTAGCTCATTCATGTTGAATGGCATGCTTTAACAATGAGAAAGGCAAATAACATTAAAACGTCGGCACAATCAAGCCCTTAAATGAGATATGAACTTCCTTTTCTGAACATTTGTGACCTCTAGGTTGAAATTGGTAAAGGTAATTTTAATTTTTCATTGTTGAGCAAAGACAGGAAGATTGTGCTGATATACGGTATTTACTGGTACAGTGAACTGCTTTCGAGCTTCTTTAAAAGTACGAGTAATTTCATGTGTGTAGGTACAACTCATACTCGTTGTTCAATCACTTATTTTCCTCCTTAATTATTCTTTGTTTTTGGCTGGGTTAAAATAATTGAAGTAAATGATGTAATTGGTTCTCAAAATAACTTAGTGCAAACATTACTACATAGTTATTGGTCAAGTAATTAAGTTCTATTACTGACTATTACTATTATTGCATTCAAAGTAACTTTATAATCTTTCATACTGTGTGTAAATTGAAGAAATTTTTTCCAATAAGAAAGTAATTTATCAATACTTGTATTTTCACGTCCAATATTTCTTTGTGATAATGTTTGTGACATTTTACATGTTACAAGCTTTGCTTACTTAACATACATTAATATCATCAGTGAGCAAATCAGAATGCTTTAATTTAGAAATTTGAACATTCACATTCAATTTGATAAACTAGTCCTATTTTACCCCGACCGAAGAAGAAGAGAGTTGTTTCGTTGACAGCTCTCATGACTTATCTATACTTTTCTCGAGTAATCTTGATGAGTACGAAATTTTAATTATGTTGTTCTCACTACGCAAATTCAATGAAAATTCTTGTGATTAATGTATCTTGTTTTCTGGTTTCCTGAAGTGATGTCTCAATCTCAATCAGCCTTCACACTTTTGAAGACTTGGACTATGATGATTGTTTTCAAGGAAAGTCCCCAAAGGATATGTCTGCACCAGAGATGGAGCAGGTCAGTGGGTCAAGATTTGTGAGTGGTAGGGATGGTATCGAGGCGAGACGAGACGAGACTTTGTACATTCTCGGTCTCGTCTCGAGTCAAAAATCGCCATCTCGGTCTCGTCTCGGTCAACAAGTGCTTGTCTCGATCTCGGTCTCGGTCTCGAGGCCCAAATCTCGGTCTCGTCTCGGTCTCGTCTTGAAAGTCTCGAAGTAAATAGGTGAAATTAAAATTCTAAAAAGTATTATTATTGTAAAGTCTGTCGTTTCTGCTTCTTATTTTTGGCCTTATTCTTGACTTAGAATTATAGTATGGTGTACTTCTTCAGAGCTAATTTGCTAGCGGTGATGCCTTCCATGCGTGTGTTCCAGTTTCAATCATCAGTGGGTATATCCCATCTGGGATAAAATTCTAATAGTAACCCATACTTCACTTTCAGCAAAATACTTTCTCATATGGCATCAGTACTGCCTACACAATTAAACTCTATTAAATTAACTTCAGTACTATGTTTCCTTCCTTAGAATAAGAATTGTTCAATATATTCTAACGGATAACGCAACACATAGCAGCATGAATGTATTTAATCGTACCGAAATTGAAATTTTACAATTTCTCATTTATTATCAAATACATTCTGTTTTGACAGTCATTTAAAAAACATAATATAACGTTCATTATTTGAACAAATAGGGTAAATTATTACTACAATATATTTTGTTTAAAATCGATCAAATGCTTTATTACCGTTTCACATCTACGTGTTTAATTGACACCTTATAACACGAAATTCCTTAACTTTGTGGTGGGAGCTACGGCACTCATCTTTTCTATGTGTGGCCTCGGGTTGCATCACGAAACAAGTTAGATTCAAAGTCAGATGTTTCGCATAGTTCGCGTCTAAATTTAAGTAGGTCTACATTCTGTTTCTTATACAAGTTCCTAAAGTTGTAATGCATTACATACGCATACATTCACTGCCGTAACATAGATTAAGCTTATTCCTGAGCTCTTAGCGGTGCATGTGATCTTTATTCGTGAAAACCAATCGTGCGTTCATTACGTTGAAATTTTATATTATTTGAAAATTACTTGCGAAACATGAACATACATATTATATAAGTATATAGGTAATTCGAGCTAGCTGTATCTATTTTCTCTCTCTCGCCAAAACAAGTTATTCTTAACTTTCTAGTTTTCTTTTGTATTCATTTTCGTAGTTTTGCAGCAACATGAAGTATTAAATAGTTATATATATATATATATATATATATATATATATATATATATATATATATATATATTGCTGAATGACTTGTTAAATTTTGGATCCAATTTTACCCTACCTTACCTAGTAAATTTATACAGTATATATATATATATATATATATATATATATATATATATATATATATATATATATATATATATATATATATATATATATATATATCTGAACATTAGTGATAGGCTATGTTAAGTCACTTTTTGGTCAAATTGAGTTAGAATACTTTTTTTTAATAGACTATGTTCTTTCTAGTGGTGTAATAATGTAAGTCTAAAGCCATCTTACTAATTTGTAACTACTTAGTATAGTTTGAAAAACAGTATTATAGATCTTAGTTAGGAACTGGTTTTTCGCTTCTGTAAAATTACGAAATTATGACTTGGTTTAGTTTACCTCTGAGATCTCGATATAAAATCATCACCATCATCATAATCAAGCATTATCAATCCACTGTTGGATGAAGTCTTTCCAAGTTTTCTCTACAACTATTTATCTTGGGAAATTCTTTTCCAGGTTACTCCCCAGTGGTTCCTGATTTTGTCACAATTTCTTGTATGCGGCCATTTCCTATGCTGTTTTTGTCACGTGGTATCCAATATAAAATTGTTTTCGTCTATCGATCATAATTTTGTCTTGCAATATGTCCATCACATTTTCCGGTCTATTTTAAACATTATTTCATTAGTACCAGTCATTAGTTACCAAATAATTCATTTCTATATATTTGGGCTACAAATAGTTCATATCCTCTACTTTTGGAGCATAGACATGCTACTTTTTGATCTTCGGATCAGGCAACACTGACCCAATTATTTAAATCAACACAATGTAAGAACCCCCATTTGCTGTAATGGCTAGCACGCTTGATTTTGGTTCGCATGGTCCCGAGTTCGATTCACGGTGGCGGTAATGTTCAACGACCGAAGATTTTCGGATTCCACTATGATCAGTAACTCCACGTCCCCTTTAGCCGCCCTAGCATAATCGTGAGACGTTGAACTAAACCAAACCAAACCAAAAATCAACACAATGTGTATTACTAACTGTAAGTCTTTGAATAATTGCATATAGCTATATGGTATGGATCGAGTTTGAGGTGGTCAATGGTCAAACTATAACAAATGAAATGCAGTTAGGGTGTAGTTAAAATTTTAATAAAGCAGTGTTTTAATCTAAAAAATACACCAGGCCTAAGGCTCAGGGAGAACAACTAGTGCTACTGAAAAGTTGTCAGTTACGTTTAATTTCAGTTACAATTTGCTTTTACATGTATTGTTGGAACGAAAACTTTGACATTAACATTATAAGTAGCCCAAAGACTATGAAAAACATCGTGTTTTGGAAACATTCTTGCACCATAAAACAAATTACGAGTAATTTTAAAATATTTTGTACTTTAGCATCGTTATTTGCACTATATTTACCATATAATAATATTTAGCAATTTATTTAAGTTCGCAACACTGCTTAAAATAATGTAACTGCGACTTGTTGTAATTAAACTACTGAACACTAATGTTATAATGTTCCTGCCATTTGAGTTATTAGAGATCTCAAAAATGTTGATGTTAGTGATATGTATTGTCCTTTGTTACACTGAATAATATATGTGCTTTTGTGGTTTAATTTAATATCTAAATTATAAATATGTAGAGCTCTTTCGTGGCTAAGCAGTTAGCCTATGTTGTGAGAGACCCGGGTTAGATTCCCGGCGGGAGCTCATGTGGTTTAGATTCTACGTTAATCAGTAGGTTCAATTTCATATAACCTCGCTGCTGAAAGAGGCGCTAAACTCAATTAAAAAATGAAATGAAATTTTTGAATTTTACGTCCCACGATTATGCGGTTAGGCTAAAGGAGACTGTGATGTTGAGAGATGAATGAAATGGTGGAATGAAGAAAGTGGGAGGAAACGGGAGAACCCCGAGAAAACCCACACACTAAACAAAATTAAGTGAACAGAAATATGTAATATCAAACGTAGAGCAATTTGAAAAATTACAACTTTATGTTGCGTTGGCAACATTGCGTGTTTATCTAGTGGTATTGCAGAGTATCTAGAAGAATTTCCCCTTCCATATTTCACACAGCATGTTAAAAAAATTCAGCATTTTTAATATATATGACTATTATATATAACTAGATGAAATACCCATTTTTCGCATGGGACCAGTATTTGGAAGTCAAGGCCTGTGGGAGTATCACTATCTCAGCAACCGCGAAAACTATGTATTTGACACTAATATCGATCATTTAGTATTATTTTTACATGTCTCGGTTCCCCCTCTCCAGCAGGTGAACCCCGGCCCGCATGCACTGGTAGCTGACTTTGAAAATCATCGCTAATGGAAGTATCATCATTGATCTCAGCGACTGCGAAAACTATGTATTCGACACTAATATAGGTCATTTTCTACTACTTTTACATGTCCCGGTAAACGCCCCTCCTGATTCAAAATTAAAAAATAAAAACGCTTCTTCTTGGTCTGAGGTCTAGGACATGATACTTGTCACCCAAAGTTCGTAACTCTTGGACTCTCGTCTGGTCCCCAGATCGCACACAGGCAATCAGAAAGACAGGCACGCAGACACACAGACAAACAAAATTTTCCTTTTACTTATATTAGATATGATATACAGGCGAGGATCCAAGGGGAGTGTTAAAGGGGTTATACCTCGCTCAGCTATACACTGCATAAAATGGGCTTCAATCCTACTTCTTTCTTTACACTGGATAAAATGTCAAACTATGGTTTAGCCCCTCCCTCGATCATATCCTGGATCCGCTGATATATATATATATATATATATATATATATATATATATATATATATATATATATATTGAGATGACTATACACATCAGCAGTGGATTTTGTTTCGGGAGAGGCTTGAGAACGAGTAAGAAATATTAGTGTTGTATGTGCAATGCGAAAAAATGATCACAAATCTATTTCGGGAGGGGCTTCAGTCCGATAGCCATCCCCTAAATACGCCACTGAACATTAGTCAACTGTTCCCATATTATCTAATACAGCAATGAAAGAAATTTTGAGTAAAGGTCAATCTTAATAGTTGTCTATATCAATATTCGAGACGAGACAGAGACTTTCGATACTGACCTAAGTATCGTCTCGGTCTCGTCTCGATTTATAGAGCTCCGTCTCGGTCTCGGTCTCGTCTCGGTAGATAAAAGGCCGTCTCGGTCTCGGTCTCGTCTCGGTATATAAAAGGCCGTCTCGGTCTCGGTACCATCCCTAGTGAGTGGATCAGTGGGTCGTGGTTAGCAGGACGTGACCTACTACCTACCACCCACCGTGACCCACTCTGACTCACCGACACACTCAGACCGACTGACTCACTCTATTCAGACCATAGTAGACGCATCTTCAGAACACTGGTGAATGTGCCTGTGTTTCACTTTCAAGGCCTCCATTTTATTCCTTTTCCATTTTTTTCTGTTTAATTATCTGAGATGAGTATATCTATGTGAAAAAAGAACTTCATGTATTTTGGATATTGATATTTGTAACTGATGTAACAACAATAGGACTTACTACATGGCTTTCGAGATACAGCCTGTGAGTTTTTAGAGGAGCTAACTACTGAAAAAAAATACATTTTTGAATCACCTGTAATACACGAAATATTACATAAAAACAAATTTAACTATGTGTGAGTGATGATCACGGAAAAATGGCAAAGCCAAATGAAATGAATTTTGGCAGATATTTAGACCCTAATCCCAACTGGGATGTTATCATATCACTTTTATTATAATACATGTACTAAAGGGGAGAGGAGGTCCATGTTTTTACGAAAGATTGAGTATCTCACAAGTCGCTCAACTTAGGGAGTGAAATCCAGTATATTAACTCTTTATTAAAAATAAACAGAACGTGTTCTAGCAGTTTTTAAATTTCTCTTCTCTGGGGCAGACTTTCTATATATGAGAAATAGGTAGTGGGTTGATTTGTTAAACTAATCAAAAACGATCGATATTAGTTGAGAAAAATTAAGAAACAATTATTGATTGAGACACAAAAAATTCAGTCTCAATTAATTAGAAAGCAGTAATAATTAGAAAGCAGTGGTATCATGTATCCACTACTTTCTAATATAATAATTTTTGAATCTTATGTTTATTATATGGAGCCTTCTCAACACACGGCACTGAAACTACAAGGTTGCGAGAAATATATATATATATATACAAAATTTGTACTGTAAGTTGAATTACATGGAAGTCTTAAATTTCACTGTGTACTTAATTATATGGAAAACTTTACATCTTTTTCCACATTTACTTTGGTCCACTATACCTTGATTTGAGACTTTCAAATTTCATCCTCTCTTCCACTGAAATATACTGTATCTGTAATTCAGCAAGGAAATAATTATATATAATACTTCAAATTCATCGTAATTTTACCCATGACAAACACTTTACCATTTTATATTGTAAAGGTCAGATCCACCTTATTGTAACAGAGCGGTGCCTGAGCGATTGACCGTAGAAATTCAAACTCCGATCAGTGATAATTTCACAGCATTGTTTAATTGCAAGTGTAAACTCTCTAGTCAGCGGACAGGAGGATGTGGATAATAGGTTAAAGTTGATTACGATGGGTTTTGATGGGTAGTGGGTCAGAGTGCGTCACGTTAGGTAGTGGGACATATTGGATCACGGTTTGTCGAAGTGGGTCATGGTGGATGGCGGATCACAGTGGGTCATGGTCACGATGGGTGGTGGGTCAATTGGTTGTGGGTCAATATTTCATTGACCTACATCATCTGAACAGTGATCAGAAATAACGAATTGAAGCAAGAATCCTTCCTTCTTATCACTGTTCAGACATTTTCTCCTTTATATATTTTAATTGGAACAACGTTAACATGATAGTCTAAACTAATACTTTGCTTTGAAGGTTGCTTGAGATTCCGCCATCACTTTTTCAAGCTTGACGTATTATATGAAAAGTAACAATGCACTGTAGTGCCTTTCTTTGCTAAACAAACACATGTTTAATCTCAATCAATGCGGATAATCAACACTATTGCATTTGCTGTCACTATTGGAAATAAGATTTGTTCATTACGAAGCAGCAGCCTGAAAGAGGTTTGGTTTAAAGAGGGTGAGTATCAAGAAAAAAAAGTAGATTTTGTAGCGGAGGATGATAGGTAAATATAAAAGTTCGTAGTAAAGCTATACGTATAAGGGTAAAATTTTTAAGGGGATGACAATAGTTTCAAGAAGCAAAGAAATATGAAGTTTGTTTACAGGGTGTCCAAAAAGTCCCGTATCATAAATGAGAGAACATTTGTTCAATGTGCCTCCTGTTGAATTCTACCCATGTTTGGAAGCAGAATGGTAAAGGATGAAAATACGGGAGCGGGAGACAATTTGGGCAAATTGCTTCCCTTATATATATTCTTTGTTTTCGTACAAAGATGAGCCCCGTCGCGAATTTATACGCTGCTTACCTGTACTCCCAGAAAGCGTAGTTCATCGAACTCGGAGTAAGCCTCGGGCTCCTTGACGATCAATACAGTTTGCCTGAAATCTAGTGTTCAAGTAGTTTAGTATGAGCAAGACATAGTGTGCTAGGGCACCAACTTGCATGAACCAGAGTTGGCGTGGGTCAATGAAAACTTGACGCACGACCCACTGACCCACCACCCACGGTGACCCACGGTGACCCACTCTGACCCACCACCCACCATGACCCACTGTGACCCACTCTAACCCACCACCCACCATGACCCACTGTGACCCACTATGACCCACCACCCACTGTGACCTACTCTGACCCACCGTGACCCACCACCAACCATGAACCACTCTCATCCACTTTGACCTACTCTGACTCACTAAAATCCATCGTCATCAACTCTGAACACGATCCACGGCCTCTTCTGAACTGACTAAAGAGTTTACACTTATAATAAAACAAGACTGTGAAATTGTCACTAATCGGACTTTGAATTTCTAGTCAATCGCTCAAGCACCACTCTGTTACAATAACGGTGGATCTGACCTTTACGATATAAAATGGTCAAGTGTTTGTCAGTGAGGAAATTGAAACAGTTCGAGGTGGAGGGAAATTAGTGTGTGCCTAAAATATACTTATACTAAGAGAGTATTCTTGCAGGTGTTAATTTCTAAACGCATTCCACAAGAAACTTCTATTCACAGGAAAATACCCCTGTACAATATGGAAAAGGTTATGATTTCTCAGTTCACAGTATTTTTCTCACAAAAGACTTGAAAAATCAGTTGTTCATAGGGTATCAAGGTGCTCGGGTACCCTATGTGAGAGCATCTCCATAAAGCATGCTCATAGTTATAATTTGTGTAATTACTAAAACATCACGTTAAATTTAAGTTACAAATATACATAATTGCAATTATTATGAATATTTATTCAAAGTAGTTTACCTAAAGCAAAGAAGAGACTTACTAAAAATTAGGTACAAAGTTGAATAACACTAATAAGCCGTTAGTAATACAAGTATACATTTTCCGTAACTCGTAATTTTCCACCTTAAAACAAATCTGAAATCAGATTTATTTCCTGTTGGTAACTTTTTGGTGGTAAACCATCCGCAGTGGAATGATGTCCTAGCTCGTCCACTTTGAGCATGTCTACCGGTGAGCCATTAACATTGATGAGCATCAAGTTAGACAAGGTTTGAGCACTTAGTCTATTTCTGATATCAGTCATCTGTAAATTCATAAGGGGAAATCCCCGTTCGCACTCTGTTGTGGAAATTGATAATACTTCTACCCGATTTCTGCAACTTCTCATCGACAATCTACTTGTTAGACTTAAGTCTGATAACGATTTTTCTTGCCCAGGTTTGAAATACTCAGCAAAAAGTATCATCTCTCTATCACCATACAACATCTTTCCCATATGGACCATGTCAGTTGGCAATGTCGACCCATGTAGAACAGAAACTTCATCTACCACGCCTTTGATAGGGAATCTTGTGAATAAATTATCAATTAAAGCCTGATAAACTGATGATTTCTTATTTGTTTATAAATTTAATTTTTGTAATTACACATGAAGGTTTGATACCATTATCAAGTTCCCTCCCCCATCTAGAAAGCGAAAGGGAACGAGGTTCCCTGAAAGTGTTCAGAGGTGAATGGTAATTTCCCTCCTTCTTCAACTTCAATTACCACACTACTGTTTGTCATGTGCCAAATTACGATGAATTTCAATTAAATTATCATAGTATAATCATTTCCTTGTTGAATTATCAATACTTTTTAGTGGAAAAAAGGATGAAATTTCAAAGTTCCAAATCAAAGTAAGTAGACCAACGTAAAGGGAAAAAGTGTAAAATTTTCCATACAATTATGCGTAAAATCCAAACTTCAAATTTCCGTGTAATTAAGCTTACAGTAGAAATTTTATGCCTACTTTTCTCACAACTTTATGGGTTGATTACCCTGTGCTGTAAGCGCTCCATATTATAAACATAAGCTCCAGCAATTATTATAGCAGAAAGCAATGGAAAGCACTGTATTTTTTGTTTCTGATTTTTTCTTAAATAACATTGATCGTTTTCGATAATTTTTTACAAACCAACTCACTACCAATTTTCCATATATAGAAAGTGCCCCCCCCCCCACACACACACATAAAGGAGAATTTTAAAAAATGCTAGGACACATTCTGTTTATTTTCAATAAAGAGTTAATGCACTGAATTTTAGCTCCATAAGTTTATCGGCTTGCGAGATACTCATTTTGTTAATTTTTTTTTTTTTTTTTTTTTTGCGAAAATTCGGATCCTCACTACCCCCTTAGGACATTATACATTATAATGAAAGCAATATAACATCCCAGCTTGGATTAAGGCATAACTATATACCAAAAGTAATTGCATTTGACTTTTCAATTTGACCGTGATGATCAGGAACACATAGTCACATTCAATGTTTTTTTTTTTTAACAATTTATATATTACAGTGATTCAAAAATCTATTTTTTTCCAGTAGTTAGCTCTAAAAACTCACAGGTCTCCAAAGCAAAGTTGTAGTGTAAGTCCTATTCCTATTATTACTATTAAAAATATCAATATCCAAAAGTGTCTGAAGTTCTTTTTTCACTTGGTTAGATATACTCACCTCAGGTAAGTAGACAGAAACAAGTGGAAAAGGAAGGGAAATGATGGTCTTGAAAGTAAAACGGAGGCAAATTTACCAGTCTTCAGAAGATACTGTGTACAATGCAGTGAGCAGAAAGGGTCGGTAGATCATACTGAGTCGGTGGGTCACGGTGGGTGGTGGATCCCAGTGGGTCATGGTGGGTGGTGGTTCGCAGTGGGTCACGGTGGGTGGTGGGTCACTGTGGGTCATGGTGGGTCACAGTGGGTCTTGGTGGGTGGTGGGTCGCAGTGGGACATGGTGGGTGGTGGGTCACAGTGGGCGACATGCTGTTCACCCACGACCCACTGACCCACTCAGAAAACTTGACCCACTGACCCACTGACTCACTCCATCTCTGGTATGGGCCATGCTTTCTTTATATGTTCTAATAACAAAGTGCAATATTCTTATCCATGTTCAAGAAATGACCACACAATACTAGTTTGTATTCACGATCCTGGCGAAGGAAATGTCGCAGTTTAAGTGGGTGCAGTTTTCCTTGGGGATATCGTGAATGGCTGAGCGTCTTGTCTCATCCTCCTGTCCTCCCTTCATTTTCAAATACCGTATTTACGCAATCCTAAAACGCACATTTTAAATTATTTTTTAGCCCCAACATCGAGGTGTGTCTTACATTCGAGTTTGCAAGTTTAGGCCTACATTTTGCATTGTCAGTAAGACCCAATTTACAGCAGAAAACGATTGAGTTTTGCCGGAGATAGCTAATCTCGTTAGTCATGATTCTATGAAAAATGAGTACTAGGAATACCCACATTTTCCGAAAAATGGGAAATTGTTTTATCCAGAAATTGGAAACTGAAAATGGAAGACGAAAAATTTTCATTGTGTTTTCACATGTTTATTTATCTTTTTCATTCTTAAAAATCAATGCCGAATAGTTCTTTTTCGTCCCACATTTGAGAGCGTTTTAGACGCGAAAATACTGTATCTAAAAGTGTCCTGCAACCCTCTTTAATTGAAACGTGCGCTTGAAACTACTCAACTTTTATTCTTGTGAACTTTTAGATGAAATGCATATCTAACAATTTATTCTTATGGCCACGGACTTTCCCCCACGAAACTATGTTGGGAACCTCGTAAACACTTAATATATACAGAAGTGAACATAATGTTTAAAATTGTAAAAATTTTGTTCTCACACATTTTCACCTTAAATTCAGTTTTAACAATTTCTTGTATATTACAGCACTTTTAAAGTATTCTCTAGATATATAATTGAAAGTCAACGCTTTACTTTTACATAATAGAAAATTACATTTGAATAAAAAAACTCCATACAGTTTACCTCAGTTGCATATTCACCGATTTAAAGGAAAGTAAACGTTTTATTTTAAAAGAACTGAACACTGTTTGAAACTGAAAGATGTGTTTTCAAACCTCAGATGTTATTTCACTTAATCCATTTCAGGAATTTGGCAGAAATTTTAAAGTAACATGTATACAGGGTGTATCAGATCACCCGCCCGAGGCATTTTTTTCGGCTCGTAGTGCACGTATACACTTCCAACTACAAATGGTGATGCTTTCATATTTGGTTCTTCAACTAAGTCAAACTAGCTTCAGGTATTCTTATTATTATAATGCCATTAAGCGATCAGCTAACTGCTTCACATGGCATTTGATACATAGATTTGGTGTCCCAAATACTTCTCTGCAACACAGACTGTCACAGCGAAAGCAAGGAATGAAATTACCTGTTGTGGGTAAGTTAGGAGTTGCGAAAATACTTTCCCCAATATGTATTTAAAAGAGCTGAAATGCCATGTGAAACAGTTAGCTGATCGTTTAATGTCATTATCACGGTAAGAATACCTGAAGGTAGTTTGACTTAGCTGAATAACTAAATATCAATGACAGGTTTAAGAAAGATAAACAGAGTGCTGTGAAAGGATTTATACGACTTTAAGAAGTGACTTCCCAATTTATTTGTTAGAACACTTCTGTCTACAAGTATATTGAAATCTTTGAGTTTTATTTCCCACGCTTATGCC
Source organism: Thermobia domestica (assembly GCF_964235325.1). NCBI lineage: Eukaryota > Metazoa > Arthropoda > Insecta > Zygentoma > Lepismatidae > Thermobia > Thermobia domestica. The sequence continues at coordinate 86,797,532 of NC_137465.1, forward strand.
GGCTAGGCTAAAGGAGACGGCAATGATGATAAACGAATGAAATGGTGGAATCAAGAAAGTGGGAGGAAACGGAAGAACCTGGACGAAACCCATACACATGGTGTTTGTCCGCCACAAAGGTCACTTGGCGGAGCTGTGATCGAACCAAGAACTCTATGCAGCAGAGGTGAACGCTCTACCATTGAGCCACCGCGGCCCGTAAATATATCTTGAACAACAACTTTCAATAAGGAACAAATTGCAAAGTTCTATACAAATTAGTGCACACTGATGATGAAATGTTCTTTTCCACTATCAAGAATACTGAACGCTCAATAGATTGGTGTATCGTGTGTTCATGTTAATCCCAAAGTGATATGTGAAAAACGGAAATGAGTTCTGGGCAAGTTGACGTCGGGCTAGGGTTGCCAGACGTCCCGGTTTTTAATGAAAGAATTAACTGTCCCGAAAAAGGATTTCAGGACGCCTGTTTTCGCTCTTCAGATTGAAAACAAAATCAGCCCGCAAGAACTAATATGTCTCACCTGAAAACGGAAGGTAGTATTTCTGACTCAAATCATGACGCAACAAAGAAAAGAGTATCTCTTCAATTATAAATGGGTGAGTGTGTCATAATGGGCGCAATATTTAGCGCCTGTTAAACACAAAAGCTCGGAATTCGGAATAAGGGACACAGGCAGCTCTCCCGTTACCTCTCTACAAAATTTTTATACATCCTTTGTGGGGCTTCATTTGTGCCAACTGTATATAAAAAGAATGAACTGGAAAATTGTAAGTAGCTACAAATCTGGAAAAGACAGGTATAATCGATTCTTACCAAATGAGTAGGAACCGTGATCTTAATGGCTATATAGCGTGAGATTGGTGTCCCGGTAGTTCGCTTACAAAATATTGCAATGCTTCGTCGGGCGAAAGAGGTCGGAATATAACGTTGATTTTCTGCGTGAGTGCTACTGGTCAGTTTGTACTATCCCTCTTCATAGTCGTATTTCCGCGCCAGAGAATGAGTGAGGGACTGTTGGTTGATGCTCCACCTGAGAATATTGCTGTAGCACAGAGTACTGATTGGATAACGAGTGATACTTTTTCTTAACTTCGTTGCAACACGCACTGACTATCTGTCCGCAAACGTCCACGAGTATCTGATCGGCACTTTGTGTGCAGAGGATTGGGCACGTCCATCCTCACCACAACAAACGTCTGCAGATCAGGCGCCATGTTCAAGATAAACTGTCTCCCGACATCCTTGATGAAGTCCTTATGGTTCCCCAATGGTCCCAGCTCCCCACCCAATAGCAGAGAGGATCGGATTGTGGCATTCGCTTGTACTTCATTTGCTCTCATTTGTTCCGCAATTTGTCCGGTTGCTCCCATGCCGTTCGCGAGAAAATAGAATTTTAGACTGACGGAGCCAGAACAACATGGTTCTAGCCCCCCACGCAATGGTAGAGAGGAATGGATGGTGGCATTCGCTTCTACTTCATTTGCTTCCATTTTTTCCGCAGTTTCTCAATTTGCTCCATTGCCGTTCCCGAGAAAATGGAACATTAAACTGGTGGTCCAGGAAAGCGTAGTCCCAGCACCTCGAATTGAAAATAATTTCAATGAGGAACGGATGGCGCATTCGTTTGTACTTGGTTCCCTTCTTGGTAGCTAGGTTTACTCCCTTACAATTCCGGAGGAAATGGAACTTTAAAGTGGAGACTAGAACAAAATTGCTCCAGCATCCCACTCAAATAAACATAATAACATAGGAGAGCGGATGATGGCATTATTTTGTATTTCTTTAGATTCGATGTGCTTCGCAGTTGCTTGGGTTGCTTCCTTGGCGTTTTCGAGTAAACAGAACTTAAACACGTGGTCTCAGCCACCCTTCCAACTTATATAATCGCAGAGGGGAGTGGATGTTGGCTATATCTCGTTTATTCATATTTGCTCCACAATTGCTCTGAGTACTCGTCTACTCCGATTGTTGTTAAGAAAGAGGAATTTTGAAGCGGTTGGTGTGGAAGTGTGATCCCAGTCCTCAACCTCCTAAAAATTGTAGTAACAAATAATTGTTTGCGTGATTTGCCCCGAATTGATCTGGAATTGTTTCACTTTCTTCCCTACTATTCCCCAATTTTTAGGAGGTTGAGGACTGGGATCACATTGTAGTAACAAATAATGCAAGCAATAGCAGAAAGGTAAGGATGCAAGCTTAGGAACTGCTGAGCAAATGGGAGCAAATAAAGTACAAGCGAATGCCACAATCCGATCCTCTCTGCTATTGGGTGGGGAGCTGGGACCATTGGGGAACCATAAGGACTTCATCAAGGATGTCGGGAGACAGTTTATCCTGAACATGGCGCCTGATCTGCAGACGTTTGTTGTGGTGAGGATGGACGTGCCCAATCCTTTGCACACAAAATGCCGATCAGATACTCGTGGACGTTTGCGGACAGATAGTCAGTGCCTGTTAATATCTGAGGGTTCAGTGAATATATTCTGGTGAAGGCAAATCGGTTGAGGGCTACGTCCATGTGACATACCTTTTGGTATGCCTCTGAAACAAGATGCTCTACATCATATTCGGATGTCTTTACTCCAGCATTCCTGCTCATCCACAGTGAACAAGCATAATTGTATGAGTTTTGAAATGGTTTCATAAAACACCTATCAGTGAGTTGAGACTTGAGTGATATGTGGAGGAGTACTGAGCAGTGAATCCTGTGATCCCTCACATATTTAATCACCTTCAGTTCTTTATGGCTGCCATGTCCATCAACAATTAGCAGAACTGGGATGTGAGGGGAAGGATGACAGAATTTCACGAAGTGTTGCAACGAAGTTAAGAAAAAGTATCACTCGTTATCCAATCAGTACTCTGTGCTACAGCAATATTCTCAGGTGGAGCATCAACCAACAGTCCCTCACTCATTCTCTGGCGCGGAAATACGACTATGAAGAGGGATAGTACAAACTGACCAGTAGCACTCACGCAGAAAATCAATGTTATATTCCGACCTCTTTCGCCCGACGAAGCATTGCAATATTTTGTAAGCGAACAACCGGGACACCAATCTCACGCTATATAGCCATTAAGATCACGGTTCCTACTCATTTGGTAAGAATCGATTATACCTGTCTTTTCCAGATTTGTAGCTACTTACAATTTTCCAGTTCATTCTTTTTATATACAGTTGGCACAAATGAAGCCTCACAAAGGATGTATAAAAAATGTGGAGAGGTAACGGGAGAGCTGCCTGGTGTCCCTTATTCCGAATTCCGAGCTTTTGTGTTTAACAGGCGCTAAATATTGCGCCCATTATGACACACTCACCCATTTATAATTGAAGAGATACTCTTTTCTTTGTTGCGTCATGATTTGAGTCAGAAATACTACCTTCCGTTTTCAGGTGAGACATATTAGTTCTTGCGGGCTGATTTTGTTTTCAATCTGAAGAGCGAAAACAGGCGTCCTGAAATCCTTTTTCGGGACAGTTAATTCTTTCATTGAAAACCGGGACGTCTGGCAACCCTAGCCCGACGTCAGCTTGCCCAGAACTCATTTCCGTTTTTCACATATCACTTTGGGATTAACATGAACACACGATACACCAATCTATTGAGCGTTCAGTATTCTTGATAGTGGAAAAGAACATTTCTTCATCAGTGTGCACTAATTTGTATAGAACTTTGCAATTTGTTCCTTATTGAAAGTTGTTGTTCAAGATATATTTACGGGCCGCGGTGGCTCAGTGGTAGAGCGTTCACCTCTGCTGCATAGAGTTCTTGGTTCGATCACAGCTCCGCCAAGTGACCTTTGTGGCGGACAAACACCATGTGTATGGGTTTCGTCCAGGTTCTTCCGTTTCCTCCCACTTTCTTGATTCCACCATTTCATTCGTTTATCATCATTGCCGTCTCCTTTAGCCTAGCCGGCATAAGCGTGGGAAATAAAACTCAAAGATTTCAATATACTTGTAGACAGAGGTGTTCTAAGAAATAAATTGGGAAGTCACTTCTTAAAGTCGTATAAATCCTTTCACAGCACTCTGTTTATCTTTCTTAAACCTGTCATTGATATTTAGTTATTCAGCTAAGTCAAACTACCTTCAGGTATTCTTACCGTGATAATGACATTAAACGATCAGCTAACTGTTTCACATGGCATTTCAGCTCTTTTAAATACATATTGGGGAAAGTATTTTCGCAACTCCTAACTTACCCACAACAGGTAATTTCATTCCTTGCTTTCGCTGTGACAGTCTGTGTTGCAGAGAAGTATTTGGGACACCAAATCTATGTATCAAATGCCATGTGAAGCAGTTAGCTGATCGCTTAATGGCATTATAATAATAAGAATACCTGAAGCTAGTTTGACTTAGTTGAAGAACCAAATATGAAAGCATCACCATTTGTAGTTGGAAGTGTATACGTGCACTACGAGCCGAAAAAAATGCCTCGGGCGGGTGATCTGATACACCCTGTATACATGTTACTTTAAAATTTCTGCTAAATTTCTGAAATGGATTAAGTGAAATAACATCTGAGGTTTGAAAACATTTCTTTCAGTTTCAAACAGTGTTCAGTTCTTTTAAAATAAAACGTTTACTTTCCTTTAAATCGGTGAATATGCAACTGAGGTAAACTGTATGGAGTTTTTTTATTCAAATGTAATTTTCTATTATGTAAAAGTAAAGCGTTGACTTTCATTTATATATCTGGAGAATACTTTAAAAGTGCTGTAATATACAAGAAATTGTTAAAACTGAATTTAAGGTGAAAATGTGTGAGAACAAAATTTTTACAATTTTAAACATTATGTTCACTTCTGTATATATTAAGTGTTTCCGAGGTTCCCAACATAGTTTCGTTGGGGTGAAAGTCCGTGGCCATAAGAATAAATTGTTAGATATGCATTTCATCTAAAAGTTCACAAGAATAAAAGTTGAGCAGTTTCAAGCGCAATTTTCAATTAAAGCGGGTTGTAGGACATTTTTAGATACAGTATTTACGCGTCTAAAACGCTCTCAAATGTGGGACGAAAAAGAACTATTCGGCATTGATTTTTAAGAATGAAAAAATAAATAAACATGTGAAAACACAATGAAAATTTTTCGTCTTCCATTTTCAGTTTCCAATTTCTGGATAAAACAATTTCCCATTTTTCGGAAAATGTGGGTATTCCTAGTACCCATTTTTCATAGAATCATGACTAACGTGATTAGCTATCTCCGGCAAAACTCAATCGTTTTCTGCTGTAAATTGGGTCTTACTGACAATGCAAAATGTAGGCCTAAACTTGCAAACTCGAATGTAAGACACACCTGTAAGACACACCACTTTCAAAACCTTCATTTCCCTTCCTTTTCCACTTGTTTCTGTCTACTTACCTGAGGTGAGTATATCTAACCAAGTGAAAAAAGAACTTCAGACACTTTTGGATATTGAAATTTTTAATAGTAATAATAGGAATAGGACTTACACTACAACTTTGCTTTCGAGACCTGTGAGTTTTTAGAGCTAACTACTGGAAAAAATAGATTTTTGAATCACTGTAATATATAAATTGTTAAAAAAAAAAAAAAAAAAAAAACATTGAATGTGACTATGTGTTCCTGATCATCACGGTCAAATTGAAAAGTCAAATGCAATTACTTTTGGTATATAGTTATGCCTTAATCCAAGCTGGGATGTTATATTGCTTTCATTATAATGTATAATATCCTAAGGGGGTAGTGAGGATCCGAATTTTCGCAAAAAAAAAAAAAAAAAAAATTAACAAAATGAGTATCTCGCAAGCCGATAAACTTATGGAGCTAAAATTCAGTGCATTAACTCTTTATTGAAAATAAACAGAATGTGTCCTAGCATTTTTTAAAATTCTCCTTTATGTGTGTGTGTGTGGGGGGGGCACTTTCTATATATGGAAAATTGGTAGTGAGTTGGTTTGTAAAAAATTATCGAAAACGATCAATGTTATTTAAGAAAAAAATCAGAAACAAAAAATACAGTGCTTTCCATTGCTTTCTGCTATAATAATTGCTGGAGCTTATGTTTATAATATGGAGCGCTTACAGCACAGGGTAATCAACCCATAAAGTTGTGAGAAAAGTAGGCATAAAATTTCTACTGTAAGCTTAATTACACGGAAATTTGAAGTTTGGATTTTACGCATAATTGTATGGAAAATTTTACACTTTTTCCCTTTACGTTGGTCTACTTACTTTGATTTGGAACTTTGAAATTTCATCCTTTTTTCCACTAAAAAGTATTGATAATTCAACAAGGAAATGATTATACTATGATAATTTAATTGAAATTCATCGTAATTTGGCACATGGCAAACAGTAGTGTGGTAATTGAAGTTGAAGAAGGAGGGAAATTACCATTCACCTCTGAACACTTTCAGGGAACCTCGTTCCCTTTCGCTTTCTAGATGGGGGAGGGAACTTGATAATGGTATCAAACCTTCATGTGTAATTACAAAAATTAAATTTATAAACAAATAAGAAATCATCAGTTTATCAGGCTTTAATTTATAGGATTTTAGGATTTAGGATTGAAATTTCTGGGCTCTCGGCATCTTATGGCCATTTAGCCCGTCACGTTTCAGGGATGACGTCCCTCGTCGAGCACACTATCCGGGGAAAGGGAAGGAAGAAAGGATTGGGGAAGGAAGGAAGCGGCCTGGGACCTATAAGTTAGGTACCACCCCGGCATTTGCCTGGTGTGAATGAGGAAAACCCAGGTAAACCTCATTCAAGGTGGCTGGCCTGAAAAAGCTGTTACACTTTTTCGACCGAGTGCCCCCACCGGGAATCGAACCCGGGACCGCGCGCACCAGGCTTTAATTTATAATTTATTCACAAAATTCCCTATCTAAGGCGTGGTAGATGAAGTTTCTGTTCTACATGGTTCGACATTGCCAACTGACATGGTCCATATGGGAAAGATGTTGTATGGTGATAGAGAGATGATACTACTTACTGAGTATTTCAAACCTGGGCAAGAAAAATCGTTATCAGACTTAAGTCTAACAAGTAGATTGTCGATGAGAAGTTGCAGAAATCGGGTAGAAGTATTATCAATTTCCACGACAGAGTGCGAACGGGGATTTCCCCTTATGAATTTACAGATGACTGATATCAGAAATAGACTAAGTGCTCAAACCTTGCCTAACTTGTTGCTCATCAATGTTAATGGCTCACCGGTAGACATGCTCAAAGTGGACGAGCTAGGACATCATTCCACTGCGGATGGTTTACCACCAAAAAGTTACCAACAGGAAATAAATCTGATTTCAGATTTGTTTTAAGGTGGAAAATTACGAGTTACGGAAAATGTATACTTGTATTACTAATGGCTTATTTGTGTTATTCAACTTTGTACCTAATTTTTAGTAAGTCTCTTCTTTGCTTTAGGTAAACTACTTTGAATAAATATTCATAATAATTGCAATTATGCATATTTGTAACTTAAATTTAACGTGGTGTTTTAGTAATTACACAAATTATAATTATGAGCATGCTTTATGAAGATGCTCTCACATAGGGTACCAGAGCACCTTGATACCCTATGAACAACCGATTTTTCAAGTCTTTTGTGAGAAAAATACTGTGAACTGAGAAATCATAACCTTTTCCATATTGTACAGGGGTATTTTCCTGTGAATAGAAGTTTCTTGTGGAATGCGTTTAGAAATTTACACTTGCAAGAATACTCTCTTAGTATAAGTATATTTTAGGCACACACTAATTTCCCTCCACCTCGAACTGTTTCAATTTCCTCACTGACAAACACTTGACCATTTTATATCGTAAAGGTCAGATCCACCGTTATTGTAACAGAGTGGTGCTTGAGCGATTGACTAGAAATTCAAAATCCGATTAGTGACAATTTCACAGTCTTGTTTTATTACAAGTGTAAACTCTTTAGTCAGTTCAGAAGAGGCCGTGGATCGTGTTCAGAGTTAATGACGATGGATTTTAGTGAGTCAGAGTAGGTCAAAGTGAATGGGAGTGGTTCATGGTTGGTGGTGGGTCACGGTGGGTCAGAGTAGGTCACAGTGGGTGGTGGGTCAGAGTGGGTCACCGTGGGTGGTGGGTCATAGTGGGTCATAGTGGGTCACAGTGGGTCATGGTGGGTGGTGGGTCAGAGTGGGTCACCGTGGGTCACCGTGGGTGGTGGGACATAGAGGGTCACCGTGGGTCACCGTGGGTGGTGGGTCAGTGGGTCGTGCGTCAAGTTTTCATTGACCCACGCCAACTCTGGTTCATGCAAGTTGGTGCCCTAGCACACTATGTCTTGCTCATACTAAACTACTTGAACACTAGATTTCAGGCAAACTGTATTGATCGTCAAGGAGCCCGAGGCTTACTCCGAGTTCGATGAACTACGCTTTCTGGGAGTACAGGTAAGCAGCGTATAAATTCGCGACGGGGCTCATCTTTGTACGAAAACAAAGAATATATATAAGGGAAGCAATTTGCCCAAATTGTCTCCCGCTCCCGTATTTTCATCCTTTACCATTCTGCTTCCAAACATGGGTAGAATTCAACAGGAGGCACATTGAACAAATGTGCTCTCATTTATGATACGGGACTTTTTGGACACCCTGTAAACAAACTTCATATTTCTTTGCTTCTTGAAACTATTGTCATCCCCTTAAAAATTTTACCCTTATACGTATAGCTTTACTACGAACTTTTATATTTACCTATCATCCTCCGCTACAAAATCTACTTTTTTTTCTTGATACTCACCCTCTTTAAACCAAACCTCTTTCAGGCTGCTGCTTCGTAATGAACAAATCTTATTTCCAATAGTGACAGCAAATGCAATAGTGTTGATTATCCGCATTGATTGAGATTAAACATGTGTTTGTTTAGCAAAGAAAGGCAATACAGTGCATTGTTACTTTTCTTATAATACGTCAAGCTTGAAAAAGTGATGGCGGAATCTCAAGCAACCTTCAAAGCAAAGTATTAGTTTAGACTATCATGTTAACGTTGTTCCAATTAAAATATATAAAGGAGAAAATGTCTGAACAGTGATAAGAAGGAAGGATGCTTGCTTCAATTCGTTATTTCTGATCACTGTTCAGATGATGTAGGTCAATGAAATATTGACCCACAACCAATTGACCCACCACCCATCGTGACCATGACCCACTGTGATCCGCCATCCACCATGACCCACTTCGACAAACCGCGATCCAATATGTCCCACTACCTAACGTGACGCACTCTGACCCACTACCCATCAAAACCCATCGTAATCAACTTTAACCTATTATCCACATCCTCCTGTCCGCTGACTAGAGAGTTTACACTTGCAATTAACAATGCTGTGAAATTATCACTGATCGGAGTTTGGATTTCTACGGTCAATCGCTCAGGCACCGCTCTGTTACAATAAGGTGGATCTGACCTTTACAATATAAAATGTTAAAGTGTTTGTCATGGGTAAAATTACGATGAATTTGAAGTATTATGTATAATTATTTCCTTGCTGAATTACAGATACAGTATATTTCAGTGGAAGAGAGGATGAAATTTGAAAGTCTCAAATCAAGGTATAGTGGACCAAAGTAAATGTGGAAAAAGATGTAAAGTGTGGCCGGTAGTTCGAATTTGAGCTTTTCTTTTTTTCAGCATCGGATAGGAACAGGATACAACTGTGGGAAAGTTCTGAGGGTTCACCTATTGGAAACGCTCGTAATACTTTCTAACACGCGTACTTTATTTATTTTCGCACAACCACATGAAAACGCAAGGGGAAATATAGCACAAAAGACACTAAGAAGATGAACGTCGAAACTGAGGGGTGGACAAGCTGTTGATTTTGGATCCCTTCAGCAGTTGGCACCTATGGTGTACGGAATTACTGATCTTGTCTCTGATACTGATGTGAGCGGTCCCGGGTTCGATTCCCGGTGCGGGCACTCAGTCGAAGAAGTGTAAAACGCTTTTTCAGGTCAGCCTCCTTGAATGAGGTTTTCCTGGGTTTTTCTCATTCCCACCAGGCAAATGCCGGGGTGGTACCTAAGTTCTAGGTCGCAGGTCGCTTCCTTCCTTTCCCAATTCTTTCTTCCTTCCCTTTCCCCGGATTGTGTGCTCGCCGAGGGACGTCATCCCTCAAAACGTGAAGGGCTAAATGGCCTTAGATGCCTAAAATCCAGAAATCTAAATCCCATCACCCTCCCATTACTGATGTTCAATACTACATTTCTCTTTAGTTTTGGAAGAAGAACACCATTAATATGCTTTGAAATGAATGAAATATCTAGTTTAACGTCCCATCATTATGCACCAAGGCTAAGGGAGGCGGTGATGATGAAAAATGACTGAAATTGTGGAATGAAAAAAGCAGGGGGAAACGGAAAACCCCAGAAAACCAACGCACACGGTGTTTGTCCACTAAAAGCTCACATGGCGCAAGATGACACCTGTGTGGCTTTAAAACGAGTAATAAATACAGGAAACGCGAACAACCGATTCAGAAAAGGACATAGGCCTACTGTAGATATATACTACAGAGGTAGATCAACTCACACAGATTGCATAAACTACTGGGAACAAATTCACTCCAGCGGCATTTTTACTGAAGCCACGAAATTCAAGTAAAAGACGTAATTATTTTCCCCCTTTTCTTTTACACTCTATAAAAATATCAAGTAGTACCGGTACTTGTGCAAGACTCTTGCGCAAGAGTCTTCGTCTTGGTCTTGGTCTTGCAGGTTTGGTCTTGGTGTTGGTCTTGGTCTTGCACCCCTTGGTCTTGGTCTTGGTCTTGCATCGGAATTCCTGGTCTTGGTCTTGCGTGCAAGACTTTTGCAAAAACTGAAAGAGTTCTATGAGTTATTAAAATAAGTACTTTTGGATTGATGCCTACCTACGATGGAGAGCGTTTATTTTTAAATAATAACATAATAATAATAATAATAATAATAATAATAATAATAATAATAATAAAGCACTCTGACTTCAGATCCATTAATTGCAACAGTACTGTGAATCCTTGAAGCAAAGTTATCTTTCAGTGTAGTTTACGAACAACAAATCCTCAAATGAATTTACGTTCATGCGAAAAAAAAAAAAAAAATGAAACATTTTGCTTCTTTGCTTTCTCAATTCTATAAACATAGATGTGAAGTTCTTTAAGAAGGTAACAGTTTCCGTAAGGATGAGTCGAGTAACGCCTCTTCTTTTTTCTTTATAACTAACTAACTAACTAATTAAATGAATTCTGTTTCCTATGGAACGCGGAGATTCAAAGCCACATTTACAAAAGCTCTCCATTGAGCTCTGTCCTTAACTAATTGCACCCAGCTTCTACTTTGTACTCCTATTTCTGTGAGATTCATCTTAATATTGTACTTCCACATGCGCTTAGGTCTTCCTAATGGTCTCTTCCCGATTGGCTTTAAAGATAACACTTTCGATCCTGGCCTAATCTAACCTGGTTTATTCCAGTATCCTGGGTCATTTGGACCTTTTTTAAAAATTATAGCACATTGCTAAATAATGATAGATGCACTAAAACCATTGCAAACATATTTTTTTATTATTTTAGTTTTATTACGTATATATAATTTGGTGATGTAAGAAGGGGTAGTTTAATACACTGCAATTTGAAATATGTGCTTTCTGAACAATCGATAAGAAATACAAGAGAAAACTAACGCTCCCGCTGCGTGTGAAGTGCAAGTAGTGACAATGGTGTACAATAAGGAGCGGAAAATATGCGGGAACTGTCCCCTGAGTTCTGTTAATGTGAAGCGACGATTCTGCATGATGCTTCGCCGAACAAAGTGTACAAGATCGTCTGTGATGACGGTTGGTCTCCTGCTGCCCTCCTCATCATGCACATTTTGACGTCCTGCTGCAAATTGTCTACACCAGCAACGCACCACATGTTTGCTCATGACGTTAGGTCCATAGACCTGGCACAGCTGACGATAGATTTCAATCGGCTCTATACTCTGTGCATTTATAAACTTTATCACTGCTCGCACTTCACACGCAGTCCATCTTCAACCACTACCATGGCGCTACTGAGAGCACTAGGGAAATTCCGCTGGAGCATGAGCCATGCTAGGACATTACTGTCTCACATACACGCGGTCGCTCTCGGATTCCTAGCTATGGGACGCGTGAAAATGTTACTTTCTGAATGCGCCTCGTACAAATATTTTGAGTTGATTGATTTTGAGTTTAACGTCCCTTTCAGCAGCGAGGCTATATGAGACGGGGCCTACTGGTTCACGTTGAATCCGAACCAAATCAGCTCCCGCCGGGCAAATATTTTTATAAGGGTGTTAACATGTGCTTACCTACTTTCTAAATTTCGAAATCAGGATCTAAATCTAAATAATCAATTTCACCTTACGAGCCAGAATCTAAGCTGTACTCTTGTAAAATCTTTGATATTTCTTCTACATTTATTTCACTTGCTTCAAACAAGGAACTTTTGTCAAAATGAAATAGTTTTCGGTACAAAATATTCCACTATTTTATCGAACGTTCTGCAATCAACTCAGAAAGTTGATCACAACAATCAACCTGTGACAGTTCGTTTATACTTCGATAGATGTCACGTGAATAGTGTTTCTATCTTCGTTTAACAAAGTAACAAATGAAGGAAGCATATCGCGTGCCTGTCTTTTCGACTTCCGAGATCGTGTGCATAGAGTTGTGAGTAGTCTAATTTTAGTGTTCGTAATTGCGATGGAAAAAATAATGAAACCACGAGCAAAAAATTTTTTTTTTCGAATACGAGTGGAAAAATACAGACATTATTGAGTGTAACTAGACTGACTTGGATGAACGAAATTTAAACTCTCAAATTCGGCCATTCAAGCTTAAACCAAGTTTATCCACCATTTGACCGAGACTTAACCTTGAACGCTTTTGGTGAAACAGATATTTTCACCGAACTTGGTTATGGCACTCAACAGTTGAACTTCGTTGGTGCCCACGGTCATAAGTCTCAGTAAGTATTTAATACGGTCAACAACCGACTGCATAAGGTGCATAGAGACTGTTACGTAAAAAACTAGTTAGATTCGAGCTCCGGCGTATTCGAATAAACATACAACCCGAGTCTGACTCGGGCTTGGATCGAAAATGTTAATATCTTGACAGCAGTTCTACTTTATTCCATTCTCGCTACATGACCTGCCCACCTGAACTTCCTAGCCTTAATGACTCTAACAATGTTAGGTAAATGGTATAAATTATGTTAATCGTTATGAAGTTTCCGCCATTCACCATTGTCATCCCTCTTGGGTCCGAATATTCGCCACAGGATTTTGTTCTCGAATACTTTCAGTCTGCGTTTTTCCCTCAAAGTAAGTGGCCAAGTTTCGCAGCCATACAGCATAAGAGGCATAATGGTCGTTTTATATATTTCAAGCTTCAACTTTTTGACAGAATTCGCGAAGAGTTTCATCGATGTCGATAGTATTGTTTGATATTTTAACGTATCCATTACTTGGAGAATTGCGATCACGGTGCATTTTCATGTATACAGTTTTTTTCTGTATTTATTTCTAAGTCCATGTTCCTGCAGGCGTTTAATAAAACCTCTGCATTTCTTTCACTTGTCCTCACAATATCTCGTATCAAATTGACATTATCACCATAAGCCATAACCTGGTGAGTGCCATTTAGCTCTAAGGCCTGGTTATAGTGTTACCATGAGACGAGACTTCAAGCTGTCTCGTGCAAAGCATATCTCCTCTCAAAAAATATACTCGTTTCGAAGGGTTGTATCCCGTCTCCTCTCATTTGTCGCCTCTTGTCTCGTAAAATGTTGCAGCATATCATGGGAACGAAAGTAAAATGTAGCAGACTGCACCATGCTGATCAAAATACAACAAAGTTATTACCCAGAACACACAAGTTAAGAAATGTCATGTTAGCTTTGCCTTGGGTACCTCTGGTGCGTGCGGTAGTCGGTTCGATTTCGGTTAGTGCCATAAGTGGTGGACAAACATCGTATGTATAGGGATGGCCAAAATTTTCCGGAATCCGTATTCCAGAAAATTTGTTTTCCGGAATCGGAAATTTTACTTTCCGGATTTCGGAAAACATCCGATGTCGGGAAAGTTCCGAAATTCAGAAAAAATCCGGAATTTAGAAAAGTCCGAAATGCGAAAAAATCCTGATTTTTTTCGAAAAATGGATTTTTACCGATTTTACTTTCCGGATTCCGGAAAGTAAAAATTCCGGAGTTGGTTATCCCTAATCAAGTGTGTGTGATTTCTGGGAGTTGACTCGTATTTTACCACTTTCTTGAAACGATGTTTTGTCTGAAAGTTGTTCAAAATTTTGTGCTTGTTTCAAAGAAAGCGAAATGAAACATTTTTCTACGTAAAATTTTGCTACCCCTGTAGCGGTATTTTCGGGATGCCCATTTTCAAAAATTGTATAGCTTCATTCCGCATATCTCATTTAATAATTCACTTTAGTTTAGAACCTTTATTTATCGTTCCCTTTGAGTTACAACACACGAAAAGTTCCGAAAACCCTCTAAACCACGATAATTTCGACTTCCAAGTAGATCTTAAAAGTGCCGAACGGTATAAGCTATCAAAAAGTGGTTTCTCTTAAAGTTGTTCACAATTTAGAACTTGTTTGAATGGGAACAAAATCAACCCCTGTTGCCATTTAAAACTTTGAACTCGGCCTCCTATAGAGGTATTTCCGAGGTGCAAAAGCATTACCGTGTGATTCCGCAAATAATATATATATATATATATATATATATATGCATGCACTAGAATGTAGGGGGAAGGAAGGGTAAGTGCTTCAGACGGCAGGTTTAGGTTGCCGAAAAAATTAAAAAATAAAAGCTATCACGAAGTAAAATCGCGAATTTAATTGAAATAGTCTAGGCCTTGCCTAAACGTGTTCAAGATTTCAATGCCGACTCACTAAGACTTTTTTAAAAATGTTATTCCGTACAACCTACCTTTCCGTCTAAAACCGCGAGTCAAATCAGATAGGCAGGTCTACTACGGTACTGGAGTTAGTAATAGCACATAATAGTAAAGACGGTCTTAAGACAGGTTTAAAAGGCGACGTGACCTTCCTAATGTTCACCAATTGTTCCTAGGTCCTAATATTTATTATATTAGATATGATAATATAAAAATGTTTTTGACAGTGGAAGTAAGAAAATAGAACATGGCTAATTACAATTACGACTGTATTTACTGTTATGATTCGACGCTAGAGCGATGTCATGACAGGCTCCAGAGACAATAACAGAACCGCGATGGAAGACAATGTTTAGGCCGTCGCGTCGGTGGGTCATGTATTTTGAGTAAAAAAAAAAAAAAAAAAAAAAAACTATGAAAATTGTGGTGAAAGGTAAGATGAATTGTGCTTCTTAGTTGACCAATGAAAAAGTAATTAAATCATGGTATAAGTCGTGAGAGTAACATTGTGTTTAGTGTTAAGCAACATTTTTTTTCTTTTATCTCTATACTGTTTCAATCAAGTGTTCTTTCCAAGTAGGTAAGACGCTCGACTTCTAACTGAGTAGGGGGCCGCGGTGGCTCAGTGGTAGAGCGTTCACCTCTGGTGCTAGGGGTCTCGGGTTCAAACCCTGCTCCCGCCAAGTGAACTTTGTGGTGGACAAACCCCGTGTGCGTGGGTTTTCTCGGGGTTCTCCCGTTTCCTCCCACTTTCTTCATTCCACCATTTCATTCATTACTCATTATCACCGTCTCCTTTAGCCTAACCGGCATTACCGTGGGACGTAAAACTCAAAATTTCATTTCATTTCATTTCTAACTGAGTAATCCATGTTCAAATCTCACTGTAGCTAATTGTTTTTCTCCCACTACCGGAATCAACACCATGTTTTCTGTTGATTTAACAAAAGATGGGTCACCACATTGTGTTGGATCACTATTTCTTTTACTGTGCAGGACATACTTTGTAAAAAGTAAGATTAGGGACACATACAAAAGCCATCCAGGGCACAGGTTCGAGTTCACAAGTATGTGAAGAAATTTTATTTCCTCACTCCCAATTAAATTAGGTTTAAGCCATCTGGACTATTGACAATAAAATGCAATTGAACCAAAAGTTATATTTCAACTATATATGTTCCACTTAAATTATCATAGTGAGCACTAGAAGCAGCCGAAAAATTAAACATAAGGAAATAATTTAATAAAAACAAGCTGACAAAGCTATCACACTTAACTTTATTTTTTAAAAACACACACAGAGCAACCGTAACGGTTTCAATGTTTTGACATCTTAATGTATGGTCCGAGGAAGACAATCTTAGAACATCGAAACAATTACGTTTGCTGTGTGTGTGTGTGTTTTCTAAATTCAAAAACTGAATTTGTATTTTCGAGACACGAGACGGGACAAAAAACTGTCTCATCCCAAAGGATTCTGTCTCGTCTCATTGCAACACTACCTGGTTACTATCTTTAATTTTCCTTATAGCATATTCCTGAATAAAATTTAATAATAATTTCGACAGTGCATCTCCTTGTTTTAGTCTATTCTGTATGTGAAAGCTCGTGGACAAGTATTTTCCTACTTAGACTTTACTTTGAGATTGGTTGGTTAGATTTGAGCCTTGTGTCCCTTTCATAACAGAAGCTATATGAGACGTAAACCTATAGCAAGGGCGAATCCAAAAGGGGGGGCGATCGCCCCCTCCCAGAATAGGAAACTTTCTTATTTTATATATAGCTAAATAAAACCCATCTCAGAGTTTGGAGCTCTTAAAACTAGCTCTAAGTAGCAGCATTACAACCCACAGCCCCCCCGAGATGTCCGTCCTGGATCCGCCTCTGACCTATAGCTTAAAGTTGGACAAGAACCACTTGAGCTCCGACTAGGAATCGAACCAGAATCTCGAGCAATTTCATGATATAATTTTTTAACATTTTTATCTCAATTCATTGATCATTTCCACTTTCCTTCAACATCTTTTTTCCTTTCCAGATGAGATCTCTTGCTTCTTACACTAAGTATGGTTTGAAATTCAAATACAAGCAAGTTAAACATTTCAATGTCTTATGCCTGGAATCGAACCAGGACTTCCGAATTGTAAGTCAGGCGCTCTAGAGATTCTCACACAAGTAACTTTACAGTGCTTAAAATCTGTTACATATATTCAGCCGCGGATCCAGGATATGCTCAAGGGAGGGGCTAAGCCATAGTTTTCAATTTCATCCAGTGTAAAGAAAGTAGGATTGAAGTCCATTTTATCCTGTGTATACATGAGCGTCAAGGGGGCTATAGCCCCTATAGCCCTTCTCGTGGATCCGCACCTGCATATATTCATTCCAACTCAAATCCCTTTACGGATTCAATCTTGTAAGTTATTATGACTAAAAAAAAGAACATTTGATTTTTTCGAAAAATATGTTCATACATTGTAAGAGGTTTAGCTTCCAATCATTCACTGTAGCCTAAGTTGTATCTCGTTTGTGAAGCAAAGAATTAACACAAAAGTAAAAAAAAAAAAAAAAAAAAAAAAGAGAGAGAGAGAGAGAGAAAGAGAGTGAGCATGACGAAAACTCGAGTGGTTTCGAATCATACGGTAACAATAATTTATTTCTGTTGTAATTATTGTGCCATCTTCTAACTTCACCCCGAGACTGAGAACATTTTTGAGCAACTATTTGGCATTTCATTTCCTTTCAAGTTTGGCTAGGAAGAAATGTTTTATAAATTGCAAATCTAAAATGCACTAGATGAAAACAAATTACTATTAGTTCAAAAGCCAGACGGGAAGCATGGTTTTTGCGAAAGAACTATTGTCAGCGTTTGCCAAACGATGAAACAAAGGTAACGAAATGAAATGAAATATTTGAGTTTTACGTCCCATGGTTATGCCGGGGATGCTAAAAGAAACGGTTATGATGAGAGAATGAATAAAATAGTGGAATGAAATGGTAGTATTGTCTTTGTTCAGTTCTCAAAGCACCGCCCCGGGTGTCACTATCTAGTTACAACACTGCAGGGCCCTTCGCACACTACGACACTTCGTGTACCGAAAACGATCGACAATTTTTTTTTTCTGTGGCAGGCTTGTCGCGAGGTAATGAATTCCCATTTGTTACAATGGGTGTTGCGCGGGATCTTCACACACTACGCGACAAAAGTGACACTGTCGCAGGCTTGTCGCGGGAATGTACCATCTGACACAAGCTAAGACCTTCGCATACTACGCGACTTCGTGGGTCGAAGACACGCCACAGCGCTACAATTTATCATTTCAGCATCCAGATACTCATTCTGAAAGATGAGCTCAATTGAAGCTTTCGATACAGACGCTTTCATTTCAGAAATTTAGGCACAACCTAGTATACGGGACTACAGCAGAGATTCCTATAGCAACAGAATTGAAGCATGTTGCCATTTTGTTCTTTCTTACATTTTCCAAAATTCGGTAGCAAGCCAATGAACTGTTTGGTGGAAATTGCAACATAAAATTACACTGTTTATTGCTTCATTTTACCATTTTAAGTGAAGTAAAGTGAAGTGAAGTGATTTTAAAAATAGCACATATGATCAGATATTCCCAAATATATCACATTCATAAACTGCAATCCCCAGTGATTCTCAACCTAATTCCTATCACGATCCCCATTTTATCACATCCTTTTGCCAGCGACCCCCTTATAATTTCTGGGTTGTAATAAGCTTGTGTGGGATGTTTACTATACCTATTGCGGAGATCTCACGATATCCATCTATTTCTATAATAGTAGTATACATTTCTTATATATAGTGGATACAGTAAGAGTAATATATTCCCTACGATAAAAGTGCTGGTTGAAGATAGATATTAAACCCTATTGAAGAAGTCAGGAAAGTGGTTGATCTAAGTCCACACTTTCTTGACCAACTAATAGAATTATCGTGCCGCAAGTCCTTGCAACTGGGTTTCTGTACGAAGACTTGGACAAGTTCTGTCTAAAGAGGAGAGAAGAATATCGTGGTCTGGTATCTGATGCTTTAAATGTAATAATTCCGTACACCGTATCTGTGCGAAAGTGATTTTTTTCTTCCATGGTAAGCATTAAAACAAAGATACGAAATCGCTTATCAGTTGATGACTTGATAATGTGCGTCACGAAGACTGAACCAGATATTGCAACACTAGTGAAATCACACAATGCTCAGGTATCCCATTAGCTCTCAATTTTAATTGTATATTAATATGCAGGTTTTGTTGCATTTGTATTCTTCTGGTATTTCAATATGCAGTTTTTATTAGTTTCATACCGTACCCCTTTCATTTAAATTGATTTTTAAATAACTCTGCATCTGTTGAAAGTGTTTAGTAGACCTGTTGTTGTTGTTCTTAACAGAATGTGTAAAACTAAAAAGATACCTATAAAAAAAATCCAATTTTTGGTATTAGATTCTAATTATATTTCTCTCTTCCGCTTATCTTCACGACCCTCAGGTTGAGAAACACTTCCCCAGACCAATATAGAATTTTATAACATTTCGTTATTTTTTATACGTTCTGTGTGTATTTAATATGTATACTGTACGAAAATATGAAAAATAATGTTTTATAAGCACTTAGCCATGTCTCGCGACACTCCATAATAAAAACTATAAGGAGAGGCCGCGAGGCATGAAGTTAGTGGCGAATTTAGGAATATACTGACTAAGCCCCTGATTTAATCCGCGACTCAAGGGGGATCGCCAACTCCAGGCTACATAGTACGTGCTCCTTATCAGTGGAGTAACTAGCTTCACTGAGCCCTGGATCGATCGATCATCGATTTACTCATGCCCGCCCCTGCCCCGCGCATTTCAGCTGCTGCGTTATATATATATATATATATATATATATATATATATATATATATATATATATATATATGTGTGTGTGTGTGTGTGTGTGTGTGTGTGTGTGTAATTTATTCGGAACTTTACCACACACACAGATTACTCCAGTGAGTAATAGTTTAATTTAATGTTTCGTAGACAGTGGGTTCAATATAATGAATTAGCCAGGGGGAGGGTCCTTTAGTCTGGACCCCCCCCCAAATTGTTAAAAGCTGTTAAAATAAAGCCTTAAATTGCGTTTTAAGTTTTAATACGCCTAAAAAGTTTCTAGGAGAGAACACCCGTACCCTCGAAACTTTTAAGAGTCACTACAATAAAACCTAAAATTGCGTTTCTAATTTTCACATTGCGAGAAAATTTTCATGGAGGACTCCCGCACCCCCTCCGAAACCTGACTACATGAGTTATGCCTTCCATTGGGCATGAGTACTTTTATTACGCCATTCTTTCATTATCGTTAATAATTGATTTTTCAACTTTAGCTTCGATTCACAGGTATCTACTGTAGAAGTGAAATGTAAAATATTATTGTGCTATCATATGATTTTATACCCTGCTAGTACGGAAGTAATTGCACCTGTCTCACTACTGTTACTCAACTTTGCCTGTTGCTGATAAGACGTAGGTAGGAATTTGGGAGCGCTCAATCGAATCGTTCTACGAGAGGTAGTTCGTAGGCCCTAATCTCGTGTTATTTTGCCTTGCTTGCTTGCTGCTGTGTTGTCTTGCCCTCAGGCGATCGAGCGGGATGTTTCGAATGTTGTGTTTACCACTACCAAGAGAAAAGAAACAGATATCAGTTACACGAAGGGAACAAAATAAAAAATACTATACCTTGTATATCCTTTAGAGTTAGTATTGGACAGACAGCTAGTACATGAAAAATCACGCGAGGAGGTACAAATTGTTTCACCCCTACGTCTGGTGCGGGTCGGCCGGGAATGTAAGAAAAACTTAGTCTTCCGCGTCAAACCGGCGCTTTTGGCTACAGTGAGCTCCTGAATTTTTGAAAAAAGAACCAAAATTTACATCATAAAGTAAAAGAAAAAAACTAACGGGTTTTGGTGTGGAAGGATGCACAAAACTAAAAACCGGTCCATAAGACAAGATTTTCGAGGCCTTTAGCCCCATAAGATAAGATTCAAAATTCGAAAAAGAACCAAAATTTATGGCATAAGTTCCAAGAAAATTTATTTCGCCGTCTTGTTCCTTTCCATATGCCAAACAACAAAAAACTTCATAAGACGAAAAACTTATGGGCCAAATCCCCTTAAGACAAGCTTGTTTGAAAAAAGGGATAAAAATTACGTCATAAGTTACAAGAAAAACTTAAGGGTTTAGTGTGGAAGCATATCGTAATTTAAATAAAAACTGATGACAAGTTGCGATGTCATATTCATCATTTCTACTGGTATCTTCCATATTGCGCATGATCTCATGGGCACGTATACTTTGGCCCTATGTTTAAAATTAAAGTGTACTCTTGCTCTCACTAAAATACTGCCACCTTATCAGTAAGCCTCCCTTGATATCTTACAAAGGGAGTGTGTAAAGAGAAGTTTGCGATGATTTGACTGTATTTACTGTACAGTATGGTTGGAACGACAAAACATATTGTACTTAAAAATGATATGACTACTTAAAATATTATCAAAACATACTGTACTTAGTAACATTGTTACAATGGTAAAATCCGACCTTCTCTATTGTGAGAATTCGAAGGAAATTTTAAAACTGATTTTTCTATTTTAACTTTCATCTTAAATACATGCAAAATACAAAAAGACGAGTATGCAAAATAGAAAAAGACGAGTATACAAAATAGAAAAAGACGAGTACTGTTATTTGCAGTAATGTACGTACGTTCAGCTGTAACACTTCATTGTAAAAAACGCGGATTCTTGGTGTGTTATGTGGGTGAGGATACTTGACACCCACATCATTATGTTATCTTTTGCTTCCCTGATGGTTTTATGTATGTGTTGCTTGATGTGGTCCTGTACTGCTTGTGCTGGTTTCTTCTGTACTGTTTCTGCTGTTGGTTCCTGTTATTTTTGTAGTATTGGCTATATTCTTTTAGGTTGTTCTTAATGGCTGGTCTTCCCGTTGCGCTTGTGCTGGTAAATAATTCTTTTATGCTGTAGCATTTCTGTCTGATGGGGTCTTTTAGGGAAATCCTCACTGGCAGTCCTATGTCCTTCTATGGTACAGGTTGCGCAGAAGGTCTTGTTAACAGGTTTATTGCATGACTTCTCATGCGTTTGTGCACATCTGAAACATACTCTTTGCAGGCACCGGTGACCATATCGGTAACAGTTTCAGCATGGATCCGGCCACACCTGCACTTTTGACTCTTCCACTTTGTAATGCGCACCTTTGATGCTTACTACATGACTTATCAAGAAGTGCATTGCTCTGGGTTAGTAGAGAAGAGGTGTAATAAATTGAGTGGTAGCACTTGAATGAATTCTTCTGATATTAGTGAATGCTATCTTCTGTTTACGGAGGTCATTCTTCATAGAGCTCAATTCCTTGAGACTGTATTCCTTTAATCACGCAAGTGAAAGTTGGATTCTATCGTTCCCTCTGAGTGGTCTTTTGCATTTGTGGCGCATTTGGGCCTGATAAGGCCCGGTTATCCGGTGATTGTGATTCATGTTTGGCTTTTCTCGACTTCAATGAAGCCGTCATCCTTATCTTCTACAGCAACTTCCTTGCTCTGAGACGGGCCAGTTTCTGGGTTGTTTAGGGTTTCTCTTCCTTTTGGTTCAGCACTCCGCACCGTTTTGAAGTAAATGTTCTGTTGAATTCTGCTAATTTCTCAGCGTAGGCCTGACTTTCGTTGAAGTTCTTCTTCTACTGATAATATTTTTTTTCGGGGTTTTCGTTTCTCCCCTGTGTTCGGTTTCTCAGTGTGTGTGTGTTTTGATCTCTCACCTGTGAAGTTTCTTCCTGTGTGAGTCTAGGTAGCTGGCTCTAAACAGAACCAATTTATTCTTTCTCCTCTTCTTCTTCGGAGCTCTCTATTTCTTCTTCGTTGTCAAACGCCATGCGTGAAGCAAATTCGTCCTCCTCGAAGATATGTAGAAATATTTCTCGAGCTTTTTGAGTCGGGAGTGTTATCATGTAATTTCTTTTTCTGAGATGTATTACTTCCATCTGTGATGCGCCCTTCTTCTTCTTTATGTACCTCATGATATCCTCGTCCAACCTAAATCTAGAGCCGACGTTGTATATCCCTACAGGTAACGACTGCGTTCTCTCTGTTCGGTTTCTTGGTCAGCTGCGAGGCATTCATCTGGTTCTGGATCTATGGAATATATTCTTGGGACACTGAATTGATTACATAAAGTCGCTTCTCGCTATCTATTACCATTATTACTCTATAGCAATCAAAGTTAAAAAAATTGAAGTGATTGATTTCTGCCACTTCTGGTTTTGGTAGGGAGATTAGAGTCGATATGGAATGTATTCTTGGAACATTTAATTGATTACAGAAAACTGCGTCTCGCCATCTGCGACCGCCTTTAATCTGTAGCGATCAATGCTAAAACCGAAAGTGGTTGATTCTTGCCACTTTCGGTTTAATTAGAGGTTTAAGAGAGAATGTGGCACTTACTCCTACAACGCTAAATCAATTCCCACAAACAGCTGCTCGCAATCTCTTACAGTTTATGCTCTATTAGATTAAATTGAAACAGGAAGTTGTAGTGAGTTTCTTCCACTTCTGGCTTTGGTAGAGCGTTAGGAATGAAGATAAAAGTTATTCCTGAAATGCTTAATCAATTGCCGAAAACCGCTTGAAGTTATCGTTTTTACCGTATATCTATTACCGTTTTTTATTTATAGTGATCGTTAAAACCGGAAATGACTCATTTCTACCAATTCCGGTGGACGGATCAAGTTCATTAACGAACTGTCACGAGATAATCACTGTATGTATCGATTTGCAAAATAGAATTACGAATTCGTATCCATTCAAAAGTTATCGTGCGGAGTAAGGGATGGACAGACGGAACTAACATTACAATAGAGGAATTTCGGGTATTATGAAATAGTCGGATAATAT
The DNA here is from genome assembly GCF_964235325.1 of Thermobia domestica. Taxonomy (NCBI): domain Eukaryota; kingdom Metazoa; phylum Arthropoda; class Insecta; order Zygentoma; family Lepismatidae; genus Thermobia; species Thermobia domestica. The sequence goes on from NC_137465.1 coordinate 86,821,442, forward strand.
GGAATACCTCATTATCTCACCTGTGATGTTTTGCTTGCAAGCAGAGAGGAACGAAACTACTACCTCACATTCCCATGATACTCTACAGTCAATCTCCTTGTTATTGTGACATTCCCCTAACAGCACAATCACATAGCAGGCATATGCCTATCATGCTCCCTCAGGTACATGGGAATGTGTCCAGTATGTGCCTTACATTCCTTTGAGAGAGAAATCACATGGATGGCAAGTGATAGTCACAGTCTATGTCCGCCCCTAGCCACATACCTGACATGTACCTGGGGAACGTGCCTAGTATGTTCCCCATGCCGTAAGCGTCAATGAACCACAAAATTACTCCCCCAAAATATGTTAAATCCCCTTTATGCGTAATGCATTTACATTAAGGTGAGTCTAAAAAACACTTTAAACAAGTAAAAGAAATGTACTTCAGGGTGGGCACGAATCACTGACCTTTGGATTACTAGCCGCGTGATTTACCGACTTGGCCACGGAGGCGATGGAGACAATGTCCCTTGTAGAGGGATGAATTGTTGAGGTCTTTTGAATTTTGCTAATCAGAGTGCTCCTTTGACCACTTGTATTCGACGATAACCGTTTGGAATCAGATAAAATCTACTCGCTATGTAATTTTATAACAAAATGATGAGTGTCTATTTATATTTTATTTCATGGTTCTTTCATATTCACTTCCAAAGGATCGACAACAGTTGCCATCTAATAAAGTAAATGCGTTTGTTTGCTTCTAGTACACAATCGCTTAGAAAAAGAAGCAACAAATGCTGTTAGAGTATCTGAAACAGTATGTATCTAAAGAACGTACCTAGAACATGACAGATATATGTCCCAAGTCACGACATATAAAAACAAATGACTGTTAGAGTGCGAAACTGAGCCAGGTATATAAATGCTATATTTGTGGTACAGTCCGCAGCAAAAAAAAAAAAAAACCTGCAACATAAGCATGTAAGTTTATAGTGAAACTTCGCCTAACAGCCCAGGGAACCAGCATAATCCCTTAGTGGCACAAATCACGCCAGGAGAGACCTTGGCGTCCTCCCCTGCACATTTATTTTGGAACAAAAGACTTCATCGTTTCACAATAAACTTACATGCTCATGTTGCAGTTTTTTTGCTCCGGACTGTACATATTTGCAAATATGAATTAGGTGTAACAAGTACCTAAAACTATAGGTAACTGAAGTACATACTTAGCACATGAATATCATATGCTAAAAAGTAGCTAAAAAGTAGTAATAGTCGAGTACCTAAAAAGTATCTGGGACACCTAAATGACACATGCCTAGCACATTTAAGATGACAACAATGCTAAGAGTATTTTTTATTACAGGAAATTTTCTGATGATACAAGGGGTGAGCTTGGGTCCAGCGTTCATCATGTTTAATATGAGCACACAATGGCTGTGCCGATCCAGAAGTAGAGTATTATATTTGTGACTTTTGCAAGTAATCACATTCAGTTATGGCTTGGTATTAAGAATTTTCATATATTGTCACTGTATTCATTGTATTTTCAACAGAAAACTCATTTCTTTTTTATATAGCATTTGTATTCCATATTACCCGACTATTTCATATTACCCTCCAAAGTGGTTTCTTTACAAATTATAAGTTTTGCCCACCCCTGTACCGAAACTTTTTTTTATCAAGATACGCATAAATAAACCAAATATGTAAGGCGTATATTTGTTTTCCTTTTTGTTTTAATATGCAATTCTTAACTGAGTTACAAGCGAAACAAAAATGGTATTCGATGATACCCCGAACTTCCTCTATTATAAGTCCACTTTGTGATAATAATAATAATAATAATAATAATAATAATAATAATAATAATAATAATAATAATAATAATAATTCTGTAGTATTACTCTGGAGAATTTAATATGTATAGCTATATCTTTTCCTTCTCAGCTTCCAAAAAGTCAAGCTGAAATGGCCCTCTTGCAGGGTGCGTGGCCAGTGATGCTGAAGATGTTTCAGCAGTCCAAATGCGCAAAACTCGATTGGAGTGGCATCTGGGCTTTTCACAGGATGCTTTCGAAAATAATAACATTAATTTTCAGTTTCTCTGCCACGTCCTGATAAAACCGTAGTGACGTTCTGGCGATATGACTCGAAGTCTTGTCCATATGGATCATCACCTGGCTCGCGTCCATTCCATACAATTGTGGAATGTGAGCTATCTCAGATAGATAGGTGTATCTGGCATTCACCTTCACGTCTTTGTTCACCTTGCGTATCATCAACTTATCCTCATATCTGAATTCCGTAACAACCATAATGCCAAGAGCAAAACTTTACCTGCACTGACGAATGAAGTTGCTGTATTATCTGTCAGGAAAGTAAATGTACACCTGTTTTTCGAGTCTGGCATTCCTGCTCTCCATCCGTGGAGAGTATGAGAATTAAATCAATCAAATGTTTACTGAGGAGCAAAAAGAAAAGTTTAATCTGAATAAGACATTGCAGAGGGTCACAAGCTGTGAATACGAATAGTGCATAGTTAAAATAAATAACGACACCGAAAGAGAAAGCCAGAAACAGCTGTTAAACTTAGGAAAATGAGTAAAATTTGTTGAAGTGGGAACATAAAACAAAAACACAACAAATACGCCGAAAACTAAATCTTCACCATGCCTGATCTTAGTGTAGTGGTTAAGGTGCTGGCTTACAAATGCAAAGATCGCCAGTTCGAATCTTCGATGAGGACATTTTTAAAATGTTTTTGTTTATAATACATGCAGCTCATGAGAGATGGTAAAAGAGGTCGTATTTAGTCTTTCGTAGCAATTATTATTGGTAAGGTTTAGTACTTATAATACTTTTGTCTTTGCGTATTGCTTTTATTCATTTCTTCATTTCAAAACAGAAAAATATCCGAACAAATGTCACCAAAATTCCTCATATTTTGAATGTAAACGCCATTTGCATTTAGTAAAGAATAAAAATTGAACGTTCCGATGTAGCTGCAAAAAGTAAAAAGAAAAACATGGAAGTAGACCATACTCATGGTTATTAAAAATACAATTTCTACATGCCTTACACCTCCCGACCACGTTTCTACGTTAGCAAGTAAGAGGTTTGTGTTAAGGTTAGGCTGGTCAATACGTTTTGCAAAGGGGCCCGGTTTAGCGAGAAGGGAGCAAAACACTTTTTCTCTCTCCCTCTGTGTGTCTGTTTATCTATCTATCTGTATATATATAACACTATTTGTGAATGCCATAACCACCCTAATTTTCAGCGGATTGAGATGAAACTTGGCACAAACATTAATTGTTGAAATATCTTCAGTTCGTTAACCAGAATAATCAGACGAAAGTGTTCAAAATGGCGGTCCTTTAAACTCTTAAAAACTTCCAAGGGAACCAAATTTTGCCCATAAATAGGTATTCAGAAAGTTTGAATAACTTTTCCGCTTTTACTGAAATATTTGTGTGCAGAGACTTATTGAAATATTGGACCCGATAAATCGCATAAAGAATGTTCACGCCCTTTTCGCTACGGTCAGGCTTTTTTTTTCTTTGCAGGAGGGGGTTATTTTCGTATCGGAACAAGATGATTGTTAGTGATCATATGAAATTACACATTGAAAGTGAAGCGTGTTATTTGAAAGAATAATATAATAAATGTGCTTTCCTCTAACACAGAGAACTGTAAATCATGTAATTCGAGTTCGGGAGCCTGAATGGCGAGGAGTGTTATTTGATTTGCTTTTTAGTAACACATTACATTGCAAATAAAGGTAGGCAACATTAGTGGTAAGTAAAGCAATAATAATAATAATAATGGTAATAATAATAATAATAATAATAATAATAATAATAATAATAATAATAATAATAATAGGTGTTGTTTGTGGCAAGGCAATATCTTCCTCAATTCTTCTTCAAACGTAATAATTGTAACGCCATATCACCCTTACAAACAAAATATTAACAATTTATATCGAGAGAACGGGAAACTGTTGAGTGATGGGAGCAACGTTGAACAGTATGCACTCATAGTACTCAGAAAAATAAGCGATTTCAATGAAAATTGAACGAAGAGTCATTGCCGTGGGTAGTCATGGAGCCAAGCAGAGCCCTCTTTAGGCAAAATGTCGATAACTTATATCGTGAGAACAGGAGGTGATAGTGAGATGGGACCAACGTTGGACACCGTGGACTCATAAGGCGCATCGAAAAAATTAGGGGGGGGTCGGGCACCAGCCAGCCTTATTTATTTCCACATAATAATATAAAATTATATTGTCGAAATACACACACGACTTAGCTAGTAATATTTCATATTATTATTATTATTATTATTATTATTATTATTATTATTATTATTATTATTATTATTATTATCATCGACAGCGTCTTTTCATTACGTGTGCATGTTTGACATGAAGCCAAAGAGAAGATCCATCATTCGTAGAAAGAATAAGAATAGCCAGTTACTTTAATTGTGAACGACGGCGAAAAATACGAAAAGAGTGACCTGAGCGAAAAGAAACAATACTCTCTCTCAATTGGATAAAATATCAAGCCGAGATAGATTCGAACTCGCATGGACGGTGCGAACTGCCTGTTCATTGTCCACTTTTTTTTTAAGCTGACTCACCGAACGTGTTTCAGTAACTTACTTATTGCTAATTTTACTTGCTTCACTCGTTTAACTTGCTTTTTCTAATAACTTATAACGACATGGACACTAACACAGAAACATCGAGGACAGTTAAAAATCATAGATGCTCTCCCGCCGGGAATCGAACCCGGGACACCATACACCAAAGGCGCACGTGCTAGCCACTAGACCAGCGGGCAGGGCACTGCTCACTTTCTGTGTCGTTAGGGATTACGACCACTGTATTGCAAGCTATCACTTCTGTGGGTTGTATACTATGATCACATGTTTCTTCTTTGCTGGAAGAGTTAAACCTACATTCTATGTAATACATGAGGTATTTAGACCTACATCATCTTCATATAATGTAATAAAAGGGCCATGCTGGGAATAAGAAAAAGAACATTCCTTGGACAAAACGGAAACTATTGGCATTAGAAATATTTATTTACCAGGCATGCGCAGTAGTATATTTCAGAATAGTTACTGTTTAGTTCAGTAAACGAAGAAAGGGGTATAAAAAAGCAAATATGTCGAGTCAACGAGATCGACCAGAGTTGACAGAGGCGAAAGCAGATGTGTAGTAATACAACAACTTCGTTAAATTGATAATTGGTTCTTTATTCTGTAGTGGATCGTATCACAACTTTACGGGAGAGCAGAGAAAGACTTACTAACGCTGTTATATAGTAAGCTTTAGTATCACGATCATACAGACACAAATGGATGTAACTTTGAGTACTACAACTTGGATTTAACGAAAGCCGTTTAGATTTTCAGTGGTTTGCATGGTTGTATAAGACACAAAAAGTTAAGACACAATACAATTCTTCATACCTCAGCTTCCAGTACATGCAATTTCTGGATAGATACTGAAACTGCTGTCGGATTTTAATACATGACGCATTGCAGGATACAAAATGCTTTGCATTACTTGTTTGTTTGTAGACAGCTACTAGCTTAGTTTTCTGAAAGGTTGTGTATAAACTAGAGATAGCCGATTCCGGAATTATTACTTTCCGGACTCCCAAAGGTAAAACCGGACAAATTCCGGAATTCGGAAAATTCCGATTTTGGAATAATTCCGGAATTCGGAAAAATCCGGAATTTAGAGATTTGATTTTGTTAACATTCCGGAATTCGGAAAAATCCGGATTTTTTCGAAATCCGGAGTTTTTCTCAATTCCGGAATTTTCTAAATTCCGGAATTCTTCTGAATTATGGAGTTTAACTGAATTCCATAATTTTCCGAAATCCGGAAAATGAAAGTTCCGCTTCCAAAAAATGAATTTATTTTGGTTAATATGAATCGTGGTGGAAATACGTCTTTGACCAGGTAATGGCGACTCCTTTGAAAGAAGAGCTCCTCCGTGGCTAAGCGGTTAGCATACGCGCCTTTGGCGCGGGAGACCCGGGTTCGATTCCCGGCGGGAGCTCATGTGGTTCGGATTCCACGTTAATCAGTAGGTCCACGTCTCATATAGCCTCGCTGCTGAACGAGACGTAAAACTCAAAATCAATCAATTAATCAATCCTTTGAAAGAAATAGAGTATGAGAATTCAATCTGTCATATTTGTAGTTTCGTGTGGAGAAAATATAAACTTGTGAACCAACGGTTTAAGGAAAACTCAAGTTATTAATGTAAACTTTTCGGACATCATAAAAGAAATACGAAAGACATTTTGAATCGAAAAAATATACAAGTTTGCAAGCGGAGACAAAGAAACCTAACGTAACCAGACTAAAGACGAATCGTTTACCGCGTAGCGATCAAGGTCAAGCTGTTTTCAAGGGCGAGTTTCGCGTTGAGTCGAGTTTGATAATGGCTCGCTCGCTCGTTCAGCTCGTTTTAACTCTTTTTTTAAATAATGGCCTGATTAGACTGGAAAGCGAAAGCCATGAGAAATGTAAGCACTAATGTGGAATAATTTTTAGTGCTGCTCACGACAGGGGTGCGTCTCGTCTCGAAATTTTAGTGCATCTCGTGGGGCAATTTTTGTGTATCTCGTCTCGTCTAAATAACGAGAAGACAAGGGTTTTTTTATTATTACAAGACAGCCTCAAATGTCGTAATCACCAATATAAGTATATACTGTTGTTCTTAAAATCAAGGCTGAGACCTGCACTGTCGAATTTTTGAGCCCAAGCAGAAGACCAACTCGGGTAGCTATATCTACCGGCTCGGCTCGTATCAACTGAGCGAACAGCTCGAGTCGGCTCGGTTGGGATGAGCCGATGACCCGAGCCGGCTCAGTTGGAACGAGCCATCGACTCAGCTCAATTGAGCCGATGGCTCGAGCTTTCTTGGTTGGGATAGGTCCCCTACTCGGCTCATGTGAACCGGTTCAAGCCAGCTAAGTTGAAATTAGTCCATCGGCACATTTCGATTCAGCTCAACTAAGCCGATGGCTCAAATCGGCTCGGTTGGGTGAGCTGTTGCTCGGCTAACTTCTTGGTTCGGTTCGATAGTGAATGAGCTGTAAGCCGAGCCGCTCGAGCCGTTGAGAAGCCTAAACCCGGTCCCAGCTGTTTTCAACATGTTTGGCTGAAGCCTATAACTTTTAACAATTTTTGGCTCGAGCCCGAAAACTTGCCCCTTCGGAACTCAAACCCAGAACGTGACCGATGTCCTTCCCTCCTGAAGACTTCTCGACGACCGAGATCGACAGTCAATTAGCTTTTACTATTCAGATACAAACCGTATATCTTTTAAAGATTATACACGGTGTTGATATAATAATAATAATAATAATAATAATAATATTAATAATAATAATAATAATAATAATAATAATAATAATAATAATATGAAATATTACTAGCTAAGTCGTGTGTGTATTTCGACAATATAATTTTATATTATTATGTGGAAATAAGTAAGGCTGGCTGGTGCCCGCACCTCCCCTAATTTTTTCGATACGCCTTATGGGTCCACGGTGTCCAACGTTGGTCCCATCTCACTATCACCTCCTGTTCTCACGATATAAGTTATCGACATTTTGCCTAAAGAGGGCTCTGCTTGGCTCCACGGCAATGACTCTTCGTTCATTTTTCATTGAAATCGCTTATTTTTCTGAGTACTATGAGTGCATACTGTCCAACGTTGCTCCCATCACTCAACAGTTTCCCGTTCTCTCGATATAAATTGCTAATATTTTGTTTGTAAGGGAGATATGGCGTTACAATTGGAAGATATTGCCTTGCCACAAACAACACCTATTATTATTATTATTATTATTATTATTATTATTATTATTATTATTATTATTATTATTATTATTATTATTATTACCATTATTATTATTATTATTGCTTTACTTACCACTAATGTTGCCTACCTTTATTTGCAATGCAATGTGTTACTAAAAAGCAAATCACATAACACTCCTCGCCATTCAGGCTCCCGAACTCGAATTACATGATTTACAGTTCTCTGTGTTAGAGGAAAGCACATTTATTATATTATTCTTTCAAATAACACGCTTCACTTTCAATGTGTAATTTCATATCATCACTAACAATCATCTTGTTCCGATACGAAAATAACCCCCTCCTGCAAAGAAAAAAAAAAGCCTGACCGTAGCGAAAAGGGCATGAACATTCTTTATGCGATTTATCGGGTCCAATATTTCAATAAGTCTCTGCACACAAATATTTCAGTAAAAGCGGAAAAGTTATTCAAACTTTCTGAATACCTATTTATGGGCAAAATTTGGTTCCCTTGGAAGTTTTTAAGAGTTTAAAGGACCGCCATTTTGAACACTTTCGTCTGATTATTCTGGTTAACGAACTGAAGATATTTCAACAATTAATGTTTGTGCCAAGTTTCATCTCAATCCGCTGAAAATTAGGGTGGTTATGGCATTCACAAATAGTGTTATATATATACAGATAGATAGATAAACAGACACACAGAGGGAGAGAGAAAAAGTGTTTTTCTCCCTTCTCGCACCTGTGGTGCGTCAGAGCTAAACCGGGCCCCTTTGCAAAACGTATTGACCAGCCTAACCTAAACACAAACCTCTTACTTGCTAACGTAGAAACGTGGTCGGGAGGTGTAAGGCATGTAGAAATTGTATTTTTAATAACCATGAGTATGGTCTACTTCCATGTTTTTCTTTTTACTTTTTGCAGCTACATCGGAACGTTCAATTTTTATTCTTTACTAATTGCAAATGGCGTTTACATTCAAAATATGAGGAATTTTGGTGACATTTGTTCGAATATTTTTCCCTTTTGAAATGAAGAAATGAATAAAAGCAATACGCAAAGACAAAAAGTATTATATCAGTACTAAACCTTACCAATAATAATTGCTACGAAAGACTAAATACGACCTCTTTTACCATCTCTCATGAGCTGCATGTATTATAAACAAAAAAATTTTAAAAATGTCCTTACCGAAGATTCGAACTGGCGACCTTTGCATTTGTAAGCCAGCACCTCAACCACTACACCAAGATCATGGCATGGTGAACGTTCAGTTTTCGGCGTATTTTTTGTATTTATGTTTTATGTTCCCACTTCAACAATTTTTACTCTTTTTTCTAAGTTTAACAGCTGTTTTTGGCTTTCTCTTTCGGTGTCATTATTTATTTTAGCTATGCACTATTCGTATTCACAGCTTGTGTCCCTCTGCAATGTCTTATTCAGATTAAACTTTTCTTTTTGCCCCTCAGTAAACATTTGATTGATTTAATTCTCATACTCTCCACGGATGGAGAGCAGGAATGCCAGACTCGAAAAACAGGTGTACATTTACTTTCCTGACAGATAATACCTCTTACCGTCAATGTCACGGTGTGTGGTCACCGGAATGTGACCATCAGCAGTGAGATAGACTTATGATTATAGTGGCAACTTTCTTCCATTTGGAATCCGCCAGGTACTTGAAACTTGAATACGTACGAAAACTTAGCATGGAAAAAGGCCATTATGTAACCTCCCCATACTCGTTGATTTTCGGCGCCATTTGATAACACTCACACACCTACAAGGTCACACACAACACCACTCCCGCCAGCAGATCCATAGTTCCAGTATGATACGATAGTGCAGCACCGAATAAGTGAACGACCTACTGCATACATTTTTTTTAAATTTCATGGACGATGAGCTACTTTCTCACCAAATTTAGCTGAGATCCGACCAGTCTTACCGAGAAATAAAACACCACATACAGGCACACATACACCTGGTAGGAACCTATAAGCTCCCGTATACTTACACCTGCATCTAATAATACACATATGCAATCATTATCATATGCATTTTTATGCCGTTGTATATACATGAAAAGCTACTTTTCACTATATTTTATCGTTCTAGCTCTCAATATTTTACCATATGCAATAATAATGATATTACAAAATGCACTGAAACCTGTCATCAGCATAATCGAGCGGAACTCGCAAAAATTCCCGTCAAAGTCAGGTTTCCGCTTAACAGAGATAGATTTTTACTTTAAAAAATACGATTCAATTTCATGTCCTTCGATTATGGAAAGTAGTTTAGCTACCCATTCATTAAATATTTCACCATTTACATCATATGGTCATCACAAAATTCGTAAAAAAAAAAAAAAACAAAAAAAAAGCTACCTCATGTCTTTTGCGTAAAGTTTCTAACTATATATTGTATGCTTTGAATTCAGTTTTACCCAGATTTTCAGCTCCCGTTTTAGCGTATTCCTGTAATATAGGGCCCGATATGCGGTGTTTTTACGGTTTGACACTAATAAACCACTCCCATACTATTCCATTAATGTCTTAGTTTTCAGTTTCCTTAACTTCTATTTTTATTTTCCCATTACTGCAGTTTTATTTTTCCATTACTGCAGTTTTCTCACCCCTTCAAAATTTCCATTCTTCTTTAGAATCTCGTACACCTGAGTTTTACCGACGTTGAACATCTTCATGATTTGCTTTACATTCAATTATCTCGTTCTCTAGCATGAATACTTTTATTCTGGTGTTAAGATCAAACACAGCCCTTGTTTTACAAGCCATAATGACTGCTGCCGAACCAATGTAAAAATGTAAATTTAGAGCTGTATTGGTAAAAGTTTTATTTCAAGGTGATTGATCAGGCGTAAAACCGAGAGTTGAGAAGGTCAAGGACAACAATAAACAGGAGATTCTGTATATTTCTGAGTATTGGTGGGTCAAGTAACATTTTGTTTCTTTAAATCTGGTATGTCCATGTTTATGAGATTTCAGAACCGCACCTGCTGAGAGCAAGGAAGAGAGGGTATCAGAAAGCGCAAATGAGAAAGAATGACATAATTCTCTCAAATGTTCTGCACATGAATTTTAGCTTCAGACCGTGATGCATTTCGTCTAAGCCTTTCGCGGTATACTTTAGGACAGAAGAGTTTTCTTTGGATTTCCAAAAGTCCTCTGAATCCTTCACTGCTTATCTTCACGACACGTGATAGAGATTATGACTCTTGCTTTGTTGCTTCAATTCCTTTTCGCCAGAACCTTATTTTGTCAGTTTTCTCCTCATATGTGCCGGCTGTCGGTAGTCGCTATGTTTCGGAACAGAAGTACACCTACAAAGAAGGCTGACAGCTGACATGTAGTAGGGGAGCTTAAAAGGCAAAAAAATGGCCAAACCCTGCACTTTGTGTTAAAAAGGTGCCACTCGGATATGTTGTTCCCCTGATTGAACTAAGCAGGAATCGAAGTGGCCCCACTCCGACAGGTGGCCAGAATCCAATATGGCGGCTATCAAAGATGGCCGCCTCTGCGAATTCATAGTGTTGGTTTTAGATGCCTATATCTCCTTAACTAATAGTCCAATCTTTACGATTCAAAAACTAAATGACGTAGAAGATAACAGGGTCTAATAAATGAGCAAACGGTTTCACCTAACACTGAAATTAACTCCTACAGAAATTATTTAATTTGGAACTTTACATTTCTTATGATGGAGTTTACTCATATTTTTTAAAATAACAAGTAAATGACTGGGATTATTGAAAAAGATGTCGTATAACGTTTTAAAGAGAGTTAAATTATCTTTCGTTTGGTGTATAGTTCGTTCAGATTCGTTAATAAACAACAAGGTTATGACAATTTAAAGATTCACGTTGAGTCGATTGATTTTCCCAAATTTTGAACGAGAGTTCATTTACCGTAATAAAACCTCACTGATGGATGCTGCATTGTACAAAACGGATCGTTCTCTTATGATGTGTTCTTCATAAGTCCCATTTTCGCCAGAGCACAAAACAGCCTGACCGAGCCCGCTTATCTGAATCCAATATGGCGGCCATTAATTACCTTCCATAAAGATAAGTCTTTTTCGAAATATTTATTGCAGTATCTAGATTTATAAACAAGTACGACAAAGTAATAACAAACATTTTTCTCTCCCCTATTCTTCTGCCCCACAGAGTAAGTATGGGAAGGAATGAACTCCAAATCATATTTCGAAATACGTCAAAAGAATCGGATAGAACTGAGTGGTTAAAAGACTTGGAGTAATAACAACTGCACTATTCTCGAAGTATTTCCATTGAAAGTAACAGTGGTGTAAATTCCGTGTAATGTTTCGGCGAGAATAGTTCGGAATCACACAAAAAGGCAAAGTTTGAGGCCGCTACGCAATTCTTGTGTTACCAAGAAGTCGTCGATTCAAAATGATCGATCTTCTTAAATTGTACAAAACGGTTAGTGACGATTATGAAGAAGTCTGAATCAGAAGAAATAGAAGTTCATAGTACAAGATTCGTGAAAGAATTTTTCGCACAGGCCTGAGCTAACAGCTAATCTGTCTGGCAGAGAATATGTTTTACTTTCAGAAGGATCTGATAGAATAAGTGAGCTGGAGAAAGACATTGATGAAGATGCTATGGCACTAACTCGTGTTGTTAAGATGCTTCGAAAGGATATGGCAAACCACAAAGGTCATTTTGCAGGAAAATTTGAGAATCACTGCCACGAAGATTCTGTTCCTCCTTCACTAATAGCTGCTGTTAATATGTTACTTTATGGTTCATTTGTCACCCCTGATAGCAACGCAAGTCAAGCAACTTTAACTATTAGTTAACATATATTTTATAATTTCCATCAGAAAGCAGGCGATATTGAAACAGAAGCAGCAAGGCATAAACGCAATCGCATGCCATCTCTTCCTCTCTATGTTGGGCTGAGTGTGTATGCTAAAACTTGTTAACAATCTCTCATAAATGAATTGCATTCACTAGGCAATTCGTCTACACGTGTACAGGAAATATCTTGAAGTCTTTCTCAGTGCTTGATAAATCAAAGTGACAAAATGGGTGTGTCTTTCCACTCTTCGTCGAGGTATTTTAACCGTTGCAGCATTAGATAATATTGACTAAAATTCTTCTAGTACAACATCAAAGGATTCTTTTCATGGTACGAGCATTTCTATTTTCCAGCATCCTTCTAAGGATAACCCTAGCATTCGACGTGACCATGTCTCACTGGATAAGTGAATATAAAAATGAGAACTGCTCCTGCTCTCCCCGATAATTATGCTACAGTACCTCCTGCTTATGTCACTAATAAGGAACCAGTTTTACCTCAACAGATCCGCAGTTTGTAGAGAAAGGTCTTCCACGAAGTAAATTTTTCCAGAAGAAAAAAATTAGGAGTGTTGGCTTCAAGCATGCTTAAAAAATGACACTACTTGCACTTGGTCTGTACACCATGCCTCGAAAACTGCAACTCTGCAAATGCCAAGTATATGCTGCCTACTTTCGTTGTTTAAGGAAGACTCTAAATATGTTGCTATGATACGGCACGAAATGTTGTACGAGAACTTACAGACAAACTCAACAAAGGACAAGTTCCGGTTTTTGTAACTGATCAACCACTATTTGCCTTGGGGAAACGAATTCAAAGGAATTGGCCAGAGTTACATGGCGAAAATAATCAAATTCTGATGCTGGGAGGATTACACATCGAACAAGCCTTCCTGCATCTTATAGGAAGTGGGAAATGGTTAGATGGAAGTGGTTGGGTAGAAATTTTATACAAGTTAGATGTAGCAACACCAGGAACCGCTGACAGTATATTGAAAGTAACTCACATTACAAAAGCTTGCTTTGCTCATCAGATTACTTTGACAGTTTTACATCATTTGTCGCGTGATGCATATCAGAATTCTTCATCAGGGCAATTTCTCAATGACTGGTGCACTGAAAAGAAATCTTCGTGTCCAACGCTTAAGTTTTGGATAATATATTACCGTCTCATGATTTTACTCTTAATTTACATGAGAGCCATACGTCAAGGAAATTTTAAGCTCTACGTTGAAACACCAAAACTAATGGCAGAATTGTTTTTCGCAATGGACCACCTTAGCTATGCTCGTTGGCTTCCCGTTCGCATTTTAGATTTGAAGAAGTTGGAAGATACATATCCTGAGATTATGAATGCTTTCGAAATGGGTTACTTTGTGATAAGAAAGACATCAAAACCTTTCTTTGCAATAGCTATAGATCAAGCTCACGAACAGAATAACAAAATTATAAAAGGGGATGGCGGGGCGATTGGTTTTTTACACGACGACAATGCTCTTGTCAAATGGATGACAGCGGGACCAGAAATTAGTAGACTAATTAATGTATTCAAAATGTCATATAATGAATACGATCCTGATAATAAGCACTATGAAGCTTACTCGTCAATGCAAGAAAGATTTAAACCGTCTGTTGAAAAGATGAAAGAAATTTTCATCGAATTGGAGAATCCGTTTGAAGAAAATAGTAGACTTGATAATGTTCCTTCCAGAATCATCTATAACGGTGATATAATTTAATCCCTATATTTAGCAGAAGAAAAAGGGTCTAATATGTACAAGGAATTTTTGCAAGAAAGATTAGTAGAATGTGCCAAGCCATTCTTTTCGCCCATGAAAAAATCTTCTCTAGTGCTTCATTCTTTCCTTCAAAAGAATAAAACAAACAGAAATGAAATAAAAGTACTTAAGATGGACGTTGAGCTATTCTCTCGCTTACTACGCGTCAGTCAAACAAGACGACTTCACTTGGATGAATTCTTTCAGCACGAGAGTCAACCAATTCCACTGTCTCTCTGCCATAATTCACAATCCTCAAAAAAGTCCGACTTAGTTATGCTTCTTGAGAGTAAAGCCAACATCAAAGAAGAACACTTTCCTAATTCTTGTGATGTTTTATTATTTGATGGAACAGTTTTGGTTCACATTTTGCAACCAGCATCAGTAGAAACATTTTGTGATTATTTCCAGTGTAATTTCTTCGAATATGTTCAAAGAGAAGCAGAACATTCCATGCAAAGTGAGTGGATCTGATATGCGATAGATACTCTTCAAAGAGCATAAAATCTTCCACAAGAAAAAGTAGGGATGTAAGAATAAGGACGAAAGTAACACCAACAACACCAATTCCTAGGAAGTGGAACGATTTCCTTCGTAATGACGAAAATAAAGAACTGTTCCTTTTTCTTGGAAAGTCTATGTGTGAAAAGGAAGGAACTTACTTTGAGGTAGCAACGAGAAATGGATATCACATAGAAACTTCAAGAAATCTTCCAACATTTTCAAACAAATCATCAGGAAATCATTTAGAAGAAGCTGATAGTAGGATCATGTTATATTGCCTTGATGCAGTTAAATGAACACAAGAAGATAGTTATCCGCACAGTAGACACAGATGTAATACTTGCTGTATCGTTTTTCTACGACTTTGAGCGACACAGTTTAGAAGAATTATGTATATCTTTCGGCACCAAGAAACATAATTGATTTCTCCCAGTTCATCATATTTCAATAGCATTAGGAAGAGAAAAATCAACTGCGTTACGAGGCCTCCACGCGTTTACAGGATGTGATACAGTGTCATACTTTCTCGGACATGGAAAATTATAAGCATGGAAAACATGGCTTTTGTATCCAGAGGTGACCACAGCTTTTCTAACAATTTCACACCCTGTAATCAACATAGGCGAAGATTGTTTTAATTCACTGCAACGATATGTTGTCCTATTATATTCAAAAACAAATGAAAAATTTAAAGTTAATGAAGCCCGGTAAGAATTCTTTTTGGAAAAGAGCAGATCTCTTACTGCGCTTCCTCCAACTTGTGATGCCTTGCTTCTTCACACCAAGTTTGCAGCATACCAAGCTGGACAAATCTGGGCCCAGGCAATAAAGAAGACAGCACATATTCGTTCATCAGTAAACTGGGGATGGACTGACAATGGAAGTGAACTTTCTCTAACATGGACTTCCATTCCAGTTGTATACGAAGCATGTAGGAAACTCTTTTTGAAATGTGCGTGCAAGACATGTATCACAAGATATCGTTGTAGAAGTGCAAGCGTCCCGTGCATCTTTTTTGTTCTATGTGTAGAGGGACATGTGGAAACGTGATGGAAACTGAAAACGAAGATCTAGACTAATAAAACTTTCATGTAAGTAGCATTCATTATTTTTGAAAATTCAGTTGATCCACAGTAAACTTACACCACGTTGGAAACATACCAATAAATAGATAAACTTAAATGTATGATTCTTTATAGAATAGCTTGTACACAAAGTAATATTAACTGTTCGTCGAAATCATAAAACTATTTGTACAAATAGAAAATCCCAAAGATAAATTGTGAATTTCAAATTATCGAACCAAGTGTTTGCGTTGTGTTTCTGTTCTTACAATACGAAAGAAATTATTTACATTCTAATTTATAACAATATATTGCTTTATGTAATTTCCTCATAATATTGTAAAGGATATAAAGCCAATGTCTATGGTTTAAAGACCGAACTTACTTCTTAGTCTTCCTGTGCAGTTCTTCTTTCAATTCAGAAGAAACCATATAACTTTTCTATCGTGACGCTACACGCGTAATTTCATAAGATATTCTTCAACTTGATTCATGTGTAAAAGTGAATAGTAATACAATAGGTGATATTACTTTGTCCGTATTCGTTTACAAATCTAGATACTCGGGTCAACATTTCGAAAGAATATAATTTTTATGAATCATAATTAATGGCCGCCATATTGGATTCATAACTGGGCTTGGTCAGCAGGCCCGTATCCAGCCCAAAAATGTAGGGGGGGGGGCGATCCAACCATATTATAGTTCGTCACCATATTATAGTTCATTTGCAACCCTACCGTAAAAAATTTAGGGGGCCAGCAAAAATTTAGGGGGAGCCGGCCCCCTAGTCCCCCCTGGATACGGGCCTGTTGGTCAGGCTACTTTGTGCTTCTGGTAAAGTGGGACTTATGAAGAATACATCACAAAAGAATAATTTGTTTCGTACAATGCAGCATTCATCAGTGAGGTTTTATTACTGTAAATGAACTCTCGTTCGAAATTTGGGAAAATCAATCGACTCAACGCGAATCTTGAAATTGTCATAACTTCGTTGCTTATTAACCAATCTGAATGAACTATACACCAAACAAAAGATAATTTAACACTCTTTAAAAAGTTATACGACATCTTTTTCGATAATCCCAGCCGTTTACTTGTTATTTTACCATTATAGTTATCTGATAAGTATAGTAACATTAGTGTTTCGTAACAAATATATGAACTTACAATTGGTACATAAAGCATTGTGTTAACAAATATATTACGTTACTTCCGTCTATTTCGTTATGTTATAGTTATGTTAAGTTAGCAAGCCCTGATTATAACTCGGCTTTATTTAAAAGATTTGGTCTTTAGAAAAAGAAGTTGCTTGAGTAAGTTGTTTTTTGAGATTGCTTTACATTCGTGGGCAAGCACCTCAATGTCGGTTTGATTGCGCACCTGTAGGTCTCTTGAGCATGTTCGGAGTTTTGGATCGCGAGCTGCTTGTCTTAGAAAGCTGACTTGGGCTGAATCTTCCTAACGGGGAACATCCACATTGCGTGGTCGTTTAAAAGGACGAAATATCAAAATGGACAGTGTCTTTCTCTTTCGTTTTTTTCGAGCTGAATTCATTTGCCCATGAAAATTGGCAATGGAATAAGGATAACCAGTGTTGGTGAGGATTATGCTGTTTAATTTGTTTTTATGCTACAATTAGTGTGGTTAGCATTTTTCAAGCCTTTGAAACCACTGTGTTAATGAAAGTTTGGTAAAAGGAAAAGAAGGGAGACTTGGCTCAGTTCTCTCTATTACGGTTAGCAAGGGGAAAAAGATTTAATAGAATTTATTTTGTTTTCTATTATTCAAGTGCTAAATCATAATTTATTCATACCTTTAATTGGATTGAAATTGAAGTTCCGAGTTGTAATTTTTAGTTGGTATTTAAAAATTTGAATCGGTTAAACTGTGATACTACAGTATGTCCTTGCTATAAATTGGTTTATTCTTGTTTAGGAATGAATCTGAGATAGCTGAGGCCCAAACGAAAGAAACTAACGGACCAAATATCGTGTAAAAATAAATTCACACTAAGAAAAGTTATATTTAGTACCGAAACGTGAACTGAGACGAGAAACCCGAGTAGCTCTTAGTCATTAGCGAACAGTAATTTTGTAATTTCAAGGCATTGAGTAACTGATGGGCCAGAAGGTTGGGACGCTGCGTTTAGCATAGTTGTCTTCGTATCTGTGTCGCTACAATAAGACATGGCGCCTATATTTACTGAAAACGATGCCAGTAAATTCACGAAGGTATCACAACTTTAAATTTAAATTGGAGGTTGAAGCAACGGATGCTGAAGGTCTGAATGATGGATATCTATTTTGCATGTAGTTACGTAAATACCTACAGGAACGCCACCATACCATCCAGTCAGCAATGAGTACAGGCAATAGCGTAGCATTTTTAGCTACTGTTCTAATTTGCTCCATGTTGTTTGTTAGAGAATTTTTGTCAGGCTAAAATTTCCACATAGATAGATAGGTTGATAGAGCTCTCCTCGGAGGTGATAACAATTCTATTGTACCTCGAATACTCTTGGCAGCTTTAGTTGGCATAAGTAAGATATCGAAAACATTCATAAAAAGCAGGATAAACAGTGTTGCCATCAGAACAGCATATTGTGCCCCGAAAATTACAATTAATGATCGCAAATTTTTATGTGATAGTAATGAACTTTTAAGAGAAAACTATGGAGTGCTATGTCTTGTTGTGGGAAGTCGAGGGTGGGACGTGGTTGCCCTGATGCATGCGTTCAGGGGATTAGGGATCAGAGCTCAGCCAAATTTTCCTTGGCCTTGCCAACCTCTCAAATCCGCAATGCTTTCACAATTGTAATGCTCAATGTGACCTACCAGACAATGTTAACAATGTTACAACCAAAATTACATTGACATTGCACTTTGTGATACTGAAACCTACTGAATGGAGACTTCTGGAACACCTTGTCTATTTTATACAAGAAGGGAGGAACTCATTGAGAATAGTTCGGTTTAATTATATAAACATTCTAACATTTAATACAATAGCATTTTAATTTACACTGTTGTTCACAGATTCCTATTTTGCATCCTTCTCGTTCCTATTACCATCAATGGTGTTCGGTTTTTTTTCCGCACTAGGATCGGGGTCAATTGGGCTTATTTTCACTAATTGGATTTTCGTGATTACTTGTCTAATTTCGACTCAGTACATTAAGATGTCTGGAGGTTAAATATATTTCTCACTATGTTAAAGCAATTATAAAGGTAACTAAGAAAGTTCTGTCGTTTTTTCACTCACCACCCTTAAACATCGATGTGTCTTCTAAGACGAATCTGGAAAATTAAAAACAGTTCTCATCGGCATCGATGACCTGCCAGCGTTCTGGAAGGCCATGGATTCCATCGTGGTAAAACTTTGTGCCCCGTTAAGCGAAAGAGGTATAAGAAACATTTTGGGCCTCTACTAGGGATTTGAACTGGCGTCCTCTAAGGTGATTGTTTAATGAAGGGAACAGGTGATAATCGGACGGTACAATGTCCTGGGAGTATGAAGGATGAAATAGTGCCTCCTATCCAAGACGTAGGATGGTGTCCCGGGTCATCCTATCCACTTGGAGCTTATCGTTGTCCTATAACAGGAAGACCCCTTTGTGATTCAGAAGTGGTGGCTCCAGAGTTTTGTGTTTCACTTAAACACGCCTCAATTGCTCACATTATACAGTTGCATTGAAGCCCTGATCAGCTGGTAGCAGTTACGATGCACGATGCAGCAGGCAGTCCACCAACACACACAGGAGGACATTCTTCTGGTGCAGTGCTGGTTTGGCTGTTTTGGAACCGGTTCATGGGATGCTAACCAATGATGACAGCGCCATGTAGCTTCGTAAAGGAACCACTTCTCATCATATGTCAACATCCTGTGCCTCAGACGAGACAGCGACGAAACAGAGGTGTCTGTTTGCGTTGCCATATGGCCCGCAGTAAAATTATGTGGGATCTATCGATTGAGCTTGTAGTGCTTCCCGAGTTGATGAAGGTGGTGCCGAATGGATTCTCCACTCACACTGAATTGTAGTCGTGTTCCTCATATATCTGGCCACTGTTCGCCTAAATTGCTACCTGAATAACATCTTGTATATATGTTGAGCTTTCGTCACGTGGTACGACCTCGAGTGTTTCTTCACCGTTCTTAAACTTGTGAAACCACATCTATATTGTCCGAGTATTCACGACACCCTCCCCAAAGGTCTGTCATACCTTCCGCCTCGGTGCAGCGATGTTTCACCCCGTTTGAGCTCGCGCAACATACACAGCCTTATGACTAGAGTCCGGATTTTTATGTAATATCAACCCCCTAAATATGTACATAAATATGTAACAAAAATCTCTTAAAATGTAAGAAATATATAATATTATATAAGAATATGTAATATTACATATGTTACATATTTATGAAAACGTAATCTTAACAAGCGTATGAGTATGCAATATTTAAACGAATTATTAAAATAAAAAAAAGGAAAATCTAATACACTTTATCCTGCTTAATGCAAGTCCCCCAATTAAGTGAAATGCTTGAACAGCTGAGACAGCCATACGTCATTGACG
This sequence comes from Thermobia domestica, assembly GCF_964235325.1. Classification (NCBI taxonomy): domain Eukaryota; kingdom Metazoa; phylum Arthropoda; class Insecta; order Zygentoma; family Lepismatidae; genus Thermobia; species Thermobia domestica. The sequence goes on from NC_137465.1 coordinate 86,842,048, forward strand.
TGACTGGTTGCAAGATAATAAAATTCAGATGCGAATGAAAGAAGATGTGAATCGGTTAGAGAGAAAAAGGAAAGCCCCGAGGAAAGCAATGCATACGGCATTTGTGCGTCAGAAATCTCATGTGATGTGGTGTGGTCCCGTTTCAAATCTAGAACCTTTTACACTAAATGCTCATCCGTCACCACGGCCCAATCTTGAAATGAATTATACGCAATATACAAATTTCAATACTAAAAGCAACTTAAGACGAAATCTATTGTTTTATATATATTTATTTCAGGCAGGGAAAAGCAATCATATATCTTTTAAACAATACCAGCTGAACTAAGATTGAAGAACGAACATGTTTAATTTGAAATGAAGTACTTACAACAGATGTACCTGCACGTCAACTGTGTGTTGTTGCACAATGAGTTAGAAGCTACATTTCCAAATGATCACAACTACAATTTTGTCGGCGATCGGATAAAATATTCTTGTATGCAGAGAATGATCTCTACATCACATGAGGTAACAGGAGCGTATTTGAACAGGAGGATGTAGGGCGGGTTCTTGTTTCATCACTGAGAATCTCACACACTCCCAATAGGCTGTCATTACCCGAGATTCTTTCCAGTACTGCATTTAGTTTCTTTCGAGCTTATTCTCCTACGTCTCCACACACACCTTACAGCAGTCTCTCTGCATTCTCTATGATCTCCATGAATTCCGGAAGACACCACCCAACAGTCTCTAGCTTTTTAATACTTGTAGGTAGCCAACCAAAGTTGTTGTCTATGTATGCGATATCACACGCTAGTTTTGAGTCATTAAACAGTTTCTGATCAATGCCAGCTAACACAGCAGACTTTGAGGGAAATGAATGAACAACAGGCTTATTTTTCTCGAAAATGTTCATTGTAGAAATGTACTGCCTGTATCCAAGTGCCCCTTCGCGTTAGCACAGGTTCCGGAGGAAGTGGCACGTCTGGCAGTTGATCTCTGTAAACTTGAACACGTTGTGGCGCCTTAACAAACAATTTTTTCGTGCAAGAAACTAGTTGATTTATTTTGCAAAGTTGTCTCTCAGCTCTTCAGCAACACGCTGAAGAGCATGTGCCATAGAGGTGAAATGAATTAAGTAAGGGTATAAAACTTTAAGTGCTCTAGCCGCTTTTAACATGTACGCTGCACTGTCTGTATACAGAACAAAGACTTTTCTTCCTGATCTCCTCCCGGCCACAACAATTTAAAACCATCGTTTACAAAGTAAGAAATCGTGGAATGAGTCGTGCGTTCCAGCAATTTACTCGCAACGAGATAGGATTTAGTTGGAGCATCTTCACTTAACTTTCCAATCACTAAATTTGCTACATAAATTCCAAAACGTCTGTTGTTTCGTCCACAGAAATCCAAATATATGAACTACCTATTTCTGCCCTAATGATATCTATAGCTTCCCTATAACAAACTTCGAGATAACAGTTTCGAAGAGTGGATTCGTCAGGAATTCGACGCACGCAGTACTTCTGCAGAAAAGCACGGAATTTTGACAATTGAACTTTGTTCCAAGAAATGTTTGCTGCTATCATTGCTTGGCACAAGTCTTTGAAATATCACTGACTGAAATATCTTGATCCATTTGTGTCAAGAGTACTTGTTGTTTTTGCAATTCGCAAGTTTTTATTTCTTGCATGGAGTGTACTAGATACATGTTGTTATGTTGTTCTAACTGAGATTTCATTGAACATCCAATATTTTATCACACACTTGGCACAACACCACTTTACCGTCCGTAGTAAACGCATCATCTGCACGACTGCAATTTCGCGGATAAAGATGAGGCAACCGGAGCCATTTCTAACTTAGACGGTCAATACAAAACACGTGCGTTTTACAACTGCAATACTAAAGTACCGTCCTCCCATTATTCAGTTGAACAAACGAAGTTCTTTGAGAACTTAGGTTACCTGCTATGATATTGCCATTGTCGCCAGCTTTTTGGAACAAACAGTTGCAGTAAATTCCTGGAAGCACAGTAGCACAAAGTTTTAACTTGAATTGCAGGATTTACTTTCATCTCTTTTCCCGTCCGACCTCCGATAACAATTAAACAGACTTCATTTCAGGAATTTAATGGTCAGTCGCCTGTCAGGCACGTGATCTGTCTTCCTCCAGAGTTGAAAATAAAGGGCGCTGCTAATGTACCCCGGAGGGAGGATTTTTACTTGTTTCTTCTTATATTTCTTTTGTTATCGGCGAAAATTCTGCGAAACATTGTTTGAAAAATAAAATAAGAGAGAGATTTCTCTTTCGGTAAAGAAACGAAAAGATAGACATGAAAAAGTTGAGTCTGTATGCAAGCCGTGCACAGTGGGAGAGCTTATTTCTTTATTTTAAATTAAAATTTCAGTAAACGCCTAATTTTAAGACAGTTTTATATAAGAAATGTAATATTGGTCAAAATATGTAAAAATATGTAATATGGAACTTGAGTTGAAGCACTCTACAGGTGTGAATCACAAACATTTAAGGATTTGACAAACCTACATATGAAAGGAAAAATATGTAATTACATGCAAATCGGGACAATACTTATGACGCTCTGTGGAGGTCCCATGTTCACACTGTCCTTACTCAAGTTGACGGTGTCACTGAACCACCACAACCTGGTAATATGTTGGATATACCCACACCAAGAACTGACCTTCGCCTTGTCTCCATTTGTCACGTCCCAGCCTCTACTTCTCAGAACAAGACATAGCACTCCATAGTTTTCTCTTAAAAGTTCATTACTATCACATAAAAATTTGCGATCATTAATTGTAATTTTCGGGCCGCAATATGCTGTTCTGATAGCAACATTGTTTATCCTGCTTTTTATGAATTTCTTCGATATCTCACTTATGCCAACTAAAGCTGCCAAGAATATTCTACGTAAAGTAGAATTGTTATCACCTCCGAGGAGAGCTCTATCAACCTATCTATCTATGTGGAAATTTTAGCCTGACAATCATTGTCTAACAAAAACATGGAGCAAATGGGAACAGTAGCTAAAAATGCTAGTCTATTGCATGCACCCACTACTGATTGGATGGGTATGGTGGCGTACCTGTAGATATTTACAAAACTAAATGCATAATAGATATCCATCATTCAGACCTTCAGCATCCGTTGCTTCAACCTCCAATTTAAATTTAAAGTTGTGATGCCTTCTTGAATTTACAGGTATCGTTTTCAGTAAATATAGGCGCCATATCTTATTGTAGCGACACAGATACGAAGACAACTATGCTAAACGCAGCGTTCCAACCTTCTCGCCCATCAATTACTCAATGCCTTGAAATTACAAAATTACTGTTCGCTAATGACTAAGAGCTACTCGGGTTTCCAGTCTCAGTTCACCTTTCGGTACTAAATATAACTTTTCTTAGTGTGAATTTATTTTTACACGATATTTGGTTTGTTAGTTTCATTCTTCTGGGCCTCAGCTATTGCTGACTCATTCCTAATCAAGAATAAACCAATTTATAGCAAGGATATACTGTATGTATCACAGTTTAACTGATTCAAATTTTTAAATATCAACTAAACAAAATTACAACTCGGAACTTCAATTTCAATCCAATTAAAGGTATGAATAAATTACGATTTAGCACTTGAATAATAGAAAACAAAATAGATTCTATTAAATCTTTTTTCCCCTTGCTAACCGTAATAGAGAGAACTGAGCCAAGCCTCCCTTCTTTTCCTTTCACCAAACTTTGATTTAAGACAGTGGTTTCAAAGGCTTGAAAAATGCTAACCACACTAATTGTAGCATAAAACCAAATTAAACAGCATAATCCTCACCAACACTGGTTATTCTTATTCCATTGTTAATTTCATGAGCAAATGAATTCAACTCAAAAAAACGAAAGAGAAAGACACTGTCCATTTTGATATATCGTCCTTTTAAATTAAACGACCACGCAATGCTGATGTTCCCCGTTAGAAACATTGAGCGCAAGTCAGCTTACTAAGACAAGCAGCTCGCGACCCAAAACTCCGAACATGCTCAAGAGACCTACAGGCGCGCAATAAAACCGACGTTGGTGCGTTTGCCCATGAACGTAAAGCAAATCTCAAAAAACAACTTACTCAAGCAACTTCTCTTTCTAAAGACAAAATCTTTTAAAGCCGAGTTATAATCTCATTTTTGTTTTCCTTTTTGCACATATAGTTAGTGAAATTTAATTTCCTTTCCATATTTTCTTACTTTTCAAACCATGTAACGGGATCGTTACAAACTCGCCACCCTTGAAAATAAAAAAAAAATTCTTATCCCAAGAATTTTTCGACATCATCAACTTCTTTGGGCAGCTAGGAATATAAAAAGATCATAAGACATACATATTTACAAGACGATATACATAACTTTCCTAATTTATTATCTATCTATCTATCTATCTATCTATCTATCTATCTATCTATCTATCTATACGACGTGTGGCAATCAAATAACGAGACTGGTGTCATAAATGTGATGTATTTCAAAGAAAATTACAACTGAGTGTTATCCCTTTCAATATACTCTCCTCCCCTATCTATACACCGCTGCATACGTACCTTGCATTGCTCAAAGCAAGGCTGTAGGTCATCAGATGTCACCCTGTTCAACAACTCTGCCGTTTTTCGTTTCACCTCTTCCACAGACTAAAAATGTGTTCCCTTCAATGCACTTTTCACTTTTGGGAATAGATAAAAGTCACAGAGAGCCATGTCTGGGGAATACGGAGGATGGTCGAGAACAGGAATGTGCTTGGCTGCTAAAAACTGCTTCATAAAAAAGGGCATTATGGGCAAGTGCATTGTCTTGATGGAGGATCCACACATCGTTCTTCCACAAATCCGGTCTCTTTTTGCTTATTAGGTCCCTCAGCTTGATTAGGACTTCTTTGTAGTAGATCTGATTCACCGTTTGACCCTGAGGCACCCATTCAGTTATGATGATACCCCTGATATCGAAAAAATGATGAGCCTTACCTTCAGTTTCGACTTGCTCATTCGTGCTTTTCTCATTCTTGGCGATATGGGAGTTTTCCAGTGCATGGATTGACGCTTAGTCTCGGGATCATACTGGAAAATCCATGTTTCATTACATGTGATGACACGTGCTAGGAAGTCTGGTTCTGCTTTGAGTCGTTCCATGACGTCACAGCAAATGGTCTTTCGAATGTCTTTTTGTCCCTCAGGGAAGTTTTTCGGGACAATTTTTGCTCAAACTTTTGTCATGTTTAAATTGTCATGTAAAATGTGTCTTACTATCTCTTTGTTAATGTTCGTCATGTCTGCGATCATCCGCATGCTCAGACGTCTGTGTTTCCGCAAAAGTTTATTAACTTTTTGAACATTTTCGTCCGTTCGTGAACTCAAAGGGCAGCCGAGGCGTTCATCATCTTCAACATCCTCCTTACCTTCTGAAAATCGTTTGTGCCATTCGAAAGCTCGCGTACATGACATAGCATTGTCACCAATACACCTCTTTTAACATTACACAACATTCCGTCGGTGTTTTTTTTTAATTTCAACAGAAATTTGACGTTAATGCGCTGATCAACTTAACTGGTCACCATGATTTCGGCACTACTACAGAAGACTGTCCTCTTCATGGAAGCCTGCAAAGGAAAGAAAAGCTTTTTGAATCATAAAACAAACAGTGGCTCCTCATGAATTTTCAAGATCAACAACACATCATTAGCTATTCCCCCACAATCCTGCGCGACAGGCGGTGGGCAGTAGTCTCGTTACTTCATTGCCACACCTCGTACAGATATATATTCGAATCGCAGCAGCCTTAAGACTAGGTTCAGATGAGATGTTTGTGAGCCACATCGCTGTCCAGCTTGCGGGGATCAAGTTACTCAACGCGGCCTGCATGGCCTCTCATGCATGAAGAGCATTGGCAGGAACACCAAACATTCATCTGTTAGTGACATCATTTTGCGAGCCCTCACAACGGCAGGAATTCCTTCCATTCGTGAACAGTCAGTCTGTTGTCGTTCTGATGGTAAACGACCTGACGGCATGACATTAATACCTTGGATGAGAGGCAAATCGCTAGTTTGGGATTTTACATGTTCGGACACATTTGCCCATTCAAGCCTCCCATTGACTATTATGAATGCTGGAGAAGTTGCTAGACGTAGAGAGGCAGAAAAGGAAAGGAAATAACAACAATCTCCTCGACAAATTTATTTTTGCTCCGATAGCCATCGAGATCAGTGGGGCAGGGGTTTTAGAAGCCTTGATTTTATCAGAGAGGTAGGCAGACGCATATCTATCGTTTCTGGAGATGTTCGTTCAGTATCCTTCTTAATAGAACGTATATCCATTGCGGTGCAACGAGGCAACGTTTCGTCAGTTCTTGGTACGTTGCCGCCTGGAAGGGAACTGGAGGAGATATTTCTTCTCTAGTAGAGTAAAGCGGGGCAAAAGGCCGCACTTAATGTTCAGCGGGGCAAAAGTCCTATAGTTAATGGGTAAAGGGACGCATAATTGTCTTTGATAATATCATAATGTAAAATGCAGACTTTTTTCCATTACAAACTAAAGTAAATTAGCGATATCAAAGTTATCTTAAAATACTAAAACTATTTCTTATGTTTGTATCTGGTAGTTTCATAATCTGATTTGAAACATTAATATATATATATATATATATATATATATATATATATATATATATATATATATATATATATATATATATATATATATATATATATATAATTATTATTATTATTATTATTATTATTATTTCATGCAATATAACACAATATTCTACTATATAAGCTTGAGGAATATAGCTATTTAGGTAACATAAAATATACTGTCCAAAATTGGAAACTGTCGAAGTGAATGCCACAAGGAACGATCCTAGGGCCAATTACATTTTAAATATTGCCAATACTGCTACGTTCCCTCTTTGCACAGCCATACTTGTTCTTTGTATAAGATAGGACGAAGCTCGGGTGTCGACTGTGTTAAGAGTTATGCGGTATCCAATTTCATTAATGAAGTTTAGACCTTCCTGACCCCAGGAGACACAAGTTTCAATGGCTATGGTGACGAAGTGGTATTTGTCCAAGAGGTTGTTATATTTTCGCCTCTATTGATATTCTCTGCGAGTTGCAACCGTCCCAGCTTTTCTGGAAGATGAAGGAAGATTAGAGGGGCTAGGGTATCGGTACAAGTGAAATTCCACATTAAAGCCTTCCCTCCTTTCCAGGGCACCAAAGTCATTCCGTCAGGTCTCTCTGCCATCAGAGCGACTACACCCCATTGGCTCTCTCACGGAAGACGTTCAAAAGGAGATGAGGACTCTCATAATGAGATCATCAACAGTGGAGTGTCGAGAGTATCTGTCAGCACTGTGAACACATGATAGGCCATGTGTACCTTTCTTATCCTCTAAACTTCCTCAAGCAGGGCACTGGTGTTGTTCACAGACACATGCTCTCAAACGTAACGCACAAGTGATTCGGAAACTTCCGTCGGGAAGATGCATCCCCAGGGATGAAGACGGGATAGCTTGTAACCAGGCACCTGCTTCAGGGGAAGAAGTAGCAAGAAGACGTGCCTTATCTTCAGGATTGGTGGAGGACTATAATCTGGAGTCTATAAAACGAGTGTCAAATGAAGATTGAAAACTTCTGTTGTAAAGATCAGGTAGACCGAGTCCGCTGCACGATATCTACTGGGAGATACAATCATTTATCTCAGCTTCTCGATCCTAATAAATATCCTGGCGAAGAAGAAAAATGATCAAAGACATAGAGCTATGCATAGATGAAAGGCAAGATGGAGTAGCCAAGTCAAGGGCTCGACGAATTCCTAGACCTCCGTGATCCACTGAGAAAGATGTTTGTAGCCATGAGTTACCTGTAAGAGCAGTTGAGAAGAGATTCTAGGCCAAGTCGGATGGATTCATCGTATTGTTCCAAAATATCTCTCACGCCAGGATGGAGAACTACGAAGGAAATATAACACTCCAGGAAGGGCTAATGATGCCCGTAGGAGATAAAAAGCTGAGTGGGAAAATATCTAGATAGGCGAGTGAGGTAGAGATCTAATTTAGATATCTTGTCCAATAACAAAATGCGTCGAGAATCACTGTGTAGCTCTGCACCTAAAAGGCTCTGTCGAATGATATAAGTTGAGTTCCAGGTGCAACTTCGTTGAAAAAGGAATAAAGAGTGTTAGCATGTTCGTTTGAGACTTCCAGGAAACCGACATCACATTTGCAGAAATTGAAGTATAATCCAACGTCACGAGATTGAATACGAATCTTTGACAAAGCTTCGAGGACATCCTCCTCATAGGAGTCCAAACTCGCGAGCCCGACGCTCGTGACCTCGGCACTCGCGCTCGACCGGGCTCGGGCTCAATAATTGAGCATGAGCCCGAGTGAGCCCCAGCCCCAATGAAATAAGTGAACGCGAGCCCAAGTGAGTGCGAGACGAGTTTAGAGAAGTGAGCGCGAGCCCACTTGAGATTAGTGGGCGCGAGCCCCAGTGAGCGTGAACCCAATCGAGAGAAGTGAGTGCGAGCCCGAGTGAGCGCGAGCCTAGTAAACTGCAATGATCGCGAGTGCGAATGAGCGCGAGCTAAGTTGAGAGTGATCGCGAGCCTAAGTGAGTGCGAGTTCAGTCAAGAGAGATGAGCGCGAGTGCTAGTGAGTGCGAGCCCAGTTGAGGGAAGTGAGTGCGAGCCCGAGTGAGCGCGAGCCCAGTAAACTGCAATGATCGCGAGTGCGAATGAGCGCGAGCTAAGTTGAGAGGAGTGATCGCGAGCCCAAGTGAGTGCGAGTTCAGTCAAGAGAGATGAGCGCGAGCCCGAGTGAGCGCGAGTGCTAGTGAGTGCGAGCCCAGTTGAGACAGGTGAGCGCAAGGGCAGGTGTGTGCGAGCTCAGTTGAGAGAAGTGATCGCGAGCTCAAGCGAGCACGAGCCCAGTTGAGGGAAGTGAGTGCGAGCCCGAGTGAGCGAGAGCCCAGTTGAAAGAAATGAGCGCGAGCCCGAGTGATTGCAAGCTCACTTCGCACTCACGTGGACTCATTTGGTTCAGAGCCAAAATGGTAGGAAACGCATTCCATGTCCAGAATTGAAAAGGAAGATTAAAACATCTTACAAAAAGGAGAAGCACATTCTTGAGGTCTGAGCTGTCATTTTGTTGCTCAAAGGACTTTTTCATGGTTATTATGAGGGGATGGCATTTGTTTAAGGCAAGTATTTGTTTTTAATGTTTTAATAACAACTTCCACAACCCAAGTTTTTTATTATTATTATTAAGATCATGGAGTAAGCAAACTGCTTGACCTTGCAAAGTAGGAAATTTATATACTAACAACTAATGAAGCTGTGGCTTCATAGAAAAAACGAGCGAAATATGTATTATCTAACTGTAGGATCTTTAAATCAAAATAAAAAGGGTAGCTTTTAAGAATGTTGAATACCTGGACCATCATGGTTCATGAAGGGGGACATGTTCGCATCAATCTTGGAATATGGGGGCTGTGCCCCCAATAATTCGTTTTGAAAAGTACTCGATTTGAAAACAAAGTGCCTCTTGACATTTCCATTTGTAATGGACCCGTTTGGTCTCCATTACAGAATAAGATTATTTTTCTTTTAATACGCCCTTATTGTTTATCTTTACCATTACTAAAACTTTATTAGTTATTGTTAGTATTGCATTTATGCTATTATTTTGTTATTTCGCTGTATAAGTTAATGTTGGATTATAATTAATCTGCGCCACCGGTGTGCTGGCGTTAATGGCCCAGAAATTATAGACAGTTATCTTCGTTTTCTTCTGGTAAGATTATATTTTCTGCTGTGTTTACAATTAGTGATTGAAATAAAAAAATAACTTTGTATATAGTAGTGTTGATCAAGAGAAGAAAACATGAATTTGTCGTAGTGGTTTAAATAGTCTGGAATCCGTGAGGATTCCGCAACTGAATTGTATTCTCTTCTGCTTACAAATGACATCAGGGAAAATAATATATATTTGGTTCATCACAAGGTAACTCTTTACTTTGGGCAAGGCAGTGATATACTGGCAGTACATATTATTGCCAAGCGAGCGTCAGCGAGTGAAGGCGGGTTAGAGCCCCGCAGGGCACGTTGTTTTATGTCTTTCCTTCTTAAGAACTGTAAATATAATTGAGGGAACCGGTTCAGATTCATTGCTTATTGTAACTGCCTTGCCCAAAGTAAAGACTTGCCTCTTCTGCTGTTACGCGACGAAGTTAGTATAAATACAATATAAATGGGTATTGGTATATGTATATGATGAAACACGATGATTTAAAGGATTAATTGATGACATATACTAAAAAAATATTAATTATATGTATTGGTGGATGACTCATATCGAGAACAGGAATGCTGTTATGTAACTTAAATGTTAATGTGGAGAAATTTGGAGACATGTATAAATGTTTACATCATTATGATCGTACTGGTATAACCGTGTTAACTGTAGCCGTTGTGATGAGACAATAGTTTGCTATATACAGTGACGGTAATAAATGCAGCCCAATAATCCGTTGCTGTATTTGATTAACATCTTTATCTTATGGCACGCACTGTGTATTCATTCCTGATGTACTTTATTCAATTCTGGTTTCCTGTTTCCTTTCCTTGTTAGCCTGTCCTACATTGGCAACGAACCAGCTCTCTGAAGTCCGATGTTCTAATGTTAACCGAGCGATACTTCTAGCTGATTGTATACACGACTACAAATGTGCATTACCTCCTGCAATTCTCGTTTTCCTGCAATAGCAGGCAACCCAGAAAGCTAGGCGTTTGGGTTGGTTGCTAATTCGAAAGGCGTTGGACTAAACCTCATTTTTGTCACAAATATATCAGTGTGGCAAACTGCAAATAAGAGAATAAAACATATTGTTAAGAATGACAATTTTATTATTGTGACGGAATTGGATGACATCAAAAGTTACAAAATGACTTACTTAAGCAGTTCAAACAAGATGAATGGTAAGAAACAGATATAAGAAAAAAGCATTTCTCTCATTTTCCCCACCGACCGCACCCAAAAAAGAAACTCATACAAAGAAAAAGTTATATATAATAAAGGTTTCATATAAAAGCCTAATACCACAAAACAGATACATAAACGAAACGAAATAGAGACAAACACAGAATAGGGGACACCAGTGGCCTAGCAGACTTGGGGCCCTCCCATGCAACATAAAGAAATGGGACCCTACTTGTAAACCCCATTTTATAATAATAATAATAAGTATTATTATTATTATTATTATTAAAATGTCGTTTCCTTTTCAAAATCTGACTCTGCCTAAGAGCATGAATGCATATAGCGATCATATGTGCACGTTTTGTCAATGAGCGGCCCCAAAGGGCAAAAGGAGAGGAAATCTCGAAGAGAGAGAAATAGGAATCTTTCTTATGGTAAATTCTAGTTCAAAGTTCGAAGCACTTGCTTTTGCACGTGATCTTTTGTTTCTTTTTTCAGGGCACAGAAAAGTTCTGGCGCCTAAGAAATTATAGCATATAATATTGCAAATTTGCAAGTGGATGTATTTACATTGCAACTTGTGGTAATAAAGATATTATGATTAGAAAACAATATTGTAAAAAGTAAGTTTAATTTCTTCAGCCATCGCAAGTCTTAGGGGACAGTTATACCTCGCCGCCCCCCGAATATCAATATCGAAAATTTAGAATGATATATTCATGTCCATATATTCGCGATATCGAATGTTGATATATGTCGACATATCACAGGCCCAGGTTCGAGAAGTGATACTTGAAATATACTGGAATCAACAATCAAATTCTAAATAAGTTCTCCATTTCCGTATTCAATGTTCACGGGGAAAGGTGTCAACCCGAATAAAAATTTAAAGAAAACATGTTAAGATAAAAGTACGTTGTACGCCCTAGAGCTCTTCATCTGGTGTGCAAAGTAAGTTTGTAATGGACAAGATCGGATCCGTGGGTTTTCTCAGGTTACTCCCGCCTCCTCCCACATTTCATTGCACCAATTCTTCTATTCTCATTGACTTGCTTTAATCATTGGAAGCAGTGGCTCAGTGGTAGACCGCTTCCTCTGGTTGGCCAAGTAAGTTTGTGGTGGACAAGATCGTATGTGTGTGTTTTCCCTTCTTTCCACTTTTCGTTCTACCAATTCCAATATTATCATTGTCTTACCTTAATCATTGGGCGCGGTAGCTTAGTGGTAGAGCGCTTCCTCTCGTGCGTGGGGTTCCTAGTGTTTCGATCACCGTCCTCATAAGTTTGTGTTGGACAAGATCGTATCCGTGTGTTTTCCTACGGTGCTCCTTCTTCTTCCCACTTTTCATTTCACCAATTCCAATACTATCATTGTCTTACCTTAATCATTGGGCGCGGTAGCTTAGTGGTAGAACGCTTCCTCTGGTGCGTGGGGTTCTTAATGTTTCGATCCCCGTCCTCATAAGTTTGTGTTGGACAAGATCGTATCCGTGGGTTTTGTCAGGGTATTCCAGCTTCCTCCGATATTTTCTCCCACCAAATCTTCTATTATCGTTGACTTGCTTCAATCATTGGACGTAGTAGCTCAGTGGTAGAGCGCTTCCTCTGGAGGACCAAGTAAGTTTGTGGTGGACAAAATCGTATCCGTGGGTTTTTTCAGGGTACTCCCGCTTCTTCCCACTTTTCATTCCACCAATTCCTCTAATATCATTGACCTGATTCAATCACTGGCCACGGTGGCTCTATGGTAGAACGCTTCCTCTGGTGCGTGGGGTCCTTACTGTTTCGATTCCCTGCCTGATAAATTTGTGGTGGACAAGATCGTATCCGTGAGATTTGTTAGAGTATTCCCGCTTTCTCCCACATTTCATTGCAGCAATTCTTCTGTTATCATTGACTTGCTTCAATCATTGGGCGCAGTTGCTGAGTGGTAGAGCGTTTCCTCTGTTGGACAAAGTTTGTGGTTCGCAATATCGTATCCATGGGTTTTCTCACGGTACTGCCGCTTCTTCCCACTTTTCATTCCACCAATTCCTCCATTATCATAGACTTGCTTCAATCATTGTGAACGGTGGCTCAGTAGTAGAACTCCTCATCTGGTGCGCGGGGTCCTTACTTTTTCGATCCCGGGCCTAGTGAGTTTTTGTTGTAGAAGATGGTATCCGGGGGTATTCTCAGGGTACTCCCGCTTCTTCCCACTTTTCATTCCACCAATTCCTCTATTATGATTGACTTGATTCAATCATAGGGCACGGTGATTCAATGGTAGAACGCTTCCTCTGGTGCGTGGGGTCCTTACTGTTTCGATCCCCTGCCTGATAAATTTGTGGCGGACAATATCGTATCCGTGGGTTTCGTCAGGGTATTTCGCTTCGTCTACCATCTCACTCCACCAATTCTTCTATTAACATTTACTTGCATTAGTCATTGGGAGCAGAGTCTCAGTGGTAGATCCCTTCCTCAAGTGGGCCAAGTAAGCTTGTGGTGGAAAAGATCGTATCCGTTGGTTTTCTCAAGGTACTCCCGCTTGATCCCACTTTTCATTCCACTAATTTCTCTATTACCATTGACTTACTTTAATCACTGGGCGCGGTGGCTAAGTGGTAAAGCGCTTCCTCTGGGGGACAAGTAATTTTCTAGTCGACAAAATCGTATCCGTGGGTTTCGTCAGGGTATTTCGCTTCCTCAAACATCTCACTCCACCAATTTTTCTATTATCATTTACTTGCATCAATCATTGCGCGCGTTGACTCAGTGGTAGAGCGCTTCTTCTGGTGCGCCAAGTAAGTTTTTCGTGGACAAGATCATATCCGTGGGTTTTGTCAGGGTACTCTCGCTTCCTCCCATATTTCATTCCACCAATTTCTCCATTATCATTGACTTCCTTCAATCATCGGGCGAAGTGGCACAGTGGTTAAGCGCTTCATCTGAGAGGCCAAGTAAGTTTGTGGTGGGCAAGATCGTATCCGTGGGTTTTCTCACGGTACTACCGCCTCTTCCCACTTTTCATTCCACCAATTCCTCCATTATCATGGATTTGCTTTAGTGATTGTGCACGGTGGCTCAGTAGTAGAGCGCTTCATCTGGCGCGTGTGGTCCTTATTTTTTGATCCCCGGCCTAGTAAGTTTGTGTTGGACAAGATCGAATCCGTGGGTTTTGTTAGGGTTCTCCGAATTCCTCCCACAATTCATTCCACCAAATCTATTATAATTGACTTAGTTCAATCATTGGGCGCGGAAGATCTCGATGGAAGAGCGCCTCCTCTGTTGAGCAAACTACGGTTGTGTTGGACAAGATCGTATCCGTGGGTTTTGACACGGTACTCCCCCGTCCTCCCACATTTCATTCCACCAACTCGTCTGTTTTCATTGACTCGGTTTAGTCATTGGGCGCGGTGCCTAAGTGGTAGAGCGCTTTCTCCGGTATACCAAGTAAGATTGTAGTGGACAAGATCGTATCCGTGGGTTTTCTCAGGGTACTCCTGCTTCCTCCAACTTTTTATTCCACCAAATTCTCCATTATAATTGACTTGCTTTAATCGTTGGGCGCGGTGGCTGAGTGGTAGAGCGCTTTTTCTGATGGGCCAAGTAAGTTTGTGGTGGACAAGATCGTATCCGTTGGTTCCCACGGTACGCGTCTTCCCGCTTTTCATTCCACCAATTCCTCCATTATCATTCACTTGCTGTAATGATTGGGCACGGTGGCTCAGTAGTAGAGCGCTTCATCTGGTGTGTGATGTTCTTACTTTTTGATCCCCGGCTTAGTAAGTTTCTCTTGGACAAGATAGTATCTATGGGTTTTGTCACGGAGCTCCCGCTTCCTCCCACATTTCATTCAACCAATTCCTCTATCATCATTGACTTGCTTTAATCATTGGTCCCTTGAGCATTGCGGTGATGTCAGAAATCAGATTTCGTTTTAAGCAATTGGGTTGTGATGTAAACCTTTGCTGTGGTTCAATCTCAGTATTTTATTACGCAAGATAAAACCATCCATACAGCTATAAATGTTGTTCTATCTTGCGCAACCAGGTATTGATATTGAGGCAATTCGGAACCTCATTTCTGGCGCTTAGAGGCCAGGAACCGTTTCGGACATTATGCTGTCCTCAAACGACTAGGATCTTTTCAATGTTGCCATCCGCGTCCATTAATCCCATGTTAAAAGGGGGAATAGAAAGGACGCAAGTCTAAAACTTCCGGGCCCAGTTTCTTGAGGTTCAAGGCTAGGGATCGATTTCTGACATCACAATTGTGCTCAACGGATCAAAACCTTTCAAATGCCCCCAACGCCGTCCAACATCTTCATGTTTAATAGGTTAATAGAAGGGACCCGAATCCATAACGTCAAGACCCCATTCTCTGAGCTTCGTGGCCTGGGCCAGACTTCTGAGATTGCTACTGCACTCAGGGGACCCGGGCCTTTCCAACGCTACCACTTGCGTCTACCAACTCCATGTGTAAATTGTCCCCTGATGTAGGAGATTCGACTGTATGTTTTTTCATAATTATTCTCCGAATGGATTTGTATACAGGGTAGTTTGGCAAGTTTAGCACCAGGTCTAAAATAAGCCTCTTGAGAGCGGCTCTTATTTGTTAAAGAATACATAACGATCGCTATTGGCTGTTGCAATGACCTGTCCAAGCGGCTTGGTAAAAAAAATCAGCGTAGCATGACAACAAAAAGGTGTTTCTCTTATATATAAAAAATAAATGCACAGAAAGGAAAAGTGAAAGGTTGGTAAGGTGAGTGTCGGGGTACGCCGAATTCTACTTCGCCCCGGGCAACGAAATTTCTAGCTACGGCTCTGAGCTCCAACGCTTATCGTTCTTTCAGAGTCACATCCCTTACCTACAACAACGTAGTTTGATTAACCTGTTATACCAAAACGTTTGCAAAGAACCTGTGAGTGTGACTTATTGATAGCTATGCAAATTATTGACAGAGTGCCAGTGTTCAGTTGAGCAACGAAGGTGCCCTTAGGCGAAATATCACGTTGCTCTCTACTTTTGTCTGTGCCTTGTAAATCGTAACATTGTGTTTAAAGGCAAACAGAAACAACGTGAGTTGTTTAGTCTTTGTAAAACAACTGATAAGGCGTTTGTGTCTTTTACACAAATACTGTTTGCGAGATTGGTGTTTGAAGCCTTTTCTTATTATACACTACAGAACAACATATCCATATTCAGAGAAGCCCACAGAAATTTTAAAGAAGAGTGAAAAATATCTTTATTATTCAGATGCTTTATTATTATTATTATTATTATTATTATTATTATTATTATTATTATTATTATTATTATTATTATTATTATTATTATTATTTTCTTAAGTACAGAGATACAAAGAACAAGAACTCCGTCACCATTAACATGGAAGCGAAAATGACTTTGAATTGGAAATAATAGATCAATGCTTTTAATTTCGGGGAGAGGCTCTGGGGCAGGGACGGATCCATGGAGTGATCGGGGCAATCGCCCCTCTACCACGCAAGAGGAAACCTTCTTATTTTATATATAAATAAAACCCATCTCAGAATTTGGAGCTCTTAAAACTAGCTAAGTAGCAGTATTACAATCCACGCCCGCCCCAGAAGTACGTTCTGGATCCGCCCCTGCTACAGAGGTACTTTAGGGTTCACTGCTGTTCCTTGCAATCCACGCTCATTGTTGGATAACTATTATATTTTATTATATTATTTGTCAAGTTGAGCGAAGTAGTTTTACCACAGCGGCAAATTCAACAATTAGGTTTAGGAGAAACAACGCATTGCTTCAAACTGACTCAGAAAGAGAGAGTCCATTTGCTCGGGATGTTTTTTATGATTCGCGGCGTCTCCCAAGAAGAAATCTTGCTAAATCATATGTTGGTTTTAACAAGGAACGTAAATGGGCATCCGGTATATCAGTACTTCAAATGAAAAGCAAAAAGAAAAGAGAGACAAAGATGAGTGTATTTTCCTATACTGTATTTTCGGCATTGAAGAATACCGTTACTGTTTTACTGATCTACTGTACGCACTTCTGCGTTTTACTAACCAAGCCCCAATCATGCTATATATACCATATATCGGCTAGGTCCAATTTGCTGCCAATGCGCCTTTTCTTCAAGGAACTTTTTTTATTATTACACGCTCAGAAACAAGGAAAATGACCCGAAACCTGAGAAGATCTGGAGAATGACCCACTAACAATAAACTGACAATGGGAAGGAAAGACAAGAGTGGAAAACTATTGTAATCCAAAGTCGAGGCATTTTTTCTTACATTAACCGACCGTTCAAGTCAGGGGAAGTTTCTTGAAATAATAGTAATATATTTTTAACTTGCTGCTTATTTTAGCGTACGTGGTAATTTAAGACACAAAGATGTATCGCAATTTGCAATACATTTTTCAATTTGCATTGCATTTCCATGTTTGCACTGCATTGCATTCCCGTTTGCACTGAATACTGCTATGCGATACTCCATTAAAAAATGCAAGGTGATTCCTGACCAGTTGTTCTTTCAGAAAAAGATGTTCCGGGGGGTGCACTGCTGGTACTATTCAATTTATTATTGTATTATAGACATATTATTTTGGTCTCCTCCGGGGGGGCACTCTCAGAGCTCCGGGGGCCAGTGTCCCCAAAAACATACAGAGACTCACTTTAATATTTGGCCACCACATTGTATTGGAGTTTTATTTTATATTATGAACTGCAGTAAAGTAGAGTGATAATATTGTTTATGCTATGTTATACCTCTATATTTGTGAAACTTTTTACAAAAATTAAACCATAACATTATAAATCTAACGTACAAAAATCAGAATATTTCTTCTCAAACACAAAAATTATAATCACTTTAATATTCGGCCACCACATAATGTGGAACTTTCTTGTCGCCTTCTTCGATGCAAGAAAAATGTTTTAATACCGAGTTGGATACCCTTTATTGAGTATAACCGCTTCAAGTGATTTTGGATATTTCCAGTTATTTTTGCGGTATATTCAGGAGCAATATTGGCCCATTCTCCTGTTAACCTTCTCTCAAGTTCCTTCTTTGATGTTACCGCCACTTTCCGAACTCTAGCGTCGAGTTCATCCCACAAATTTTTAATGGGATTGAGGGCCGGACTTTGTGGTGGAGTTTCGATACCTTTAGAGCAGTTATACAGAAGCCACTCACGTACAACATACGACTTATGTTTTGGGTCGTTGTCGTGATAAAATTAAAAGTCTCGCGAATTCCAAATTTGTCCTCACTCTTGTGTAAAATCTCTTTAAGAATGCTCAGGTATTGTTCTTTTGTCATTTTAGCATTTATAAACCTGAGTTCATCCACACCGACAGCAGATATGCACCCCCAAACTATTATGTTACCACCACCATATTTGACTGTTACTAGTAAATTCAATTTCCTTAGTTCTTCATTAGCCTTTCACCACACTAGAACCCTGCTATCTGACTTTAAAAAAGTTGAATTTTCTTTCCTCAGCAAAAATAACATCTTCCAATCATCCTGATTCCTTTTGCACGCAGATTTTAGCGAACTGAAGCCGTTTTTTTCTGCTCACTTTGTTGACAATGGTTTCTTTCTAGCTACCTTTGCGTGGTATCCTTCTTTTCTCAGTACTTTCCGAACAATCTCTGGGTGTACATCCTTGCAACAATTCCGCTACAATCTTCGGTGCATTTAATTTTGAGTTTTTCTTAACTTTTCTCACACTCACACGTTTTCCTCGTTCATTTATTTTGCTAGGGCAACCATTGTGCTTCACGGATTCTATCCTGTCTTCGTTCTTATAATGTCGCAAAATATCACCGACTGTACTTCGTGGTATACACAAGATTACAAGCGATATACATATTGGAATCCCCCTTTTATGATGAAAAATAACCAGCTGGTGCTGCTCAAACGTTGCGTTACAACTTTTTGGCCCCGTTGGAAGTGTTATTCTGCAAAGCCAATACCCACTCACACTTTCTAACACGAAGACGAGACATGAGTTATACATACGACGTTCCTTCCCCCAGTCATATTGTTCTGTAAACTGGAGATACAGCAGTAAGATCATCAAGTCATTTTAGTGGCCGAATATTAAAGTGGCATGATATAAAGGCAGTTTGTAGAGATATAGCAGTTAGTTAGGCATAGTTTGCATTTACAACTTTTACACATTACAAAATAGTACACCAGGTATGATAGTTGTTCCCTGTCATCGCTTACAAATTCCTATGTATTTACATTAATGCCTTCTTTGACATAAATGACAACAATATGGGGTGGCCAAATATTAAAGTGAGTCTCTGTATCTGGAAGAAATACTGTTCTTGACACCAAGATAAGACAAAAGGTATAGAAAAAACCTGGGTGCACAAATGCTTAATTTCGGAGTTATTGGCTGCCAAAAACATGAAGAAATGAACTTTAAAGATCCATAGCTCCAAAACTAGGTGACTTACCGTAGTAGAGTCAAGATTTTATTTAGGAACTAGTAGGTGCGCTATCCAAATATCCATGTTTCAGAATTCTGCCATACTTCTGCAACAATTTTTATACAGGTATTTGATGAGTACTTCAAATTATATGCACATAGCCAAAGTTCCTCTCTAAAAATTGTCGCGCGAGTACTTTAGATTCTGAAACATTGTATTTTTGGATAGCGCACATATTAGTTTCTAAGTGAAGTCTTAACCCGACTACGATAGATCCCATAGTTTTAGAGCTATGGACCTTTAAAGCCGCGGATCCACGATATGATCAAGGGGGCGACTAAATCACAGTTTGCCGCTTTATCCAGTGTAAAGCAGGATTGAAGCCTATTTTATCCAGTGTATACCTGAGTGTCAAGGGGGCTATAACTCCCATTAGATCCACACCTATATAATAACTGTTCCTGAGTGATTAGTTTCTTCAAAATTATTTTTAAAAATATGTGAAGAGTTTTGAGACATTCCAGTCGAATCAAGATTTTTACGAGCAGTCTCCATTCAACTCGAATTTTACAAATTGTGTCTCGACTCGTGCGCATCCCTACTTGGGTTCGGCTTGATATTGAATAAGCTGTGAGCCAAGCCGCACAAGTCGCTGACAACCCTAGACCTAGGCAGAGCAGTTTTAAACATGTTTGCCTGGCACGCTATAACTTTTAACAAATTTTGACCCAAGCACGAATACTTGCTCCTCCGGAACTCAAACCCAGAACCTCGTGAACGATGTCCTTGTGTCCTAGATTTCACGACTACCGAAATCGGCAGTCAACTAGTTTTTAGTATTCAGACGCAAACCGCATATCTTTCAAGTTTAATTATAGAATTTAATAATTAATATTAATAATAATAATAATAATAATAATAATAATAATAATAATAATAATAATAATAATAATAATAATAAGTTGTAGTGGAAGTAGCAACATTGATAATAATTATATTGTCTATGTAGAATAAGTGAAAAGGGAACTTGAAACTGCACAAAAGGTTTAGCTCGACTCGACTCGAAACTCGATCCAAATTCGAGTCGAGTTTCGAATCGAATTGGAAAAAAATTTTCGAGTCGAGTTCTCGAGTCGAGCTAAATGATGTCTGTTTCGAGTCGAGTCGAGTTTCAAGGAAAACTAGCTCGTGCCCATCCCTAACCACTGCCCCTGAGTGCAGTAGTAATGTCAAAAAATCAGACCCAGGCCACGAAGCTCAAGGAATGGGGTCCTGATGTTATGGGCTCGGGCCCCTTCTATTCACGTATTAAAAATGAACTTCCTGGACAACGTTGGCGGCATTTGAAAGGTTTTGATGCGTTGAGCACAATTGTGATGTCAGAAATCGAACCCTAGCCTTGAACCTCAAGAAACTGGGTCCGGAAGTTTTAGACGCAGGCCCTTTCTATTCCCCTTTTAAACATGGGGTTGTTGGACGTGGATGGCAACATTGGAAAGATCCTCCTCGTTTGAGGACAGCGTAATGTCCGAAACGGTTCCTGGCCTCAAAGCGCCAGAAATGAGGTTCCGAATTGGCTCAATATCAATACCTGGTTGCGCAAGATAGAATAATATACATAGTTGTATGGATAGTTTTATCTCGCGTAATAAAATACTGAGATTGAACCACAGCAAAGGTTTACATCAGAACCGAAATGTTTGGGACCGAATCTGATTTCTGACATCACCGTAATGCTCAAGGCACCAATGATTAAAGAAGTCAATGATGATAGAAGAATTGGTTGTATGAAATGTGGGAGGAAGCGTAAGTACCGTGACAAAACCCACGGATAAGAACTTGTTCACCACAAACTTACTTGACCCACCAGAGAAAGCGCTCTCAGACTGAGCCACCGCTCCCAATGATTAAAGCAAGTAAATGATAATAGAGGAAATGGTGGAATGAAAAGTGGGAAGAAGCGGAAGCACCCGGAGAAAACTCACGTATAAGATCTTGTCCACCAGAAACTTACTTGGCCGGGGATCGAAAGAATAAAGACCCCACACACAAGAGGAGGCAATCTACCACTGAACCACCGTGCCCAACGATTAGATTAAGTCAGTGATAATAGGTGGATTGGTGGAATGAAATGTGAGAGGAAGCGGGAGTACCCAGAGAAAATCCACGGATACGGTCCTGTCCACCGCACAACTTACATGGCTGCGGAGCGAAACAATAAAGACCCTACGCACGAGACGAAGCGCTCTACCACTGAGCAACCGCGCCCAATGATTACAGCAAATGAATGATAATAGAAGAATTGATTGAATGAAACGTGAGAAGGAAAGGGATTACACTGAGAAAACGCACGGATACGATCTTTTCAACCACAAACTTACTTTGCCCACCAGAGGAAGCGCTCTACCACTGAACCACTGAGCTCAATTATTGAACCAAGTCAATGATAATAGAGGAATAGATGGAATGAAATGTGGGTTCACCAAAGGGAACGCACCAGATGAAACTTTGTACCACTGAGCCACCGTGCCCAATAATTGAAGCAAGTCAATGATAATAGAGGAATTGTTGGAATTAAAATTGGAAAGAAGCGGGAGTACCCTGAGAAAACCCACGGGTACGATCTTGTCCACCAGAAACTTACTTAGCCCACCAGAGGAAGCGCTCTACCACTGAGCCACTGCGCCCAATCATTGAAGCAGGACAATAATAATAGAAGTATTGATGGAATGAAATGTGGGAGGAAGTTGGAGTACCCTGACAAAAACCACGCATACAATCTTGTCCACCAAAAACTTTCTAGGCTCACCAGAGGAAGGCCTCTACTACTGCGCCACTGCGCCCAATGATTGATGCAAGCCAATGATAAGAGAAGAATTGGAGGAATGAAATATGGGAGGAAGCGGAAGTAACCTGGCTAAACCCACGGATACGATCATGTCCACTACAAACTTATTTGGCCCACCAGAGGAAGCGGTCTACCGCTGAGCCACCGCGTCCAATCATTAAGGTAAGTTGATGATTATAGAATAATTGGTGGAGTGTAATGTGGGAGAAAGCAAGAGTACCCTAACAAATCCCACGGATACAATCTTGTAAACCACAAACTTACTTGGCGCAACAGATTACGCGCTCTACCACAGCCATCGCGCCCAATGATTAAACCAAGTCAATGATAATAGAGGAATTGGTGGAATGAAAGTTGGGAAGAAGCGGGAATACCCTGAGTAAAGCCACGGATACGATCGAGTCCACCACGAAATTAATTAGCCCACCAGAGGAGGTGCTCTACCATTGAGCAACTGCGCCCAATGATTGAAGCAAGTCAATAATAATAGAAGAATTGGTGGAATGAATTGTGGGAGGAAGGGGTAGTACCCTGAAAAAAAACATGAATACGATCTCGTCCACTACACACTTACTTGGCCCACCAGGGGAAGCGCTCTACCTTTGAGCCACTGCGCCCAATGATTGAAGCAAGTTAATGATTATAGAGGAGTTGCTGGAATGAAAAGTGCGAAGAAGCAGGATTACACTGAGAAACAGTGTTGGGTAAGTTACTTGTAAAAATGTAACGCGTTACAAGTTACTATACTTTCTTTTAAAATGTAACGCGTTAGTAACGCGTTACTTGCCCCCAAAAAGTAACTGTTACTTTACTTCGAAAGTAACGCGTTACTTTTAGATCCAAAACTTTAAAAATGTGAAAAAAATATTACTTCAATTTTCCATACTACTATTACTACAGCTGTAATAATAATAATAATAATAATAATAATTATTATTATTATTATTATTATTATTATTGCACGTTCTGAATCGTTTTATGTAAATGCAAGGACAAATTTTTACTTCATATATGAACATTTTCATACAATGTTGTAACATTGATAAAGTGCCATACTGCGTTACTCGTAGGGATGGACACGAGCGAGTTCAAGCCAGTTTTCTTTGAAACTCGATTCGACTAGAAACAGACATTTTTGAGGTAGACCCCAGAACTCAGCTCGAAAAATTTCCTCCAACTCGACTCGAATTGGGGTAGTTTCGAGTATTCTCTTCAAGTATATTACATAGAGAATATAATTATTATCAATGACACTACTACTGGTACAACTTTCATTTTAATTATTTTTATTATTATTATTATTATTATTATTATTATTATTATTATTATTATTATTATTATTATTATAACAACACTGTATATAAACATAGAAGATAGGCGGTTTGTATTTGAATACTAAAAAAACTAGTTGATTTCCAACCTCGGTAGTCGTAAAGTCTAGAAGTCAAGGACACTGTTCACGAACTTCTGAATTTGGGTTGAGGGTCTACTTTGAGTATTCGTGTTCGAGCCAAACACTGTTAAAATTAGGGAGCACTGGCCAAATATCTTCAGCCAAATATCTGGGCCAAAACTGCTCGGCCTGGATTTAGAATTGTAAACGACTCGAGCAACTCGGCCCAGAGCTCATTCACTATCGACCCGAACCGAGAAGTGAGCCGAGCCAACAGCTCACCCAACGACTCGGCTAGAGCCCTCGGCTCAGTTGAGCCCAACCGAGCAGTTGGCTCATCCCAACCAAGCCAGCTCGAGCTAATGGTTCACCCCAAGCGAGCCCGCTTGAGCCATTTTCTCAGTTGAGCCGAGCTGAGCTGAGTTTGTTATAAAAAATCTCTTGTGGTCTCGCTGTCGAGACGAGACGAGATATGAGCACTGTTTCCTCTCGTGAGCAGCACTAAAAGTATTCCATATTACTGTTTAGCTTATATTTATCATGGCTTTCGCTTTCCAGTGTAATGAGGCCATGATTTCAAAACGAGTTAAAACGAACGAGGAATTTATCAAACTCGACTATACTCGAAATTAGACGCGAGAAATTGAATCAGCTCGGAACTCGACTCGAGATTATTAACTTTGACTTGACTCGAAACTCAACTTGAATTCGAGTCGAGTCGAGTTTTAGCTTGACTCGTGCTCATCCCTATGCGTTAAAAAAATAGTTGCTTATTATTATTCTGCTAAACTAATTATATAATAACAATTTTGTTATGTAAAATTAAAAATACAGAATATAGAGAAACATTACACTATAACTAATAAAGTGAGAACACATGAACTGGGCTCAATCAAAACTTGCCAGTAACTCTAAAATCGATATATGCTTTTTAAAGCTAGTCTCAAACTCTAGGATAAGCAAACTGATCTAAAAGAACTCCAATATTACATACCACCAGCAAACTATTTTCTAGTAATAAAGTAGGCCTGCTCATCAGAACACAGTTTATTCATATTAACTCCCTTACTGTATATCGTTAATTATGACACGCTAGTTGTTGATAAATATTTTCCGCCGGGCCACTTCAGACACTTTACTTTTAAATTCTGTCCATCATCATCCTCAGTTCTTAAGAAAAAAGTATTCTTTCAAATCTTCGAACGGTAAAATATTTTCTTTCTCCATCTTTATAAAAACAACACCAATCAAAGTAAAATAGACTACCGGTATCATTGCACTGCTAGTTCATTCACTGAATGTGTTGATTTGGAGCTGTCAAAATCTACGAAAAAATCTTCCAAGTGCTTCAGTACATGTGATTTCCCTGAGGCTGTCCTCATCTTCCAAAAACAGCAAATGGCACTACGAACTTATCTGTTTCTGTGTTTGTCGGTGACTGTCGGTCACTGACATACGTAGTTCATACTCCATTGTTTCATTCTGAGAAATTCACTTACAAGAAAGAAAGATTGTAAGTCAGTGCTAATAGAGTTATTGGCGGAATAAAAAGCGGGTAAGAGCGGGAGTACCCTGAAAAAACCCACGAATATGGTCCTGTCCACCACACAACTTACTTGGCTGGGGTTTCAAAAAAAATAAGGACCGCACGGAGGAGAGTAAGCGCTCTACGACTGAACCACTGCGCCCAATGACTAAAGCAAGTCAATGATAATAGAGCAGTTGGAGAAATGAAAAGTGGGAAGAAGCAGGAGTACCCTGAGAAAACCCACGGATACGATCTTGTCCACCACAAACTTTCTTGGCCGGATATCGAAACAATAAGGACTCGACGCACCAGAAGAAGAGCTCTGCAACTGAACCACCGCGCCCAATGATTACAGGTACTCAATGATAATAGAACATTTGATGGAATGAAAAGTGGCAAGAAGCGGGAGTACCAGGAGAGGAGGTACGGATACGATCTTGTCCACCGCTAACTTACTTGGCCGGGGATCGAAACAATAAAGAACCCACGCACCAGAGTATGCGGTCTACCATTGAGCCACAGCGCCCCGCAACAAGACCAAGAAAATTGGAAGTTACAAGGAAACATTTTAAGAAGCAATATATTTCAATGGTAAAGACCACTGCCCGATGATCGTCTTTTAGTAACTCCATGAAGAGAAAAGACTGATACGTCCCTCTCCTATATTGTCTTTTTCAAGCCATATACGCTATCCGTATATTATGCTTTAAAGTCATCCGGATGTAATGAGTTATCCGAATGTTCTGTTATCCAGATATTATCCGTTATCTTAATTTTATAAATTATCCGGGTAAATCTATTATCCGGATATTATCCGACATCCGAAGATCATCCGTTATCCGGATATTATCCCTCATCCGTTATCCTGATATTATCCGTTATACGTCATCCGTTTTGTTGTCTGTCAACTGGATATTGCAAATCCGGATAAGTTTCTATCCGATATAAGTATAAAAAATTATCCAGATGTGGCAATCCCTAATCTTCAGGAGCATACACGAGCTAAATATCTTCTAAGTCTGCTACACAAGAGCGGGGCGGATCCACGGAGCTATCATGGCGATTACCCCCCAGAAATGGAATATTCCTTATTTTATATAAAAATAAAACCCATTCCAGAGTTTGGAGCTCTTAAAAGTAGCTCTAAAAAGGAGTATTACCAACCACCGAGCCCACAGAAGTCCATCGTAGATCCGCCTGTGCACAAGAGGATCTGAAACACTTATTATTCACATTCAGTTTGCATATCTCAACAAATAAACAATATTTTCATTCACTTCTGCATTCTACTACTGCGTTCTACTGAACTGTAACGACTTTTTATGTTTAAAAATAATTATTCATTTTTCAATAATTGTAAATGTTTATAAGTTCAGTAATTCACCATGAATAGAGTCAACTAGAAGTATTTTTGTAATGAAGAAATAACAACATGAACTGTGAAATATCTTCTCACAAACTGTCAAGAATTGACAGTCGACAAACTTTGCTCTTTCGTTTACCGATTACCTCGAAACCGCGGTAGCCAGAATTAGCCCAGGATAGGGGACTTATATTAAGAAAATGAAAATCTCAGGAAAATGCAGAAGTCTTTTAGTTTGAGAGAAAAAAGGAATGAAATCTCTAATTTGTAGTTCTGTTAGTATTGTAGCTCTTAGTCCGTACCAAAGTACTGATGGAAATATGGCCAATGAGTTATGACTATTTTTTAGAACATTCCACTTTAATATCACAGGAAATTCATCTTCCGGCTTGCTTAGTTTTGAAGAGTTATAGAGTGTATTGGTATGCTATGTAAAGTATGTGTACTGTCGCTGATTTGTGATAACAATCAGAAACAGAAGTAACATGTAAATTACAGTAATAGTTTTCTGTTAATTTTTGTATTCAAGAGAAGACGGAAAACCTACTTTTATCTTAACATTTGTTTTTCTTAAAATTTCTATTCGGGTTCACACCCTTCCCCCTCAACATTGAATACAGAAAAGGAGAACTTATTTAGAATTTGATTGTTGATTCCAGTGTATTTCAAGCATCAGTTCTCGGACCTGGGCCTGTGATATGTCGATACATCACTATCGTCGATATCTATATTATCATATATCAACATTCGATATCGCGAATATATGGACAAGAATATATCATTCTAAATTTTCGATATCGATATTCGGGGGGCAGCGAAGTATAAGGGGCCCGCCCCTAAGACTTGCGATGGATGAAGAAATTAAACTTACTTTTTACAATATTGTTTTCTAATCATAATATCTTTATTACCACAAATTGCAATGTAAATACATCCACTTGCAAATTTGCAATATTATATGGTATAATTTCTTATTTGCCAGAACTTTTCTGTGCCCTGAAAAAAGAAACAAAAAATCACGTGCAAAAGCAAGTGCTTCGAACTTTGAATTAGAATTTACCATTAGAAAGTTTTTTATTTCTCTCTCTTCGAGATTTCCACCCCTTTTGGCCTTTGGGACCATTCATTGACAAAACATGCGCACATGATCGCTATATGCGTTCATGCTTTTTGGCAGAGTCAGAGATTTTGAAAAGGAAACGACATTTTAATAATAATAATAATAATAATAATAATAATAATAATAATAATAATAATAATAATAATAATAGTAATAATAATAATAATTGTTAATATTATTATTATTATTATTATTATTATTATTATTATTATTAAAATGGGGTTTACAACTAGGGCCCCATTTGTTTATATTGCATGGGAGGACCGCAAGTCTGCTACGCCAGTGGTGTCCCCTATTCTGTGTTTGTCTTTTTTCGTTTCGCTTAGCTATTTGTTTTTGTGCTATTAGGCTTTTATATGAAACCTTTATATTATATAACTTTTTATTTTTATGAGTTTCTTATTTTTGGGTGGGATGGGGGAAGAGAGAAATGCTTTCTTCTTGTATCTGTTTCTTACCATTCATCTTGTTTGAACTGCTTAAGTAAGTCATTTTGTAACTTTTGATGTCATCCAACTCCATCACAGTAATAAAATTGTCATTCTTAACAATTTGTTTTATTCTCTTATTTGCAGTTTGCCACACTGATATATTTGTGACAAAATTGAGATTTAGTCGAACGCCTTTCGAATTAGCAACCAACCCAAACCCCGAGCTTTTCGGGTTGCCTGCTATTGCAAGAAAAGGAGAATTGCAAGGGGTTATGCACTTTTGGAATCGTGTATACAATAAGCAACACATATTATGGGACTGCCTGGGCCGTACCAGAACGGCGGAAGAAAGGGCTCTACATATGTCATCTTAATGATGTAAAGATTTGAAACTTCATTACATTAAATTTGTCATTAAGTATTTACTCTATTTCAAGTATTTGTTTAATTCCTGTAACGATTGTTATAATACTATTGAGATCACCATCATATTGTTGCATCATACATAAGTGATTTTCTTTCTTCATAGTTTCGGGGAAGTCACTATTTATATTGTTATAAAACAAGTGTAATAAAATTTTAATGTAGATCATTGTGGATGTCTCAGTAGAAACGTATCAATTATAAATATGCATATACTTAGATTTCAGAATGTGTTCACGGCACTGGTATATACCACTAAATCATCTAGATCGCCTGATATATAATACAACAGAGAAATTAGATTCATCTACTGTAATATGAGTCTCATGCCTCCTCCCCCCGATTCCCAGAATAAGCCTCAAATCTGCCCCCCTTCCGGTGTTGACGACTACTGTGCTCCCTTCATCTTCCATTGAACATTGTTTTTCAATTTCATAAATATTTTGAACATCGCTATAAAAATATATATTCATTATGTTTAAGCATAAATGGCTTAAATCTGTCATGCCTAATTTTGTCCATGATTCTTCACCACCGAACAATAGATACGGGAAGCAAAATTGTATTCTTTACTTCGCACCCACACAATCATTCATTGTTATTGTATATATAGATATATGTATATATATAGCGAGAGAGAGTCCGGATCATATGTAATATCCAGACAGAACTTATTAAAATTATAATCGGAATAGATCTAACATTTTCAAGTCGATTCCAGTTTTTACAATAATTATTAATCTAATTTGACGTGTGTTCTCCTTAAGCCTGGTTAAAGTGTCCTATCTGAGGTAAAAAAATTCTTCAAGTTTATGGGAAGAAGGGAAGGAACTCAAAATACCGACAGCATTGACTTTTTGTATGGCTATGCTTATACGTTGCAGTAAAAATTGATAGTTTCTCGGGTCTCCTGTTTTTGCTGTCAGACTTGCTTCTAGTTCCTTCAAAAAATCAATTGCTTCTTTGCTGAAGACACCTGTTGTTTCGGTAGGAAAGCCTATAAAATGATGGTCTTTAAGTTTAGAGTATTTTGAGTGTTTGCGTGAACAAGCCGCTTCCGCTGCACCGAAGGGATCTTAGCAGATGTCTGCAAACTTATCTAACCAATATAGTCAGGGTTGACAGAACACAAAAACAAATCGTACATAAAAATGAATTGAATCATGGACGGTGCCTTTCCGCTTTCACATAAAATCATTAAGCGGCTCCTTTCATTGACAGATCATAAGTCTATCAGATACACGACAATAGCGAAGGCTCTAATGAAATGAGTTCAAAAATATTAAGAATTAGTATATAACAAAAACGATTCTCTTAACGGAACTACTGACTCACTTAGGGTACACAGCTGAAAAGCCTAGTAAGTAGACAAAACCAAAATTCTTTCTGCCAATCTGGGTATCAATGAGCGTTCAAAACTATAACACGTAGAATAGATCATACTTCTAGACAATAAAAAAGCAGATATGTATTAATATTTTTTCATCAGTCTATTTTTATATCTCAGAAGCGCCCTCTCCGAATTAAAACACTTACTTCAAACTAAAACCACTTACCTGTCGCATGTATGAGTATCAATGTGCGCTCAATAGTGCATCAAATAGAAAGGGTCATAGAATTGGAGCCATCATTTAAATATACTTATTAATATTTATTCGTGAATCTCATTCAATATCTCCGCTGGCGCTCCTTCGAATTAAGAACTATTAGACTTATTCGAAGGACAGAGCGCATATCTACCATATATGAGTATCAAAGTCCGCTCGATAGTGCATCACGTAGAAAGGGTCATAAAATAGTAGCCATAATTTAAATATATTTATTAACATTTCTTCGTGAATCTCATTCTATATCTACGGCGACCCCCTTTCAATTAAAAAGTAAACGGCGTATTTCAAGGACAGAGCCCATATCTACCATATATATGAGTATCAAAGTGCGCTCGGTGGTGCATCAGGTAGAAAGGGTCATAGAATAGTAGCCATAATTTACATATATTTATTAACATTTCTTCGTGAATTTCATTCTATATCTCCGGTGACCCCCTTTCGAATTAAGAACTTATTACAAGCACAGAGCGTATATCTACCAATGATATGAATATCAAAGTGCGCTCGATAGTCCATCAGGTAGAAAGAGTCATAGAATCGTAGCCATAATTTATATAAAGTTATTAACATTTCTTCGTGAATCTCATTCTATATCTCCGGTGACCCCCCTTCGAATTAAGAACTAATAGACTTATTTGAAGGACAGACGAATATCTACTAATGGTATGAGTATCAAAGTGCGCTCGATAATGCATCAGGTAGAAAGGGTCATAGAATAGTAGCCATAATATACATATATTTATTAACATTTCTTCGTGAATCTTACTCTATACCTCCGGTGACTCCCCTTTGATAGTTTTCCTTCAATAGACTTATTTGAAGGACATAGCAAATATCTACTAATGGTATGAGTATCAAAGTGCGCTGGATAATGCATCAGGTAGAAATGGACATAGAATCTTAGCCACAATTTACATGTATTTATTAACATTTCTTCGTGAATCTCATTCTATATCTCCGGTGACCCCCCTTTTAATTAAAAAGTAAAAAACGTATATCAAGGAGAGAGCGCATATCGACCACATATATGAGTATCAAAGTGTGCTCGACAGCGCATCAGGTAGAAAGGGTGATAGAATAGTAGCCATAATTTACATATATTTATTAAAATTTCTTCGTTAATCTCATTCTATATCTCCGGTGTCCCCCCTTTGATTTGAAACCAATAGACTTATTTGAAGGGCAGACGAATATCTACGATGTATATGAGTATCAAAGTGCGCTCGATAGTGCATCAGGTAGAAATGGTCATAGAATCGTTGCCAAAATTTACATATATTTATTAACATTTCTTCGTGAATCTCATTCTATATCTCCCGTGACCCCCCCTTTTATTAAAAACTAAACGTCGTATTTCAAGGACAGAGCCCATATCTAGAATGTATATGAGCATCAAAGTGCGCTCAATAGTGCATCAGGTGGAAAGAGTCATAGAATCGTAACCATAATTTACATGTATTTATTAACATTTCTTCATGAATCTCACTCTATATCTTCGGTGACTTTCCATCGAATTAAGAACTAATAGCCTTATGTGAAGGAAAGGGCAAATATCAACCATATATATGAGTATCAAAGTGCGCTCGGTAGTCCATCAGGTAGAAAAGTTGATAGAATCGTAGCCATAATTTACACATATTTATTAACATTTCTCCGTAAATCTCATTCTATATCTTCAGTGACCTTCCTTCGAATTAAGAACTAATAGCCTTATTTGAAGAATAGAGCGTATAACTACCATATAAATAAGTATCAAAGTGCGCTCGATAGTGCATCAGGTAGAAAGAGTCAGAATCGTAGCCATAATTTACATAATTTACATTTCTACGTGAATCTCACTCTATATCTCCGATGATCCCCCTTTCAATTAAAAAGCAAACGGCGTATTTCAAAAAGAGAGCGCATATCTACCGTATATATGAGTATCAACGTGCGCTCCATAGTGCATCAGGTAAAATAAGTCATATAATGATAGCCACGATTTAGATATATTTATTAACATTTCTTCACGAATCTCATTCTATATCTCAGGTGACACCCCTTTTAATTAAAAAGTAAACGGCGTATTTCAAGGACAAATCCCATATCTAGCATATATATGAGCATCAAAGTGCGCTCGATAGTGCATCAGGTAAAAAGAGTCAGAATCGTAGCCATAATTTACATAATTTGTATTTCTTCGTGAATCTCATTCTATATCTCCGGTGACCCCCCTTCAAATTAAGAACTAATAAACTTATATCAAGAACAGAGCGCATGTCTAGCATATATATATGAGTATCAAAGTGCGCTCGATAGTCTATCAGGTAGAAAAGGTGATAGAATCGTAGCCATAATTTACATATATATATTAACATTTCTTCGTGAATCTCATTCTATATCTCCGGCAACCCCTCTTTTAATTAAAAAGTAAACAGCGTATTTCAAGGATTGAGCGCATATCGACCATATATATGAGTACCAAAGTGGGCTCGATAGTGCATCAAGTAGGAAAGGTGATAGAATCGTAGCCATAATTTACATATATTTATTTAAATTTCTTCGTGAATCTAATTTTATATCTCCGGTGATCCTCCTTAGAATCAAGAACTAATAGACTTATTTGAAGGACAGGCGAATATCTTCTAATGGTATGAGTATGAAAGTGCGCTCGATAATGCATCAGGTAGAAAGAGTCATAGAATCGTAGCCATAATATACATATATTTATTAACATTTCTTCGTGAATCTTACTCCATACCTCCGGTGATCCCGCTTTGATTTAAAAACTAATAGACTTATTTGAAGGACAGAGCAAATATCTACTAATGGTATAAGTATCAAAGTGCGCTCAATAGTGCATCAGGTAGAAATGGTCATAAATTCGTAGCCAACATTTACATATGTTTATTAACATTTCTTCGTGATTCTCATTCTATATCTCCGGTTACCCTCCTTTTAATTAAAAAGTGAACTGCGCATTTCAAGGACAGAGCGTATACCTACCATATATATGAGTATCAACGTGCGCTCGGTAGTCCATCAGGTAGAAAAGTTGATAGAATCGTAGCCATAATTTACATATATTTATTAACATTTCTTCGTGAATCTCATTCTATATCTCCGGTGACCCCCCTTTTAATTAAAAAGGTAAAAACCGTATATCAAGGAGAGAGCGCATATCGATCATATATATGAGTATCAAAGTGCGCTCGATAGTGCATCAGGTAGAAAGGGTGATAGAATAGTAGCCATAATTTACATATATTTATTAAAATTTTTTCGTGAATCTGATTCTATATCTGCGGTGTCCTTCCTTTGATTTAAAATCAATAGACTTGTTTGAAGGACAGACGAATATCTACGATGTATATGAGTATGAAAGTGCGCTCGATAGTGCATCAGGTAGAAATGGTCATAGAATCTTAGCCATAATTTACATATATTTATTAACATTTCTTCGTGAATCTCATTCTATATCTCCCGTGACCCCCCCCTTTTATTAAAAAGTAAACGGCGTATTTGAAGGACAGAGCCCATATTTAGCATATATATGAGCATCAAATTGCGCTCGATAGTGCATCAGGTAAAAAAGTCATAGAATCGTAGCCATAATTTACATATATTTATTAACATTTCTTCGTGAATCTCATTCTATATCTCCGGTGACCTTCCTTCGAATTAAGAACTAATAGCCTTATTTGAAGGACAGAGCGTATATCTACCATATATATGAGAATCAAAGTGCGCTCGGTAGTGCATCAGGTAGAAAGAGTCATAGAATCGTAGCCATAATTTACATGTATTTATTAACATTTCTTCGTGAATCTCATTCTATATCTCCGATGACCCCCCCTTTCAATTAAAAAGTAAACTGCGTATTTCAAGGAGAGAGCGCATATCTATCGTATATATGAGTATCAAATTGCGCTCGATAGTGCATCAGGTAGAAAGGGTCATAGAATAGTATCCATAATTTATATGTTTATTAACATTGTTTTCGTAAATCTAATTCTATATTTTCAGTGACCTTCCTTCGAATTAAGAACTAATAGCCTTATTTGAAGGACAGAGCGTATATCTACGATATATATGAGTATCGAAGTGCGCTCGATAGTGCATCGGGTAGAAAGAGTCATAGAATCGTAGCCATTTTTTCTATATATTTATTAACATTTCTTCGTGAATCTCATTCTATATCTCCGGTGACCCCCTTTTAAATTAAAAAGTAGAAAGCGTATATCAAGGAGAGAGCGCATATCGACCATATATATGAGTATCAAAGTTCGCTCGATAGTGCATCAGGTAGAAAGGGTGACAGAATAGTAGCCATAATTTACATATATTTATTAAAATTTCTTCGTGAATCTCATTCTATATCTCCGGTGTCCCCCCTTTGATTAAAAAACTAATAGACTTATTTGAAGGACAGACGAATATCTACCATGTATATGAGTATCAAAGTGCGCTCGATAGTGCATCGGGTAGAAAGAGTCATAGAATCGTAGCCATTTTTTCTATATATTTATTAACATTTCTTTGCGAATCTCATTCTATATCTGAGGTGACCCACCTTTTAATTAAAAAGTAAACGGCATATTTCAAGGACAGAGCCAATACCTACCATATATATGAGTATCAAAATGCGCTCGGTAGTGCATATGGGAGAAAGGTAATAGAATGGTAGCCATAATTTATATATTTATTAACATTTCTTCGTGAATCTCATTCTATATCTCCGGTGACCCCCCTTCGAATTAAGAACTAATAAACTTATATCAAGAACAGAGCGCATGTCTAGCATATATATATGAGTATCAAAGTGCGCTCGATAGTCTATCAGGTAGAAAAAGTGATAGAATCGTAGCCATAATTTACATATATATATTAACATTTCTTCGTGAATCTCATTCTATATCTCCGGCAACCCCTCTTTTAATTAAAAAGTAAACAGCGTATTTCAAGGATTGAGCGCATATCGACCATATATATGAGTACCAAAGTGGGCTCGATAGTGCATCAAGTAGGAAAGGTGATAGAATCGTAGCCATAATTTACATATATTTATTAAAATTTCTTCGTGAATCTAATTTTATATCTCCGGTGACCCTCCTTAGAATCAAGAACTAATAGACTTATTTGAAGGACAGACGAATATCTTCTAATGGTATGAGTATGAAAGTGCGCTCGATAATGCATCAGGTAGAAAGAGTCATAGAATCGTAGCCATAATATACATATATTTATTAACATTTCGTGAATCTTACTCCATACCTCCGGTGACCCCCCTTTGATTTAAAAACTAATAGACTTATTTGAAGGACAGAGGAAATATCTACTAATGGTATGAGTATCAAAGTGCGCTCGATAGTGCATCAGGTAGAAATGGTCATAAAATCGTAGCCAACATTTACATATGTTTATTAACATTTCTTCGTGATTCTCATTCTATATCTCCGGTTACCCTCCTTTTAATTAAAAAGTGAACGGCGCATTTCAAGGACAGAGCGTATACCTACCATATATATGAGTATCAAAGTGCGCTCGGTAGTGCATCAGGTAGAAAGGGTGATAGAATATTAGCCATAATTTACATACATTTATTAAATTTTTTTCGTGAATCTGATTCTATATCTCCGGTGTCCTTCCTTTGATTTAAAATCAATAGACTTATTTGAAGGACAGACGAATATCTACGACGTATATGAGTATGAAAGTGTGCTCGATAGTGCATCAGGTAGAAATGGTCATAGAATCTTAGCCATAATTTACATATATTTATTAACATTTCTTCGTGAATTTCATTCTATATCTCCCGTGACCCCCCCTTTTATTAAAAAGTAAACAGCGTATTTGAAGGACAGAGCCCATATTTAGCATATATATGAGCATCAAATTGCGCTCGATAGTGCATCATGTAGAAAAGTCATAGAATCGTAGCCATAATTTACATGTATTTATTAACATTTCTTCGTGAACCTCATTCTATGTCTCCGGTGACCTTCCTTCGAATTAAGAACTAATAGCCTTTTTTGAAGGACAGAGCGTATATCTACCATATATATGAGTATCAAAGTGTGCTCGGTAGTGCATCAGGTAGGAATGGTCATAAAATCGTAGCCAACATTTACATATGTTTATTAACATTTCTTCGTGATTCTCATTCTATATCTCCGGTTACCCTCCTTTTAATTAAAAAGTGAACGGCGCATTTCAAGGACAGAGCGTATATCTACCATATATATGAGTATCAAAGTGCGCTCGATAGTGCATCAAGTAGAAAGAGTCATAGAATCGTAGCCATTTTTTATATATATTTATTAACATTTCTTCGTGAATCTCATCCTATATCTCCGGTGACCCCCTTTTTAATTAAAAAGTAAAAAGCGTATATCAAGGAGAGAGCGCATATCGACCATATATATGAGTATCAAAGTTCGCTCGATAGTGCATCAGGTAGAAAGGGTGACAGAATTGTAGCCATAATTTACATATATGTATTAAAATTTCTTCGTGAATCTCATTCTATATCTCCGGTGTCCCCCCTTTGATTAAAAAACTAATAGACTTATTTGAAGGACAGACGAATATCTACCATGTATATGAGTATCAAAGTGCGCTCGATAGTGCATCAAGTAGAAATGGTCATAGAATCATAGCCAAAATTTACATATATTTATTAACATTTCTTCGCGAATCTCATTCTATATCTGAGGTGACCCCCCTTTTAATTAAAAAGTAAACGGCGTATTTCAAGGACAGAGCCAATACCTACCATATATATCAGTATCAAAGTGCGCTCGGTAGTGCATCAGGGGGAAAGGTGATAGAATGGGAGCCATAATTTATATATTTATTAACATTTCTTCGTGATTCTCATTCCATATCTCCGGTGAATTCCAAAGTAAACGGCGTATTTCCAGGAGAGACCGCATATCTACTACATATATGAGTATCAAAGTGCGCTCGATAGTCCATCAGGTGGAAAGGGTCATAGATATGTAGCCATAATTTACATGTATTTATTAACATTTCTTTGTGAATCTCATTCTATATCTCCGATGACCCTCCCCTTTCAATTAAAAAGCGAACTGCGTATTTCAAGGAGAGAGCGCATATCTATCGTATATATGAGTATCCAATTGCGCTTGATAGTGCATCAGGTAGAAAGGGTCATAGAATAGTAGCCATAATATATATATATATATATTTATTAACATTTTTTTCGTAAATCCAATTCTATATTTTCAGTGACCCTCACAATTAAGAACTATATGACTTATTTTAGAGACAGAGCACATATCTATCACATA
Organism: Thermobia domestica; assembly: GCF_964235325.1. Classification (NCBI taxonomy): domain Eukaryota; kingdom Metazoa; phylum Arthropoda; class Insecta; order Zygentoma; family Lepismatidae; genus Thermobia; species Thermobia domestica. Next base: position 86,879,494 of record NC_137465.1, read on the forward strand.
TATGAGTATCAAGGTGGATCCGAAAGTGCATCAGATAGAAAAAGTATAGAATCGTAGTCATAATTTGCGTATATGTATTAAGATTTCTTCGTGAGTCTAGTTCTATTAGTTTAGTTCTTTTCGCAGTCGATTCTCCTTTCACTTTCTTCTTTCCACCATTTCATTCATTTCTCATCATCTTCGTTTTTCTTTAGTGTAACCCGCATGAGCGTGAAGATTTCATTTCATTTTTACGTTTCGACCTACTCCAGTAGTAATGATTCATTCATTCAAATCGAGGCCTATTGTTTCACAATGTTGAATTATTCCAAATTCCTTGGTTTTCATACTTGATTCTTTTCTACACCCAATGATTTGTTCTCCTCTGCACATAACCCATTGATGTCAATAAATTGAATAAATCTGAGTTTCCGCATGGTTCTCCAGTGTGAGTCTTCCTTTTATTTAAAGTTGTGAAACTACAATCACTAAAGAAGTTATTGCAAGGTTTTTTCCGGTTGGAAGGGAGATGGAAATAATTAGAAACGAACAGAAGGAAGCGTACAAGGAGAGATTGTCATATTTGGAGACATGTGTAGAAGATTCGTTTTTTCCTGAGGTGTCTTGTGAGAGAAATCACATTGAGAAAAATTGAAGTTCTCTCGATTAAATCTAAAAGAAGAAAACTTTCTTAATGTGTTAATTGTTGTATACAACAATTAAAACGGGTAATATTTATTTCCTTATTTTCAAGGGAGGAATCTGATTTTCACCAGTATAACTTCATTGTTTTTGCATAAAATAAGAACAACGTTGATAGTGTTTGTTCCTTTTAGGTGGATATTCTCTTTATAAAACTTGTTACTTGAAATATACGTTGAACCTGTTAAAGGAGACAGTTTGTTTTACGTGACTGAAAATATAATAAAAGTAAATCGTGTAGATTTTTGTGTCATTTTCATTCCTAATGTTATTCAGTTATAAATACCAGCAACTACAAAATAAATCTAATGGATCTTAAGTCCCTTTGATTATCATGGACTCACACCACGTCTCATATAGGCCCGCTGCTGAACGGGACGTTAAACTCAAAATCAACTCAATAATTTCTTTATTTTATGTTGCCTATATTTTCCAATTTAAACAGACTGATGCAGGATTAAGATCCCTGATGTTAATGTTACGCACAAATATTACTGTATTTTTGAAAACCATAATTAATTGTTATATAGAATCTGAGCACATACAAAGTGCACGGATTAAAAGGGCGGACCTTCGAAACCCTAGTATCTTCTTGCTTCTAAAACAAATGTATTTTGGGGAGAAGGTACAAGCTTTCCTACTGTCCATAAATCTCCTGCCACAAGAGATAGACTTTTCAAAACAACACTGTTAAAAATACTTACTTAAAAATGAGTAAAATTGACTCAAATTTGAGAACATTGTGTTCTCAGAATAGCTCCGAATACATTGTTCTCAAAAGTGAGAAAGTGTGGGTGTTCAAAACATAAGAACAATATGTACTCATATTTGAGTAAATTTTACTCACTTTTGAGTAAAAATTCTCTTAAAAGCGAGATAAAATATTCTTAAATAAAATGAGAAACTGCTATTTCTCAAAAATAACGAGAACATATTTTCTCAAAAATGAGAAAGTTAACCGTAAAATGAGATGAATGTAATCAACATTGAGAAACTCTTTGTTCAAAAACTAGTAATGCTCTCCTCACAATTGAGAACATGTATACTCAAAAGTGAGTAGAAAAGTATTCGAAATGCTCAGATTGCCGCAAAATTGAGAAACACACTTTCTCAAAAATTGAGAATATTTCCTCTCAAATTTAAGAAAAACTCTTCTCAAAAATGAGAAGTTTTTTTTTTAAAAAAAATGAGTAAAAAAGTACTCAAAAATGAGATTTTATTAGTATTCAAAAATGAGAAAAAAGTACTTATTCTGCTGCCTTGCTGTCACAGGGAAGGTTTCCTGGAACTAGAAAGGTAGATTACTCTCACACTACACTGGACAATTTATAGTAAGTACGCCTTCTACACAATAATATTGAAGTTAAAAAATTTTCCTCTTAAAAGTTGGAAAATAGAAATCAGTTTTTGAAAAAATACGAGTACTTCAAAAATTAGTTCTATTTCCCAGCTTTGAAGATGAAAATGTCTAACATCAATATTAATGTGTAGAAGGCGTACTTACTATACATTTTTTAGTGCAGTGTGAAATTCATCTACCTTTGCAATTTTGGGGAAGTTTCCCTGTGCCAACAAGGCAGCAGAATAAATACTCCCCTTCCTATTTTTGAATACTAATATAATCTAATTGTTAAAGTACTTTTTTACTCAATTTTGAATCTGCAAGGTTACATTTTTATGCTGAGACCTGTTGTTTCCATAAATAGCATAGATGAGAATTTTAATTTAATCAACACACAAGCTCCTTGTAACTTATTATGTTGGTTTGCGTAGTTTTAAACAAGTAAGCCTGATATGGTGGACAAATTTTATGTGCACTGGTTTTCTCGATGTATTCTCGTTTCCTCCTGCTTTCTTCATTGCATCACTTCATTATCATTGCCTTCTCCTTTAGCCTTGAAACATAATCATGCGACGTTACACACAAACACACAAACAAACTTAAATGTATATATATATATATTTGTTTCATTTTGATTAAAGGAAAATATGTTTGTACATTGTATTTTTTATTTGTCAAATAATAAACTAAGTCTATACATGAGCACAATTTTTATAACAACTTACACAAGACAGTAAGGATACATGAACCCTCTGAATATTCCTACAAAGTACTATGACAGATGTATGCATTCGTTGGAAAACAGTCTGTGTCGACTGCCAATGGACACGAGATCCTCCCAGAAGTTTTTCATTTGGTATAAATGTGTCTATGCCTTCATCTCCCTGGAAACAAAGAGATTGTGTAATTAGTGACAATAGAAATAAAAATAAAATGAAATACTTATAAATCTTATTCGTGTATGGCGATATCTCGAATAATATTAGTGTTGCTACGTTCTAATTTGAATTAGTATCAATTGAAATATGATAATATAGACTCTGGTAAAGACAGTAAAGAGAATTACGCAACATTTCTTGAATTAATATTGAAACCAGAAGTTGTAGTAGATCTACCATTTAGTGTTTTAGCAGAGTGATTAGAGTGGAAATGGAATATATTCTAGGGACGCTTAATCGATTAAAAAATATACAATGTGAGATTACTGTCTATGCTCTATAGAGATCAACGTTAACCGGAAATGGTTTATTTCTATCACTACAAGTAGGTGGATCACATCCATTAACGAACTCCTCCGAGATAATTATCTAGCTGTTGATTGCAGAAAACAATTTTAAAATTATCTTTTGTTGAAGAGTTATTGAGCAGTGTAACGGACGTACTAAGCCAGAGGTGTTTACCGTTGCGAGGATGGCCTTCTCGAGGGCATCCTCACCCTCAAATTCTCTCTCAACCATAATGACGCGAGGGCGATGACAAGCTTGGACAGCGAGGGCGAGGGCCAACTGTCACTGTCAGGGCTAGAGCGAGGACAAATTCCCAACACGAAGGCGAGAGCGATGATCAACTCTCTTCGAAGGTGAGGGCGAGGGCCAATTCACTGTGAGAATGAAGGTGAGTGAGGTCGGAGTAAAATGAACACCTATGGTACTAACATTACAATATTATATATATCCCACTTGCGTGATCCTAATAAACATCAAATGAAAGACTTAAGACCTGACTCGTCTATGGCGATCTTTATAATAATAGTAGGGTTGTCACGTTCTGGAAGGATTAATATCAATTGAAATAAGATTATAAAAATAAGGAAATTGAAAGGTAACCAAAAACATTTCGATCTGTTTCATCTATGCAAGACAAGGAAACAATAAACTTGAAAATTAGTCATTTCTGCTTATGTGTGACGAAAAAAAAAAACATAAGTGGCGTCTTTTAGCGGAGCTTCCTGAATCAATGCTTGTACTGCCACACTTAATACATTTAATCAAAGTCGAACAGTTTTAAGAAAGGCTATGAGTCACCAACATAAGTAAAATCCTCTGATCAGTTTCCTTCGCTGTTTTCCTTCCAGGAAAAAAAAAGAAAGAAACAATGAATCACACCACAAATTCTAAGTTATATAAAATTTCACCGTTATTCGATTTCTACTTTTTTAGCAATTGTTAAACAAATTACTAGAATGCTTTGAGAACAGTAGCGTAACTAAGAATGCATGCCCCCCTCCATCCGCGAAAATGTCAAAAGGGCTCTTCCTGTTTCTACGTTCATGGCACACGTACAATTTATACAGTAGTAGAGTTATTTTTCCATCTAGTCAGACACTACTTGCTAATATACAAAAATTGCACATTATTATTATTATTATTATTATTATTATTATTATTATTATTATTATTATTATTATTATTATTAAGCAATTACATGGGACTAAAAAGTTTCTTAAAAGAAATAATTTCTAGGAATTAGGAATTAGATTTCTGGGTTGTCGGCATCTAAGGCCACGTTAGCCCATCCCGTATGAAGGATGACGTCCCTCAGCGAGCCCACTGTACGATGAAAGGGAAGGAAGAAAGGATTGGGAAAGGAAGGAAGCAGCCTGGGACCATTATATTAGGTACCTCCATCCCGGCATTTGAATGGTATGAATGAACGAAACCCAAGAAAGACTTCACTCAAGATGGCAGGTCTGAAAAAGCTGTTACACTCTTTCGGCCGAGTGTCCCCACCAGGAGTCGAACCTGGGACCGCTCACCTCAAAGGCAAGAGCAGAAATAATTTCTTCCTAACGTTCACATTACAACTAACATATGAAAACTCGTCAAAACTTGTGGAACTTGCTCACATATTTCTAAACCGGCGTATTTTTTTTTTTTTTTTTTTTTTTGAGAGTAATTCGCTGACTACTTTCTCAATATCAACGTGGTGCCATTCTTCGCTTTCAGTGCTCAGGATTGGCAAAGGGCTCAACCAATGCCGTAACTTTTGCGGGGGAATCGGGAAACTGCCCCCCCCCAATTAAGCTTCCAGTTGTTTGATAGGATTCATTTGAGTTAAAACTTTGTTGCTTTGTATGATGTGATATGAACAGGAACTTATAAATAAAGCTTGGAATAGGTTTACCACATAACAGGAAAAAAAAAATGAAACGAAAATGTGTTCCGAGCCTCATTCAGTACAATGTGTCCTATTAGAGCCCCAGACAAAATATATATTTAGTAAGGCTTTCAACATATTGTCTCATTTAGTTAACTTGTGAAGCACCGTACTATTTTCAAAAGCATTGCAAATAATTTAAGATGTTTCTCCTGCCCCACTATCTGAACGAAATACATTCCTTTAAGATGTAGCATATATGTAATCTGGATCTTACTTTAGTAAACCATCAACTGGCGCCCCAAGAAGTATCGAACACGTTTAGTAAGGATTTCACTTCAAATGCCATCATTATTCTAGGGGGCTTCAACTTGACATATTTTAGGAGGTCTAATTAATGTTTAGTCTTCCAAGAAAAAGCGCAAGTTACGGGGCTGAGCTCAATTTCATCTTCGACCTTGTTCTATGAATATAAAGTTTGATGGCTTTTAGTGTACTAAATGATCGCTCAGGATTGGCTTCGTCAGAGGCACAGTGAGATACAGTTGCAAAGAAGTACACAAATCCAGAACACTACTAACATAGGAAGTTATCTACGACTAAATAATTGGCTAATTAATTCAAAGTTAAAATTTCACTAAATTGTTTCTTTACTACTCATCGGAAACTTGTTAGTTGTTGCAACAAAAGGCGATACATTTTCCGAGTAGAATTCACTAAATCTATTATAGCTGGTTCCGTGATTTCTTTTTCCTCTAAGTAGAGTACTCTTGCAGTAATATGAAACCTGCAAAGTGCTTTTGAATGGAGTTGAATTTCAGTTTAGCGTCCCTTTCAGCAGCGAGGCTATGTGAGACGTGGACCTACTGATTAACGTGGAATCCGAACCACATGAGCTACCGCCGGGAATCGAACCCGGGTCTCCCGCGCCAAGAGCGCGTACGCTAACCGCTTAGCCACGGAGGAACTCTGCAAAGTGCTTTTAACATCCAAACATTATAAAGTTACACTCCGAAACTTAAATACCGGGAGCCTGTTAGTTACGCCACTGCTTGAGAATACAGATTCTTTATTCATAGAAGGGAAACTTAATGACTACATATCAGGGTTGGCTAGTTTAAACCATGGTTTAAACCAATGTTTAAAGCAGCTGTGTTTTCTTTTTTTAAGTGTTTGTAAAATCTTGATGAACACACATTTGTGGGTTATCACGTTTCACTCCCGTATATTATTCGTATTATATTCAGACCTAAATTCCCCATTCATTACTCAAAAAGATTATACTACAAAAGCAACTTTTTTTATGTAAGTTTATAAATGTTTGTTTTGTGATTTTGTTTGTAGTTATTATTGTTATGTAATTGCAATCAAAGAAACATTCTAAATATTGTTTTGTTTACTATTGATAAAATACATCGAAATTCCGTACTTTGTGTGTGTGTGTAGGGGGGGGAAGGAGGGTCATACAGACCCCACGAGAGGCATTTAGTGAAATGAGAAGTATCTTCGATATCTATTTATGTATAAATGAGTCTGAGCCAAAGTGGACTCAAATAATTCGTATCTTTGTGATATGCAAATTAAGTCGTTGTATTTCTTTAATTTGGACCAATAAAAGTCGTTGTTAACTAACTTGAATTAAATTAGTTCGTCTGTACTCCGTAGTACTTTGAAATTGTCCATATGTAATTCAGTATAATGGTTTCACTTGTGCACTGTTTATCTTTTTGTCCTTCTGAAATGACTCTTGAGAGCTATATTAAGAAGCATGTAAAGATCAGTACAACGTATTTTTATCAGGATTCCTTCGTGAGTGAGTCGGCAGACGTATCGCATTTGTGGCCAATTAGTCCTGGTTCCGAGTTCAAATGGAGGACAATTTTTCTCGGATGTAACTCGAGAAGCAGCTTTTATTCCGCTTTAAGCTTATGTGACCCCTTCCAGCATAACCCGGCTGTTGCATAATAACATCAAGGCGAAACAAACGTATTTCTGTCCATATATGATATGAATATATAGAGCAAATTATTTAAACCAAATAAACCTGGTTTAAACCAAAAAAAACCTGGTTTAAACCAAAAAACCCATTTTTTTTGTTTTTTCAATAAAAGCCATGGTTTTTGCCAACCCTGCTACATATACAGATGACGTTAGAACCATCCATTAGTATGCAAATCAAATTATTTATAAAACCATCCTTCTATTAAGATATTTTCAAAACGTATAATCTGGAAAGTAAATGTATTAACTCTGTAATTATGAAACTATGACTACAATTGAACGATAATGGACATATTCCTAATCAGGAAGGTATACAAAAATTATGTGTCCAATGAAACGCCTGACACGACTTACCTGTAGCTCTGCAATGACATATTCGTGGCTCCTGTAAGGTGCCGACCTTCTCCTTACTATTTTAGCTCCTTTCTTACGTATGATTACACCTTGTGGTAGTAGAAATGGAAGCAAATGTAGTGCGCAATTGATTGCTATAGACAGAAAATATGACTAAGTGAGTATATAATAATGTTTGGAATTAGTAGATATTGCTATTGTCTGCCAAAATATTTTTTGAAGTACAATGTAAATCACACTAAATTATACAAAAACTACTTCCATGAGTTGAAATAAGATTTTACTTAAAGTGTACTGCCTTCTAAAGCCCTAGACAATTGTTATATTCCTTAGCACAATGATGGGGAAACATTTTGGGCCGCAGGCTAAAGAAAAACGAAAAAAATATAGGTAGGCCAGTATAATTAAAAAAAAAAAAAACAACAGTGATTGTATCACTTGTAAAACCAAGCTCTATTAATACTCGAAAGATCATGAAGGGGAATGTGATAAATGGTATTGTGAATGCATTTTTAAACATTTCTCATAATTTGGCTGGAAGTATAATCCACTGATTCTCAGAAGTGAAGTTATATTCGTCAGGTAATGAATCACGGCGTGGGCTGGGTGGAAACGTTTAAGGAGCTACATCTAATCCGCGGGCCATGCTTTGCCCATCACTGTCTTAAGACGTGAAGATAATAAGCCAAAGATGTGCAATTTTGAGTTCATGTACGTTTATTTAAAAGGTATTACGTGTTTCAAAATACTGACTTACTTTTACTTTTCAAAGTAAAGCATATAAAAGCTACTATTTGCTGCGATTGAATTATAACAATAAAACAATGTTTGTGAATAGACACTATAAAAAGATAATGTAAAGAAAGAAAAAAAAACAAATGGGTGCTTTGCCAGAAGTAGGGTTGTGTTGATGACAAATAGACTCTTGTGTACATATTTATACATGCAACCTGAAATATGATAAATATACACGAAAACTTGATCTTACTCACCAAGAACTTTCTCTAGCGAAACCTTAAAGAAAATTATCACTGCCAAACAGATGACATTGAAAACAGACTCTGTCGCGCCGAACAAATTTTTAAATTCAGCATCCATCTGAAATATAAAGATTTAATTGTTAATACAAATATATTCTATTAAAAAATATAATTTAGCTTTTTATAGTCATGAAGTTCCAAAGTAGTTCATTGTCATAATGTTTTAATGCAATGTTAGAAATGCGCATACATGAATAATGTGAAGTAGCAATTAGACTCTTGTTCAGGCAAAGTAAACTATGATAATACCAGGCAGATCGTGCTGTTACTGGTTGTACGTACAACTAATAAGTCAGATATTCCCGAAATTAGTATGATAAATGTTTACCTAATAACATTTAGTTTTATATTAATTTGGTATCTGATAAAACACTGAAATAAGACTAAACTTTCGAGCTAAACGTGTAAACCTGTTCTTCAAAACCTCGAAATATTTTCAGTTTACTTCGTGTTCTTTAGTATTGAGTATTATATTAGTGGCATTTCGGTAGCGCTTGCTACCTTCTCAGTTGCACGAATAACTCACACGGAAAATATTACACCTCTCACGGTGTCATCGTAGAGTTTTGCATGTATGCTTTGCTTGTAAAATTCTCAACTCTAATGAGGAAGGTAGTAGGGGCTACCGAAATTGTTTGGATTAGAATACTGACTACTATAAAAGACAGAATAAAAGATAAATGCCAGAAGTATTTCGTTACTATGAAAAATTCCGCCAAATCATATCGTTGCAAACATTCAAATGAAACAAATGAAATCAAAGTTTCAGTATAATGCCTTACATTTATACTCTTTATGCTACAGAGGTTGAAGTCTTGAAGGCCGAAGTCCCGAAACAATGAGGTCGTGTGTTTTGTAAAGCTGTATATGAGAATGGTTATTTCTTATTCTGAAGGGAAAGAAAATCAGAAGTTTATTGGTTTCTTTTGAAGCCTACTTTTGTTTAATTGAAGTAATAACTAAATATGATACTGATTGATAGACTTGGATTTGGGGACTAGTTCTTTTCCATCCAGGGGCGTGTACAAGGAAATTGCGGGGGGAGGAGTAGAATAGTACATAGTAGTCATAAGTATTGAATCTTGTCAAGGCACATTTTTAATTGTAGATTCCATTACAGGGAAAACGAAGGTAGTAGTTGAATATATAAAAAAAAAAGCTTGAAAAAAGCTGTATCCCTTAAACAACGTGCTTTTCTTTCATGTGTACGCAGGGGAATGAGAGATGAATTTGTCACTTGAGAAATAAAGGAAATGGGGGAATGAAGAAGTGGGACGAAACGGGAGAGCTCCGAGAAAACCCACGCACACGGTGTTTGTCTACTACAAAGTTCACTTGGCGGAAGTTGGGATCGAACGAAGAACACTATGCACCACCTCGGCCCTTGGTAAGACGGATTCAAAAGCACTGTGCTATCAGATTCATATCCTGACTGAAATGTACCAGTATAAAGTCCCAGCATTGTACGGACAAGACATTAACCAGGTTGAACTGCACCAAGCCAAAGAATCTAACCAGACGGTAAAGGGAGACAGTGATGGATGAGACGTATGAATAATAATACAAAAATAGGTACAATGAAGGAATTGACATGAAACTCGAAAAAAACTAACCTTCTGTGCAACTCGCATACCTTCATTTTTCAGGCTCCCACACTTCCCAATGAGTAACGAAACCAATACCCGTGTTAAACAATAAGTAATTCAGCTGAAACAGCCACCGTAGTGTTCGTAGTTTGAGGGAAAGTTCCCTAGTCTAGAGAAATTTCATAGGTAAATTTAGCAAAAAGGAAAAAAGGAATTTGTCGATAAAACGTGAAAAATTCAGGGGAATTCTCTAGTTGACTGATTAACGAACATCACTACTTAAATTGTTCTTTGTTATTCAGAAATAAAGCAATTCAATTGCAATAGTTTGTGTGTGCTGCAAGTAGCATAATTTGCACTAGTGATGGGCAGTGGGAATATTCCCGGTGGGAAGGAATTTAAAAATGGGAATATTCCCGGGTTTTTTACTTGGCCTATAAATTCCCGGGAAGGAATTTATTTCGATTTCTTTACTTTATCTTCTAAATTATATGAACTATATGATTAATTACTTTATTTTAATATATTATGATTTACTTCTAGGTTTTAAAGAATTTGGAGGTTAAAAAAATTAAAATTATTTGACGGTAATTTATATAACTAATAATATGATTTTTTTAAGTTCCATTTCCATTTGCACTAAAACCCTGGAGTAATTGTTTGGTATTGGAGGGCCAAAACTAGCAACAAGTAGGATAATCTACGGAAGAAATTAGTTGATAGTGATGTTCAAGTAGTCAAGAAAGTATCGAACACATTTTTTTAAGAGCAGTAGGGGATTTATACAAAACGGGAAGGTAAGTGGAAGTGATTTATGTGAGAAAACAAAGTGAATTGTTGGTAACGAATATAGAAAACAACATCCATGCGGGGCTCTAACCCCCCTTCATTCGCTAACGCTCGCTCTGCAATGCCTCTGAATTTAATGTTGGTAACGTAATTTAACGTATGAAACCATAAAACAACCGCATCGTAATAGAATATCGCAAAAAAGTAGGTGCAAAACCTGGCCCCCAATGCTAAAGAACAGCCAAAATTAACAAAGTAATAATTTACAAATGATGAAAAGGAAGCATTTTGTAAAGTAATTTAGAATTATGTAGAAATAGAGATCAAGTACTAAAAATAAACCCTGAACCACCATTAGTAATAGATGTCGGTCTGTCTTCTCTCTCTGACTCGAATTTCGGAAGAGGTACTCGGACTTCTTTTACATGTGAATTAACGTATGGAATTTCGAGAAATAGGTAGAATGAACGGTCGTGTATGGCAATGTTACGTGTTAAAACATAAAGATAAGTAAGTATCTTGCAAATTTTGTGAACATAAATATGTATGCGCAAATGTTGATAAATTGATGTGACATGTATCTTGCAGCATTTACCCAATCTAATTGGTTTATAACATTTATAAATTTAATGTGTTTATAATATCAGTAATAGAGTCAAGTTGAGCAAATCCACTTACATATAAATTTAAACTGTTACTATATAATTTTTTCACACATATTTAATTGATAGAACACATTGTAAATAAATATACATATATGCGTACCCTCTAAATATAATAAATTGTTAATATAGTGACATAGTACCGTTCAGAATATACATTTTAAAGAATCCTCTGTGAACAACAGTAATAATATGCTGTGATATAAAAATTAATTCAACTTTGAAATCATAATATAGTAATGGAATGCAATTTTCTTTCTGATTGAACATAAATTCCCGGATAAATTCCCATTTTGGGAATCTTCCCGGGAATCTTCCCAGGGAATATTCCCGAAAAATATCTTCCCGGGAATTTACCCATCACTAATTTGCACCCATTGTCAGCTAGTGGGGTGCACGTTGGCTCAGTGGGGAGCGCTTACCTCAGGTGCATGGTTTCCTTGGTACGATTTTCACCCAAGCAAGCTTGTGATAAACAACATTGTGTTTGTGGATTTTGTCGAGGTACTCCCGTTTCCTCCCACTTTCTCATTCTTCCATCATCATTCACTTGCTTTAATCATGGTCTCCCTTAACCTAAAGGCATAATCATGGGATGTTAAACTGAAAGATTTCACTATATTTCATTTTGTTGGCTGTGTGTATACTTTTGAAAAAAAAAAACGTAAAAATAGAAGGAAAAAGTAAATGAATAAATCAAATGTGGTTGGTAGCAGAAGTGTCATTTCAGATTTTGCTTGTGGGAGGGCAAGACCCCTTGATATAAGAAAATTTTTTGCGTTTTTCACTGACTACTATTCTACTCAAAAAATCTATATAAATCTCAATCTCAGGGGGTGCAATTACCCCTCCCTGCCCCCTAAATGACGCCACTGGTGGTAGTTCCCTTAACATAGCTAAATTAAAATTATTACATAACTTCTGTCATAAGTATTGGACACTCAACAAACAACGGAAAATTTGATAAAGTGAAAAGTTTGTGTCAGTCCAGGGAAATTTTCTTAAAGAAACCTACGAACAGTGCCACCAGGTTCGTCCTGCACTGACTCGGTTAGATAACATTCATGCTTTTATTGCCACCTAGCACAAGTTTGTTCGTGTTTATGCCATACGTCCACACTGTATTTACATTGAGCCCTTCTGAAGTTAATCTGTATGTAGTACTGAAGCTTGTTATTTAGTGCTTAAAAAAAAAGAAACTTTAACCCAACCTGAGAATGTAAGAAATGTGTCAAAACTTGATAGAACAGTCTGCTCGAGTAATGCCTGTTTTTTTTTTACATTGTAGCTTTTATGCAACATATACGGAATCCGTATTTATATGGCAATCGTAAAGGAATTGCAATTTTTCAACTAATACTTCTGGTGGTCCCTTGAAATTTTATCTGTGCAAGTGAGCAGGCCGGTAGCCAGCCGAAAAATGTAGGGGGGGGGGGGGAATCCAACCATATTATAGTTCATTTGCAAGCCTACCGTGAACATTTTAGGCAGGCAGTAAAAATTTAGGAGCCCGACCCCCTAGACCCCCCGCATGGATACGGGCCTGCAAGTGAGGGCAAGGTTCTAGATTACTGGTCCCCCTTCCCATTGAGCAATAATAAAGACAGAAAACAACGTGCCCTGCGGGGCTCTCAACCGCCTTCACTCGCTAACGCTCGCTCGGCAATACTGTGTAGATTAAATGTATAAACTTTAGTAGAGAAAGAAACCAATCCAGCTACTAACCTACATGGGGGACCAGTAATCTAGAAGCTTCCCGCAAGGGAGTTATTTCATGTCACCCGCCACAAATCTTTTAGGGGACAATAAGAAGGAAATTATTAAAAGAATTGTATTTTAACAACAGTTATTTAGAGTGCAGCGCCAAAAGTAAACCTGCACGCCCCAATTCACCAAAAAAAAGGTAAACCATTTACTGAATATATTGGAGAGTCGCATATCATTAACACAACAACTTTGTCTAAGATATAGAATGCCCAGAAGCATAGAGTGAGGCTTCAGGGCATTCTATCTGGGAACCAGTACCTAGAAGCATTACTCATGATTTTCGAAGGAAAATAACGGATTGTCGTGATTAACCGTCAATCGATTATCGCACACAAGCAATGTTGCATTCACACTAAAAACTAAATTCATGTTGCTAGCAGTACTTACCTGCGAAATCCTCTATCTTCTTGTCTTATAACATATTGTTAATAAATAAACAACGCTGTTTTGAATGATCTCCATGTTGCCTTTTAACTTTCTCTTTATCCATCCGCTAAGTAGTTCCTCCATCAGGCAGAATGAGAACATATAGTTCAGGATTATAAAGGACTTTTGTGCTCTTATGTTAGCTTGTTCGTACTTGTTTTCCATAGTCTTGCATTTGCAAACTGTCTTTTATATCTCACGATATTCAATGATATATTTATATCATAAAACAATATTTTTTAGGACTATATTATTACTCGTTTTTGAGAACCAGTCTCTGACTCAAATATGCAACTAAATTTCCTCATTCTCATTTTTTGAGTTATTTTCTCCTCACAATTGAGACTAATTTACTCAATTTTTTTTGAGTAGTAAAATGTATTCATTTTTGAATAAATCATTTTTATCAGTGAAGAGACTTTTAAGTACACTAATATGTCAGAGTAATTCTTTAAAGATATAATTTTGAAGATTTTGAGATTTTGAAATATTAGATTCCACAAAAAATGTAATTTTAAATCCATTATTACTCTTTTAACAGCAGTTCCAATTAATATGGATGAAGCCAGGGTCATACTGCTACCCAGAGGCCCACCGGGAGGTACTTTCTAAGGGGCCTATGCACATGTATGTACTGCTCCTCCCCAACATATACGTACTGCATACTACTAGTACTCACAACTCAAAGCAAATGTATAGCATATTGTACTTATTTCACACAAGCCAAGATCATGGATCCACAAAAGGCATTTCACACTGAACCACACAGTCTCTAGGAAAATCCTACTTAGGTAAATCCTTTTAAAGTAAGGTAGGAATGAATGAATTTTATTTATTTCCTTTAAGCATTTTTGGAGAAACGAAAGGAAAACTGACTTAAATTTGCATCTGCACAAGGCTCCTTATGATGCCCGTAACACGCTTTGTAAAATACAGGGTGAGCACAGAAAGAAGACCTAGGTTTCAAATTAGTATAAATTTAATATGCGAAGGAATATTTTGCTGAAATTTTGAACAGTGATACAAAACTCAAAAAGTTTTTGTAGCAATAATTGAAATCACAAACACTCGATGTGCGCGCCACCTGTAACGCGGGAAATATCGAGGTGGTAATCTAGCTCCAACCAAACGTTGTGAAGCATATCCGGTGTGATGGAGTTGACAGCATCACTGATGCCTTGCAGATCGTTCAGAGTTGCGGGTAGTGGAGGTGCATACACTTTGTCCTTCACAAATCCCCACAGAAAGAAGTCACAAACAGTGAGGTCAGGTGATCTTGGAGCCACTTGCAAACAACTTGATCATTGAGTCCAGAGCGCCCTTATCATCGGTTTGGGAGGTTCTCGTTTAGAAACCTGCGTACAGCACGATGCCAGTGTGGCGGCGCTCCATCTTGTTGTAGAACGAAGTCGTCTTTCTCTGCAATGCTAAGTTGCAGAATCAACCAGTTACGTAGCAATGCTAAGTAACTTTCTCCTGTAATTGTTTGTTCCTGAAAGAAGAACGGACCGTGCACCCGACGCTCTGATACTGCACAAAAAAACATTAACTTTCGGTGAGTCACATTTAGTGTTGTAAATAGAAAAAAAATCGGTTCGTATTTTTTCAGAAATGCACGTTTTTTAGAAAAGAAACATTGCCTCTCTTTTTTTCTAAATTTCGTTTTTTTTTCAAATAGTCATTTGTAATGCATCTTACGTCTATTTAAGTATGAAATAGTTTTATGTATATGTAATCACCGTAAAATGCAACATAAATTAAACGCTAGATATTGATACGCCACAAATATTTTACAATTTACATGAATACCATACCCATTAACAATTCGGGTTTCAACAGTTTTCATCAATATCAACTAAGAAATAAAAGTAGAAATGAAATTTTGTTTTTTCGTGCAAACAGGACTTAGTATGAATAAGTATGAAAATAGGAATAAGTATGAAAATAATGTCTCGAACAGTATAAAAGTCAAATAACTTGTCTAAAGGTAAAAACTAATACTAATTTGCCTAATAGTATTTTTCTAAATATCATATATAAATAATTTGTCGACTAGATATATATGATATGCAGAGTACTACCATATATGTAACACGTGCATTTGCATGGAGCGGCAAGTTTGGAGGGTCCGGCAAAATCTGTCATAAGTATATTATTTAAATTAAATATTTCTTGTTGGAAACAGACTTCATGATAATGGTAGTTACACTTGCTTAGCTGACCTATTTGAATACTACCTTCATAAATTATGTTTAGGTTGCATTAGTTTAAGATCATATGGACAATGCTAAAGTAAATGGTCGAATAAATCCGAGCACAAATTGCTTGATTGTTGTCAAATGCAAGAATTCAATTCTCGAATAGTAGCGAATATCTGTTCCATTTAGTAAGTTATCACAGTTTTGATATGACAACTAGTCTTGATTTTGTCAGAAACAAGTTGCTTATCATTGAAGATAGAAAGAAGTTTTTAAAAAATTTAACAGGTGTAGAAGAAAAATAAAAAATAAAGATAAAAGAGCTAATTGCACTGGAATTGCAAACTGATACATTGAGATTGAAGCTCGATAGTGAATTCTATAAAAAGGATTGCCATTTTTCCTCTGCAGGTGTGTTTGCTTTATCTTTCACTAACGTAATAGATTAATATTTAAAAAAAAAAGACAGAACGTGATTGCATTTTTAGTAAGTATTTAAGCCTTTCTGAGTGCAACTGCACTTACCCTCACCTTTGTTGTTCATGCTGGAGTAGCATACTTAAAATCATGACTTTTAAGATTTGTTCTTTCTGGAGAGAGGGGGAGGCGGCAAATTATGCCATTGCATGGGGCGACAAATTGACTAGGAACGGCCCTGATGACATGTATATAAAAGACATGAATATAGGATGACACAATTTGAAGTAATGCAGGGTGTTTCAAAATTAATATTTGGGTTTTTAAACTTTGTAGTATCTATTACAATTAACTTACAATTATAAATATTATATCAAATGAAAGAGCAACTCAAACAGTTTCGTACGCACGCATGTACATGCATTGTTTCTTCTGTCTGCCGTTAGAAAGAGCAAGCAGCAAAGATGTAGACTAGAGAGCAGGAAGTTTTTTTGTGTTTTAATAAAGACTGAATCTGTACAGTGCAACCGTCTGTGTGAAGAATATTAAGGAGACGCTTGTAACTACGTCCTTATCGTTTGTAGTTGCTACAGGTCTAAAGCCTACAGACTACGGTTTACATGCCAATTTCGCAAGTGAAATATTGCTGCATAACAATGAAGATTTCCTGGATCGTGTCGTCTTCAGTAATAAATCGACATTTCACCTAAGAGCTAATGTGAGCACTCATAATGTTTGCATCTGGCCGTCTGCAAATCCTCAGGAGATGGTACAGTTGAAACGAGACTCCCCTAAATTGAATGTGTTTTATGCCATATGGCGGAAAGTATATAGGCCTTTGTTGCCTATCGACTAGATGTGTGCCGTATGACGAATGAATCTCACATCGAACACTTGTAGCAAAGACTGTTTGAGGTACTCTTTTACTTGATGCATTGCTTATAAGTGTACGTAAAATGTAATAAGTACTACGAAGACTTAAAACCCCGATATTCGTATTGAAACACCCTGTATTTCCCACCAACAGTGTTGGAACTAAGATGTAAAAAGGAGAGAAAATTTTCCTTATAAAGTTATTGTTTACAACAACGATATTATTATTAGTCGAGACTATAACTACAACAACAACACGGGTTAGTAGTCAAAAAAAAGTAATCAAATGTACACTCGGTGGCCCAGGTGGCCAAAGTGGCACACACGGGTGCGTCACTTTTTTAATCCGCTTCTGTGTGGACACTAATTAAGATATCGGGATATTATTCTTGCAAAATATGGTTGGACCATAGTTTATCATATTAATTTCTTTTTCTTCTGGTGTCAAATTTCCTTCTCAAATTTCACCTTAATCAAAAATTCGAAAATTTTCTAATTTCTTTTCTTTTTTCCCTGTAGCTTCCTTCGTTGTACAAAGACCTCCTTAAGACTTGCCAGGTAGATACCTCTGATGGATACCTAACTGTTGACATCAATTGGACGGGCCTGCGCGCAGTGTTGCCAATTAGGGAAATTAAAATTTCCCTAAATTTCGGCAAAAAAACGAAATTTTTGTTTATAAATCCGTAACTGAAAGTCCGAGTGCAAGTCAGCTTACGCCGATCGAACATTTTTTCTTACTTAACAAACACAAGTACAGATCGTTACAATGGGGTAATTAGGGGGCACACGAAAAATTCGTATTTAGGTTCTAACCCTTGATTTTTGTAGCTTTTCCCTACTTTTCTGTTTACCGTAATATATTTTTGGTAATTAGAAGCTTTGTTCCTTGAATATCGCCCTAATACTTATAGGATATGTTAGTGATGTACCAATGTTTAATTTAAGATAGTTTCCGCCTGTCTAGTAGCAGTGTTGCCAGATATAGAAAATTTTCATTCCAGATTTTAGTGGGGAATTTTGGGAAAATTATCTGTTTTGTCTCTATTATTTCGGTGTTTGTTGGCTACATTGGAACAAATGTACCAGTATCTGGAAATCTCGTCTCTGCTCTATACAACGCACTATAGAATGCTTCAATAGGATAATTAGGAGAAGTACAGTTGAGGTTTACAGTAGACCTTGTTCTCTAATTGGAAAGATAACTGTGTTTTTTTAAAGGTAGAATGAAATATTTTTTATTGACATGTTTACTTTATTAGATATCGTCACAATACTTGTAGGATATATTAGAGGGATACCAGAGCTTATTTTAAGAGAGTATGTGTGTGTTTGATAGCAGTGTTGCCAGCTACAGAAAATTTTAATTCCAGATTTTAGGGGCAAATTATGAAAAATCCTTTTAGTTTCTATTATTCCCCTTTTGTTGGCTACACTCGAACAAACGTACCAGTGTCTAAAAGCCTCGTCCTTAGCCTACACAGCGCACCATAAAAAGTTTCACTAGAATAAATAGGGGAAGTACAGTTGAGGTTTATAATAAACCCTGTTTTGGAAATGGTGAATTTCTGAGGTACAATGAGATTTTTTTTTTTTTTAATTTCACGCTTACTTTGTGAGATATCGACATGATATTTGTAGGATATATTCTTGGAGTACTAACGTTTCTTTTCAGATAGCTTTTATCTGTCTGATGGCAGTTTTTCCAGCCAAAACAATTAATTCATGATTTTAGGTTAAAAATTCGAAAAATTTCCCTTTTCCCCTCTATTATTTCCGTCTTGTTGGCTACATTGAAACAAACGTACCACTATCTGAAAGCCTCCTCTTTGACCTACAGAACGCACCATAAAGAATCTCAATAGAATAATTAGAGAAGCTGCAGCCGGCACATCGGTTGATTTTTGCTTCTGAGGCGTAAAAAGTCTAAAAATTTCTTGTTTATGACGACAGAAAATTTTTCTTTCTTTCTTTCAAAGGAAGACAGCGACTTCAGGATTTCACTGTATCTTGTTAAGACACCAAAGAATTTTTTTTAGGTGACTTGAACCCATATAGTAGCAGTGGTGCTAGATACAAAAAAAATTTAAATTCGGTTAGGGATCTTTTTCTAAATTTTCGCCCCTACATTTCCCTCAATAATTTCCCACCTACTGCAATGCAACTTACACAAAAAAATAGCCACATCCATTTTCTAAAAAGAAAGGCCTTAACCATATCAATCGAATGAATGGTTTTTGAGCAATAAGAGTCACTAACTGAGAATGTAGGAAAACGCCAAAGATGACCGGGTCCGAATGGAATAATCACACAATTTTGCTCGTATAGGTACAAAAACAAAAAACAAAAAAAAAAAAAAAAAAAACTAGGCGAGACTATACGACGGCACCCCCGTACATATGAGTGAGGTCGACAGACCAGCTGGGAAAGGTGAGAAAATTTTAAAAAGTAAACTCTGCTTTTCCTTGATTTTGAGCACTTTTTAGTACTTTTTTCCTTTCATTTTATATATGTGCACATGTGTTTCATTCCTCTTTTTTTCTTTCCTTCTTTTCTTTTCTTTTTCCCTCCCGAATTGTGCGCCCCTTACTTCGGTGCCCGGAGCAGCCGCCCCGCTTGCCCCTCTTTCGTCATCTTCAATAGTAATCTTTCACTTATATACTACTATTATATTTATAAATTCTATATAAATCTCTAACCCAGTAGGGATAACTGTTCTTCCCCGATCCCTCTAAATGACACCCTCTGAATCTCACCCTTTAACTGACTGTGTGTTTACTTTAACAATCGTAAAACACATTTCCGTCTGTTACTTCCGATGTGAGAAATGGGATTTAGGCGCTCTATTTCAAATAATGCAAGAGCTGTACATTTTCAAGAAATGAAGTCTGCTGACATCAGAGATCATATAGAATGATCGAAAGATCTTCCCTATTTTTCCTTTCCTATCTCAATCTGTGCTAGTGCTACCTACTAATATATAATATAGGGCGAGAGTATAGTACCTACTAAAATACAAACATTTCTTGAACAGTTGACAATTTTATGTTCTGCCAAACTCGGTCATAGCGTTAAGAAATACAGGTTTTATTGACTATTTGGTATTCTACCTTAGATGTTGCATGTTTAATATTTATATAGAATGAGTCTGCGTCATTTGTATGTATATTGAGAGATCGGATTTCGTCTGCACGTGCACGGAAAGAAAAACAAATAATTGGGTGAAGTAATTTCTACATTTTGTAACTGAAATTTTGGGAGTTTCTCCGGGGGGAATGAATTTTCTTCGCGGGGGTGATTCCCGCCGGGCTACCCCCTGAATTCATCCCTGGTGAGGAGTGCGTGACGTGTGCTTTTTTGTGCATATAGGTCTGCATCTACTTAGGATGCAGGCGGAGGCCCACTAAAGAAATTCACCGTCCAGGCCCACCGGGAAATTTCCCGGTTTCCCGCCTGGCCAGTGCGGCCCTGGATGAAACCGAAACAATTTCAACAGATTGATCTAAGGGGCGATTCTTACGAAACAATAACATTATGCTTGGTAACAGCACAAGACTCTGAGAATAGTATTAAAAACAAATATTACCATAACTCTAAACCAGTATTTTCTCTTCTATCTAAAATCGTTTGATGCATTTTAATCCTTCCTCGCTCAAGTCCAGTGGTGGAACGTGCATATTTTTTTACAGGCAGCTTAATGAAAACTAAAATGTGTGAAAATAATAACTACATATCAAGATATTGTTTTCGCGTCTACCTACAAGTTGAATGAGAAAAAGGCTAAAAGTTGACATGTACGGTAGTCGGGAAAAGGAAAAGAATTAAATAAATAGCAATAATAATAAAAAGAATGAATACTTTTAAATAATATTTGTATTTATTTTGTCAGAAACAGAAAGTTTTTAAAATTACATTATCTATTGATTACAAAATAATACAAATACTATTTAAAAAGTAGTAAATAAGGAACCAAGACAACATGATTAGTCATCAACTACCGTTGAGTTCATTTTTCTAATCCCTGCTTTAACTTAGATTTTTGGGTAATTCATATTCTGGTCACATTGTAATTCCTATGGATGGCAACGCTAAAAATTCTTTTGTTGTCGTTGTTGTTGATTTGGGGCTTAACGTCCCGTTCAGCAGCGAGGCTATATAAGACGTGGACCCTACTGATTAACGTGGAATCCGAACCACATGATAAAAATTCTTTTGATTCGTATTTTCGGGTGTACCTACGTAAAATATCATTATCTATTATCGTGGTAAGTTACATTTCATAAGTTACATTTCTCTGTTTTTACTTATGAAAAACGGGCAAAATAAACATAGTTAGCGTGTGTATCATTTTTAGTAGTCTGCCTCGTTAAGTTAAAAACAGAAATTCACTCACTAAATTTCTGTTCTGAAACGATTGATTCCATGAAGAAAATCTAAGAAGGAAACTTTTTTGTGTAAAGTTTTATAAATATTTATTCCTAAAACTATTTCCTTGAAAAAACTACACTGTAGGTAACTTTTGAGACAATTACAAAAACCTAGTATTCCTTTTCTCCCTCTCAAACCCAGAAAATCCAAGGCTCAAATTAGGGATACTTTTCAAGATATGCTCAAGAAATCAAAGAAATGCAGGTTAGTAGGATTTCTTTCGACATCAAAGTTTAATTTCATTGGGTAACAGTTGTAATCACATTGTCGACATAAGGATGTATTCTAACCAATAGACCAGCAAAAGATACTTATGAAACAAATTACGGAAAGTAAATAATTATGGAAGATTATTACAATTTTAATACGAGAATAAGTCAAGGGTACCAATCTGCTTGTTTTGTATTTCTGAAAAAATAGAACTTCAACATCTCTGTTTAAATTTAAAACTAAGCAACTCTGAGAGTAATAAATAGTTATTTGAAATAGCAACTGGGATGTAGGTCTTGTTTCCATGAAGCTCCCAACTTGATGCATTATTAAGCACATATTGATACTCATATACATAAAAGTATTTGCAATAACTCAGTTAGTTGTGTTTCCTGACAGTGGTCACCACAGATACAAGAAAAAATTCGTCAAGAAATGTTCTTAAATTCCTGTAAAATATAAGCTTCTTACAACTTATTTCATAAGATAAGTTGTTGACCAAGACTGATTTTCATGTACGCCATACACTGGCATGTTGTACATAGAATAAGACACTTATTTTGTTGCTTGAGGGACTGTCAATTATACCTAGGTACAACATTAGCGTCATTATACAACACTAGTTCATAATGAAATAGATTCCAAACACGATCTCAAATATCTGTATATTCTCACTAGAATTCCATGACATGTCTTACCTGAAAAAAATTTTGACCGCAATTTGATACTCATATATGTGGTAGACATGTGCTCTGTCTTTAAAATAAGTATTTTCGTTTTTAATTTGGGAGGGGGGGGTGTCACTGGAGATATAGAATGAGATTCACGATTCGATTCTATGACCCTTTCTACCTGATGCACTATCGAGCGCACTTTGATACTCATATATAAGGTAGATATGCGCTCTCTCCTTGAAATAAGTCTATTAGTTCTTAACTCAACGCGGGTCACCGGAAATATAGAATGCGATTCACGAAGAAATGTTAATAACTTTGTGTAAATTATGGCTACGATTCTATGACTATTTCTACTTGATACACTATCGAGCGGACTTTGATACTCATACCATTGGTAGATATGCGCTCTGTCCTTGAAGTAAGTCTATTAGTTATTAATTCGAAGCGTGGTCACCGCAGATATAGAACGAGATTAACGAAGAAATCTTAATAACTATATGTAAATTATGGCAAGGATTCTACGTCTCTTCCTACCTGTGCGCTATCCAGCTCACTTTGATACTCATATATTTGGTAGTTATGCGCTCTGTCCTTGAAATACGCCGTTTACTTTTTAATTGAAAGGGGGGTCACCGGAGATATAGAATGAGTTTTACGAAGAAATGTTAAGAAATATACTTAAATTATGACTAGGAACCTATTACTCTTTCTACCTGATACACTGTCGAGCGCACTTTGATACTCATATATATGATAGAATTGCGCTCTGTCCTTGAAATTAGTCTATTACTAGTTCTAAATTCGAAGGGGGGTCACCGGAGATATAGAATGAGATTCACGAAGAAATGTTTATAACTATATATAAATTATGGCTACGATTCTATGACTCTTTCTACCTGATGCACTATCGAGCGCACTTTGATACTCATATATGTAGTAGATATGCGGTCTCTCCTGGAAATACGCCGTTTACTTTGGAATTCACCGGAGATATGGAATGAGATTTACGATGGAATGTTAATAGATAAATGTAAATTATGGCAATGATTCTATGACAATTTCTACCTGATGCACTATCGAGCCCAGTTTGATACTCATATATACGGTATATATGCGCTTTGTCCTTGAAGTAAGTCTATTAGTTCTTAATTCGAAGGTGGGTCACCGAAGATATAGAATGAGATTCACGAAGAAATGTTAATAACTACATGTAAATTAAGGCTAAGATTCTAAGACTCTTTCAACCTGATGCGCTATCGAGCGCACTTTGATACTCATATAGATAGTAGATATGCGCCCTGTCCTTGAAATAAGTCTATTAGTTCTTAATTCGAAGGAGGGTCACGGGAGATATAGAATGAGATTTACGAAGAGATGGTAACAAATATATTTAAATTATGACTAGGAATCTATGACTCTTTCTACCTGATACACTATCGAGCGCACTTTGCTACTCATATAGATGGTAGATATGTGCCCAGTCCTTGTATTAAAGTTATTAGATCCTAATTCAAAGGGGGTCACCCGAGTTATAGAATGAGATTCACCAAGATATGTTAATAAACACATGCAAATTATTGCTACGATTCTATGACTCTTTCTACCTGATGCACTATCGAGCGCACTTTGATACTCATATATGTAGTAGATATGCGGTCTCTCCTGGAAATACGCCGTTTGCTTTGGAATTCACCGGAAATATGGAATGAGATTTACGAAGGAATGTTAATAGATAAATGTAAATTATGGCAATGATTCTATGACCATTTCTACCTGATGCATTATCGAGCGCACTTGGATACTCATATCATTGTTATATATGCGCTTTGTCCTTGAAGTAAGTCTATTAGTTCATAATTCGAAGGTGGGTCACCGGAGATATAGAATGAGATTCACGAAGAAATGTTAATAAATAAATGTAAATTATGGCTACGATTGTATGACTCTTTCTACCTGATGCACTATCGAGCGCACTTTGATACTCATATATGTAGTAGATATGCGGTCTCTCCTGGAAATACGCCGTTTACTTTGGAATTCACCGGAGATATGGAATGAGATTTACGAAGGAATGTTAATAGATAAATGTAAATTGTGGCAATGATTCTATGACCATTTCTACCTGATGCACTATCGAGCCCAGTTTGATACTCATATATACGGTATATATGCGCTTTGTCCTTGAAGTAAGTCTATTAGTTCTTAATTCGAAGGTGGGTCACCGGCGATATAGAATGAGATTCACGAAGAAATGTTAATAACTACATGTAAATTAAGGCTAAGATTCTAAGACTCTTTCTACCTGATGCGCTATCGAGCGCACTTTGATACTCATATAGATGGTAGATATGCGCTCTGTCCTTGAAATAAGTCTATTAGTTCTTAATTCGAAAGAGGGTCACGGGAGATATAGAATGAGATTTACGAAGATGTTTTAATAAATATATGTAAATTATGGCAACGATTCTATGACTGTTTCTACCTGATGCATTATACCTGATGCACTTTTATACATATATATATAGTAGATATGCGCTGTGAACTTGAAATTCGCCGTTTACATTTTAATTCAAAGGGGGTCACCCGAGATATAGAATGAGATTTACGTAGGAATCTTAATGAATATATGTAAATTATGGCTACGATTCTATGACCATTTATACCTTATACACTATCGAGGGCGCTTTGATACTCATATATACGGTAGATATGCGCTCTGTTCTTGAAGTAAGTCTATTAGTTCTTAATTCCAAGGGGGGTCACCAGAGATATAGAAGGAGATTCACGAAGTAATGTTTATAACTATATGTAAATTAGAGCTGAGATTCTAAGACTCTTTCTACCTGATGCACTATCGAGCGCACTTTGATACTCATATATATAGTAGACTTGCCCTCTGTCCTTGTAATAAATCTATTAGATCTTAATTCGAAGGGGGTCACCAGATGAGGGGGTCACCGGATTAGAATGAGATACATCAAGAAATGTTAATAAAAACATGTAAATTATGGCTACGATTCTATGACTCTTTCTACCTGATGCACTATCGAGCGCACTTTGATACTCATATATATGGTAGATATGCGCTCTTCCTTGAAATACGCCGTTTACTTTTTAATTAAAAGGGGGGGTCACCGAAGATATAGAATGAAGTTTACGAAGAAAAGTTAACAAATATATTTGAATTATGACTAGGAATCTATTATTCTTTCTACCTGATACACTGTCGAGCGCACTTTGATACTCATATGTATGGTAGATAAGCGCTCTGTCTTTGAAGTAAGTCTGTTAGTTCTTAATTCGAGTGGGGGGGGTGTCACCGGAGATGTAGAATGAGATTTACGAAGAGATGTTAACAAATATATTTAAATTATGACTAGGAATCTATGACTCTTTCTACCTGATACACTGTCGAGCGCACTTTGATACTCATATAGATGGTAGATATGCGCTCTGTCCTTGAAATAAGTCTGTTAGTTCTTAATTCTAAGGGGGGTCAGCGGAGATATAGAATGAGATTTACGAAGATATGTCAACAAATATATTTAAAATTGTGACTAGGAATCTATTACTCTTTTTATCTGATACACTGTTGAGCGCACTTTCATACTCATATATATGGTAGATATGGGCTCTGTCCTTGAAATAAGTCTATTAGTTCTTAATTCGAAGGAAGGTCACCGGAGATATAGAATGAGATTCACGAAGAAATGTTAATAAATATGTGTAAATTATGGTTACGATTCTATGACCATTTCTGCCTGATACAGTATCGAGAACACTTTGATGCTCACATATATAGTAGACTTGCGCTCTGTCCTTTTAATAAATCTATTAGATCTTTATTCGAGTGGGGTCACCGGAGTTATAGAATGAGATTCACCAAGAAATGTTAATAAACACAGGTAAATGATGGCTACGATTCTATTACTCTTTCTACCTGATGCACTATCGAGCGTACTTTGATACTCATATATATGGTAGATATGCGGCCTCTCCTTGAAATACGCCGTTTACTTTGGAATTCAAAGGGGGTCACTGGAGATATGGAATGAGATTTTCGAAGAAATGTTAATAATTATTTGTAAATTATGGCAACGATTCTATGATTCTTTCTACCCGATGCACTATCCATCGCTATTCTATACCTATATATATAATAGATATGGGCTCTGTCCTTGAAATACGCCGTTTACTTTTTGATAAAAGGGGGGGTCAGCCGAGATATAGAATGAGAATCACGAAGAAATGTTAATAAATACATGTAAATTATGGCTACGTTTCTATGACCATTTCTACCTGATGCACTATCGAGCGCACTTTGATACTCATATATATGGTTGATATTTGCTCTGTCCTTGAAATAAATCAATTAGTTTTTAATTCGAAGTAGGGTCACGGGAGTAATAGGATGAAATTCAGCAAGAAATGTTAATAAATACATGTAAATTATGGCTACGATTCTATGACTCTTTCTACCTGATGTACTATCGAGCGTACTTTGATACTCATATATATGGTAGATATGCGCCCTGTCCTTGAAACAAGTCTATTAGTTCTTAAATCGAAGGGGGGTTACCGGAGATATAGAACGAGATTAACGAAAAAATGTTAATAAATACATGTGAATTATGGCTACGATTCTATGACCATTTCTACCGGATACACTATCGATCGCACTTTGATACTCATATATATGGTAGATATTGGCTCTGTCCTTGAAATACACCGTTTACTTTGGAATTCTAAGGAATGTCACAGGAGATATGGAATGAGATTTTCGAAGAAATATTAATAATTATATGTAAATTATGGCAACGATTCTATGACTCTTTCTACCTGATGCACTATCCAGCGCATCTTGATACTCATATATATCGTAGATATGCGCTCTGTCTTTGTAATACGCCGTTTAGTTTTGAATTCGAAGGGGGTCACCGGAGATATGGAATAAGATTTACAAAGAAATGCTAATAAATATATGTAAATTATGGCAACGGTTCTATTACTCTTTCTACCTGATGCACTGTCGAGCGCACTTTGATACTCATATATGTGGTAGATATGCGGTCTCTTCTTGAAATGAGACGTTTATTTGGATTTAAAATGGGGGTCACCGGAGATATAGAATGAGAATCACGAAGAAATGTTAATAAATATATGTAAATTATGGTTACGATTCTATGACCATTTCTGCCTGATGCACTATCGAGCGCACTTTGATACTCATATATATAGTAAACGTGCGCTCTGTCATATAACAAAGCTATTAGATCTTAATTCGAAGAGGGTCACCGGAGTTATAGAATGAGATTCACCAAGAAATGTTAATAAATACATGTAAATTATGGCTACGATTCTATGACTCTTTCTACCTGATGCACTATCGAGCGCACTTTGATACTCATATATATGGTAGATATTGGCTCTGTCCTTGAAATACGCCGTTTACTTTGGAATTCTAAGGGATGTCACAGGAGATATGGAATGAGATTTACGAAGAAACATTAATAATTATATGTAAATTATGGCAACGATTCTATGACTCTTTCTACCTGATGCACTATCCAGCGCATCTTGATACTTATATATATGGTAGATATGCGCTCTGCCTTTGAAATACGCCGTTTAGTTTTGAATTCGAAGGGGGTCATCGGAGATATGGAATGAGATTTACGAAGAAATGCTAATAAATATATGTAATTTATGGCAACGATTCTATTACTCTTTCTACCTGATGCACTATCGAGCGCACTTTGATACTCATATATATGGTTGATATTTGCTCTGTCCTTGAAATAAATCAATTAGTTTTTAATTCGAAGGAGAGTCACCGGAGTAATAGGATGAGATTCAGCAAGAAGTGTTAGTAAATACATGTAAATTATGGCTACGATTCTATGACTCTTTCTACCTGATGCACTATCGAGCGTACTTTGATACTCATATATATGGGAGATATGCGCTCTGTCCTTGAAACAAGACTATTAGTTCTTAAATCGAAGGGGGTCACCGGAGATATGGAATAAGATTTACGAAGAAATATTAATAATTATATGTAAATTATGGCAACGATTCTAAGACTCTTTGTACCCGATGCACTATCGAGCGCAATTTTATACATATATATATATGGTAGATATGGCCTCTGTTTTTGAAATACGCCGTTTACTTTTTAATTAAAAATTGGCTCACCGGAGATATAGAATGAGAATCACGAAGAAACGTTGATAAATACATGTAAATTATGGCTACGATTCTATGACTCTTTTTACCTGATGCACTATCGAGCGCACTTTGATGTTCATATATATGGTAGATATTCGGTCTGTCCTTGAAATACGCCGTTTACTTTTGAGTTCGAAGGGGGGTCGCCGGAGATATGGAATGAGATTTACGAAGAAATGCTAATAAATATATGTAAATTATGGCAACGATTCTATGACTCTTTCTACCTGATGCACTATCGAGCGCACTTTTATACTGATATATATGGTAGATATGGGCTTTGTCGTTGAAATACGCCGTTTACTTTTTAATTAGAGGGGGTCACCGGAGATATAGAGTGAGATGCACGAAGATATGTCAATAAATATATGTAAATTATGACTAGGATTCTATGACTCTTTCTCCCTGACGCACTATCCAGCGCAGTTTGGTACTCATGTACATGTGTGATTGATGCTGACATTGATATTAAGATTTGTGAAAGAGTTTTTCTGTCTATATGTAAGGTTATTCGGCTAAGTATTCTAAGGGAGTCAGCAGTGATGTTTATAGAATTGTTATTTTTTGTCTTTTTAAATTATATTTCTAAATTTTTTTGAACTGTCAGTCAATGACCCTACACTATTGTCGTGTATCTGATAGACTAGTGGTTAGCTATGAAATAAGTTGCTTTATGATTTTATGTGAAAGCAGGAAGGCACTGCCCATGATTGAGTTCATTTGTATGTACGATTTGGTTTGGTGTACTGTCAACCCTGAATTTTTTGGTTAGAAAAGTTTGCAGATCCCTTCGGTTTCCGCTGCACTCCCTGCTTTTATACTTGTAGATTGTAGATAAGATGGAGCAAACGTATCCACACATGTGACATCGCAGACTAAACTTAGACCCTTTTTCCACGGAATTAATGTTATTCCGTCTGGCCGTTTACCGTCATTCCTGAACACTCCTGGAGGTTCTAATATACTCGGAAAGTCGATGCTTGCAAGAGTTCTCTTGATTAGGTTGTTTAATTCGCTATGACGTGCAAATCTTCCTCCACTTTTGTTGCAGCTCAAAGCATGAAGACATTTCTTGTCCATCTTGTTGTTGCAGGTGCAAATAAATTCATGGAAGATATTCAGGCCTAAGCGCAAACCTATGCAGATTTTGAAAAAGTTGTCATTAAAGAATGTTCCTATGTTTATAGATGGGGTTGACTGTAGCCTTGCTCCTGATTCCTTCTCTCTTAAAGCTTTGATGCGTGCACTTTCAATGTTGTTTTCAGCGTCTATTTCGTGTTCGATTATCTCATTTAGAATAATTTGATCCCATTGTTTCTGTGACTCTTTTATAACCAGGGTTTTTCCATCGTAAATGCCTTTCCAAATTTCCAAAGCCTCTGCCAAGTGGTTTATTCCCACTTCGTCGATTGGATACTTTATAATTTTGGAAACGAGTGGCAACGCTCCGTGGCAAGAGGAAATGAAGGCAGGAAGGCATAGGTATGAAGCCTTTCTTATGCCTAAACCACCGACCCAGGTGGGAAGGCTAGCTTGAGTCCATTGCGTTTCGTTGAAATTAAAATTTATTGTTGATTGTAACGCTTTCTTCAGCATGTGATCCATTTGTAGAAGTCTGGAGGGATTGACCCATGTTGGAACTGTTCGGAGAAAGTAGGCTTGTTTAGGAATGCCAAAGCAATTTTTGAGCAAAAAGAAAGCAGTGTGGGCTGGCAAACTTTCTAATCGGAAAAATATTCTTTTGAGATCATTCAGGTGTTTCTCAAAATGGTATTCGATTCCTTCTTCGTGTAGTGGTGAACCAGCAATGAGATCTCATTATTTTTCACTATTCGTATTCCGGGTAATATGTTTGAAAATTCAGATACAATTTTAGGGTCGATTTTTTTTGAATTGAAAAAAGTTCACATTTTTGTGGGTTTATTTGTAGACCTATTTTCTCTGAATTTGTAATCAACTTCTTTATATCTTCCAACACGGTTTGAGGTGATCCTCCAAGAGTTCCGCCATCAAGGTAGAAGGCATTTAGCTCTGAAGAAAGAGAAAGGGCAATTGGATGTATTGCTAGACTATATCGGGTCAGCTGGATCGCTTTGCTGAACTCCTACACATGAGGATATTTTCTTTCTTTGTAAAATAAAGTTGATGGATTTGCATAGCTTTGCCAAAAATATGGTTAATATTGAGGAATAATTTGTATGTATTCTTCCTTTAAAATAATGTCACGTTCAACTGAGTTAAAGGCATTTTTGTAATCGATTTTTAGAATGACCTTGTTCGAATTTTTTAAGCATGTATAAATGTTTGAGTGGCGTGAATGATAGCTTCACTGCCTTTTGGTGTTGCAAATCCCAGTTGATGAGGCTGAAGATACTGAGAACATTGATTGTACACTGAGGACACTACTAACTTTGATGCCAAACGTCTGAAAACACTGCCGATGGCAATTGGTCTGATTTCCCCGTCCTTCTTGTTTAGGGCGCAGAGGTTAGCTCCAAACAGGTATGGACACACCTCTTGATTCACTCTTCCGTTAAGGATGAGATTCATCAATTTCGTGATCTGACTCAAAAGAAAAGATCTCTGGCAGATCTCGAGATTAAGTGTTTTAGACATTGAGGGGAAATCCCATCTATCCCAGACGCTGATCCGGAAGCAAAATTATTGATGGCTTTCTGAACCATTTCTTCATTTACGTATACAGATGAATCTTGATTAGGTGGGGGTTCCGGCATTTCAAGGGCTCTAGATGGAGCCGGGTGCTTGTTGCCAGGCAGTGAAATGTTGCTTCATTGGAAGGTGCCAATGTATCATCTGAAGTTAATAATCTTAAGGCGCCTCTTGTATCAAAGTCTGATATTTTAGATATTATCCTTTTAGCCAAATCAAACTTAGGTTTCGGCCTTTTGACTGTAACAGGAGGTGTTTCGGGCGCATGTGAATCATTGAGGTTATTTTTGATAATGTTTGTGATTGAAGTTGCAGCACGTTTTTTTGAATTTTAAGGTGGTAGAAAGCGAAAATGAAAAGTTTCTTCCAAGTGCTGAGATCGTTGTGGTCTACACAATCAACGACGGTTGAGGCAAGTTTGTTTGCTACAGCGCTTCTAGCTCCTCTAGGTATTCTCTTTATTATCCATGTATTAGATTTTAATAGTGTTAATTCTTCAGAGAAATCGTTCGAATTATTATTTAGCTCCTCTGTAGAATGCTTCCTCGATTTGTGTATATTTAAACCCTTTCTTGTAGGAAATGTTTTGTTACAGTGAGAGCAATCAAAATATTCGTAATCATTTGGGTCCAGGCCTTTCTGAGATTGTGGAAGGATTTTCGTTCAAATATTTTTTCTCATTTTCATTATTTCGTAGTTTTCATTATTAAAATTGCTTTGTTGCACTCGTTATAAAGCTCAATGTAAATAGTATTGATATTATTAAAAAATCAAATATCCAATTTTAACGAATATTAACTGAGATAACGAACTTTCCATTTCAATATATCTGATCTTATATATAAAAGAGAACGCACAAATCCTTTGTTCCCTCATCACGCTAATACGGCTGAACCAATTTCTTTCATTTTTGGGGGGTTATTAGGATTTGGACCCTAGATGGTTTTTATCATATCACTTTAATTTTTAATTACCAGTGTCTTGAGATAATTGACCATTCAAGTGTCCATAACGTACAAATCCTTTGTTAGTTCATCATAGGTAAAAATAAACGTATTTATATGCAACCCGCATGACCGTGTCACTCGGCGGGTTAACATAAATGACAGGCGATATAATGTTAACATTTACTGCAATCTTCTATGGTTTTTATCATATCACTTGAAAGCGAAAAAGTAAAAATTATCTAAGTAACAAAGTTTATTGCGTTCCGGGGTGACCGCAGCGAAGCGGGGTGAACGCTGCTAGTATTAAATAAAAACTGAAAGGAATCTCACTCATCCAAGGAAGATTTCACTTCATTTTTCTTTGGTTCACTTTAATGTCACCCAATCCCTCACCTAAGGCAATACCATTTGAATAGATTATAGGATGATAGCTCAATCACCAAACACCTCCGCTGCGCTCACCAACGTCCGTGAGAAGACTCACTCTTGAAACTCGAGCACAGCATCCCACTACATGTTGCAAAAACCTAAGTCACTCCCCACCAACACCAAATATAGGCCTATTCCCAAATTAAACGGAATTCACAGAGCGCATAAAAAGCGTGTCAAACTTAGTTCAACAATACAACAATACAACAAATTATATTATGGGAACATTCTTACCCGTCCCCCTGAAAGTTGAAGACAGATTTTCGCCGCTGCGTTTATATAGAAGAATATTTTTAAGCAAGGAATATTTTTATAAATATTAAATATAATGCAGAGTGGGTATTTAAATAGATCACTGCAACCTTTCGCAACATAAGGAGGAATTTTATCAGGACCACAAGATGCTTTTACTTTCAACGCTCGTATAGAATTTTCTATTTCTTCTAGTATTATTTCATCTCATTGAAAGATGTTTAATATATTACACTCGATCCGATTAGAAAGCATAGAGTCGTTTTATGTGAGGGGTACATTGTTGTAAACTGTATGAAAATTATGCGCAAATGCCTGTGCTATTTCATTGGCACGTTGGATATCATGGCCATTGTATGTAAGGGTGCTTGATGACAAATGTGTTTTGCGTTTAATAAAACAGCAGATCTGGCTTGGGTCTTTTTCGATAGAGCATTCTGAGTTTAAAATAGAAGTATTGTAGGCTAATTTTATCCCAGATTTTATTTCTTTAGGCAGTATTTCAAATTGATCACGATGATAAAAGTGCATTTATTGATACATCTTTCCACTAGTTAGGGTGGTACGTCTTGAACTTTATTTTCTTAATTAAAGTAAACCAACATGTGGATAACTTCCGCTGATATGTCTTTTGGTTGGAACACATACAGAAAATGTTGTTTATCATTTGATAGAAGTTTGTTAATGCGATATTTAAATCATCCCATTGAGGCAATCCCAGTTTACTTTAGAGTTCTGTGCACATCTTTTTGAAATCTTCTTTTCTCAAATTAAAACCAGATTCGTTAACTTATTTCTTATGTTTCTGATTGTGATTAAATGGGAAAGAGATAAGTAAAGCTGGATGATACCTTCATTAGTAACAAGAGAGCACACTTTTATTACAGAAACGTCCTTAAGATTTGAGAGTATTAAGTCTTAAGGTTCGCCCATTACTATTTTGAATGTCATTATGAGACATTTAGTGACACAGGGACATGAAGTTATTTAGTTCTTTACATATATTTGTCGCAAGTATGCCAAAATTATAACATGTTATTTGATTTATGTTAAAGTCCCCTATGCAAAGAAAATTGCTTCCTATTGGAACATTACTCTCAATAATTCATAAAACAAATCATATGTCGGTACAGTTGTATTCGGAGGAATGTATACTGCACAAATAAACATATTTAGTGAGTGACTGGATAGCTTGACAATTACATATTCAAAATTTAGATCACAAGAATTTATATAGGATACATTGTAATTTTGATACTGCTATTATTACAACCTTCTTTTATAATTATTTGATACTTCAAGATTTCTGTCTTGACGAAAAAATATATATCTTTCATCAAAGAATTACCCATCAGTATAACAGTCTGTTAAAAAAAAAAAAAAAAAAAAAACTTTCGGTGATTGTGATTACATCATAATTATTTGATAGGGCTTTGGCCCGTAAGACAAAATTAGTTTGACAAAAGACTGAAAACAATTTACAAGTGTGATTTTGAAGCATGGCTTCGGATACATAGCTATTATCTACAGAGCACGACAATGAACATGCCTCGATGCTTGGCAATACAATAAAACTTGAAGGTGAAGGTCTGGTTTAACACATCTGGGATTTACTAGTTTTGCTTTACTTACTAATTGATGCAGTTCCTGAGCAAAAAATTCGCATCGGTTGTAGGTCGATTTCCCCTTCATTGATTCGGGGTTGGGTAGTTGGTTTCTTAACAATGGGTTTTGGGACGGGGGAGGGTTAACATTCTTCAGAGCACTACAGTTTCACTTTGAATGCGTTAGGCAGATTTTATAACAGGGTTCAGAGCAAGGCTGACGAGAAATAAGGTGTAAGCTGGATTGTGGACCATATAATAGTTCAATACGTGCACTATCACATTCACAATCAGCTTACCATACTCTAATTTGGACATCTTCGTTACGTTGACTAAACGATAATAAATAAAATCACCTGTAATTTATTCCTAATAAAAAAATCTGAACAACTCTATTACAAGCCTTTCTCACTGGTCTAGTGGCTAGTAAGCGTGCCTTTGGTGATCGATTCCCGGTGAAGGAGCTTTGAACGATAGTGGTTCGGATTTAACGTTAAAACTTTAAGTCCACGTCTCATATAGCCTCGCTCATGGAAGGAGACGCTAAACGATAATCAACCAATCAATTAATCAGTCACCAGTAGGCCAACTGCAAATTTCAGCTGCATAAACAACATGTCTTCTTGGACTGGTTAAATTCATTTTGGTGAAGCAAGTATTTTAGCAAAATTTCAATATTAACGCGCCAGGTACTTCTATTAGATATAAGAAAATACATTATTTTGTAACTAAATAGCTCTATCCACGTAAATTTTGTAAGCAGAAACAATAAAAATCGATACAAAGTCGACTAACATTACTTTAACAAAAATCCATTCTAATAGATGTTGTTTGAGCTGTCGCAAAAATAGGAAATGTTAGAAAATTTCGATTAATTTTAACAACTGTATCAGGGGTGGAAATTGGAGCGGGAAGTACGCCATTAATCAACCCATTTCATAGGATCGCGGACATAAGCTCACCGGCGTTATGCTCTCCGGACATAAGCGGACAAAAATTCACCACTAATAATATAATTGTATTATAAGATAATTAATGCAATAAAAATACAATAATGATAACTAATTACATTTATAGGTTTACTAATTTAATGGCAGAGAAAATAAACCTGAATAAAATATATAAGCAACGGAAAATGGCAAACGGAAAATATTACAAATATGAAAACTGGACTTTAAATATCAATATGAAGTAGATTTTGAATATTAAAATATAAATTGAAAACAGATTTGGACAAAAAAAAGAATACTACTTTCTTTTACTGAAGAAAGCAATCCAACCTCCTCCATTGTGCTGAAACTTTCGGTGCAGGAAATTTTTCAGCACAGAAATGTTGGTAAACGAAATTATGGTGAAAGGGTATCTCCTTGTTTTGCTTTTTTTTTTTTTTCACTATGGCTGAAAGTATGTGAGATATATTACACTTTGCTTTAGAAAAAAAAATGGGGTCGCGGACAGAAACTCACTGGCAGAAAGCTCAACGTTGAAAAACTCACCGGACATAAAGCTCACCTACATTAATGCACAAGCGGACAAAAGCTAACCGGAGATAAGCTCACAACAAATAATAAAATTATGTTATAACAAATTATGTTATAACAAATATGTTTCTAATAACTAATGTCCGGATTTGTATGTAATTACATATTTTTTTCCTTCACATGTAGGTTCGTCAAATCCTTAAATGTTTGTGATTCACACCCATAGCGTGCTTCAACTCAAGTTTCATATTACATAGAAGTTTCATCAAGTTTCATATTTTTACATATTTTGACAAATATTATATATTTCTATGGTTTCTACATATTTTTTTACATAAAACTGTCTTAAAATTTTGCGTTTACTGACATTTTAATTTAAAATAAAAAAAAAACTCTCCAACTGTGCAAGGCTTGCATCTAGATTCAATTTTGTCATGTCTATCTTTTCGTTTCTTTACCGAAAGAGAAACATTTTTCTCTTTTTTTATTCGTCAAACCATGTTTCGAATTTTCGTCGATAGTAAGAGAAATATAAGAAGAAACAAGTAAAAGTCCTCCCTTCGTGGTACATTGGCAATGCCCTTTATTCTCAACTCTGCAGGAAGACAGATCACGTGCCTGCCAAGCGACTGTTCAGGAAATTCCTAAAATGAAGTCTATTTCATTGTCATTGGAGATCGGACGGGAAAAAGGATGAAAGTAAATCCTGCAATTCAAGTTAAAAGTGTATGCTAGTGTGCTTCCAGGAATTTACTGCAAGAGTTCGTCCCAAGAAGCTGGCGACAATGGCAATGTCATAGCAGGTAACCTAAGCTTTCAAAGAACTTCGCTTGTTCAACCTAATAACAGGAGGACAGTACTCTAGTAATGCAGTTGCAAAACGCACGTGTTCTGTATTGACCGTCTAAGTTAGAAATGACTCCGGTTGCCTCAACTTTATCCGTGAAATTGCGGTCGTGGGTAACTATCGATGATGCGTTTACTACGGACGGTAAAGTGGTGTTGTGCCAAGTGTGTGATAAAACATTGGATGTTCAATGAAATCTCAGTTAGAACAACATTTACCTAGTACACTCCATGCAAGAAATAAAAATTTGCGGACTGCAAAAAAACAAGTACTCTTTACACAAATGCATCAAGATGCTTCAGTGAGTGACTTTTTCAAAGACTTGTGCCAAGCAATGATAGCAGCAAACTTTTCTTGGGACAAGGTTCAAGTGCCAAAATACCGTGCTTTTCTGGAGAAGTACTGCGGGCGTCGAATTCCTGACGAATCCGCTCCTCGAAATTGTGATTTCGAAGTTGGTTATAGGGAAGGTATAGATACCATTAGGGCAGAAATAGGAAGTTCATATATTTGGATTTCTGTGGACGAAACAACGGATGTTTTGGGACGTTATGTAGCAAGTTAGTGATTGGAAAGTTAAGTGAAGATGCTCCATATAAATCCTTTCTTATTGCGAGTAAATTGCTGGAACGCACGAATCATTCCACGATTGCTCGCTTTCTAAACGCCGACGGTCTTAAAGTGTTGTGGCCGGGAGGAGATCAGGAAGAAAAAGTTCTTATTCTCTATACAGACAGTGCAGCATACATGTTAAAAGTGGCTAGAGCACTTACAGTTTTATACCCTTACTTAATTCATTTCACCTCTATGGCACATGCTCTTCAGCGTGTTGCTGAAGACGTGAGAGACAACTTTTGGGAAATAAATAAACTAGTTTCTTGCACGAAAAAATTGTTTGTTAAGGCGCCACAACGTGTTCAAGTTTACAGAGATCAAATGCTAGACGTGCCACTTCATCCGAAACCTGTGCTAACGCGATGGGGCACTTGGATACAGGCAGTACATTTCTGCAATGAACATTCCCCCCCCCCCAAAAAAAATAAGCCTGTTGTTCATTTATTTCCATCGGAGTCTGGTGTGTCAGTTGGCATTGCTCAGAAACTGTTTAATGACTCAAAAGTAGCGTGTGATATCACATATATAGACAGCAATTTTGGTTGGCTACCTACAAGTATTAAAAAGCTAGAGACTGTTGGGCGGCCTCTTCCGGAATCCGTGGAAATCATAGAGAATGCAAAAAGACTGCTGCAAGGTGTGTGTGGAGACGTAGGAGAATAAGTTCGAAAGAAACTAAATGCAGTGCTGAAAAGAAACCCGGGTTATGACAGCCTGTTGGGCGTGTGTGAGATTCTCAGTGATGAAACAAGAACCCGCCCTACATCCTCCTGTTCAAATACGCTCCTGTTACCTCATGTGATGTGGAGAGATCATTCTCTGCATACAAGAATATTTTATCCGATCGCCGACAAAATTTTTCTTGTGATCACTGGAAACGTATCTTGTAACCCATTGTGCAACAACACACAGTTGAAGTGCAGGCACATCTTTTGTAAGTACTTTACTTCAAATTAAAAATGTTCATTCTTAGTTCAGCTGGTATTGTTTAAAAATTATAAGACTGCTTTCCCTGCCTGAAATAAATATATATAAAACAATAGATTTCGTCTTAAGTTGCTTTTAGTATTTAAATTTGTACATTCCGTATAATTCATTTCAAGATTGGACAGTGATGACGGATGCGCATTTAGTGTAAAAGGTTCTAGATTTGAAACGGGACCACACTACACCACATGAGATTTCTGACATACAAATGCTGTATGCATTGATTTTCTCGAGGCTTTCCTGTTTCTCTCTAGCCGATTCACATCTTCCTTCATTCGCGTCTGATTTTTATTATCCTGCAATCAATCACGTCAGTGACGTATGGCTGTCTCAGCTGTTCAAGCATTTTACATCATTAGAGGACTTGCATTAAGCAGGATAAAGTGTAGAAAATTTTCCTTTTTATTTTCATAATTCGTCTAAATATTGCATACTCTTACGCGTGTTATTTACGTTTCCATAAATACGTAACATATGCAATACTACAAATTCTTATATAATATTACATAATATTATATAATATTCTTACATTTTAAAGCGATTTATGTTACATATTTAGGGGGTTGATATTACATAAAAATCCGGACTCTAGTAATAACCAAATAATAATCAGCGACATTGCTACAGAGGGGCTGAACCCCCTAAAAGTCTATCGTAAGGGGAAATCTCAGCATGCCTTACAAAGTACAAAATAGTATGTTAAACAAAGGCTTTAGTGTTTTTCTCTTTTTTCTACTGTACAATGATACACAGTACACAGTCGGCAATACATTATATCTATTGAACATACTTTTAAATACATAATTGCAGCATAGTTTTGTCGAAGTAGTACGTAATGCGTATTTTTTATTAAACAGAATATAAATTACATAATTGCATCATAGTTTAGTTAATTTAGTTCGTTATACAGATGTTAAAGATACGTTTAAAATGCAGTGCCTAGTAATTATAGTACACACACAATTTATATTGAACATACGTTAAAATACAATATTTTGCAACTCCAGAAATTAAAACCTGATTATACGACCTACGCGGTTCACAAAAACCTCTGAACATCCCTTTTACCATCTCTGATTTCTCTACCCAGAACCAATAACTTTTGACCTAGTATTGTATATATTCCCTCTTCTGACGTTTTGCAGAAAAAGTTCCTAACTGATGCTGCAGAATGATTTTTCTGAGTACAGCTTCATCTTTCCTAATATTACTCAGAGCCCTAGAGAAGGATCGTTGACAGTAGGGATGGCCGAATCCGGAACTGGCCGGATCCGAAGATCCGGATCTGATTGGGTCCGGATCCTTTGGATCCGGATCTCGGATCTGGATCCGGATCTCGGATTTCGGCTCTGGATCCGGATCTCGGATCTGGGTCCGGATCTTGGATTTCGGATCTGGATCCGGATCTCGAATCTCGGATCTGAATTCGGATCTCGGATCTGGGTTCGAAATTCGGATCTGGATCCGAAATCCGGATCTCAGATCTTGATTCTTATCCAAACCCTCATCCCATCCAAATTGTGATAAACTTGAATATCAAAAATTCGCCGAAAGTAATTTCACGAAGTCCTGACAGTGAAGAAGAAAACAGAAAATTAAGACGAACATTGATAAGTCTATTTGCCTCCTTCATTCTACACTAAATATCAAGTGCTTGCCTTACTAAAAAATAATCTGATTTGATCCGGATGAGAGTTCGAATGTCGAATCTAATTCCACCCGGTTGCAGGACGAGATGAAATACACATATATTCATATTTGAAACCGGAATACAAATCTCGAATATTTAAAATTCCTCAATACACATATGTCATTGACAGTTAAGAAAACATAAACAGTTAAGACAAGTATTGACTAGTTTTTGCGTATGTTTATCTTGCTTAGGCTGCTCAAAATATCAAATGTATACCTTACAATTAGATTTAATAATTGTTTAGTAAATCACAATATGACCACCTTGAATAAACTATGAATTTTGGTTCCCCTTATCTAGATTTGAAATTTCGGATTCAAATATAGAATCA
Source organism: Thermobia domestica (assembly GCF_964235325.1). Classification (NCBI taxonomy): domain Eukaryota; kingdom Metazoa; phylum Arthropoda; class Insecta; order Zygentoma; family Lepismatidae; genus Thermobia; species Thermobia domestica. The sequence goes on from NC_137465.1 coordinate 86,920,125, forward strand.
GGCTGAAAGATAAATATTTGAGATCTGTAAACCGAAACAAGTGCTAGTACAAAGATCGTAGCCGTTTGTACCTAAGTAATGCGAGCGGAAGGCACTTGCACTAATTCCGCATGTAGTTTGGGGAACACGAGAAATTAGAAACAGATTATTCTTTTTCAGGGGCAAGTCGCGCTTTAACATGACTTTTCATGAGTGTTGTGTTCAAATACGAAAATTGTAATGGCGACTTGTTTGAAATAAATGCCTTTTCTTTTTTAGCAATAAAGTTAGGTACTTTCACATTGAATAAAAATTAGCAAAACACATTTCACTGATTAGAGTGTTGGTTCTTATGGAAGCTTTCACACTGAACCGAAGATTTCCTCATGTGGGTATCGGCTTGCTGAAAGACGTGGTTTATCAATAGGTCGGCCAAGATTCTTTTGGACTTAGCCTGTAGACTGCCTCTGGTCTCAATTATTCCCATATAACAAGACTAACTATATATAAAGTTGGTTCGAAATGATTTAAAATATCACTAATTGACCTTTAGGGGATAATCGCAATTTAAATATTCGTAAATCAGAAGAGATTTAAAAGTTAAGCGTTAAAATAAACCCGATAATTCCTAATGCAACCTAATGATAGCAAAAAAAACTCCATATGTAACATTTTCAAAGCTAAGATTAACAGTTATGTTCTTGAAGAAGGTTTATGGCAACATAGAATATTATAAATCCAATTATCATACGTAGTACCTCTGACAGCCCCGCATTTCACATCACCATCGCCCTTCATCCTGAAAGTGGGCAATTCACTTACCCACAATGAGTTTTCAGGCGTTCTAGTGACATCAATATCTCAGTTTGGGTTTGGGATCATGCTTCGGTGAATCTTTACTATCACCATCAGCAGCTATAAGAGAATCAGAACTTATTTCTGTATTAGATAATGTTAGTAACTATAGCTTTTCGTCTATAGAAGACGGAGAGCGTGCCTTCGGTGCCCGTGGTCATTGGCTCAATTTCCGGAGAGGCACTCAACAATTGCGATGTTGACCCAGCATCGTGAGGACAATTGGGGAGTTATCTTAAGTAAGAGGTAACGGACTCCAGTCTAGAAAGCCGGCATTAGGGACTTCGGGTGTCGATGCGTTGACTACACATCCCCATTTTGAACGTAAGCCCGCTGGTAGGAACCGAAGGACTGCCGTGCCAAGAATTTAGTTTCTTTTAATTATCATAAATGCCTTCTTTATTATTAAATTTTATCCAATATTTTCTTAACTAGTTTGCGAAACTCAGAGCTAGCTACTTGTTTTCTTTTTAAATCATGTTCACAGTTAGCACAACTAATCACTAAGAAAAAACAATCTTTTGAATAAAATTCGCCTCGCGTCTTTCGTAGCTCTAAGTTTAGTTATTTTTAGTTTTTTTTTTTTTTTAGTTGAAGGACGGTTTATCGTTTTCCTCTCGCTTTCCCTATTTTTTCTAGTTTTACCTATGTTTCTTTGCACGGACATTGCGCCTATATGCACGTGCTTAGTGTGTTCGTTTACAAAAGCGGGCCATTTTCTGCCACTATAGAAAGTAAGAGTACACTATATCACAGAAATATTAATTGACGTATGTAAGTGAATATATCTGTGACGGTCATAATTACTGTTTTTGCATCGTACATAGTTTCCTCATCCTCATTAATCTCTTCACCCCCGCTTCCTGAATTCCAGTTCTAGTATTCTTTCTTGATGGGGGACTGATGTCTCATGTAGGCTTATTAATTATAACATCAGCAATAAAGAAAGTATGGTTTAATTTGCACTAATTTTAAAACATTACGTTAATTAAATAATAATAATAATAATAATAATACGGAGCGAGCTCAGGCCACTTGTTAGGATTCTTGCTTCGCAATTGGATAACACCGGGTTCGAATTCGGAGACCATCCTGACTGAGGATTTTCCAGGGTTGTTCCTCAGTTATACTGGGCAAATGCTAGGTTAGTACCTTGATCTAAGGCTCTGGAGACCTTCCTTCCATTCCTTTTCCAATGTTTTCATCTGTTGATTACTACAGTGTAAAGTGGCCTCTGAGGATGTATCTGGTAGCTTATAGTAAATAAACAATAACGACGTAATATATCTTCACGAAACGTGTGAGTTAATTTAACTACAGCCTTACAGTCCCAATAGATAGCTAAAATTTTAATATCAATTTCCTGACTTTTAAATACTATTTTCATATTATTTCAGCTTTCGATTTTCTCATGTATGTTCCCACCGAGAATTAAACCTGAGTTCACATGAACAAATGCGAATATGTTAAATATTTTTGAACACTTTAATATACAAAACACAAAACGCTTCAATGATACGATGCATGGATATGTTTTGGTTACGTCCTGCAATGTATGATTAAAGAAACCTGGAGGATGAAGAAAAAATAACAGAAATGTCTTTCATATTTACTCCTTCAACGAACTCCCGACCTCACTTGTCAGAAGGGCAAGCCATAAGTTAGGTAATAGTCATGCAACGAACACAACCATATCGCTCTCCTGAAATTCTCGTGAGTATGTTTAAAAATCTACTGTTGTTCCACGTCAACCAGTCTATATTTTTTGTTGTATATACCTTCGAAGTGAAAGATATTCATTATTACATTTGTTGATGGTTGGACTCTAGTGAGTCAGAAACTACTATTAATAAAGAGTTTGTTTTGTCTAGTATTCCTACGATTAGAAGGGCCTTATATAAAAGATATTTCATTTGTATATGTGAAAAAGAAAAGTTTATTTTCTAAGAATAAAATAAATATTTTCAATGTGAAGCTAACATTAAGTTTCGAAGAGGAGCTAAACAGAAGAATATGTTACCATTTACATCAGTTTTCAGACGGTTAACTATACTCTGAAATGGGAAGAAATCAAACTTGGAAACATTTTACTAAAGAAACTTCGACAGAAAGTGCAACATGTAAATATTGCAAGGTTAAAATAAAATAAAGAACAAAGGTAGCACAAACGTGTTATGGAAACATTTAAAAGCACAGCAACCTACTAGGCCTATATCAGTGAATCCGAAAAAAGTTTTAACAAATTTTAGATATTCAATTTAATCATCACAATTTCAGATGTAGGTTTGGATACGAATCAAGATCTGAGATTCGAATTTCGGATCCAGATCCGAGATCCGGATCTGAGGTTCGGATCCGGCAAGATCCGGATCCGGATCTCACTGGATCCGGGATATTCGGTTCCGAAAATTTTTGGCCATCCCTACTTGACAGTAGCGTAGCTAGAATTTTTTTCAGGGAACCAATGAAGGGCCCAAGAAAATTTTGAGAGGGCCATCATATATATAATGTATATATATATATATATATATATATATATATATATATATATATATATATATATATGGCTAATTCCATTTGTGACTTACACGACAAGAGACGTCAGACGGCAGTAAATATTATGTATTACAAAAATTATAAGATATATTCATGGGCAAGTTTTAGGTTATAAATAAGGGGCAGTAAGTCCTTCATTCATTTTTATTTGCAGCATTTAAATATGTAAACAAAATGGCTGAAACAAGTCTCTAAATATATACGTGACTTACACGACAGTAGGAGACATCGTGTTTTGAACAACGGTTAACTATATGAAAATTCTGTTCTTCTATTGCTGCAAGAAAACTAAAACTTTTTACATACATTAAGTAGATACCAAGCTATAAGAGCAAAAGAAAATTATTATATTTTCTGTATTTATTTTAAAATATATGCTACAAATATAACGTGACGTACACGACACAAATTTGTGACTTACACGACAAGTCTAACATCATTTCTTCGTTTAATTACACTTTCAAAATCTATTGGCGAATAGAGTGGCACTAATGATTTAGAGAGATGAAAGAAAGTTAACAGACAAAACAAGAAGTTAACAGTTCTTTTATTGGAGCAAAATTTGTCAAATTCTAATTTATGTCTGTGATCGACGTCTGTTAATGCAACATAGGCCTAATCTTTCTGTTGCGGCCAATAAAATTCTTTATCTTGATGGTAATGGCGAAGAAATGTTACATACAGTTGTTCTGATTCTTTTCTCCACATCTAACAAATATTTAGTAGTTCTTTTTCGGCGAAGAGTAATGATACCATGTCTCCAGTAGAGTATTTCCATCACTTCTTCGCTGCGTTTATTCCCTTCACATGCGCCAATGAACAGTTCTGGAATGAAATCGAACTTCCATCGTGAAGAAATATCTTAGATGAGACAACATTCAATAGTGTACGCTGAAACACAATGAAAGTAGTGCTAGTTTCGTGTTTTTGGAATAATACATATTTCTTTCTTATGAAGTTTCCATTGGCGCATCAACTCAAATTTTTTAAGTAATACTCTTTACTGCAGTATATTACATTATGTTCGGACATAACTTGCGTGCTCTCTCAATAAATTCTAAAGCAGATTGAGGATCAATTTGTCTTTGAGAGCCTTTTCCATAGTTCGTAGCCGAGAAATGCCAAGACATTTCAACTTTCTGCAATGTTATTAAACAAAGTGAATAATGTTGTGCACGAATCATCCGACTGATAATTCACATTGTTGATCGGAAAACCCGGACGACACCCTTCAAAATCTTCCATAAGTGTAGACTTGAAATAAGCAAATGGAAATATATCTTGATGCATACAATCAGATATAATTACGCACGAATCATGTTCTGTGGCTTCCTTTTCTTCAGGAAAATATATTATTGCAGTTTATATAGTACAACTGTGTGATATCCAATGACCAGTTTGTATCTTTTCTTGGTACATAAAACAGTAATTTCCACTAAAAATCCATTTGATGTAATATCATACTTTTCAACTTCTATATCTATTTCCGCTTCCATTCAGCTTCTGAACTAGGCATATCTGAAAATGCAATAGAAAAGACGTGTTACATATTTGACATGTCCTAATTTCATAATCTTAAAGTAAACTTTGATGTGACTTACATATTTTCGTTTGAGTAAGCACGTTTTCTACCAAGGAAGCGTGACAGAGTAGTAGCGTGCTAAATTTAGCTCGGTAGGTTGCGGGTTTAAAACACATAGCTGGCAATCCTGACTGAGGTATTCCTCATTCACACCAGGCAAATGCCGAGATGATATACTTTGAATAGATCTGAACGAATCCTTTCCCACATGCCCACCTCCGTCCTATACCGGCCTGAGCTTTAGATGCTTAAAGGCAATAAATACCAATTTACAAGCATGTTTCCAAAACAACGAAAGAGTACGAGAAAACCAATAATGGTATTAAAAGTAGCTGGGCTAGAAACTTCGGAACCACATATGCCGGCATTGTTCCAGAGACAGTAGATACTTCCTGTCACGTTTTTAAAACTTCTTTCTAGATCACATTGATTCATAGTGTTTAACTTTTCATTCATTTGTTGCATTTATAGTCCAGTCAAGTACATTTTACACCCATACTTCATAATATTGCTTTTATCCTCCTTATCTTTCATTCTCTTACACTAAACATAGCACTAAATACATTAATTGAGTTATCAATTCACTATTTATACGTTTTACTGCAGTTAGCTACTATTGGCAATGTGGTAACACTGCAACAAAATGTGACTTACACGACACGCATAATGTGACTTACACCACAGGGAAAGAAATGTGACTTACACGACATATTATATTTTGTATATAAAAGAGTTACACGTATTATTTCAGGACTTTCTGCACGGCTTTTGATTACCGTCTGTCCAAATGAAGAAAATTTAGAATAACAGCTATTTTGTTTAATTATGTATTTAAATACATAAACTTATTTATGTTTTCTTGTGACTTACACGACAGCCTACTTGAATAAATCAATTATTATAATTTTCATGCTATTATTAAATTATGTGCAAAACAATATCACTGATGAAAACACAAACATTACCTTAATAAATACCATACGCGATCTTCACTTACCTACAGGAATTACCAGGAAAAAACTTTGTTTTAAAATCCAAACGTAGGTACGATATTCTGCGACATGAAAGTGGCCATATTTTACCTCCTGCAGAGCCATCTACAAATCAATGTTGGTATCATCTTGTTCATGTATGAAAAATTCAGCATTCTTAAAAAATAATTTTAATACTTATGTAGGCCAAGGTGGAACTTCAATTTTTACCTTCGTAGGGTCACTTACCGCGGATTGACCATATATATATATTGTGGCGGACCGGCGGTATGCGTTTGCGTAGACCGGCACCCACACAAGAGAGTTTTGTAATTTACCAAAATACTTCTAGTTAGTCAACCAAAGTTTCTGCAAAACACCAACTATAACTCGAGCGGCAAAGTTATACTGGAAACAGGAACTCAGCTAACAAAACAGTCTGAAGAATCTTAGTATTACACGGTAGCGTTGGCCTGGGCCAAGACTTATCTTCTAATGGAAACAATGGAATCGTTATCATGATTAAGGTTTGATAACCAAACAAACCTTTGGAATATCTCTTGAAACAAAACTCGACAAATATGTTCCTTGCAGTAAGCCTGCAGTTTATTGGCTCTAAGCAAATTACAAGAACCAGAGCCGGGGCGATAGTGTAAGTACTTTGTATATTTATAAAAGAGTTCAACTTACGTGGCGGTGTTCCAATAGATAGTAAAAAAATAACTCACTAAATAAAGTCACTGATAAAAACAAACTAACTGTAGCACTTTTCACAAATAAAACAAAACTGCACTAGACTGGGAGGGCACGAATCAGTCCTAGTGGGTAGGTAGGTAAGAGGTATACTATTTGATCTACCGGTCTGCGAACAGACATCAAATAGGGTAGGTTACCAGAGGTTAGGAACAGGTTACCATTTGATCTACCGGTCTGCGAACAGACATCAAACAGGGTAGGTGTAAAGGTTACCGTTTGATCTACCGGTCTGCTAAGCAGACATCAAACAAAGTTGGTTACCAGAAGGAATTAAGGTTACCGTTTGATCTACCGGTCTGCGAACAGACATCAAACAAGGAAGGTGTAAGGGTTTACCGTTTGATCTACCGGTCTGCGAACAGACATCAAACAGGGTGTAACTATTTGATTACCCGTGTGTTTAGGCCAGCTAAGCAATAAACTTAGAGTATGTCAAAACACACATCAAATAGGGGTGCGACAGAACTTTAGCCGTCAACTTCCTAAGCTTGCCAGCAGTTTCTGGAGCGAGTCCGGGCTGAAGCGAAACTTGCGGAAGTAGATTGCCAAGTTCGGAAGGAGGTAACTTTAGCCGTCAGTTTCCTAAGCAGACCAGCAATTATGGGAGAACCCTGGCTGAACCGTCTTGCTTTCAGAAACAGATTGCCAAGTTACCGTGAGGATTAGGTAGGGTAGTACTTTGACCGTCAGTTTCCTAAGCCGACCAGCAATTATGGGAGAACCCTGGCTGAGCCATCGAGCTTTCAGAAACAGATTGCCAAGTACTGGGTAAACCAAGAGAGTGAGGTAGGTAACCAATAGAGTGAGTAGGCAGGCCTCCGTAGAGGCAGAGAGGTTGGAAGGCAGAGGGATGGACAACTAGAGACTTCTTCGTGATAAGTTCCTGAACTGAGACGTACATAACGAATTGCGTACTCCTCGTAGTCTGCACGTCTCTGAGGGGTTCAGGAGAGGGACGTTGTCCGACGAGAGAGCCCAAAACATGCGTTTTTAAGGGCCTCGGTCGGGGGTGCAACCGGCACCAATTTACGGTGTGTGTGCAAAATAGTAACGTGAGCAAACGTTGCACCAGGACCGTAAGGTCAGAGGTTGAGCATGCGTGGAGATGTAAAAAGTACCTAGGGCGGAGCCCGAGGGGGACCAGTATCCTGAAAAGAAAGATTATTGGCTTTGCACACGGTTTCGGGTGCACAAGTGCTCTGAAGGGTTCCAGTCTGAGGGGTGGAGATACTAGCTATTGGAACAAGCCATGCCATTAACATCTAGATTGGCTAGAACAAGGTGCCTTGGGCGGAGCCAGGCAAAAGATAAGATTTTGTGTGTGCGCATGCGTGTGCGTGTGATGTGTAGTCCTTGAGTTTAGGTGTGTGAGCCCCTTTCTCTGGAAGAATGATGTTACATCTAGATTTTACAGAGAATTATACAAATAGTATCTTAAACTATAAAACATTTACTAAACGTAAAAGATTTCAAGTAATAAACTTGAAAGGTTTTATACATAATGAACTCAAGACCCTTCGACAGTTTAACTTACTTGTTTTCGACCAGACATACATATATATTTAATGTTTCGAAGAACGAAAAAGAATGTTATTTTTAGAAGCAGAAAATGACATTTAAAAGATACACCAAAACTATATGGGTTTTCTTAACAGTATTCTACCACTAATAATAATAATAATAATAACAAGAATACATATATATCAGACACAGAGCCAGACATTACCCTGTTACAGAGGGAATGTCGTTATCTACCAGACGGTTGACCCTGAGGTCAAGAAGGGGGAACTCGGTTACTCAGAACGGGAAGACAAGAAGTTCTAAGAGAAAAAAAACACTCAACACGAATTTGTATTTTAAAAGAAGTAAATGAAATACGAATTCTGTTGCAGTTTTTAAAAATGTAAAAAAAAAAAAGAAATATTTATTCGCAAAAAAGAGTTTGCGAATTTGCGGCCCATTACAGTCCTTCCTCCTAGGGAAAGAAAAATTTTAAGTTTAAGGCAAAAATTTTTCGTACTAACTACAATCAAAATTTGAAAAGAAGAAAAAAATTTTCCAAAATTAAATTTTAACGATATTTCATAGACCCAGTAACTCTCTGATTGAGATGAGGTGAATCATCATCTTGTGATTCCTCGTTAAAAGTTATTTCACCAGAAGCAGCTCGATAAGTAGCATTAAGAGCTGGACTATTTGATTGTACACCTGCAATGATTGTTGGCTTAAAACATATGGTTCTAATACAGTCTGAATTACACCATTTATTCCTATGTCTTAAACTACAATACACACAAAGAAATATCAGAATAGTAAACATGATTATATAAGTCAAAATAGAATAAGAAAATACATGATTACTTTGTCTTATCTGCCATTCTTGTTCATTAATTAATTTTTCAACATCCTCAACACGATGGCTGGCATATTGTAAATCTGTAACTTTGTGTATGATATGATTTAACGGCAAAGTAAATTCCATATTCTTAATATTGATCTTTGAGTTTGAGAATATACAACAATCAATGCTATCATTTAGTAGTGGAAGCAAATCTTTACTTGTACTGTTACTTACATATATTTCCTGAGAACTGATTAAGGAATTTGGACCATAAGCTTTACAGTTTTTATCTAAAGTTAATTTTCCAGTTTTATGAATCAAAACAGTTTTCGATACATCATTTCCACAAACTATTGTTAATTTTTCTGGAAATGGCGAAGCAAATAGCCATTCATTATTATCTAATGAAAGCCATTTCTTAATTCTACTATACGTTTGTTACAATCTGCTGGAATTGATTTAACGAAATCAATAAGTTTTACTTCACAGTCTTCATTACTATGTGTAGGTTTTAGCGGAAATGTTTGTTTGCAAACCCTTGAAAATGAAGTTAATTCCTTACAAGTATTAAACATATGTTCATCAATCTTACCATAATATTGCTTTGATACTTCAATAATAAAATACGGATTTTGAGGCTGTATAAAGAAATACTTATTGTCTTTAAGCACAGTTGGAAATGGAATTAATTTATACATATTAAATCTCAAACCATCAGTCAAAGGTAAACTAATAACATAACCAAGAATTTTCTGATTGATAAAAACAATTGATCTTGATGTCTTTATTAATGTATGACATGCAAATTCATATATGTCTGACTACGAGTATTGAATACGTTTAATAGACAACACAGTGTCATGAATAGTTTTTAAAAGACTATTTGATAAACATATGAAATGACATCTGATTTAATTATCGTAAATAATTAAATAAGAGTAATTGATAATTAACATCTGAAATACCAAAAATGAGAATTTTTAGATTTCAAACAACCAAATTAAATTTTATGAAGTTAATTAAATATTCCTCTTTGGTTTTTCACCATGTATATATTTTTTTGTTTTGCTCAAGCTTGTGGAGTTTTCGGGTGATTACACGTAATTAAAGTTCTCGATGAGAATACCCAAAACATATAATCAAAAGTTTTTTTATATATATATAATCAAGCAAGCAGACAAGGAGAGAGGATGTCTTATGATGGCTGCGAACAAAAACGGAAACTACATTACCTACTAATAAAGTCTACTAATAATATAACTTTAACCTATTAGCATGAACTACAAATGTTTTTATTCGATTAGCAATAGTACAACTAACACCTTTAACTTTAACTACTTTGTATGGACCGATCCACTGTGAACCCAATTTCTTGGATCGTCCTCTTCTAACAGATTCATCCTTAAGTAACACTTGATCGCCTACTTTAAACAATTGTTCTTTATGAGAGGCGGTCTTATCATATTGTTCTTTGTTTTTAACCTTAGCTTGTTTCAGTTTTGATCTAGCTAACTCGTAACTGTTCTGAAGCTTCTGCTTTAGGGTTTTGATGTAATCATCATACGCGTAATTAATGTCGGTAGTTTGTTTCTGTAATATACCAGGGATGTTAGCCATCCGGCCAAACATCAACTCGTGTGGAGTATAGTTAGTTACTGAATGTGGAGTTGTATTGTAAGCAAAAGCAGCGTATGGCAACCAGACGTCCCAGTCCAGTTGGTTTTCAGACACATAATGCCTCAGATACTCAGCAAGAGATCTATGAACTCTTTCAACGAAGTTAGTTTGAGGGTGGAATGCACTAGTATGTAGTTTCTTAATCTGGAACATGCGACACATTTTCTTAAAGGTATCGCTCATAAAATTAGTACCTTGATCGGTTAAAATGGTTTGAGGTATGCCGAAAATACAAACAAATTTCGTCACAAATGCTTCAGCTACGGTTTCTGCATCTTGTTGCTGTAGGGGAATGGTCACTAAATATTTCGATAATTCATCTTGGCATGTTAAGATGTATTTGTTTCCGAGAGAACTCTCAGGAAACGGCCCTACAAGATCTAAAGCGCATTTCTCAAATATTACATCAGGAGTGGTGGTCAAAACCATGGGAAGTTTGACATTAGGTTGGGTGAGTTTGTTCTTTTGACACGACTCACATTTCTTTATGTATTCTTCGACATCGGTGTTTAGTCTTTTCCAAGATTTCGGATCGATATTGTTCAATTCTAAGTACGCTTTGATTTTAGCTATAGTTCGATGAATACCTTGGTGTCCAGCGGCAGGAAGGTTGTGAAACTCTTTCAGAATCCTACTCTTTGTTTCTTCGTCAAGGGTAAAAGGTTGACCTTCTGGATCGGGGTCTAAATATGCAATGCGACTCAATGCATCAGCATTGGTATTACGGATACCTGCTTTATAAACAATCTTATAATTATATTCTTCTAGCTTAATTCTCCATCTTAAAAGTCTACTACTAGGATCTTTTACACTAAACACCCAAAGCAAAGGTTTATGATCAGTCACAAAGGTTGTTTCCTTTCCAAAGATGTATGGGCGGAATAGTTTGGCAGCCCAAACTATCGCAAGTAATTCACGTTCGGTTGTGGAGTAATTTCTTTCAGCATTATTAAGTGTACGACTAGCGTAAGCGATTGGTTTGTCTTGGCCAATTTGACCCTGAGACAAGATAGCTCCAATTGCAACTTCTGAGGCGTCACAAGTAATAATAAAGGGACGGCTCATGTCAGGATATTGAAGGAGAGGTGGTGATGTCAATTTTTTCTTCAAAGCTTGAAACGCTAGTTCTTGTTTGGTTTCCCACTTAAATGGAACATCTTTCTTTAACAAAAGAGTGAGAGGTTTGGCTATATTGCTATAGCCTTCAATAAATCTACGGTAATAAGAACTTAATCCTAAAAATCCACGCAATTGCTTGACATTTTTCGGATGCGGAAAATGTAACTTTCTCAATTAAGCGAGGGTCTGGCTTCAGACCTTGATCTGTTATTTGATGTCCTAAATATGTTACTTCTTTTCTAAGAAATTCACACTTATCAGGCTGAAGTTTGAGGTTGTAGGTTCGAAACCTATCAAATACAAGTTTCAGTCTTGACATATGTTCCTTTAAGTCTCTACTATAGATACAACAATCGTCTAAATACGAAAAACACTTTAATCCTTGCAATCCGGATAGAACAATATTCATCATTCTCTGGAATGTTGCGGGGGCACCGCATAACCCAAAGCTCATGCGATTATACTCGTAATGACCATATGGTGTACTGAAGGCGGTCTTACTACGGTCTTCAGGTTTAATTCTAATCTGTTAAAACGAACTGGCTAAATCCAAGGTCGTAAAGTATTTCGATTGCCCTAACTGATCTAGTATTTCTGTAATATTCGGTAAAGGTAAGCTATCTCCAATAGTAATCTGATTAAGCCTACGAAAATCTAAACATATACGAATCTTAGGTTTGCCTGATGCATCCATCTTTTTTGGCACTATTAATATCGGAAAATTCCAAGGACTCTTGCTTGGGGAAATTATACCATCATCTAACATCTTGTCGATTTGGTTTTGTACTTCTGCCTTATGTACCTCGGGAATACGGTACGGTTTCTGAGTCACGACTGTACCTCGTTTGTCGGGATGAATGGGGATGTTATGTTCAATCACATCAGTATAGGAGAGTTTGTCTCCCTCTAAATAAAATAAATCATGATATTCTTCACAATGCGACAGTATTAACGCTTTCTCTTCTGGATTCAAATGGTTTAATCGCAAGTTCTGCCTAAGTAATTCTAAACGCGATTTTAACCCTTTAGTTTGACTTGCATTGTCAGATTTGCTCAATGCATAAACACTATGAGATTTTGTCATATCAAGAAGTGGTTCAAAATCTAAAGAGATTGGAGGAATTTTTACGTCTACCTCATTTTAAGTCAAACTCAAAATGCTAGTAACACATTTGTTATCGGATGCTTTAACTATAGCGTCTGGCAGGAATACACCGTCTGCCAAAGTACGTTTAGACAAAAATCCTATCCCATTATTTTCAGTCATAACTTCAATTAGCTTTTCAGTACGTGCTGGGATCTTTACTTTAGTTCCTACATCGATTTTCAATTCAGCTTGTCCGTCATACGAAATTACACAATGATGTTCAAGAAGAAAATCTCTGCCTATTATACCGGCTACATTAGGAGGTAATAAATCACTACGCATTACATGAAAAGTATGAGTCACTCTATTCTTGCCTATTTCTAATCTAAGATCTAATGTACCTAAAGTATGGGCATGAAAATTGTTGAATCCATGCACTGGAGTGGAGTCACATCTATGTATCTTTCTGAACATTCACTCACGTAAATGGCTATACTTAATAAGCGATAGATCTGAGCCTGAATCTAATAACATTTCGTAATTCTTATTTAAATCCATCATTCGCACTTTAATTTTACCCTTTTCATCGATTATATTCTTAGTGGAACATTCGCATAATTGGGCGTAACGTCCAATTGTATCAGACTTAACAGAATTTCGATCAGGTTTCTGAGGTGGGGACACCTTCGTACAATTATTACTCGTTTGTTCAGTGGAACAAAGGAAAATCTTCTTAACATTATCATTCTGACTTCTATTACTATCAACACGTTTCTCTAATTTAACTTTTGAGGAGTTGTGTTTCGGTAAACAACATAAAGACTTATTCTTGCTACAAGATTTTGGCTTGGTGCTGTGGTCAGCACGGCATTTCTCTTTCAATTCACAATCATGCGTGTCAACGACGGGATGACGACGCGGTGAGACATTATTCGGTTTTGGTCGCGGAGAAAGTTTGCGCGGTGCACGGCGCTGGGGACACACATACACTGGGCGACGCGGCGAAGAACTACGCGCTGGGCGATGCTGAGTGCGACGCGGAGAATGAGTACACGCTGGGCGATGACGCTGAGGACGGCGCGGAGAAGGATCTCGCGCTGGGCGACGCTGAATGCGACGCGGAGAACGGCTTCGCGTTTTGCGGCAACGAGAACTACGCGGAGAAGGACTGCGCGTTTGGCGGTAATGAGAACAACGCGGGGAGCGACTTCGCGTTCGGCGATGCGGAGAACTACGGTTCTGCCGGGTACAAACGTGAATACGTTTGTTAGCACAAGTATGGTTATTTTTCTTACAACAACGTAAAGCACAACAAGAATTGGAATCCTGAAATTTGTCACTATTTTCACTACAATGTTTATCATGCGGTTCTTCATGCGAGTCTACTGAATGATCGCAATCTTCTAAACAATGAACCTTTTTCTTAAAAGTTCTCCTATCCTTACGGGAATGAGAAGAGTTATGAGAATCTCTAGATTTACTTTCAGAATGCTTTTTCTGGGAAAATTTCCTATTTCCTTTCTTCTCTAACTTATGGTTATGATTTGAAGAATTTGCCCTATCTTCATTCTTAGAATCTAATGGCTTTCGTCTCTGAGACAATATGTTCGATTCTTCAACTAGAGCGAAATCTACTAATTGAGCGAAACTATCATCTTCTGTACTTTTACCACGAATTACTGTTTGAATGCGGGGATCGCTAATTCCCTGGACAAAAGATGCTTTTGTCAAATGATCAATAAGTGAATGAGCACCAGCTCTTTCAGTTTCACGACATATTTTCGAAGCAGCAGCTTTCAGATCAGCTCGAATTGTATCTAACTTGCTAGCCCATGAGCTAATACCCTGATTTTTGCCTTGCCTGGCAGAAAACAATAAACAACCATAATAATCAATAGATCTATGTGTAGCATAATTCTCTTCTAAAATTGTCTTAACTGTTTCCCAAGTATCTACGTTCAATCTAACTAAAATACGATTTCTAGGTTCTCCTAAAATTTTCGACTTAATAAACTTCAATAATACAGGCTTATCACGGGGGTTAACTAACCCTTGAGCAATTTCACAACTATCAATAAATTGCCTCAACTTAGAACGATCTCCTGTAAATGGTTCTGCAATAACCTGAAAAACTTTAACATATTCTGGCTGTACGTTACTTCCGTCAGCTTCTGCCATGATTAAAAATTCAAATTACGTTTCTACGTGGAAACAACAGATTAAATAAATGAATGAACCTCTTAGATTTGCGAAAACTCGAAGGTTTGAGCAATAATGGTTTCTGAGAGGAATTTCTCACTTAACCTAACTAAATCTAAATTCACGATGAGTTTATTCACCTGTGAGTTTAATCACGAGGAATTTATTCACCTATTCGGGCTTTAAAATGCCTAATTTCAACACTAAAATGCACTGCACTTATTTAAACACTAATGAACTGAAATCACTAATGTGCGTTTGGCGTCACGATACAGTGAGCAGGATGTTTTGCTGATTGATGGCCAGTCAAACAACAAAAGCGTCCTTTTCCCCTTTTTCGCTTCCGCCAAGGAGGATGGAATGAAAGTTAAACAGATGGAAAAAAAACTTTCAGCACACAATAAATATCACACATGCAAAATGCACATGCACAAAACACAGTTCACTTAAATAACTTAAACTGGTATCAAAGTTTACGATGTCACGATTATTCCTGATATCTTAAAGCTGTGCAAAAAGTTCACGATATCCTAGGTTGTTCAAGATATCCTAGGGTTGTTCAAGATATCCCACAAAGCTGACACCAAATTATGTGGCGGGCCGGCGGTATGCGTTTGCGTAGACCGGCACCCACACAAGAGAGTTTTGTAATTTACCAAAATACTTCTAATTAGTCAACCAAAGTTTCTGCAAAACACCAACTATAACTCGAGCGGCAAAGTTATACTGGAAACAGGAACTCAGCTAACAAAACAGTCTGAAGAATCTTAGTATTACACGGTAGCGTTGGCCTGGGCCAAGACTTATCTTCTAATGGAAACAATGGAATCGTTATCCTGATTAAGGTTTGATAACCAAACAATCCTTTGGGATATCTCTTGAAACAAAACTCGACAAATACATCAAATAGGGTAGGTTACCAGAGGTTAGGAACAGGTTACCATTTGATCTACCGGTCTGCGAACAGACATCAAACAGGGTAGGTGTAAAGGTTACCGTTTGATCTACCGGTCTGCTAAGCAGACATCAAACAAAGTTGGTTACCAGAAGGAATTAAGGTTACCGTTTGATCTACCGGTCTGCGAACAGACATCAAACAAGGAAGGTGTAAGGGTTTACCGTTTGATCTACCGGTCTGCGAACAGACATCAAACAGGGTGTAACTATTTGATTACCCGTGTGTTTAGGCCAGCTAAGCAATAAACTTAGAGTATGTCAAAACACACATCAAATAGGGGTGCGACAGAACTTTAGCCGTCAACTTCCTAAGCTTGCCAGCAGTTTCTGGAGCGAGTCCGGGCTGAAGCGAAACTTGCGGAAGTAGATTGCCAAGTTCGGAAGGAGGTAACTTTAGCCGTCAGTTTCCTAAGCAGACCAGCAATTATGGGAGAACCCTGGCTGAACCGTCTTGCTTTCAGAAACAGATTGCCAAGTTACCGTGAGGATTAGGTAGGGTAGTACTTTGACCGTCAGTTTCCTAAGCCGACCAGCAATTATGGGAGAACCCTGGCTGAGCCATCGAGCTTTCAGAAACAGATTGCCAAGTACTGGGTGAACCAAGAGAGTGAGGTAGGTAACCAATAGAGTGAGTAGGCAGGCCTCCGTAGAGGCAGAGAGGTTGGAAGGCAGAGGGATGGACAACTAGAGACTTCTTCGTGATAAGTTCCTGAACTGAGACGTACATAACGAATTGCGTACTCCTCGTAGTCTGCACGTCTCTGAGGGGTTCAGGAGAGGGACGTTGTCCGACGAGAGAGCCCAAAACATGCGTTTTTAAGGGCCTCGGTCGGGGGTGCAACCGGCACCAATTTACGGTGTGTGTGCAAAATAGTAACGTGAGCAAACGTTGCACCAGGACCGTAAGGTCAGAGGTTGAGCATGCGTGGAGATGTAAAAAGTACCTAGGGCGGAGCCCGAGGGGGACCAGTTTCCTGAAAAGAAAGATTATTGGCTTTGCACACGGTTTCGGGTGCACAAGTGCTCTGAAGGGTTCCAGTCTGAGGGGTGGAGATACTAGCTATTGGAACAAGCCATGCCATTAACATCTAGATTGGCTAGAACAAGGTGCCTTGGGCGGAGCCAGGCAAAAGATAAGATTTTGTGTGTGCGCATGCGTGTGCGTGTGATGTATAGTCCTTGAGTTTAGGTGTGTGAGCCCCTTTCTCTGGAAGAATGATGTTACATCTAGATTTTACAGAGAATTATACAAATAGTATCTTAAACTATAAAACATTTACTAAACGTAAAAGATTTCAAGTAATAAACTTGAAAGGTTTTATACATAATGAACTCAAGACCCTTCGACAGTTTATCTTACTTGTTTTCGATCAAAGACATACATATATATTTAATGTTTCGAAGAACGAAAAAGAATGTTCTTTTTAGAAGCAGAAAATGACATTTAAAAGATACACCAAAACTATATGGGTTTTCTTAACAGTATTCTACCACTAATAATAATAATAATAATAACAAGAATACATATATATCAGACACAGAGCCAGACATTACCCTGTTACAGAGGGAATGTCGTTATCTACCAGACGGTTGACCCTGAGGTCAAGAAGGGGGAACTCGGTTACTCAGAACGGGAAGACAAGAAGTCTTTCGTTCTAACTAAGAGAAAAAAAAACACTCAACACGAACTTGTATTTTAAAAGAAGTAAATGAAATACGAATTCTGTTGCAGTTTTTAAAAATGTAAAAAAAAGAAATATTTATTCGCAAAAAAGAGTTTGCGAATTTGTGGCCCACTACAATATATATATATATATATATATATATATATATATATATATATATATATATATATATATATATATATATATATATATTCAAGGTGAATGCGGTTAACTTTGTTGTTTATGATTTTACCCTTTTACAGTGAAGATGTAAGAATCTACTTCCTCAAACAACTAGGATACATTAATAACAATTTATTTCTAATATAAGTAAGTAGTTATTTAATTACGGCGTTTAATATATGTGTAGCTGGTTGATTTAAGTGGAAGCAGAGAAATACACTTATACAGGTACAGAAAATAACTTATGGGTTCATGCCTCTACTTAAAAGAGATATTTTCTGTTCTTGTAGGCAGCAGCAAACTTATCAACAACTTCTTCAAGATCTAACGATTTAGCAATTTTCTTCTCAATATAAAGTAATGCTAAGTTTTTCAACCTATTTATATCATACAGTCATTGAATTGCGTATATGTCTTCAATCTTTTCAAATACAATAATGATCATTCACATGTAGCACTTGAAATTGGTATAAATACAGAGACGATACATAGCTTGTAGATTTCTAGGAATGAATTTTTATAGACGCAAAGATCAACGAAATTAATCAAGGAGTCAACATTGATGTTTTCTCGTCTTCATACAACTTAATTGTGTTTGAAAGGATTTTGATTTCACATTTGATTATTTGCAGATCACTTCCATAATGCTGCGCCATAGAATCGGCGATGTTGTAATTTAGAAAGTTTTCACTTTTTGGATGTAGAGCGGTGATAGATCTAATGATTTTGCTACATGATCCAAAGCGGTTTTCCATTTCAGTGATTGCCTTATCAATAGTAGGCAGAAAAATGTCTCTTAGTATATTATCTTTAGAAAATCCGTTTTCTGCCTCCATTGAGTGAAGATATTCATCCAAAATGAATTTTTGAGAGGAACCCTATCTGTTTCCGGCTCTGGAATTTCAAGACCGTTTCTTTGCATATCTCCAAACATTCTTGATAATTTTTTCGAATGTTGTTCGTTGAGAGTCACATTCTCCAGACCTCATCTTCCTCAGTATTTGTACTAGTGAATCTACAAGAATTAAACCTTCCGACGTGTCTGTATCTACTTGAGATAAGGTGAAGCTGAAAGTTATAGCATGGCAGCAGTCATCTAAAATTTTATCGGTATCAGGACATCTGCGGTACAACCAGAAAACCAGTTTTTCTGGGACATTTGCGATACTGTTCAAACCTTTCCCTTAGACAGTGGGACATTTGCGGTACACGCCGTGGAACGTGCGAGAAAAGCATCCATTTCACACCTCTTTATTCTAAATTAGAACGATTATAATAATAAAGGAGGTGGGTATGGAGATGAAACAGTCTAATATTATGCGATTCATTTTGATTGGCTGATTTTGGTAGGTTATGGATATATAAGAGAAGATCACGCGGGCCACCTAATGGAATCTATCACAGTAATCGAAACCGCTGAGAAGAAACCACGCACTTTTCATCAGGATTTTAAGCACGGACAGTATCGAAATTTCAAGAAAGGGAGTATAACTTGGAGGAAACAAATATTGTTCCGTTGATCTTCGGCCTCTTACCAGCAGGAAATAGTTAGACATATCAGGGATTTTTCAGTTTGGTGAAGGTTTATATTAATGATTGGAATCCGAAATTAATCAAATTTCATTTCGAGCAATCAACAATAACGTCTCGAAAAACACTGTTCCAGCAGGAAACGCACATTAATGAGTGTAATTTTCATTTCGATCAGTGGAGAAAGGTTATGGGATTGTGACTTATAAATGACTATAAATCAGCTCCAGAGGTGAGGCTCTGCCTCAGAATATATTCTGCCATAGCATTATGTATTAGTGTTATGTGTTTGTTTCTAATGTACAGTCATCAAAGAAAGTATTCTTCAGTTAACAAAATTTCTTTTCCTTATAACTAAACAATAATTTAATCTATTAGAGTACCGATTTTGACAAATTATCAAATTATAACTATTCTAAGGATAACAATAAAAACATCCAAATTAATTCATTTGTTTCCGAGTTATTGGCAAAAGAAAAGCTGCCAATTGTCAGATACTTTCTTTTCCATGGGTACTAATAGAACCCTAGTATAAATCATGCAAATAAATTACCAATTTATTGATCGTTAATTTTGACTTTGTCTCTTATACTTATTCCGAGCTTGATCTAACAAATGAGTGACTTATGATAAATCACTCTGCAGGCAAGTTGCTCTTTGGATAATTCCGTAATACTTTCTCGAAATTAGAATATTTTGACAACGAAGAAACAAGAATATTATATTTCAACTTTAAGTAAATACTGGCAAAAAGTTATTGGAAAACTGTTAATGAAACATATATATATATATATATATATATATATATATATATATATATATATATATATATATATATATATATATATATAATATTTCTAGAAGTTCTCTTTAAATGTCACCGGCAGACATTTGACTAATCACAGATAATGATTTGTTTATTTTTTTATTTTTGGCCAATCAAAAACAAGCATTTGCTTTCATATTTCGGATGTAACTACTATGTATTCTAGTATTTATTTATTTATTTTTTTTTTACTTTTCTGTATAAGTGATCCTTATATTTGGATTTACATGTTCTAAGAAAGGTTTGTATGTATGTATGTATGGTGAGTTAATAATGTTTTTATATTCTGAAAGATTTTTAGTCTGCTTTTAGTATGCATAAAGCCCCGAGTCCCCTGAAAAAGTCATGTTATTCTCCCCTAGAACAACTTGCTGGCTAAACCAATGTTATAAAATTTGGTATTTGTATAACAGTTGATAGTGTGTGCTTATCCTCCTACTGAATACCCGAAAATATCCTCTCTTATCTTGCAGAATAAGAAGCTATTTCGAATAGTACCGCAAATGTCTTAGTACCACAAATGTTGATACTCGAAATAACGCAAATGTCGCAGTATACGAAATGTCGATACCGCAAGCGTTGCGCTTTCATTATTTATCAGCCCGAAAACATTCCCTCTTCTACAGTTTCCACTAATTTGCCGGATGGAATGATGAAAGTAAATAAATATCACAAGTTCAATAATAATAATACCGCATAATAATATAAATAGTTTTTTGGTAGATAAACTGTAATAATAATAATAATAATAATAATAATAATAATAATAATAATAATAATAAGAAGAAGAAGAAGAAGAAGAAGAAGAAGAAGTAGAAGAAGTGACGGCCAAGGACAAATGTTCTTAAGAGACAAACGTCACTCAGAAACAGGAACTGAACTCCAACAGAATACTGGCTTACCATCCCAGCCCACTTTAAATTTTAAGCTTTGCTCTTGAAGTTTAAGTTTCACTTTAAAGTAAACTGTCAGTAATTGTCATGTGTTCTTAAAAAATTCAGAAAAATGTCCCAATTTCATGCTCTAAAAATATGGTAGCCTGATTAGTGTCGAAACCAGAGATTTGGTGCCAGGGCAAATTTTGCGATTAGCATCCACTTCTTCTGCATCTACACCAATAAACACACCGATTAATTTGCTGGCGCCCGGGGCAACTGCTTCGATTGCAGCCTCTTGTTTTGGTCTGGTCACAGTTCAGCTATATTTGGTTACTTTTACCCCTTGAGCTCTAAAGCTGAGTAATGAATTTGCCTTTACTCCATTAAAATGATAAAGTGAACACTCATTGAAGCTAAAAGATTAAATGCGTGTTTCATTTCGTAATATCAAACAGGGTCAGAACAGACATTTCAATCGGGTCTCTTTACAGCAAAAGAAGAATACATGGTTTTTATTTCTTTCGTTTGCTTACCTTCATTAGTTTTTAGAATTTGACGTGAATTCAAATACACAAATATTTCACACCAAACCGAATGGCCAAAATATCAGCGGTAGAACATCAACTTCAGATTCGGAAGATGGCGTGATCGATCCCTCGTGGGTCAATATTTCGACTGAGGAGTTTACCGAAATTCTTCGTCGGTATCATTAGGTAATTTTTATTGCCCTATTGACTCATATTCCTCATTTCTATCCTCTGAGCCTAAGGTCTTTTAAAACCTTAAAACATTCAATTGTAGTTGAAGTAACTTAATACTACTATCCTGTAAACGATGCTAAATTAACACTGTTAATTTTGAGATTAGATTTGAGGGTGGAATTAATTAATATATCCTGTTGAAAATTCATATCGCCACTGATTTACTGTTCTGCATAATTCCTAGTGTAATTTTCTCAGAAATGCATATTTTGGCGAAGAACAAATATAAATCTGCGATAAAATTGGGTATTCACTGACTGAACTTACAAATGGAATATTTGTGGACCAGTCCCACAAACTCCTGAAATCTTTCTGATTACTAAACATCAGATAACGGGATTATATAACCAGGTCACGGGAGTAACAACCACTTTTACACAACATATTATTACTGCTGCGACCAAGTTGTATCACTTCGGTATCTTACCTGATGGTTAGTAATCAGGAGATTGTAGTACCGGTTCTGTGATAAACTTTGGAATTTCTCTACAAGTAGCAGCTTTGGGATTAAGCTAAAGTTAAAATCGTTTAAAAGAAAATACTTCTGAACGATTTATTTATAAAGAATCGCTAATTTTTACTACGTTTCCCAGGCTTTAGTTAGTAGTATTGGTCCATTAAACGTTGATTCCGTTTCCTTGGAATTCGCTACTATCGCTTGTTACATCGTAGCAGAAGGTTACTACAGAGTTGCCAACGGCCAAAAGCGTTAGGAAACTAGATATACTAGAAACAAGACCAGAAGGTAGTCGAAAGGGAGAACTAGCAAATAGAAGGTGTTAGTATTCAGTATCTTAATTTTCTCGAAGGCTTGGGATAGGAACAACAGAGAGAATGGCAGAAATAATAAAAACTTTTGCGATCTTCTTTTAATGTATATTAAACAAGACAGCTCGATATTAAGATTATTTAATAATAATAATAATAATAATAATAATAATAATAATAATAATAATACCAATTATTTAGAATCTAATGGATGCTATGCATTTGTTCTATGTCACCATAATCAATGGAAATTGATTACTTAGTGTACGAATTATAATTAGTAGTGTACGAAGACTTCTTTCGTCCAACTTCAAGTGTTATGTTTCACTGCAATGCATGCTGTTTGTAAGTAAACATATCATATTTCAGTATGACTTTCAACATTGAAGCGAATGCGAATGCCGATTGAGTTTGATTTTTTTCTTAGTTCTTTGTCGAAAACAAAGAAAATAACCACATAAGGGACAAAAGTTAAAAGGAGCGTTCAGATAATGAGGTCAATGCAGGAACCTTACAAATTTCAGTAAATTAGATCTTGCTGTACTACAAACAAAAACTTGCCTCAAACTGTTTTACTTGGAACGCAGACTATTGCAACATACGTTATTCTGCAGTTGGTAACTTTTCGAGAGCTGTTTTGGTAGCAGTTTCACTTGTGGCCACTATCACCTCACCGTTTGTTGACCTATAGTAATATCACTTTGTGTTGTGGTAGCCACTAGGAGTGCCTAGAATTTGCGCAAAGGGCCTGGCCCCCAGGCACTCCCTTGGCTCCGCCACTGATCGTTGACTTCCTTTAACGAGATCGGAAATATACTCGATTCCAGCATTCATTTGAATTATTTGTCACTTTTGCCCCGTTAAGCGCAGCTTCATATAGATTCCACATTTCCGTAGGTAAGAGAGGAGAGTATCTCTTGAATCTAGAAACAAGTCTCTGTTGGTGTAAGATGTAAGACATTTTAAGGTGAAGGCACTATCAAAATAAAGCAACAAATTTTGCAAAATGTCTGGGAAGTTTACTTCAAACTGGACAATCCTTCATCTACCGAATGTAGTGCTAGAAAACGAATCATTTAATTCAATAATAATAAAGGTAGAACTGTGTAAATATATAATTATACCTAAAAATTGAACAATTATTGGCTGTTTTCAGATAATCACGAAAGAGAAAGAGAGAATATCCATTTCAATAATAATAATAAATAGTTTCATGTTTAAGTTAGCTGTGGGTGAGCTTTTGTCCGCAAGCCTAACATAACACTGGAGGTGAGCTTTTGTCCGGAGAGCTTTTTGCCGGTGGTCTTATGTCCGACACCCAGAAAAACGCATGATGGGTATGAAGAGGTCTTAAAATCTAGACTGTGACTAGTAGTAGGCCTAATTCAGTAGAAAATAGAGCTACTAATGCTATATATCAGTTATTAGATATCAGAACAAAACAATAAGGATGTTGAATGCTTTAATGTGCTAAACGTGAGTGGGTTTTGAAGAACTTGTAATAAAATGCTCCGGGTTATTAAATGTTGTTTGGCCACTAGTGGGCCTAGTTCCTCAATAAAAGTGGAGTGCGAGCTCAGTTGAGAGAAATGATCGCGAGCGCTAGTGAGCGCCAGCCAGTTGAGACAGGTTAACGCGAGAGTGGGTGAGTGCGAGTCCAGTCAAGAAAGATGAGCGCGATCCTGAGTGAGTGCGAGCTAAGTTGAGAGAAGTGATCGTGAGGGCTAGTGATCGCGAGCCCAGGTGGGATAGTTGAGCGCGAGCCCGAGTGAGTGCGAGCCTAGTCAAAAGAGATGAGCGCGAGCCCGAGTAAGTGCGAGCTCAGTTGAGAGAAGTGATCGCTAGTGCTAGTAATCGCGAGCCCTGTTGAGACAGGTGAGCGCGAGCCCGCGTGAGTGCGAGCCCAGTCAAGAGAGATGAGCGCGAGCCCAGTTGAGAGAGGTGAGCGCGAGCGAGCGCAGTGGGAAATGGCCATCTATGATCCTCTTTGTCTCCAGCGATCAGCGTCCCTTCGTCCAGGTACCAAATGTTTAGCTCAGTATTGATATTTCTGACAATAGATTGAAGTGTTAATGCAAATAAAGGAGGTCCTAGGGGGTCGCCTTGTTGAACACCTCGCTGGGAGAGTATGATATCTTCACCAAATAATAGAGGACTAGGCTATTTGTAGCACTGATGTATGAAGGAATATATATAAGGAAAGTGCGTTTTTACAGCTGTAAGCATAAAATCTCTGTTGATTTCGTTGAATGCATTCCGGAAATCTAGTTTCAAGAAAATTTTCTCTTGTTTGTGGGGATGAGAATAATATAGTCATGTGACATGGGCTGTAACCTCTGAGCCATGAGGAACACACACTCCCAACTGATGTGGTGACAAGAAAGTAGATAACGGTGATAATTTATATAAATCCGATTACCATTGTTATGCCCATTATATTCCGCTGTATTGTAACAGCCACTAGAAATATGGAGTATATTGATTTCTAAGTGCGAATATTGTCAACGTCACATATTATCAGAATAAAAATTGGTTTTAATTTTCAAAATTTTTCAAAAAATAAATAAAAAAATCCTCATTTTTCATTTCATAGGTAAAGTGGAATCATGTTATATGTTTATATGATTATAAAAACGGAAACATATGGTCCCGCAAATTTTACTTCATTATCATTATGAAACCATTCAAAGCGTAGGTACCAACATTTGCATTTAAATAATTTTTTGCCAATTATTTTAGTTATGCTAAACTACAGAGAGCAATCAAAAAAGAGAGACAAATATTGCTGTTTTCCATTCTAATATTTCTTATCTCCCTTTCTCTCTCCGACAAGGTTCAATTTATCAGACAGTAATTAAGATATAAAGCTAACTTCTGTCCAGTGATATCTCTGGAGATATACATCGTTAACCCGCTCCTTCCCTCAATCTCTGCCCATCGTAGTTTGAGGAAAATAAACTCAATCTTTATCTGCTTTAACACTAGAATGCCCGGTGGAGTCATTTTGATTTCTCAGTAACCATTTTGTTACAATTTTCTTTCTATATGAGTGACTAAAAAACTTTCCGTGGCTTTTAATCATTTTGACATTAATATATAGTGAAAAATTCAATTATATAACTAAATACTTTGGCGTGATTTCGCAACATTTACCTGAAATGTCGAATTTAGTCATTTTAACTCCTTTCATAATTTCCGTAAGAATATGTCTTGAAATATTTACGTACTGTTGATGGCACTGTATAAAAGTTGTCATAATGATCTAAATGAGTGCTGCAGGCCGCGGTGCCTTAATAGCAGAACGCTCATCTATGGTTCATGAAGTCCCTGGTTCCATTTCAGAACACTGATGGAGTAGGCATTGTGGCAGATAGACTCCGTAAGCGTAAGTTTTCTCGGAATTCAGTCGTTTTCTCCTTCTTACGTCCATCGCATCATCACCGTTTCCCTTATCATCGGCGCATAATCGAGGAACATTAAACTAAAAGAAATAAATGAGATTACGCGGTACACAAAACCACATATCATCCCTTGCAGTCCTGCTGTCAATGTATTGTAGTTGTTCATCAATCATCATATACTGGAACATATTTTTAATTTCACAATGACTGAAGCCGACAGGCAAATACAAAGCAGCAGTTTCAACTTAACTTTACAAGAAATCGTAATATTAATTTGGATTATACATGCACGTGATATATTCGTTAAATATGATACTATTTTACATAGCTTCTGGACTGATCTTCGGGGTGTACCGTAGACCTACTTACTCTTCATGAGAAGACTACAGTTCCTAAATGAATTCCAGTATGTAGGAAAAGATAAAGTGTGAGACAGTGAAGGGTCATTACCTTCCATAGAAATACAGCTGATGAACTTGTAATCTCGAAAGAGCGAAGTGAGAATACTGACAATTTTTACTTACACTACTCTCTCAAAACTCTTAGAAAGAAGTGCACTAGCCCTGTGAGGATAGGAAATAAGGAGTAAAACGCCATACTGTTCTGAAAGTTATCAAAAATTATTTGTATACTACTATGAGTTACAAATATGCTGGAATATACCCGTCTTACGCACAATACATTCACAGTTGACATTTCAAACAACGTACACTGAACTCCAGACACAGTAAAACATTGTAGGTGTTAGTGGTCGATAACGAATGCGGCCTTGCACTAGAAAGTGGTTTCGTAAATGGTTTCAGTGTTTATTATTATGTCCCCTAAGGTGTACAAGACCCATGGTTGAAGTAAGTGGTGGGGGAAGGTGGTATGTTCTAAGAAAGTAGATGACCTTTCATTGTTTTACTCAGTTCGTTTGCTAAGCAAACTCGTTGTTAAAAATATCAAAAGCCCTTTAAAATATTTAAAATATTAAAAGCAGTGGCCTCCAATATGTTCCCTACATTATTTTTATTTTCTTGCCCAAGTAGTAAAAATATATCTTTTCTCAGGTTTCTATTGCCTGTATAGCTTATTAAGCTTAATGGGAAAGTTCGTGGGAGCTGAACATTGTGAGAAATTAAACAATAATTAGTTAAATAGCTTCTTTTGGAAGTTCAAGAGCAAGTTTGGTGTGAAGAATACAAAAATTGGTATAACGTCATATCTCTTAACCAGTTACTAATGCATATTTTGAATGTGTGATTCAAAACCAGCCCACGGAATCACAGGACACTGCATGGACACCCGAATACAGCAAACCAATGAAGACTTGGAGCTTCCTCTTCTTCAGGAGGTAAGAGAACTGCAGTCAGTATACCAGGGTGTGGAGCACAATTCAAAACTCACAAGGAAAAGCATGAACGTGTCATCCGGACCTCTGAATCAAATCTAGTCCATTAGATAAACATAACAAACATATGTTCATGCATAAAAACTTAGGTGGCATGGACAACGGAATAAGTCCTTGAGGCCCATTAACCCTGTTAGTATAAAAAAATCGTGGATTTGCAGTATAGTAGCCATTGCATTAACACTGTTCATTGGAAAGTCATGGTTTGTAGTTCGTTCTCTTCAGCACCAAACAAGCTTTCCAGAGATGCTATGTACTGGGGCCCATAAGGTATTTGAAGAGGAAAAATTGGGGGAATTCGAAAAAAAAATCCTCCAAAAATCCCTACTATTAACTTTGGTCCCCTGTGTAGTGACCCTGGGTAAAAGCACACAATCCAAATGTATCTGGAAAAATACTATAGAGGATGGGAAGTGAATGTGCCAAGTTTTGTACTGATAAACGGAATAGGTATGAAGGGAAAGGTTGTATACCAATACTCTGTTTACATACAAAACCGGGCCTATGACCTGACGTATAAAAAGAACATAATATAAAAAATACAAACGCAGTATTATTTATCTGGACATCAAGAATTGTACCACATTTTGTGTAAAATGAAGCAAACGTTTCAATAGTTACCACGTATATTGTTCCGTGACATGTGAAGAGGGAAATTTTGGGTAGTTGGCAAAAATGTTCCAAAGCATTCCAAAAATGTTCCAAAATAGCTCTATTGTGAAGTTGTGCGTCCACTGAATTGACACCGGAGCCAATAGGATTCAGTACACGAATTAAAGGACTTTTAAGGGGGATAAATTTCACATCCAAGATGTTTAACATGGGGAAGTTCTAAACTTCAGTTCTTCAGATGAGGATTCCCCCCCCCATCCTCCCTGGTAAGTCGCAAACTGCTAGGGGTATACAAATGGTTAACCGATGAATTACGTTCGTTAATGGCGCGGAGAGATAAAGCTTATAGAGCATACAGGAGACATGTTAAAAATAGTGATCCTTCCAGTGACAGCACAACAAATTCCAATACAAAATTCGAAAAATATAGGATATTAAGAAACCGTTGCACTCAAGAAGTAAGGAAGGCAAAACGGCGCTTTGCCTATGAAATACTTGAATTCGAAAATAATGGAGCAGTTCTTTGGAAACGGCTAAAAGTATTAGGTGTTGGGAGAAACATAGTCAAGAACGCAGTTAACTATACGCCAGATTAATTGAACACTTATTTCTGTCAAAGCCATATGATACCAGCCTCCATGAAACTGCAAACAATGAATAATATTGTAGCTTCGGAAATTAACTCTCTGTTCTCGTTTTCTCACGTACAGCCTGCACATGTATTAAAAGCGATCCAAAGAATTAAATCTAAAGCCACTGGTACAGATGATATTTCAATAACCACGATCAGGAAAATCCTACCGCATGCACTTAATCCTATCACTGACATTTTTAATTACTCTCTTGCCACAGGTACTTTTCCCACAGTATGGAAACTCGCTAAGGTCCGCCCACTTCCAAAAAAGAACAACGCTGATAATATTGGAGACTATCGTCCTGTCAGTGTCCTTCCCGTGCTTTCAAAAGTTTTTGAATATATTGTAAATGATCAAATTCGGGAATACTTAACAGCAAATAATCTATTGGATACATTTCATTCTGGTTTTCGAAGAAATCATAGCACATGCACTGCACTAGTAAACGTAACGGAGGATATAATATGTGCTACTGATAACAGAAAACTGACGCTCCTTATTCTTCTTGACTATAGTAAGGCATTTCAAACAATTGATTTTGACATATTACTTCAGAAATTATCATTATTGTTTATTTTTTCTGAATCAGTGGTTAAATGGTTTCATTCTTACCTTCACGAACGTAAACAAAGAGTAGTGATCAATCAGGATCACATATCGACATGGCATTGTATCAACAGTGGAGTGCCGCAGGGTAACGTACTAGGTCCCCTTCTCTTTGCCCTTTACATTAATGATCTCCCTAAAATTCTTACAAATTGTAAATACCATATTTGCGCTGATGATTTTCAGTTATATGCTTCTTTTCCCCAACAAGATATTAATAATGCGATTGAGGAAATAAATACTGAGTTAAACAAAATCAGCGTTTGGTCTACGGCTCATGGGTTAAAATTAAATGCAACAAAATCGCAGTGCATCTTAATTGGCTCCCCAAGAATTCTTTCTTCTATTAATATCCATCAGCTCCCAAATATAAAATTGTCCAATACTGTTATTCCATTCTCTACAACTGTCAAAAATTTGGGAGTCATAATAAATCAAAATCTCTCCTGGTCAGATCAAATAAATGGAGTTTGTAAGAGAGCATTTGGTGCCCTACATACGTTAAATCGACTAAGAAATTTTTTACCAATATCTTTGAAGATCAAACTTGTCAAGGTACTGGTGTTCCCACATCTTGACTATTGCGACTCAGTATATTCTGATCTAACAGAAAATCAATCAAAACGCTTGCAAAGAGTACAAAATGCCTGCATTAGATTCATTTTCAATATAACTTACAGGGAACATCTCACATCTTTTTATAAAAAACTGTCATGGCTGACGTTAGTTGGAAGAAGAAATTTACATAATCTTACCCTATTGTACAAAATACTTACTACGTCAGAACCATCGTATCTAGCCCGTAGATTTTTATATTTATCAGACTTTCATACTAGAAGCACAAGATCACAAGATAATCTCTTGCTCTCCATACCCAGTCACAATTCTGATTCATACTCAAAATCCTTCACAGTAAGTACTACACACCTCTGGAACAGTTTACCTCAATTAATACATAACGTTTCCACAGTTGCCAAATTTAAAAAATCTGTAAATTCCCTTCTCTTAAGTAAAGATAAGGATACTGGTAGCACATGAGGCATCTTCGTTTTACCAGATTATTAATAACCCACATATGAACACACAACCAATAGGTAACCTATGTTAATTTGTACATCTTATATGTTCATACTTCTGGTACCGCTATATGCAATATGCAATTTTAGTTTTCTCCATGTTATTTTTGTTTCCTCTATTGTATATTATTTTTCAATTTTTGTTTTTGAAGTGCTTAACCATTTTTTACTTAAGTAGTATATTCGTTTTTTTATGTGGTTCAGTACTCTTCTTTTGTAATTGTTAATATTTTCTATATATTGGTATTTTTTTAAATATATCTAATGTATGCACGTGGTTAAGTGCTCGGAGAAGGCTGCAGAGCCTTAACTTCGCCACGTAAAAGAAGTCATAAATAAATAAATAAATAAATAAATAAATTGAAACATAGCTTGAAAATGACTATAAGGTATATGGATACCTTTAAAATAAGGGAAAATATATAGTATGGCCCAGCACAAAACGGAATAAAAAGAAAAAGATAATGCGTGGGGATGTTGGTTGATAACATGGTTTATCCCAATACAACTATTGCACGGTTGCTGTTTAAAACGCTTGCTTCATTCTACAGAAAATGTGGTACAATTCTAGATATTGCGATAAATAGTACTGCGTTTATTATGCTCTCTTTTGAGATCAGGTAGTAGGTTCGGTTTTGTATGTACAGAGCATATTGATATACAACCTTTCACCTAATATCTAGTAAGTCTATCAGAACAAAACTGAGTACACTAATTCCTTATTCCCTATAGTATATTTCGATATATATTTGGATTATGTATTTTTAGGCGGAGCTACTCCAAAGAGGGCCAAAGTTGACGGAATGGATTTCTGGAGGAAATTTTCTCGACATTCTCCAAATTTTCCCTGCTCAAGTATGTTGTGAGCCCTTACACATAGCACCTCTGGAAATCTTGTATCATGCTGAAGAGAATGAACTATAAACCATGACTTTCCAATGAACAGGTGTTGATACAATAGCTTTTTCACTGCGAGTCTATACGATTTGCTTCATACCGACAAGGTTAATGAGCCCTAGGAACTTACTCTGTTGTCAATGGCACCTAATTTTTGTGCATATCTTTTTTATGAACATATCTTTGTTATGTTTATTGAATGGACTAGGTTTGATTCAGATGTCCGGATGACAAGTTCATGTACGTTCATTGCCAGGAATTCATCTCATCTCATCAACCTTCTCACGAGAACCAAAACGAAGACTCTACCCGATGCCATAACCGTAAAAACAGAACGCATAGCTGACAGGACGAAATCAACGGAGTAAGCGACAGTAGCTATTCCTCACCACAATATACGTTACAACCCGAAGTCAAGGAGCAACACAGACAGAATCAGAGGCACACCAAGTGCCCGATATATCTTTCAACAATGAACTGCCAAGAAGTAGAAAATGAAGAAAAAGTAATAGTGGCTCTGAATCATAAAATTTCATATTGTTTCGTAGCTACAGGGGTGTAGCCTATGACCTCATTTCTCTCGCTGACTACCTTCCCATTCTTATTTTCTACTGCCATCATAATACCCCCTTGTTTCCTCCGAAATTCCATAGATTTCACCTCCTTGTACATTTCCTTATATTTCCCAACTCTTTCTAATTCTTCTATGTCCTCGCATTTTCCTTTGTAAAACTCTTCCCTTGCTCTGTCTGTTTCTCTTCGTAATTCATTATTTAACTTTCTGTACATCTTTCTGCCCTCTTCTGTATTAACCTGTTTCCACATTTTCCTCTCCCTCATTTTCTGCAACATCTGCTCTGTAACCCATGGTTTCTTAGCAGTTTTGTGTTCGCGGTAACCTACTGCTTCTTCTGCAGCCTGCTGTAAGCAACGTTTAATATGTTCCCACCGTGCGTTACTACCTGCACCTATTCTTTCCTCGTTTGAACATTTTTCTTCGAATTTTTTAACGAAAAGATTTCTTATTTCCTCGTTCTTTTAACTTTTCAGTATTCAACACTTCGTTACCTACTTTTCTTCTGCCTACATTTTTCAGTTGAATATCTACTTCGGTCAGCACAAGATTATAATCAGAGAAAATATCAGCCCCGGGAAGGGTCTTCGCGTTCTTTAAGCTATTCCGATACCTGTCCTGAATCATAACATAGTCTACCTGATATCTTCCGCCGTCTATTGGTGATTTCCATGTATATCTTCCTCTCTTGTGCTGATTGAATTAAGTGTTCCAAATTACCAGTGAATTCTGTCTACAGAAATTCACTACTCCCTCTCCCCTTTGATTTCTTTCGCCTAAACCATATTTGCCTGCGATACTACCTTCCTGTTTTTCTCCCACAACTGCATTGAAATCTCCCATTAGAATTATGCATGCACCCTTCTTCTCCCTATCTATATTTCTTCTATTTTCTCATAATTTTCCTCCACTTCTTCAGTTGCATGCGAAGTCGTCGGTGCATATGTCTGTATCACCACTAGATCCTTCGTTTTCCCTTTAAGTCTTAACATCATAACTCTATCATCAATAAATTCTACTTTCACTACCTTCTCCTTTAAGCGCTTTCCAAGAATTATTCCTACGCCATTATGACAGCCCTTTTCATTACCCGAGTAAAACATTCTATATCCTTCGATGTTTAATACCCCATTACCTTCCCATCTAACCTCACAAACGCCTACCAAATCTAAATTATTTTGTTCCATTTCTTCTTTAAGATTTTCTAATTTTCTTCCCTGTAACATAGTACGTACGTTCCATGTCCCTATCCTAAACCTTTTGCTCTTCCTTGTCTTTCTTTCTCTGTTTGTCTTCCCCCATTATTACTTTCTCGTCCAATAGTCCTTCCCAAAGCATCCCCTTCCCGGAGATCCGAATGGGGGGATATTTTACCTCCGGAGCTACATTTTGACCTGCGGAAGACCATTGTTCATATGTTCTCTTTTTTGCTGCCAGCAAACTAGGGAAAATACAGTGGTGGTTTCCCGTTGCCTTCCACCCTGCAGTATCCCAGCCGTTAAAGTCACTCTGACCACGACTGGGACTAATGTCCAAGTTGCCGTACCAATCACTATGATTTCCGCCAACTTGGCTACTGGAGAACTGCTGCCTTCTCCCAGAAGTAGTGCTCTCAACGGGTCGGGTCGGGTCGAGTTGACGACCAACCCGACCGACACGTGACCCGAATTGACTGACCCGACCCGACTTACCCTAACCTTGATCCGATCTGATTCACCTGACCCGATAACCCGACCCGAGCTGATCCGGTTGACCCGACCCGATAACCCGACCCGAACTGACCCGATCCGAGTTGGGTCGGGTCGGGTAAACCCGACCCGTTTGAGAGCACTATGGTCACGACATTGGGTTTGATGTCAGAAGGTTTGATCCTTGTAGATACACTAGTTCAAACGCTGTCCAAGATGAGGTCTGGTAAATATGACTCTCAACGAACAATATTCCAACAAATTTATCAAGAATGTTTGGAGATGTGCAAAGAAAATGGTCTCCAATTCCAGAGCCGGAAACAAATAGAACATAGGGGTTCTTTGTGGAAACGAACTAGACATCCGCCATCGAAATATCACAAATTCATTTTGGATGAATCTTTTCCTTCACTGGATGCAGAAAACGAATTTTCTAAAGATAATAGATCTATCAAGAGGCATTTTTCTCCCTGCTATTGATAGACAATCTCTGATATGGAATACCGCTTTGTATCATGTCGCAAAATCATCAGATCAATCACCACTCTACATCCAAAAAGTAAAAACTTTTTTAAATTACAACATTGTGGAGCCTATAACACAGCATTATGGAGTGATCTGCAAACATTAAAGTGAGAACTCCCCAAACACAATTAATAGAGCAACCCAAAAGCATAAAAAGCATATAAAGCATAACAGCAATTTACGCATATGGTTGGTACCTTGAACATGATTGTGATTGCCTAAGGGTCCAGAAGAAACTAGTTTTAAAAGCATAATTTTAAAAAATAAAGCATAAAGCATAATTTAAAATATACAGCACAATTTTTGGAAAATTCCCTTTAACTGAAAGTTTAACATACTGTGTTAATATTTGTTAAAACCAATATTTACAATGCAAAATCATTGAGAACATAACAATGCAACAATGAAAAGCTTATTTTCATTTCTGTAAGCTTTTCGGTGTAATCCTTTGATGTGGAGAAAAGAAAAGGAAAAGTAAAAGAAGAATTTTTTCCGCCAACAATGAATAGTAAGCAAGAACTCTATACTATATTGTTATGTTGACTTTTTGAACTTAAGCACTTTCTGTACTTTTTGGTGGCATCTTTTACTTGTCCTTTCTGTATATATGTACCTGTAAGGCGCACACAAATGATAGAAAAAATTTATTCGAGCAAAGCACATCTCTTTACAATGAATTAAGTAGAAAGTTCATTAAATATGAGAGAAACTAGTTGCAAAAAATATCAATAAATAGATCAAGATATTTAGAATATTTAATGTATAATAAATATTATACATTATACACGATTAATGTAAAATAATCATTGAAATTAACAATAAAACATAGTTTTAAAATAAAGCATAATTAAACAAGAAATAAAGCATAATGGGGGTTGCTCAAACAATTATGTTGTATGAAGACGGGAAGAAAACCAAAGCTGATTCCTTAACGAATTTCGTTGATCTTCTTTGTGTCTACAAAAACGCATTCCTAGAAACCTACAAGCTAGGTATCATCTCTGTGATTATATCAGTTTCTAGTGCTACATGTGAAAGGTCATTCTCTTCTTTGAAAAGATTAAAGACTTGTATAAAAATTCAATGACTCATGATAGGTTGAAAAACTTAGTGTTACTTTATATTGAGAAGAAAATTGCTAAATCGTTAGATCTTTAACAAGTTGTGGATATGTTTGCTGTTGCCCACACGAATAGAAAGATCCTCTTCAAGTAGAGGCATGAACCTATAAGTTATTTTCTTTACCTGTAAAAGTGTGTTTGCTTCCACTTAAGTCAACCTGCTACACATATTTTAAACGCCATGATTAAATAACTATTTACTTATATTAGAAATCAATTGCATTAATCAATCGTAGTTGTTTGAGGTACTAAATTCTTATATTTTCACTGTTTTCCAAAGAGTAAAATCATGAACTACAAAGATGGAAATATTTACCTTGAATACACACACACACACACACACACACACACATATATATATATATATATATATATATATATATATATATATATATATATATATATATATATATATATAGGTAGATAGATAGATAGATAGATAGATAGATAGATAGATAGATTTTTTATTTCCATTCAATAAGGTTACATCGGTAATTCTATCATCAATATTTTATAAACTACACTGTACACTGTTCTACAAATTTTTATTTTCGTATTTATATTCAGTGTATAAGTGCATATTATATTTTATACACAAGTTCTTGCTCGTTGAAGGTACAAAGAACATCATTGTATGGCCATATATTTGCGAAGGCTACAATATTATTTTGAGATACAGCTTATTTATAAGCATTATTTATAGCTTACTTTAAACGGCGAATATAGATACTCAAAAAATCCAGAGGACAATTGAAACTGCAATATAAATGATACCTATATACAATGTATGTTGTACTACGTGCTAAATAGATAGATAGATAGATAGATAGATAGATATAGATATAGATATATTTCGGAGATAGTCCCCTCAAAATCCTCTTGGGCCCTTCATTGACCCCCCTGAAGAAACTCTAGCTACGCTGCTGGACACCATGCACCAGAGATGAATTCTCTACCACTGAGCCACCGCGGCCCTGCTTGGGCTTGGTCGTCCATATCCAATATCTCTTTTGGTGTTGCTTAAACAAATTCTAGTTTTGTTCTAAATCCAGACTCCATATTGGCGTAGATATTAATATTACAGTCGATTGGTAAAATCAATCTTCCACATTTAAAAATGAAAGTACACACAGTATAAAAATAAGCATTTACCATAAAAACATTAGCTGCAAGTGTTCAATAGATTTATGGTTTCTATAAAATCAATTGAAAATTGCTATTTTTAATTAGGCAGCTAGTGAAAAACAGCAGCTTTCGACTCCAGCCGAGTTTAAGCTCAACCTAAACTCAGTTGACCAAAGTGAACTGACCCGACAACCCGACCCGAGCTGACACGACCCGATAACCCGACCCGAATAGCTTGACCCGACAACCCGACCCGAACTGACCCGACCCGACCCGTAACCCGACCCGTTTGAGAGCACTACCCAGAACACTCTTCGTCTGGCTACTCCATTTAGACCAATTCGGTAGTGAACTACCACGGACACAGCTCTAAATTTCAGCGTAACACGCAATTCTCCCCACCCGACACATGTGTCTTTGTAGATATAGAGAAAGCTTTTGGAATATCATGTTCAGAGCGTTGAAGAATCTGAAAGTAGATTACAGAGATAGAACAATAATATAACAACTTTATAAAAAACAGACAGCTGTTATAGAAAGACATCAGAAGGAAGCAAAAATAACGAAAGGAGTGAGGCAAGGATGTAAACTTTCACCTCTCCTGTTCAACGTCTACATAGAAGAGGCTATGAAAGAACTCTTGGATAAAATCGAAAAAGGCGCGTAAAAGTAAATGGTCAGGTTTTCAGTACAATAAGGTTTGCTGACGGCATAGCATTGATAGCGGAGAACGATTAGGACATGCAGGAAGCACTTTCAAACTTGAAAATGAAATCTTTGAATTTTACGTCCCACGATTATGCCAGTTAGGCTAAACGAGACGGGGATGATGAGTAATGAATGAAAATGGTGGAATGAAGACTGGGAGGAAATAGAAGAACCCCGAGCAAACCCACACTTTGAAACTTGAACAACCAACTGAAAAAAAAACATGCAAAATGAAGACAAATAAGAAGAAAACGAAAGTGTTAAAATGCACAAGAGCAGGACAGGAAGAGACAAATGTATTTCTAGATGGAGAGAAAATCGAAGACGTTAAGACGTTCCCCTATTTAGGAAGTCTAATATATTCGGACAGAAGAAGTGAGAAAGACGTAAGTTCCAGAATACCACAAGCTAAACAAGCATTCAATCGGAAAAGAGGACTACTAACATCAAGAAATGTGTCGCTCGACGTTCCTAAACGATTTATTAAGACATTGGTATGGAGCGTGGCGCTGTACGGATCAGAGACCTGGACATTGAGAAAAGCTGAAATATCCAAGCTGGAAGCATTTGAAATGTGGTGTAGGTGCAGAGTGCTGAGCATATCATGGACCGAAAGGAAAAGGAAGGAAGACGTACTAAAGGAAGCAAATGAAGGACGAGAGATCATGAAGATAATAGGAAAAAAGAAGAAACAGCATGCTTGGCCATCTTATTCGACACTCCGATTGAATCACTGTGCTGGTAGAGGGAAAGGCAGAAGGAAAAACAGGAAGCGGAAGACCAAGCAGGCATGTGCTGGGATAGGGGAGGGGTGGGCAATGGCGATCACCTAAGAAAAATTGGTTATTACGTAGTTTCATTTGCAAAATATATTGAAACAAATTTGTAAATATTGTTTCAATCCTTCTACAATAAGTGTATAAAATAAAAAGAGAATCATTCTTTCAGTTCGGGAACACGATGGAAAAAACTCAAATTGCTACTTTGGTCGCCATTCCCATCACAAGTTGGTAATGGCGATCACAGTACAAGCTTAATAAACACACATATGTTCGTAGGTAGTTCAAGTTTTTTCTACATTGCGCCTTGGAAAGACTGAGAAACGTCAACTGAATGTTTTACTGACGTTTTTTTAAAGACACATCATAGATATATCCATGTGGTGAGTCCACAACAGTACAGTCAGCATCCACTCACGATCCACAAAGGCTACACCGATACGAAAGTTTCAGTATTTGACTGAAGTAGGCGCATTACCTACCTTAGATGTAGGTATATAATTTTCGGCTGGAGAAGTTTCCAAATGTTTGTTAGGAATGGCGATCACCATGATGGTAAACCGATCACGTTGATCGGCATTCCCAACATTGCGCCATTTTGAAACTTGAGCTGGTTATACTGTGAAACATAGTTTATTTGAAATATAACTATGTGTTGTGCATTAGAAGTAAATATAACTTTTTATGAATCTTAGTAACTTCAAAATCTTACAACTTAAAATTGTACGTATCCTGAGTTGAAATATGCAGATCCTTATAAGAAAATCAACAAAAACAAGTTTCAGCACGCTGTAAACTTGAGTCTTCTCTGACAACTTCCTCGACAATACACAAAAAACCTTGCTACAAGAGGCAGATGGCAGCACTAGTTTGACTTCTCCTCGGGTCACGCAAGAGGGCAAAGTGGGCTGATCGCCATTCCCTTCCTCTCCCCTAATAATGAGGGCGGTGGACAAGTCTACCAACAAGGGCGCCCATATAAACGTGAATACGTATTATATATATATATATATATATATATATATATATATATATATATATATATATATATATATATATATCAATGGCGTGCCGTGACTTTTCTCACAGGGGACTAGGTTCGAAGAGAATGTGTGCTGTAGAGTGGAGGGCCTGAGTAGTATTGTTGACACCAAACAACACAATTTATATATTTCTGTAAACGCTTCTTCAATCAAGCCTCTTTCTTTCAAGAAATGGATAATTTCAGTCACAGTTTTATTTGAAAAATCTAAGAGTCTGTAAACCTATATTAATTCACTCCGCAAATTGTTAAAACTAAAAAAAAATCCCATAAATTGATTTAAGGGTCAAAAACAAGCAATCAGGAAATCGAGATTTCAAGCACTGAAAATTCTTTAAATCTAACAGCTCAAGAAATTGTAACTCACTGAGATCTTGAAATCACAGTATCAATAATGTCATTGAAGAGACGCACGTAATTAATTTCTGAATCTGTTGTCATCTACTTTACGTCTTTTATTAGAAGGTTCCCGTTGTCATCCAATTCTACTTTTCTATAAATCTTCAAAATCGTTTCTTGCATTTCTAAGTTGAGATGCCATCTTTTGTACTTTTTGGATGCAATATTTCACATCCAAGGTTTTACTTTAAAGAATGTTGAATAGAATATCCGTGCGCGAAAAAAAAATGACTGAAAACTTTTAGTAGAAATGCAAAATCGAAATCCTTCGATGATAACTCTCACATTTTTTCTTTTTTTCTTTTTTGTAGTCATGAAAGCTTCGGTGTCGCAATTATCTGAATCTTCTACAATGTTCTCAGAACACCGTAAGAGTTATATTTGATTTTCATTTACTGCATTCACAATTCTGGATTTGTAATTCCATCTTATAGTGGCAACCGTTGGAAATCGCTTAGTTACTTCTGATTCAGCAAGCTCGTTACAGCGTTTCGATGAATATGAAAAGATATTTGGAATACCACTTATTCTAAAAAAAATATTTTACATTCCTTCATGTGATTAACAGACTGTGATACAACGAGATTGAGTCTGTGATGATAGCAGTGTATGGTGAGTGCACTCAAACACCTTTTCACAAAAGATTGTAAACCGTTCAAATGTCCAAAAAATGTGGCAGCTCCATCCATAGCCTAGTGCTACAAGCTTTTGCTTACAATTAAAATGAGAGAGAATTTGGAAAGCATGCTCACTTAAAGCAGTCGCAGTGCAATCACTAGTAACATCTGCAAAACAAATAAATCTTTCATGAATTGCCGTCTTTCACGTACCGATTGAATGTTCAGAGATCTTTGCAATGTCCGTAGTTTTGTCCAACATTATTGCTGTTAAGAAGTGTATTGTTTATTTTTGACTTAATTTTATCCAGAATTACTCACCAACACATTTAATAATATAATTCTGAATTCTGTTTGATGTTCCTTTAAACACTCCCATGCTGTGAAGATGACAAGTCAACATGGACGCCCGAACGAGAGGGCAGGGTGGGGCTCGGACCTTCCTCTGGCTCACGAAAATATATACGTAATATGGCAAACCACATATATTAAATATCAGAAATACCAGACGCAACATAGCAACCATGGAGATTGTCCCTCCCTAGAAAATTTTCTTCAGGCGCCCCTGCAAGTCCATTTAGTGTCGTACTTAGAAGTAACTGAATTACTTCAATATAATTTCCCTAATTGACAGAATCTTCTTGTTTGTTATGACTTCTAAATGATAGCTCTTGTTTATCCATAAAACAAGAAGAATAAATCAATCGGTCCATTAGTTCTTGGTTTGAATCAACTTCTGCATTGCTTACTCAATTGAAAATCAATTCTGGTTTCCCGAAAGTTTTCAATTTAGTTATTGTGGACAGGTGTGAATAACATTTTTCTTGGCGCAACTTGGGTTTGTGAAAATTGTTCATGTCACAAAAGCCATCATTCTTCCACACGTCCTTTTCTATGTGGAACAGAATGCAAGGCCAGCAATACAGTTTGTTTCTTGTCTTACATGCAGTTAACTATTTTGAAGAAGCAAAATAATCCGTTTTGATATTATGTATATAATCTTTCATTTTTGTCTGAATGGAAATGCTTGGAGTTGTTCTACGACTGGTTATTCTTTGTTGCTTTTCTTGAAAATTAAGGAATCCAAATGATACCATGAATAATTGGTCCAGCATACAACACTGAAACGGCCGATCCCCACCCGTACTGTCCCCTGTACCAATTGAAGTAATATCACTGCTTGCGCCATCGCTTTGCTGCAAGGGACTCGATTTCTGAGACGAGTCCCCTTCCATACTTTATTCTTCGAGTCATTTTCAAAATATATTGATAATCTAAAAAGTTCACACTTCACTAGATCTCTCAAGTGTCAAGATTAATACTGTAAATTTGATTGCATTAAAACTATTAACTGTAAAAAGCAAACGAACATTAAATTCGCTTACGACAGAACGCCCTTGCTTAGAGCTTAGACAACATAATATGAAGACTAGCTGGCTGGATCCTGTTCCCTTCCCCGAGAAAAGCCGATTAAAACCCGAGCGTTTCCGATCTGCACTTCGCTGTCGCACCCATCACACGGGCGCTGACTAAAGTTGTGTCAGAACAATTGAAATAGTTTTATTTTACAAAAATAGAGAAATACAAACAATGTTTTCGTTTTCTTTGGTATATATTTATCACAAAATACTTAAATTAAAATGCCAGGGGACTAGCCTAGTCCCCTTGACGGCACGCCGCTGATATATATATATATATATATATATATATATATATATATATATATATATATATATATATATATATATATATATATATATATATACAGGGTGATTGGTAATTCCATGCATTCCTTGCAAGGGGATATTTTACAAGTACTTTGGAACATTTTCACCTATATGAATCGGGGCTCGCAAATCAATAGCTTCTGAGTAATTTGCACATGTGTGATTTCTTTAAAATTATCCGGCTAAAGAGAGGTGCTCGAGAAAGTTTCACCTTGACCCACTTCCACGTACCGTAGAGCGATGAAATTTTACGTGTGTGATCCTGCGTACCTATATAGGTGATGTGGTAATGTACAGCTCGTAACTCGGCACCGTTGCTGTGTTAGAGATCCGAACGTTAAGTAAGGTGTAGCATGGGCGCCCAAAGGGGAGTGCAGGCTGGGGCTGGGCACCCCTCTGGCTCACGAAAATGTATACGTAATGTAGCAAAACCACTTATATTAAATATCAGAAATACAGGCGTAATATAGCAACCATGGAGATGGGCCTCTCCCTAGAATATTTTCCTCGGGCGCCCATTCTCAGAAAGTAGCACGGCAACATCGCAGAAGCACTTGCAACTAGGAAATGACTGCATGGTTTGGAAGAGGCGGAATGAAGATTCCGTCAATAGATGACGCGAACAATGACGTATTTCATACCCAGGGTTGTGCATCTGTGTGGCTAAAATTCGAGCAGAGAATGGGTGCGTTTTTCATTGTTTCACCTTTTGTGAACATGTCACGCTGTTTCTGTCTTCCACAAGCTTTTGTTAGTGCTACAGTGCTAAATGTGATATTTTGTATGACTTTCCAAGGTTTACATTTTTCCTTTGTAGAAAACTTATAACATAGCTTATCATTGTAGCAATTGGCACGACAACGGTCGTAATTTTGTTTGGAGCTATTAAAGCGATGTATTCTATTGCTAATTCTTTCTTTCTTTATATATTTATGCAAATGAATGACTCAAGGAAAGGTTCGGACTTCCAACTCCGGGGTCACGTCAGTCTTTTAGACGAGTATAGTGTTTGGGAAGAAACTGGCTCTGACTTTCTAGAAGATACCATCCCTGTCTTCGCCTACTGGCAGTGAAGAAAACCAGGGAAGATCTAGTCAAACCAATAAAGCATGCCGACGTATCACCATCAAGGGAAGTCCGTGTTAAACTCTGAGCGACCAAAGTGATGATCATTTTATTTGGGATCAGCATAGAATATCACTACCTACTTTCCCCCACTTCGTAAAAAAAGAAAAAATACAATAGGAAAAGATAGGCACGGGGGATGGCGTAACGTAATCCGTCCCCATACCTTTTCAGATCCACTTTTACCCCTGATTAACAAATTTGTTTAGTAATATAAACAGCTAAAAAATCTGTCAAAATGTCATTATTAGAGAAAGACTTTTTAGTTCTCGTAATAAACTTTTTGTTATACAAAATGAAGCTAAATATATAGATCCTATCAATAAATTAATATAGCTATATTTTAAAAATACAATAGGCACTGAATACAGAGGTAGTTCAGTCTACATTTGGCCAATTTCGACTTACCTAAAAATTTAGAAGAATCCATGGCTCCAGGTCCGTAAGTGCTCGATGTGTCTCCCTTGGTTCCTAACAATAGCCCGACAGCGTAATATCCACTATAATAGGCTTCTCCGAAGAACTGGGAGGGGAATCTTGTCCCATTCCCTTTCCACAGCTTTCCAAAGTCCTTCCACAGTTGTCACACGCTGTTTTCTCAAAGCCCACTTCAGCAATGAAAATCCCCAATAGTCCATAGGACTTGCATCTGGAGAATTAACACGTACTTCATTGAAAGGTATCACCTGTATACCACTTGCCTCCTCCATCTCACCGTAGAATGCGAGGGACGATCCTGACGGGGCCTTGTCCATGTGAATGCGCACCAGATTTTCGTCATTTCCGTACATTGCAGGAATCTCATGCTCGTAGATCGGCCGCATGATCTGTTCCTGAAAACACTGCGAATTTATTTTGCAGTTCTTCGCCACCCTGCGAATCTTCAGTTTACCTCGTTAAGAGTGGCCAGTAACGACCATGAACCCTTTCTCGAAGGATTCTTTACAGACACGGACCCACCTTCTGAAGTTCTTGGCGTTATTCTCTCGGTACATGATGGCTCTCGGTTTGCCGCCGTCGGAAAGGTAAATCCATGCTTCATCGAGCGTTACGACGTACATCCACCTTTGTTTTGTCAGATGCCGTTTGTACAGCTTCCGGGCGTTACACTTTCGTTCCTTGTGGTGGATATCCGTGAGAAGATGCCCGCGAGCTTTCATGACTTTTTCCAGCTTGAGTTTATGGTGTAAAGTCCGGCTCACAGTCCCCAAAGACACGTCAAGATGATTAGCCATACACCTTTGTGTTGGAGGATTTTCTTGCATTCCCATTTTGCGAAG
The DNA here is from genome assembly GCF_964235325.1 of Thermobia domestica. Lineage (NCBI taxonomy): Eukaryota > Metazoa > Arthropoda > Insecta > Zygentoma > Lepismatidae > Thermobia > Thermobia domestica. The sequence goes on from NC_137465.1 coordinate 86,964,144, forward strand.
TTTGCTGTGCATGGTGGAGGTGGCCTTGGTGCATTCCCGCTTCCTAGGCAACTTCGTTGGTGATCCAAATGGTGGAGCTTCGTTGCCCTTGTACTTTTTAATAACATTATTCCTCTTAAACTGATGTTACCATTCTTCTTCCCATTTTTCTTGCACTGTTTTCTAATGACAGAAACACTAAAGTGCGCGTCATAAAGAGCCGCAACATAGCCTTCCGAAAACCGGCTTAGTTTGGGCGGCATTTTGGTCACAGAGCGGATACCCACACACTTGGAAACAAATTTAACACAACACTCACAACAATGGTCCTGTTTTGTGCGTTATTTTCGTACGCGCGGAGAAACAACTCTGTTCCCAGGAAGACACTGCACAACACTGCAGGACGCCACGAGGCAGGTCGGGTGAGTCCATTCTGCCCGGGAGGGAAAGGAACGAAATCGGCCAAACGTAGGCTGACCAAGCTCTGTATTCGAACGCTACTCTAAACCACACAGGAACAATCAAATTTGTAAATAAAGAGCTTTAAAAAAGACTTGAATTATTTAAAGTACATTATATCGATTACTCTTAGCTTCTGGAAGTTTTTTGGCAATAAATGAATAGTAGCACGAAAAACTTGTATATTATCTTACCAAATAGACCTAAATGTTAATTGCTTTACTGGCTTTATACATATTTGTTGAAAAGTGATTGCAGTCTTTACCTGTTCTCTGCCAATAGTAACTGTATGAGTATATAATACAAAGGATATACAGAAGATTTAAAAAAATATTTATAATATGATATATAAATTATTTATAATGATTTTTATAAGGGCGCACTGTACCCTTCACGGGTTCTTTATCAACAGTAACAGTATGTATTTATTGTACCGAACTGTGCCATACAGAATAAATAAAACCGTTTATCTTTGATGTGGTTTCGCAAGGGCGCCTTACGTAAAGGGCGCACTGTACCCTTCACGGTACTTTACCAACAGCAACAGTATGTATTCATTGTACCCGACTGTGTCATACATAAGAATAAATAAAACTGTTTATCTTTGATGTGGTTTTGCGAGGCGCCTTACGTAAGGGGCGCACTGTACCCTTCACGGGTTCTTTACCAACTATAACAGTATGTATTCATTTTACTGAACTGTACCATACAGAAGAATAAAGAAAACCTTTTATCTTTCATGTGGGTTCGCAAAGGCACCTTATGTAAAAAGTTCACTAAAAAAAACTTGTACCTTTATTTATAATGTGATGCTTCGAAGGGCGCACCGGGATATCTCCCGGTGTACCAGAACGGGCCTGCGACCAAGGATAGAATATCAAGATGCAGTTACGAAGAAGAGACCTTATCATAGTATAAAACAGCTCTCCCAAGCGAGAGAAAAGTTTTAAAATTTCCATGTTGCCCACCAACCTATGGTTGAGGTGAAAAACAAGAAGACGCACCGCGTATCATGTGGCATTATGAAGATGAAAAATCAGAATGATGTCCCGTCTCGAAAATTTTATACAAAACATTTCGTCTCGATTTGTTTAAAAATATTGTTCAAGTTAACAATACGGAACTCTTAAGAACGTGTCGATGTCGAATGACATCGCTATCTAAAGCACACATGGCGAGATGCTAATTTACTGGTACATATAACATCGTACTGGTACATATTTGTATCGCCCATTATGGGCGCGTTGGAAAAATTCTCGTACGACCATAGCAAGACGATTTATAATGGTTGACCCACCATGACTCGCTTAACCCTCGGATGCATGTGTGGGGTCATTTTGACCCCAACATGCTTTTATTTCCTAGTATTACAAGGAAATCTCACTGAAAAATCCTGATGTTCTGTGACATCTAAGCAGGATGCTTCAACTACAAAAGAATGTAAACACATTTGTTTTGCAAGTTATTATTATTTATTTATTTTACCATTTTTTATCATTACTCATCTATTACATATGTGGGGTCAATTTGACCCCAGTTTCAAAATAGTTTAGAAACGTTCAAAATAAAAAGTTTGGCCTGGATATAATGTTCAGCTATACCCAAAGTAGAGAAAATCTTTTAAAATCAGTATTCCCCGGTGGATAAGTGGTTACTCTCACCGCCTTGTAATCAAGGGGTCCCGGGTTCGATTCCCGGTGGGGACACATGTGATTCGGATCCCACGTTAAACTGTAGGTCCCGTCCTTAGGACGTCATCATCATCCCATGGAAGGCAATGAAAAACCACCATGGGCTCATCTTGCCCAGGGACCTTCGGGTCAAAGACCTGCCTTAGGGCAGAACAACAATCATCATCATTCGAATTATCGAGGGATGATGATGAATCTTTTTGTAAAACTGGATATTTTTTATAAGTTTTGATTTCGAGATCTTATTTTCTCTGGGAATAAACTTATGCTCTTGTAAAATTTCCATAAATTCGCATATTGCTGCAAGTATAGTAAAAATTTGTCGCGAATAAAAGGTTGTTTTATCTTATTTGAAAATATTTTTTTCCACTGTAACCTGACAACACTGCAATCAGTTGTTGTTGACAGACCGCGTGTATAGTCGGACGACATTTCTACAGTGCTCCGCTCTCATGTTTGTTTGTGTTGCAGAAACAATTGCACACCGTGTGTGAAAGAACGCCGCATTTTAGGTTTGAACAAGTGCATGCTTATTGCTTTTACGTGATTTTATAAAATCCTGTTTATTAGACTGAAAGTGCCATAGACAGTAATGACAAAAAGAGGATTGTCTCTAAATGAAATAAACGAACTGCTTACGGAGGAGGATGATAATGGTGTTGCCAGCAACTTGGACAGTTTTGACGAAGATGATGGAGTTTCAGAGGAGGAAAACATTCCGAGGGAAGACAGTGATTTTGAAATGGATAATGGTGGTGATGATGATGAAGAAGAAGAAGAAGATGCAAGGGATGAGCAAGCGTCTTTCGGTATGATTTCGAAGAATGGAATTGAGTGGAAAAGCAAACCACCCGGTGTTCACCAGACTGCTAGGCACAACATCGTAAGGAATGTACAAGGTCTCCCGCGGGGCTTTGTCTTGACGTCACCCAAAGATGCCTTTGATTTGTTCATTTCCCGTAACATTTTGGAGGAAATTGTGCAGTGCACGAATTTAGAAGGAAGAAGAGTGGCAGTGAAATCAGTGAAAAAGTGGACTGACCTAACATTAGAAGAGCTTCAGGCTTTTATTGGCATCCTTCTTATCGCAGGTACTGAGAGAAGTTGGGATGTTCCTATTCGCGAACTTTTTCTCAACAAATTCGCTAATCCGAAATACAAAGCAACTTTTGGCGTGAATCGTTTCGAAGATATCAGAAGACTGCTCCGGTTCGATGACAAGCGAACCCGCGCTTTGCGTCTGGAAACTGATCACATGGCTGCATTTCGATATATCTGGACACTTTTCATAGAAAATTGTCGAAAAGTTATGGTTCCCGGAGTTTTCCTCACGATTGATGAACAGTTAGTGCCTTTCCGTGGGAGATGCAAGTTTGTGCAGTATATGCCAAGTAAACCAGGTAAATACGGCATTAAGATCTTCTGGTTGTGTGATGCTGAGAACTTTTACGCAAAAGACGGTTTAGTGTACTTGGGACGACAGCCAGGGGAACCAGTTCAAACTAACCTCGCCAGCAACGTCGTGAAGACATTGTGCTACACGCTGCGGAACTCCGGCAGTAATATCACAACTGATCAGTTTTTCACAAGTTATGATTTAGCTAAGGAACTGTTGGTACAAAATGTAACTATTGTTGGTACAATAAAGAAAAACAGACGTGAAATTCCACCTGCGCTGGTCAATGTTAAGTCAAGACAGCCTAGCACATCACAATTCGTCTTCAATAAAGATGTTACCCTAGTAAGCTACGTACCGAAAAAGAATAAGAACGTCATTCTACTCAGCACCATGCATCATGACACAGGCGTGGATGAGGAAGATTCCAAGAAGAAGCCAGAAATCATAAAATTTTACAACCAAACAAAGAGTGGAGTTGACGCCATGGACAAATTGGTTCAAACATACACCTGTAGGAGACAGACGCGTCGCTGGCCAATGGCCCTCTTTTATAATGTAATCAACGTAGGCGCTCTCAATGCATACACATGCTACTTATCACAACATCCGGATTATCATTCAGGGATCAGTCACAAGCGCCGTGTCTTTCTAACTGAGTTGGCGAACGAACTGATTCTTCCTCACATCAGGCTGAGGTGCCACAGTTTGAACCTAAAGAAACCAGTGATTGATGCGATGAAACTCTGCGGTGTAGAGAGGGAAACAAAGGCATTGGCTCCTACATCTTCGAACAAGAGAGTAAGATGTCAGATCTGTACAAGGGAAGAGGACAGGAAGACATCACAGCGTTGCAGCAGATGTGAGAAGTATGTGTGCAAATTTCACAGTAGTGTGTTAGTAGTGTGTTCTGAATGTCAGTGATGTGTATTGATGTGACAAAGCCAAAACATGGGTACTTTCTTCATATTTAGTGTTGTTTTCCTTGCTCAAGAAATCTTTTGTTTCAAGTAAGATTATGGTGCTGAATTGCAGCTCGGATAAGTGTAAGTGAACTGTTACTCATATTAATATGAAGAAGAGTGAACTATTTTTAACTATTCGGAAAGCGAGGAAGAGGAAAACAGTTAAAATATCTGAACAATATTTGTAATTGGTTTATTCCTTATATTAATGAATAAAACGCGATAACCTGAACTATATACCTTGCCTAATGTAACCTAATCTAAACAAACTTAACATACCTCCGCATTACCTAACTTAACCAAACCTAACGTAATCTAATTAACCTAACATGCATACTATGTTATATTATTATCAACCAAATATTGCGTGGGGTCAAATTGACCCCACATATGTAAAAGTGTAGAAAAAAAGCGACATGCATCCGAGGGTTAATGTTTATTATTATGACACGCGACATACGCCTGGTAGTAATTACGCCTGGTAGTAGCGAACACAGCAGTGTGAAGTTGCCCCCAATTATTAAAAGCACAAATCGTAAAGAATATTTTAGTGCAAAAGTGGAGCGAAACACAGACTGGGAGTCTTTGGGTACTTGAACTCAAAGTACTTCTTGTTTATATGATACACACATAAAATTATACAAGACCACTTGAAAAAATATACGTATACCAGAGACACCCAAGAGAAGATAACAGCCGGGGGACTTAGTTAATCTTATAATTAATCAAATGAGGTTTATACAAACAAGTTTACTTAGGTCATATAACTATACATACCAGCGTATCAAATAAAATACGGATAGATTACGCGGTATATTATATGGTAGGTTATCTTCTTTTATCTAACCCAAAGCTTTCTACCAAATTTCGCGCTAGTCCTACCAGCAAATCCATTAAAAGTGTGGATGGATCGTTTGGGGCGAAGAATCCAACCCCCAATGAAATTTTGGGGGTCTAACAGGGCGTGAACTCCTATGTTCCGGCGGTGCTGATTCATACGTAATACTACTTCGAAAGAGGAAATTGTTGATTTCATTATTCGTTAGATAATTTTTGAAAATACTAACTATTGGCAATTTATTTGTAAGTATTAAAAAAGAAAAATACGATAACACTCAAACGAGTTAGAGAACTTATTCTTATAATGTATTTCCGTTAGGTTACAAATACAACTGAGAGTTCATGATTTGTATAATATTTGTGAAATTTTACACATTGAGACACAAAGAGAAAAGCGGATAATATAGTGTCAACAAACAACTTAAAAATGCACGAAATTAACGGGTAATATCAAATATACAACCATTCAGAGGATTAACTCTGTAACTCGTTTTCTCCATTCATTTTCTTTCCTTTCTTTTCAGGATTACACCATCACTGAATTTCTCCACTGCAGATTATCTTTCATTTAGCAGTATCCAACTGGAGCTCAGTCTTGTAAATGAAATATCTTAAAAAGGTTAAATGACGAAGACGGGAATCGAACCCGGGAATTAGAAAAGCTGCAACTCTAACCCCTCATCGAAAGCGTTACCTCTTCCGGCTCAGTAGTACTTGGTGCTGTTTCAGACCAAACTACGCAGGCGGGGGGTCGTTGTGAGATAATGGGTAGAGAGTTTAGTTGTATAGAAATGCACTATTGTTTAAATGACATATGATGACAGGTAATGGGTAGTGTACTGTTGTATGTATAGGACTTGCACAAGAGAATAATAAAAGATGTCAAAGTTGTAAAGATAAATGATTTTAAAAAAAGCATTGGAAACTTGTTGAACAATGGTAGATTGTTATAAAGAATAATAGAAGTATAGAATACATTGTAGGAAAAAAATAAATAAAAGAAAGAGAATAATAAAAGAGAAACCTCGGAGCTGTATGCTTTAAAATAATAAAAGAGAAACCTTGGAAAATCACTGAACAAGGGTAATTGTTATAAAGAATAATAGAACTACACAATACATTGTATTTGTATGAAAAGAATAATAAAAGAGATACTTTGCAGCTGTATGCTTTAAAGAATAATAATTTAGGTGTCGAACAATGGTAGACTGTATAAAAAATAATAGAGGTATACAATATGTTGTAGGAAGATTTTTTAAAGAAAAGAAGAGAATAATAAAAGAGAAACCTTGCAGCTGTATGCTTTAAAAAATAATAAAAGAGAAACATTGGAAACTTGTTGAACAATGGTAGATTGTTATAAAGAATAATAGAAGTATACAATACATTGTAGTTGTATGAAAAGAATAATAAAAAAGAAACCTTGCAGCTGTATGCTTTAAAGAATAATAATTTATGTGATGAAGAATACTACATTGTTATAAAGAAAAGAATAATACCAGATGTTGATGTCATGGGAAGTTGCATTGCACAATAGATGATGTTTATGAAAAGATTTTTAACCCGGTGGCGGATGCCGGAAATGCGGACGTGGTGTGGGAAGGGGCGGGGCGAGAATGGCCGGGCGCGAACGGTAAAAGAAATGTGTGCGCGGATGGTAATAAACTTGAAAATGAAGTAAAAGAGAGGATGATTTAGAATTTTAAAAGAAGACAATAGTACTTATCTTGAACGTATATATGAAAAGAATTTTGGGATTTTTTTTTGTTAGTGTAAAGAAAATTTTTTGTTTTTGTATTGTGATAATGACATGTTTAAATATTGTTTTGAAAAGGAATAGGTGACTTGTATGAACTTGATGCTATTGGTGGACGCCATCTTGTTTGTTTGAACTGCTTAAATACGGGAGTTTTGGAAAATGTTGTATGTATTTTAGCTATGGCTGGTATACAGAAAGAAGATTTTGTGTACGCCGATAAAGAGACGTTGCTTTCTCCACCATGTGTGGAGAATAAGCCGAAGACAGAAAATAGGGATTTGCCGGTAAACGCACGAGCAGATTCTCCAGATAGTGAGAAAACTATTTATTTATCATCATCATCTTCGGATGATGAAACTGATAGTGAAGAGGATGAAGAATTTTTGCCAGGATCACCATCATTATTATCAAGAACGGTACGATTTTGTAGATTACATTGTACGTGTGGAAATTTTAAAGTGGACAGAAAGTGCATTTTAAATGTTATTAAAAACTGGGAGACAAATAAAATTTTAATTTGTAGTGGTTGTTTTGAAAGTGTGGAGAACCAAATGGCCGACGAATGTTTATTTATGACTGAAGAAGAATTGGTGGAAAGAGCCATATCAACTTTAATAGAAATAGAAGTTTTATACATATGCCAAATCGCATATAATTGGCATATGTACACAGGAGATGTTTTACGAATTGTATTATGATTTGATTGAAGAAACGAACAAGACATTTTTAAGTGAAGTGATTGATATTTTTAGAATGAAAGATAGAAAGCATGTGTGAACTGATCTGCAGATGTAAAGTGAACTTTGTGTTTGTGTAAATAGTGTAAAGACATACAAAAAGTGAAACAACGATTTATACTTTAAACTTTTGACTATGTATGTATGCATATTATGTATTCCGAAAATAATTTTTGTGTATCATGTAGTGAAGAACATATTAGTGAAGTTTGTGTTTTAAAAACTATAAGTGCATACTTACGCTTTAATAATATTTCCTGTGAACAATATTTGCTGCATCTTGAACATCAATGTTTATTTCTTCATGATATTGGAACTTTTGCTGTAGAACATTTATCCAACGACATAACCCTTATTGATTTATTTGACGTGTTTGAAGAACATCATACTGAAATTTTAAGCATAAACTTTGTACGCAAATTGTATGAACACTGAATTTGTTGCTCCGTTTCTTGTTAGATCGTAAACATAAAATTTCACCATGTGTTAATGAATACATTATTTACATATAAGGTTTTAAGATTTCAAATCATGAATTTATTATACGTGCATTTTGTTTAACTGCGTGTGATGATACAGTAAATTTGCATTGTTTAATAAAATCACCAGTAGAATACATTGTACTTCCGTTAGGTTGTTAAAAACAAATTTATCATTAAACTTACATGGATTAACTTGGAATGATCAATGCGGTTTTACTGTTTTACACATACCTAACCTTATATATCAAGGTTGTAAATAACATGTAACATTGTATTGCAAAGGTGCAGAAGAAACAATTTGATTAAAAAAATATTTTTGCATTAACTAATATTTTTTTAATTTGGAAAATAAAAAAATTATAACATTGAATGTATTGTGTGCAAACAAGAAATAATAATAATAATTATTATTATTATGTGTAATGATTGATAATAGCATTGTTTTTGTAATTATTGTAAATTTATTGTATTGTAATGTGATGAAAATATAAAGAAATAAACTTTTGCATTATAATAATTTTTCTTGTTTCCTTTTTTAAAAATGGTTAATGAAATAAATAATTCGAAAAAAAATTTGAAAATGATTGAAAGTAACATATGTTTGATATTTGTTTTCTTTTGCATTTACTTATATTATTTGGCGATCAGTATTGTTTCACATGTTTGCATTATTTTAATTTTTCGTAATATTATTTTACATGTTGAGAAAATATTTTAAGATAAATATAAATAATAATAAAATACCTAACAAAGTATTACAATTTAAAATATACATGTATATATATATTTTGCTTTAGAGTAAAATAAAAGTTTAATACTTAAATAATTTATGTATGAACTAATAAAAAAGAAATGTTTTGAAAATACTAATTATTTATATTCTCGTACTAAATTAGTCGGACACTTTGTATAACCGTGTTAAAAATTGAAAAGAAAACTCTACCTTCGTATTCTATCGTTTCTTTTGGGAAAAACTTATAGTTAAAAAGTGTTACGCTACGAATAACTTTGTGTTATTTCAAGTAACACGTTGTGTAGAAAGTGTTTGGAGAATTTGTTTTACTAAGTAAACTTTTTATTTTTAACCTTACGTATTATTAAAACAATTGTTTTACGAAAATTATTTATTTATTTATTTAACCTCGCGCAATAAATTACTCGAACATTTCGTGTGAACTAATAAAAATGATTTGAAAATAATAAAATGTGCGAACTTAGAAAAACATATTAATATTTATTGTGTTCTGGATATAGAATACAATTTTATTTTGTTTTGATGTTAGTATACTTTTTTAAAAAATATACATACATACATACCTGCATAATGAAAAGTAAAACATGTTGCAATTGGAAGCTCTGGTAACCAATGGAAGCTATGGTCACTAATGGAAAGTAAATACCAACTTTGTAACACGCATGCGCATTCGTTAAAAGTTTATACGCATGCGCAGATTTATTTATGTGTACACAGGAACATTACTTAAATAGTATAGTATTTGTGAAGATGTGTAGTAGACGGGTATATCATTCCGAGTATATTTCGCCACGAGAGAAAGAACTTAACTTGTTAATAGGAAGAAAGTTATTTTTGTAGAAGATAATAATATTTGTGAAGTGAAATTATTATATCCTAATGAAGAACATTGTAATTCGTTTCGAAGATTTTATCGAAATGATGATGAAATACAATTTGAAAAAGTGTATCCTAATACACACATTGAAATTCGTGAATTAGATATTGTGAACTGTAAGTGCAATCGATTTAAAGTAAGTGACTTTTACATAAAAGAACTTTTTGAACATTATAAACTGAATGAACCACTACTTTGTTGTGTTTGTTCATTAAGAATAGCAGATGAGCGCCTTCATTTATGTTTAAAATCATATAATAATCAATTAAAACGTGCTGTGTGGGAATTTGTAATTAAGAAGAAAACTCGCGACATAGTGTTTGAATTGCACTTGAAGAAACATTGTTTAGACGATAATTACAAACAAAACAAAACGCTTTTAAATAGATTTAATTTATCATATGAATCACTTACATTTTTAGATTGTTATGGTGTTGATTTAGTGGAACTGTTTTTAAAAAAAGACAAAAATGCCTACAGGAAACAGACCGTGTGTGTATAATTGTAGTTCTTTTTTTGTGACTGAACAGTGCGTGTTGGAATGTATTTCAAGATGGAAACCAGAATATAAACTTGTAGGTGAAGGTTGTTTTGAAGACTCCCGTATTATAGACCACCATGATTGTATTAATGCGGGCTATGAAATGATGTCCATTAATGCATGGCGTGTTATGGTACGAGGGCATACTTTTGATAAACTGTATGAAATCTTTTCAACATATCACGATATTGAAATAGATGATTGGACTTTTATTTATGTATTATATAATATTTTATTAGACAAAAATTATGTTGACTTAATCACAGAACTTTTCTTAGAAAAAGATTTTATTTTTAATTTTTAATTTGTTTTTGTGTTAATGAAATAAGTAAACGAAGTAAAAGTTATACAATGTAAATACAATAAATTTTGTATTGTAAAATACTTATTATAATTTGAAACATTTTAGTATGATGAAATTGTTTACATGTCCATGAATTTAAAATTAAAATAGAATATAACATTACATATTTATTTATATTATATACTTTACAACAATTTTATTTATATGTAATCAGTTTTAAATTATGTGAAAAATAAAAAATATTATTTCTATAAAAGTATTTTTGTTATTTTCATTTGTTTTTTTAAAAATACATAGTTTGTAATTTCTGCACACACAAATAGTTTGTAATGTTATGTGCAAACGTATTTAGTTGTAATTGTGCACACATTGAAATTTATTTTGTAATGTTTTACATACATGTTTTCATTTTGTAATTGTGCATAAAATCGAATTACATAATTATTTTAATATCATTTTAATACCTTAGGTAAACTAGAAAAATGTAATAACATTTGTAAAAAAGAAAAAATATATAAGAAAGAATAAAATAATCATATTTGAAATACATACATAGAAAAAACTTTTGAAAGAAAAGTAGAAAGGAATTAGTGCTTAGTTTATTTTGATAATATAAATTAAATTGTAGTTTATATTTATACTTTAATATGATAACAAGAAATTTTAACATGGAGTTTTTCTTTAGTATACGCAGATATTGTTAGGACATGTTGTTCTTACAATGACTTTTAATGAAGCGAAAGAATGAATGAAAAAAGATCCGATTCGTAAAAATAATTTAAATACATATATACTAATAATGAAAAAATAAGATACAATGTTTACAAAAAGTTTACGAGAAACTGTATTATGAACGTTATCGGTATATGTTATTGATATTTTCGTTAACAGTTTATTTTGATATTTCCCTAAAAGTATAACAGTAGTGAAAAAAGATTTCTTAGTAAACATGTACTACAAACGAAATAATTTAAAAAGTTGAAATCTCATACTACATAGTAATAAAAATACTAAGAAAAGTATATTGAAAACAAAAAATAAAACATGTACACATAGACATATATAGTTAGTAATAAATATAATATTGTATAATGAAAAACAAAAATAATGAAAAGTGTAAAATAGAAAACATCAAATGGAAACACTTGCAGAATTAACAACAAGCTTCGAATGAAGCGACCAAACAAAAATAGAAAACATCAAGTGAAACACTTCAACAATTAACAACAAGGTTTTAATGAAGCGAGCAAACAAAATATTTACTTTAAAAAGTTATAATAGAAAACATTAAATGTAAACACTCACATACACACATACATACATATACAATTGAGTAATATAAATACTGCAAGGAAATTTAAGAACTACATATGTATATACAAATTAGTAATAGGGAAACTTAAATTACAAAGTTTGAAAATATGTTTATACATATTTAAAAATGAGCTTTTCTTTAGTACATGCAAATATTGTTTCTACATGTTATTTTTTTACACCGAGCTTCTAATGAAGCGAAACAATGAAAAAAAAGAAGCGTACTAAAAATAAGTTGATATGAATAAATTTATTAAGAGCTTTAATATCACAATCACAAATTGTTCAGAGCATTGAACAATTTTTTATGAACTTTATATATTTAACAACGAGTTTACGTAAGAAACGAACGAATAAATATACGAGTTGGCACAGCAATTTTTATATTTTTGGAATTAATTTTAACAACGAGGTTGTGTAACAAACGAAGTAATAAATAAGCAGAGCTTTCTTTGGAAACGAATCGAGAAAAATGGAAGCGATCCATTAAAAAAGAAAAAGAGTATGCAATGCATACGATTTAACGCTTATACAATAACTAAAAACAAAAATATATTGTAAAACAAAATAATTACTTTAAACTATACTAAATAATATAGTAATATAAAAACATTAACAAAAGTATATTTAAAACATTCACATAGGTACATATACAATTAGTAAAACATCTAGTAGTGTATACTGAAAAAAAGCAATATAAAAAGTGTAAAATTGCAAACATTATTTGTTGACACATACATACATATACAATTTTAGTATATTAAAAAGAATATAAATACTAAAGTTAGAATATAAGAAATGCAAACACGTACAAAACTAATAATGAAAAGTGTAAATTTTCTTACAACTTTTCATTGAAAAAGAATATAAAAATAAATATTAAAAAATGTAATAATATAACATTAAATATGAACATTTCTTTTATTGTACTGAAAAAACAGAGAAGTTAATTTTAAAAAATAGTTACAAATTTTAAATATGATTATACTTTAAATTGTGTTAAAAAAACAATATATTATTTGTTGAATTATAGTTTATATGTGTTTTGTTAACAAAAATAAGCTGAGTTTCTAATGAAGTGAACGAATAAAATAACCGCAACAATGTTTCTGCATGAGTATTTTTCAAAATAATACAAAATAATAATAAGAAGAAATGATTGAATAAAAAATTAAGTTCTTGCAAAATTCAAATATAATCATACTCTATGAGTGTGATGTTAAGAGAAAAATAAACAGAGCTTGCACAAAGATATTTAGCAAGTTATTTAGAACTAAATTTTTAGTATTTTTGGAATTAATTTTAACAAGGAGTTTGCACGGCAAACGATCCAACTAAAATTTCTATGGAAGCAACTTATTTACAACTTCGACATGTAGTTTCTCCTTGAGTTTGTGTAAGAAACAGTTTATTTACAAGTTTACAACATTTTAAATATGTTTACATTGATATGTTAACAAAAATAAGCTGAATTTCTAATGAGGCGAATGAATAGAATAATTGCAACTATGTTACTTTGTGTTTCTATCGGAATTATTTGTAGGTTCACAGAACTTTCAATATTTTCGAAACGCAATTTCTCTTCCGAGTTTGCACAGCAAATGGGTCTTTGACAAAGAAAAAACAGTTTGAACCAGTTTAAACACCTACAGCAAGGCAAACAAAGGAAATTCCTAGCATTACTAAGAAAAAATAATTATCTTATGTTTTGACTTATTGTCAACTTTAATATTTTCGGAATTAATTTTAACAAGAAGTTTACATGGCAAACGATTCAACTAAAATTTTTATGGAAGCGACTTTTTTTACAACTTCGAAACGTAGTTCGTCTTTGAGTTTGTGAAACAAACGAACCAATAAATAAACGAGTTTACAGTTTTAGTATTTTTGAAACATGGTTTTTCTTTATGATTTTTTTCTGAAAGCGAATTATTTACAAGTTCACAGCAATTTTTCATATTTTGAAAATTAATTTTAACAAGGAGTTTGCACGGCAAACAATCCAACTAAAATTTCCTTGGAAGCGAACCAACAAATAAACGAGTTTGCACAGCAAACGAATCAATCAAAAATTAATACTACAATTACAAAGTGTTCGAGTAAATTACATCACATTGTGTAATATTAATGCTATTAATTTAAAATATTTTGAAACACCTACGTACGAGATTACAAAACTAAATGCCATTGGGTACGAGATTACAAAACTAAATGCATTTGGGTGCGAGATTACAAAACTAAATGCCTTTGGGTACGAGATTAAATTTTGAGAGTAAACATTTCGCGTAACAAGCTGCGTCACATCCTATACAACTATTAGTGTTATACTTAATGTTGATACTATAATTATTTTTATTATAAAATTACAATTATTGCAAAGTATACGTATACCTTTACTAATGTTTAAAGTTACATGTTACATTTACCAAACGTGTACAGGAATTGTCAATAAACTCTTATGTTTAAATTCGGCAATGTTCGGAAAACCGGTAAAGTTCGGAAACATTCGTGTTAACTTCTTCAAATTTCCAATTATTGGTGTTCATAATAAGATAATACAATATTAAAAAAACGTACAGTACCTTAATTGTAAATATTTCAGTTATACATTCCAATTAATCTTATGTCATATACACATTTTATAAACTTTATTACATATACTACATATCATTAATGCAAAGAAAACAGACATTAAAATCCATTATAGTGACCACTATATTTGTTTCTTCAAACAACGCCATCTGTGCACACAACATTGACATTAGTGTGTATAATACTATGCGTGTGTGTACATGTACCATAGCAAGTTACCGAGTGTTGTTTGTTTTTATAACCGGCAATACCCCGCGCAGTTTCCGGGCGGCAATATTTTACACGTTCCGCGTTGAGAAAACCTTTTTCCGAGCGCAAATACCACGCGGCGCGCACCGGTAGCGGTGAAAAAGCGCAAAAAAGGTGTTCATTTTAGTAGTATCATTCATTTTACCTATTCATATAAAAATATATATCCTTTAATATGCATGTTTCCAAAGTTTCGAAAAAATCGACGCCATATTGTTTATGTAAATTAATTAAATTTTTATTTTAAAGTTACAATATTCTAACCTATATATCAGTGTTCGTTACGTCCTAAGCTTTAAGAAAATATCTTTCTTTACTTTCTACGACCAATAGTTTGCCTTGAAAAGCAAAAATGTATTGTGATCCACCTCAAATATAAAAATTCTGGCGGTGCCCATGTTACCCGCGAAAAAATTGTTCAAGTTTATCGTGTAAGGTGTGTTTCTATATAGTTTTTGACCTGACAAATCCATTTCTGTAGTCAATTTTGTTCTACGATAAATAGTTTAGGAATTATGACCATTATATTTTTATTTTAAAGTTACAATGCTGTAATTTGTGTAGTAGTATTCTTTGGGTCATAAGCTTCAAGGAAATATCTTTCTTTTGTTTCTATTACCAATAGTTTGCCGTAAAAAAGCAAAAAATGTAGTGCCACAACACTTACTTTTGGAGCCGCCACTGTCACACTCCGAAAGAAGTTGTTCGAGTTTATCGTGTAAGGTGTGTTTCTATATAGTTTTAGACCTGAAAAATCCATTTCTGTAGTCCATTTTGTTCTGCGATAAATAGTTTTGGAGTTATGACCATTATATTTTTATTTTAAAGTTACAATGTTCTAACTTGTATAGTAGTATTGGTTAGGTCGTAAGCTTCAAGAAAATAGCTTTCTTTTGTTTCTACAACCATTAGTTTGCCGTAAAAAAGGAAAAAATGTAATGTGACAGCCCTTACATTTCGAGCCGCCACTGTCACACCCCAAAAAATTGTTCAAGTTTGTCATGTGAGGTGTCTTTCTATATAGTTTTCGACCTCACAAATCCATTTCTGTAGTCCATTTTATTATATGATGAATAGTTTAGGAGTTATGATCATTTAAAGTTATTATACGATAAAATCTTAGTCTTTTCCTATCAGCGACATCCATATAGCAACAAATGTCAGTGCTGTATTGGATTTTGTGCGTTTAACTTCCAAAGTTACGGGCCTAGTGTTATTTCTAGAAACGGTAATGCCTCATACGTTTACCGACAAAAATATTTTGTCGCTTACCGTGTTGGCTAATAAAGTTTTTTATTTTTTCCGCCATATTTTATTTGTTCCTATACAGTTCCCGTACGTGCTTGAAACATGCAAGAGGACAATTTGTGTTTGGTTAGTAACAATGTTTTAAAATTTTATAATCTCCATGTGCTTGCCAGTAGTAGCCATAACAGTATAATGTACCATTACATACTCATATATTATACTCAAAACCTAATTTTTCCCCTTTCAAATGGCAAAAAATATATTTAAACTAACGCTAAATAGCTAAAAAAAATAATCACTCAAAACCATTTTCATATTCTTCAATCTGAATTTACTCTCAATAAGCCAACCACATATTCATATTCTGCATACGCCACTGTTCTCAACAAACAAATTATTCCTTTTCGTTAGTCGTAATTGAACTTAATCATTTGCTATTCGATTTTTTTAAATATATATCTTAAACTCGTTCTTAGTTTACAAAAACTTGTGGATTTTTGGTCTTCAAAAACAAGTGTTCTTCCTTCCTTTGAAATGTCATAAATCCCATCCCAGTTTTTACCGATCATTCAAGTCGAGTCAGAGCGTAAATAATAACCCCAGCCATTTACACCAACTTTCTCTTCCCCACCGCTCTCTCTCTCTCACACACACACACGCACACACAAACAAACAAACAAACACGAACGCGTTTACGCATCCTTGTTGGTATTTTCACACACACCAATCCAAAAAAATACATTCTCTCTCCCCCACCTCTCTCTCTCTCTCTTTCTTTCAAACTAGCAACACAAATTTACCCCCCTGCCCTTCTGTTCGCTCCTAGTGTAACCTGCAGCCAAACAAAACTTTCTTCTTTTTTTTCCTCTCTCTCTCGCTCTCTCTTGCCTTCCATAGTTGTTTACAGTGCAAGGCAGCCTCTTTGTCCACCTTACAGCGTTTATTCACGCATTTTAGACGGCATCTTTTACGGCTTATATATATATATATATATATATTCTCTCGAGCGTTCTTTCTGTGTTAACTCACACACAAGTCCTATAAAACTCTCCAGGAAATAGTACAACCCATTTCCGCTTTGCGTATTTCATTCTTAAATTCGTTGTAGGAAAATCTCAATGTCTTTTTCGCCCATAACAACTTTTATATCCTACAGGTGTCCAATAAATAAAAGCAAAAAAACAAGTCATTTTAATTCATGTAAATACATTTAAAATCGCAGTTCAATATTTTTTTATCATATTTGTTTATATAAATGTTTAATTTTAACTCACCTTTACTTCCAGTAATTCCAAATTTATTCTCCAAACAACACACTCACACAAAAATACACAAGTCAAGTTTCCACAACGCCAAAAGCACACTATTTAATTTGATCTCATTTCAAACTCCGGTATATATAGCTTAAGCTCCGTGCTTTCATGCACACACAAATCATCTGTTTTTCGCCCTTCCGTTTTTCACAAAACAACTACAAAAGCTATTCTTAAAAGTTAACAAGGATCTTTTCCAGAAAAAAGTGTTATTTATTTCTTTTTCATAGTATCAAGGTAGGTGGCATGCTAAATGGCACATTTATCTGTCTATTAAGTCAAAAGATCTTTTTTTCAACTATATCAATTCTTTGTTTTCTAAAAAAGGGTACATTCAAGTCACAAATACAGGTGGACGCAACTAACATAACGTTCTCTCCACCCCCTACCGACAAATGTCACATACATTTTCTCATTTTATTCTGTTCGGTATGTGGGTTTCGCTTTCCATAGCAATAACTTTCACAAACTGACATATAACATTTGACCAGGTATTAGTCTAAAAATCTCTGCCCACAATAATGAGTGCCATTTTCTTTTTCTTAAACTTCACATCTTTTCATTCTCCATAAGGTACAACTCCGAATCCAATTTAAAAAAAGCGGTCCTTTACTCAAAAAAAGGACATTACACTTCGCCCCCAACCATCTGGACCACCCAAAATACCTAACATCTGGGAGTGTTTCCTTTTCTTTACATAACATCAATGGATTTTTTCTACATTTTCTCAGCCTCCCACCAGTTAGCTATCATTCTCTGTCACTTTAAACAATTCCTGTAATGTTGTTTCTAAATACAAGCAAGCAAGTTATGTGACATGTTCAAAATGCTCTTTTTTGACTTCCAACAGTTAAAGTATTGTCCGAGAGCTATCTATCAGTTTCAAATGTCATTATCTTTTGTATTAATGACAGAAGGATGAAAATTATGTGGGAGTTAGATAATGCTTCTCTCTTACAAATACTAACGTTCTTTGTCTCCCACCCCCCTATTTCCGGACCCCCTGCCTACGTAGTTTGGTCTGAAACAGCACCAAGTACTACTCGGCTCGCCTACATAAAGAGCGTTTTCTGTTCGCTCAAAACTGTAGCTTGTTAATAGTCACATTGATTGGCAAAACACAGGATCGGAGGGCATTATATCACTGTATTCACTAAATTATCAACATTACAGATTTTTTAAAAACAAAATAGAAAACTCTTTTATTTTGAATCCAAAACGGCGCGTGTATTATAGTCGTAAACAAACTAAAGACAAATCAATTACTGCGTACTAATCGTGGTTAAGTGGTCAAGGCGCTAGACCAGTAACCTGAAACCTGGCGTCATAAACTTTTTAAATCTTGAGGGGTCGGTTGAATCAAAATCAAAATCATCTTTCCGACGAAAGTACATATATAAAGTAGTACAGTTTCTTTAAATATACTTGACTAAAGTCTGAGGGGAAACGCCCGACCCACCCGCTAACGACGCCCGTTATCTGATTGTAGTCGAATCGAATCGGATCCACGAACGACCAGTATATATATATATATATATTTTTGCTTTAGAATTTTTGGTGGCGATTGATCGGCGATGACACACGTTTTATTATCTTCTGATATTTGAATACTCGGATGTTTCAATACTTATAACTATCAAATTTTCACGAATAATAATAATAATAATAATAATAATAATAATAATAATAATAATAATAATCTCATAGAAGATTAAAAATTAGGAGCTTATAATTGCTCAGGGCATAACATTACAACCAGAGATGTAACATTTTTCAAGAATATTTGGGTTTTGTTCAGTACTGCTCACGAGAAGAGGAATTTCTCAACTTGTTTCTGAAACAAAACAAAACTACGCTTTGGTTTAAAACTTTGGTAGTTGCAGAATATGACCTGGAGGCCGAACGCTCTCCCGAAATCCAGACTTTCTGTAAGTTTTATCTAATTTTAGGTAACTTTAAAATTGTTAATGCCATTATTATTATTATTATTATTATTATTATTATTATTATTATTATTATTATTATTATTATTATTATTATTATTATTATTATTACTAAAAATTTAAGACCTCAATATTAGGTCGTATTGCAATGTAAATAAGCGTACTAAAGTTGATAGGAAAAGAAAAGGAAAGGAAAAGAGATAGTGATAGGGAAAGGATAAGAGTTATTAGTAACTCGTAAGACCGAAAGAAATTGAGAGTTTTTCATTTTATTACTCAACAGAGGTATGCATATTGTAGTTCATAAAAACAACTTACCTCACCGAAAATCGAACCCTGGGACCCTTGAATTAGGAAAAGAATGCTCACGCGTCTACACTAAGACTTCTCTGTTAAGTAAGAGTCAAAAACACTCGTTTATGAAGCAAATTGCACACGTTGACGATAACGACGAAACACACTGATTTCTGTCATGATAAAATACTATACTTGAGATATTTCGAATTTAAATTAAAAAACAAAAATAGACTTATAATGCAACAGACCATTTTTTTTTATGATTCACCGAAAGTATCACCATGTCTTCTATTATTGCAATTACAAATATCAATATGCAAAAATGCCCGAAGTTCTTTTTTGACTTACAAGGAGAAAGCAGACTTTGATAAATTAACATTGGGGCCATTTTTTGCAAGGTGATTGTGAAATTTAAAGTGTTCATATTACAAACTGGGAGAGCGCAATGGCATAATATAGCATAGAAAAAGCGTCTTAAAGTTTTCGACTCGACGCATATATCGTGCGTTGCGCAATTTTTAGAAGTGATGTCGTGGCAGAGTCAGAGGCGTTTATGACTTACGTTCTAAGGGTTACGTGTTCGATTCCCGCGGGTGCCAACTTTTTATTTTGTTTGTTTGCTTCAACCAATAAAAATGAAAAAATGAAATGAAGTCTTTGAGTTTTACGTCCCACCTTATGCCGGTTAGGCTAAAGGAGACGGTGATTATGAGTGATGAATGAAATGGTGGAATGATAAAAGTGGGAGGAAACCGAGTGACCACCGAGAAATCCCACGCACACGGTATTTCTACACCACAAAATACACTTGGCGGGGGCTGGGATTGAACCAGAGACCCCAAGCACCTGAGGTACACGCTCTACCACAGAGCCACCGCGGCCCCTCTACCAATAAATTAGCCCTTTGTAGCTACAAGTAAAATGTTAATTCTCCATATGTTTATAATGAATTAAAACAATAAAAATATTCAAATCAATTGTAAAATATGAATTTCTCTCATTCCTTTTTGTGGCAATCGGACAGAATTCATCACATTTCTATCCAAAAAAACACATTTAAAATCAGATTATTGGGGGCACAACCCCTCAGTTTCAAGATTGGAGGGGGCATGTCCCCCTCAACCCCCCGTGCCATTTGTGCCAGTGCTTGTAATGTCAACAGATGTAGACACGAAGCATAAGAACATTTTTTACACAACGACTGTGGTAACCACAATATAACTCGTGATATCATAATATTTACGAAGTAGATTATATTTTTTTGTCAGTTACCAGCGGCGGCGATTTCTCTGTAAACTTGGGGGGCCCATTCATTAAAAAATACATACAACAATATATATAGGCATAATAATAAAAAATACATATTCATAAAAATACATGGGGCCCACATGAGCTTTGAGGGGGAACAGGATCAGCGCCCTTGCCAGTTACCATGAAATATTGAAAGATTTTACAACTGATTTGAATATTTTTATTGTTTTAATTTATTAAGGTAATTGTGGGGAACTCCGACATCTGGGGAACTCCGACACTTAATAGTTAGCAACACTGTAACTTTTAGATGAAGGACATTAAAAGATAACCGATTATCGAGGTTGATGCAGGAAAGCTTTAAGACGTGTTGTGGAAAGTCTCGCCATTACAGTTAAATTTACTGGGATAGAAGAGGGAACAAAAAGAGCAGAGGTGAGTTTATGCATCCAGAAATATGTGTGTAGTATAAAATTGTGATACTGAAAGGTAAGTAGTGATATCAAGAGTATTGTGAGTTGTTGTTTATTGAGCATTGTGTGGTGTCACAAGCTCCATGCTGAGTAATGGCATACAAATCATTTGCCCGTGCAGTGTTACTAACTGTACCTATAATGTACTAAATTGCAGACGTGCTACTACGGGGAACTCCGACATAGGAAAATCGGGGAACTTCGACACTTCGTGAATGGCTATGTTTTTTTGCCTTTGATTGGAGATAATTAAGCAACACACTTAAAATCGTGTATGTTCTGTTTTTCAGGGTGCGAATATGGTAGGAAACTATAAAAGAAAATCATCGAAATGCCAGTGCACTGTTGAGACAATGTGTGCTGCATCGACGCAGCGAAAAATGGTATGCCTTTGGCTACTGCTACTCGTGCGTACCATGTTCCCAGGAACACACTGAGAGACAAAATACGCTCTGGATATTCGCGTCCAATATTATGAGGACACATGACCTTTACAATTGAACAAGAGAAGGAACTCGAGGAACGTCCTTGTCCATTAGATTCATGTGGCTATGGGTTAACGATTAATGATTACGTCACGTAGCCTATCAGTTCGCAGATAAACATAAGATACCACACCGATTTAACAAAATCGCTCAAATGACAGGATATGAGTGGGTTCATTCATTCCCGTCTAGACATCCAAAACTTAGTGTACGGAAAGCCGAAGCTTTGTCATTCAGTCGAGCCAAAGCAATAACAAAGGAAAATGTTGGTAAATTCTTCTCCCAATTAAGTAAGTGCTACGATGATTTACATTTGTGGATGAAACCAGGTAACATCTTCAATTGTGACGAGTCAGGGTTCCAGCTTGTTTATAAACCAGGAAAGGTAATATCAGTAAGGGGAAAGAAGGACGTTCATTCTCAAACAAATGCTTAGAAGGAGAAAACTGTTACTGTTGCAGCTTGTGTATCAGCCACTGGACAATTCTCGCCACCATTTATTATTATGAAAGGGAAGAGAAAGAAGCAATAATTTCTACTAGGAATGCCACCAGGAACAAAAGTAGGAATGTCAAGGACAGGCTATATGACATCCGACATTTTCCCCAAATTTCTGGATCACCTAGCCTCTCACAAACCAGAAGGACCAATTTTGCTTGTGTTAGGCGGTCATGGAACCCACTGCAAGGATGTGCATGTTCTTGAACATGCATTGGAGAATAATATTCATATGATTTGCCTTCCTCCACATGTTATGCACAAAATGCCGCCCCTAGACGTTGCATTTTTAAACCCCTTAAGCTGTATTACATTGACGCATGTAAGCTGTTCGTATATGCTCATCAAGGAAAACCAATTTCAAAAATACATTTTGGACATCTTCTCACCGAAGCTTGGTCTAAAGCTGTGTGTGTTGATGCAGGTGTGAGTGGATTCGAATCAACAGGAATTTACCCACTAGATCCATTCAATATTGCAGATAGTGACCTTATGCCATCGGTACCTCATTCATTAAATGACAATCTTCAAAGAGACACCGTTGAACGACAAGGGAGCAGTGTTCCTTCAACTTCACAGGCAACTCCGTCTATTAATTTCCATGACTTGACCCGTACACCTACAAAAACAGTGGTTCGTCTCAAAGGAAAAACCCAGCAAAAACAGGTTTAAATACAGGTGAAACAATAGTCATGTCTCCAGAGTATGTGGATGGTCCTCGAAAAATACAATCTCACCCTAAGGGTAACCAGAGGAGCACTCGAAGGGTTTTATTTTCAAGACCGAGCCAGCGAACCTTCGAAGCACCCCAATCCTTGCGCAAACGCAATGACAATTACGTTTGCCCCAAATGTAAGGTTCAATACAACAAGAGCCCTAATGGTTGGGACTGGGTACGGTGTATGGTTTGCAGTAACTGCAGTAACTGGTATCATGAACTATGTGTTTCTAATGCAGATTACCCTTATTTTAAATGTGACGATTGTCTGTCAAGTGATTAGAACAGATCCAGAAAGGACGAACTTTAGTTTGACTTACATTTGTACCCTTGTGATTAAACAAACAAACAAAAAAAAACGTAAAAATGGCATTATAGCATACTTGTAATGTTTTACTTTCAATTGGTGCTTTTTTGTATGCATTAAGATTACTTTATATGCTGCCTGTATTACATTAAAACTGAACTTTCTAAGCTGTCGGTGTTGGCCTGAAAAGTTGTCTTAGTTACCCACACATTGTGGGTAACTTTGACATATTCCGTGGTTTACTCTTATATTTTTTCCCACAGTTCTGGGTGTGATACATGTATGGTTACCCTGTCATCCATTTGTTAAATAATGTACTTCAACTTTAAGTGTGAAACACTGTTATAAATAATTGCACTTTTCTGTTTTTGCCAAGAAACCACTTACCATGTCGGAGATCCCCACAATTCCCTTATGAACATATGGAGAACATTTTACTTGTAGCTACAAGTGGCTACTTTATAGGTGGATGCAAAAAAAAAAAAAAAAGTTAGAAGTTGACGCCCGAGGGAATCGAACCAGCAATACATAGAACGAGAGTCACAAACGCTTCTGATTCTGCCACGATATCACTTTTAAAAAAATGCGCAACGCACGACATATGCAGCGAGTCGAAAACTTTAAGACTCTTTTTCTATGCTATATTATGCCATTGCGCTCTCTCAGTTTGTAATATGAACACATTAAATTTCACAATCACCTTGCAAAAAATGGCCCCAATGTTAATTTACCAAAGTCTGCTTTCTCCTTGTAAGTCAAAAAAGAACTTCGGGCATTTTTGGATATTGATATTTGTAATTGCAATAATAGCAAGATATGGAGATACTTTCGGTGAATCATAAAAAAAATGGTCTGTTGCACTATAAGTCTATTTTTGTTTTTTAATTTAAATTTGAAGTATCTCAAGTATAGTATTATATCATGACAGAAATCAGTGTGTTTCGTCGTTATCGTCAACGTGTGAAATTTGCTTCATAAACGAGTGTTTTTAACTCTTACTTAACAGAGAAGTCTTAGCGTAGAGGCGTGAGAATTCTTTTCGTAATTCAAGGGTCCCAGGGTTCGATTCTCGGTGAGGTAAGTTGTTTCTATGAACTACAAGATGCATACTTCTGATGTGTAATAAAATGAAAAATGCGCAATTTCTTCGGTCTTACGAATTAAAGTGGAGACAGCTTTCTTCACAGAGGAAATACTAGCAAAATGACGTCACATGTCTGTCTACAACCTTGATTCGTACTGTGGTGGAAACGTAACGTGTCTGGCAAACAATTCATGAATGCGACCCCTAAGGGTCATGCTTAGGGCCTAGTATGAGTCATAAATGTGTATGAAACAATATTGTTTCCGAGCAATTATTCCGAATGTCTTTCACTACTTCTCCTACTGCTAGAAGTAATAATATTTTCGTTCGCCATTTCCAACACGTTGCATATATCCGTTCAACCAAAATTTGTAAATAGGAACTATTCTTTTTTATATTGGTATTATATTTTGTTAAAATATCAATATAGCGCATACAAAATCCAAAGTCTTTTAGCCAAAGAAAGCGTGTTACTATGTATCGTGGTGAGGACAAATCCTACTTAATTTCTATTTAGGCATCCGAAGTTTCTATATTAATATTGATCAGGAGCTGACACCTTCTCTCTCACCTTTCGTTTCTTTCGGCTACTAATAGCTCTTATACTTTCTCTATCACTATGTCATATCTTTCCTTTTCTTTTCCTATCAACTTCGGTACGCTTATTTACATTGCAATAGGACCTAATATTGAGGTCTTAAATTTTGAATAATAATAATAATAATAATAATAATAATAATAATATAATAATAATAATAATAATAATAATAATAATAATAATAATAATAATAATAATAATAATAATAATAATAATAATGGTATTAAATTTTTTAAAGTTGCCTAAATTTTGACAAAACTTACAGATAAGTCCGGATTTCCGGAATGTGTCTGGACCTCCAGGACATAGCTCTTCAACTACCAACATTTTAAGAACACAGCGTTGTTTTGTTTTGTTTCAGAAACGAGACGAAACGAGATGAGAAATTCCTCTTCTCGTGAACAACACTAAAGAAAACCGAAATATTCTTGCCAAATGTTACATTTCTGGTTGTAATGTTATGGCCTGAGCGATTATAAGCTCCTAACTTCTAATCTTCTATGAGATTGTTCTTCTTCTTCTTCTTCTTCTTCTTCTTATTATTATTATTATTATTATTATTATTATTATTATTATTATTATTACTATTATTATTATTATTATTATTATTCGTGAGGATTTTATAGTTCAAGTATTGAAACATCCGAGTATTCAAATATCAGAAGGAAATAAAACGTGTGTCATCGCCAATCAATCGCCACCAAAAATTCTAAAGTAAAAAGAAAATGTACTGGTCGTTGGTGAATCCGATTCGATTCGACTACGATCAGATAACGGGTGTCGTTAGCGGGAGGGTCGGGGGTTCGCGTCCCGCCAGACCTTAATGAAGTATATTTGAAGAAACTATACTACTTTGTATATGTAACTTTCATCGGAAAGAGGATTTTGAGTTTGATTCATCCGACCCCCCAGATTTAAAGAGCTAACGACGCCAGTGTTCAGACTACTGGTCTACCTCCTTGACCACTTAACCATGATTACTACGCAGTAATTGATTTGTCTTTAGTTTAGTTACGACTATAATACACGCGCCGTACTGGATTCTAAATAAACGAGTTTTTTATTTTCTTTTTAAACAAACTGTAATGTTGATAATTTTTGTGAATACAGTGGTATAATGCCCTCCTTTCTTGTGTTTTGCCAATCAATCTGACTATTAACAAGCTACTGTTTTAAGCGAACAGAAAACGCTCTTCATTTAGGCAAGGCGGAAGAGGTAACGCTTTGGATGAGTAGTTAGAGTTGTAACTTTTCTAATCTGGTGACCCGGGTTCGATTGTCGTCTTCACCGTTTAACCTTTTTAAAATGTTTCATTTACAAGACTGAGCTCCAGTTAGCTGCTGCTAAATGAAAGATAATCTCCAGTGGAGAAATTCAGTGATGTAATCCTGAAAATAAAGGAAAGAACATGAATGGAGAAAACGAGTTACAGTGTTAATTCTCTGAATGGTTCTATATTTGATATTATCCGTTAATTTCGTGCATTTTAAGTTGTTTATTGACACTATATTATCCCCTTTTCTCTTTCTCTTTGTGTCTCAATGTGTAAAATTTCACAAATATGTACAAATCATGAACTCTCAGTTGTATTTGTAACCTAACGGAAATACATTAATAAGGAATAAGTTCTCTAACTCGTTTGAGTGTCATCGAATTTTTCTTTTTTAATACTTACAAATAAATTGCAAATAGTTAGTATTTTCAAAAATTATTTAACGAACAATGAAATCAACAATTTCTTCTTTCGAAGTAGTATTTCGTATGAATCAGCACCGCCGGAACCTAGGAGTTCACGCCCTGTTCAAACTTTTCATTGGGAGTTGGATTCTTTACCCCAAACGATCCATCCATACTTTTAATTGATTTGCAAGTAGGACTAGTGCGAAACTCGGCGGGAAGCTTTGGCTACTTAAAAAAAGTAAGCTACCGCATAATATATCCGTATATTATTTGATACACGGATATGTATAGTTATATCACCTAAGTAAACTTGTTTGTATAATCCTCATTTGAGTTAGTTATAAGATTAACTAAGTCCCCTGACTGTTAACTTTTCATCAGCACCTCTCGTATCCGTATATTTTTTCAAGTGTCTGTGTATAGTTTTACATGTGCATCATACAAACAAGCAGTACTGTGAGTACGAGTGCCCAAATACTCCCTTTTGTCATTTCATCGGCCTGTGTTTCACTCTACTTCTACACAAAAATACTCTTTACGATTTGTGCTTTTAAAAGGTGAGACAACTTCATGCTGCTGTTCTAGCTACTCTACCTGGCGTAATTAATCTTGGAGCGGGCGCAGTTGGGTTGCGTAACTCACGGACTTTGTACTACTATGAGCAAAATAAATGACGCGTCTCTTTATTTTGAAGTTTTTTGAAAATATCTCCGTTTTCTTTATATGTTGGAAATTTCGGAAGGTTTTCCCAGCAGGACAGGTTAATAACAAACCCGTTTTTAATATGTGTGTTAGATAATAGCTTAAAATAAATAAATTAGAAGCAAAAAACATTAAATCGACAGAAATCTCGAGAATTACCAACTCTGCTAAAGTGGGAAATTTTGAAGAACGCGAGGGAATTCTGCAGTTCAACTCGAAGCAGCGACATCTATGTCATTGAGAGAAATGTGGATTAAATCTACAGACGAAACTTTTAACGAAATATTTCTAATATGTCTTATTACGTGCATTATCTGCAAACTCCAAATATATGAATACATGCCAAGTATTAACGTAAAGATAGTTCAAAAAGTGGAAATTATCTATGGAAAAGGACGAATTGGTAGCGCGACCGTAATGAAAAATCGTCTTTACCGGAACAGGCTCAGTTCACGTAAGAAAACAAATAGCTCAGTTAGTTTGTATGGCGAAGGTTGTGGGTTCGAATCTCCCTCGAAGAGTTGTTGTCATTTTTATTAGTATGGTTATTTATTTTTATTTTTTATGTGGGAAAGAATCAAATTGTAACATATGTGTAAAACTCATGACGATACCAAAAAAAAAAAAGAAAGAAAAAGAAAGAAAGAAAAAGAAAAAATATATTCTTGTCGCACTTGCATTAGCGTCCCTAATTTTGTTTGCAAACAGTTTCGTAATTATTTCCCCTGTGCTCACTGCTCACTATACGTTATGCTCGCCGGCGCATAACGAATGTTTCCCAGTAAATGTTAATTTTAATTTGGAGAATTTTATACAGTTTCACAATATTTCTCACTAGATAGTCTTCTATCTACTTGTTTGGATGTTTTGATAACAGATTTTCCTATTAAAAGTTTAATTTTCCCTAGATGTTTAATTACGGAAAAGTTTTACAATGTATTTGTATTAAATTGAAATTGTTTTGAATTTACCACATGAGATAAGTAGCTCGAAGGAGGAAAACTCAAGTAATAGATATTCTACGTAAAAGCAACCTATTGTAGAATGATGATACTTCTTACCTTCAGCACATAATCTCTACGTTAGAGAGTCAGACAGAAAAAAATCCTGGTTTTTTCTCCCTATGACCACCCATCTTAAACCTCTACATTCCATTGTTCGTCTCACAAAATTTCGGTGCTTCAAAAACATTCATATAATAATATAATATAATAATAATAATAATAATAATAATAATAATAATAATAATAATAATAATAATAATAATAATAATAATAATCCTGAATATGCCATCCTTACATAATGTAAGGATTTCTTAATTTCTTAGTTTAAATCTTAGATATCTTAGTTTAAAATGCTTTCTTTAGTAATTATTTTGAGCAACCATGTAGGACGGGGTACGACGTTTTATTTTGCCCTTCTCGTTTTAGTATCCTTCCAACAGAAAATAATTTCTGATAAGCAGGGGAGACAAAATGAATAAGAAATATATTTACAGCATCCTCTCCCCTTTCATGATTAAATATCACGTAGCATTTTTATTCTACCAAAGATGGCCCTGTGCGGTTAGGGGTAGGTAACTAAAGAAATACCTAATATATAGCGCCCCTTGATTGTAATATTACCGCTTCTTTATTTGTACGACGGAGCCCCTACAAGGGTGGCAAAAAGAATAGGAAAAGTGTCTATTGATTCCAGTGGCGGATCCTGCACAAGCTTCTGGGGGAGGGAGTGAAAGATTCTTTTGATGACGTAAAGCTGTCACAAATTACCACTTAACTAAAGTAAACATAATAGTGGGGTGAACCGGAACCCAGTCAGTTTAAATTGATGTAAAAGTTTAATGTTTGGCTTCATATTAAAGTTTTGGTTTCAAATGAGAATTTCAGTCCAAGTGGTCAATGAATAAATCTCGTGGGGCTCTTCAGTGTAGGCTAGTACGGCCCCCTTATGAGAAAAGGCAAAAATATTAAAATGTTTATAACTTTCGAATTTTTCGTCTATTTTAAAGAAATGTTGGACTTCGTATTAAAGTGTTGGTTCAAAATGGCAATTTCAGTCCGAGTGGACAACGATCAAATCCTGGGGGGAATCTTCAGTATAGGGGGCTACGGCTCCCTAATGGGAAAAGGCAAAAATATGAAAATGCTTATAACTTTCAAATTTTTCGTCTATTTTAAATAAATTATTGGTTTCATATTAAAGTCTTGGCTTCAAATGACAATTTCAGTCCGTGTGGACAATGATCAAATTCCGGAGGGCTCTTCGGTGTAGGGGTTTCGGCTTCTTTATGGGACAAGATTCTCGTAGTTGATATTGCAAAATTGTTTTGTATACATGAGTGGAAACTTGCACCATTTGGTTAATTTTACCTCTTATATTTTGCAGATTCAAATTCCAAGCAATAGTTACTTCTCAAAGCTAAAAGAAGGCACTTACTACATAGATTCATTAAAATGAAATGTCTTTTATGAGAGATTATCATGGAGCAGACGAACGAACAGGCACCCAAACATTGGTTAAGTCGCACGGTTCAAACTCGTTAAGCTCACTTCAATTATTATTATTATTATTATTATTATTATTATTATTATTATTATTATTATTATTATTATTATTATTATTAAAAATAATAATAATAATAGAGCATTCATGTATGGTGCATGGTGTCCGCAGCTCGATTCCACTTCGCGCCAAGTGAAATTTGAGGTGGACAAATACCGTGTGCATGGGTATGGGTTTTCTTGGGATTTTCCATTTTCCTTCCACTTTCTTCATTTCACCATTTCATTCATCATCATTCTTCCTTAGCGTAGGTGGATAATCGTGCAACTAGATATTCCATTTAATTTTAATTTCAATAATAATAATAAACAATTAATTCAACTGAAAGGACTGTAATTTATGTTGACGGCAATTATCATAAATATGCAACCATTATAAAAACAATGCTTTGAGTAGAAAGATAATCCTTTCCAAGTGTTAACGAATGCGCACGAGATAAGACATGTCTCGAGGAAGAGACGAGACGCACTTTGTGACATCCAAAATAAGACGTGACAAATGTTTTGGACACGAGTAAGCTTTTAAAATGTCTCATCTTGTCTCGAATGTCTCGAAAACAAAAGTCTAAGTTTTAAAATTATTTTTCAAGATCTATTCTCTCAAAAGTAGCTCTCTGCCTTAAAATTAAGGAAATAAATTCAACTCCAAGAATAAACTACTACTCATATATTTTTCAAGTCAATTGACTTATACCATGTTGCAAGGTTAAATATTTATTTATGAAGTGTGTACAAAATTTGCCAGTGTCTTTTCTGAGAAAATCGTCGAGAAAAAGTCACCTCCAAGAATAAGCTACCCCTCGTAAATTTTTCTAAGAGAAATATCTGATATTGCAATATAGGGTTGTTAATTAAATATTGATTAATGAAAAATAAACAAAATTGTTAAAACCATTTTGGAGAAAATAGCTTTTTTCGATTTTCGGCTGTTAGTAAACCACACTTATTTTAGGCGATAGGAAAAAAATGGAAAATCTCCTGTAGGAATACTGTGTAAACCCTAAGTTTAAAATTTGGTGTAGATACGTTGAACGGTATGGCTTCTAGGCGAGTGCACAGGAAAGTGTACCGAACGGACGGACCGGAAGGACGGGTATCGAAAAATCGCATTTTCGGTATGTAGACGCTATGAAGTATGTAAATCTGTTGAAATCTGAATTTGATATACTATTTACACAATCACCATATTTTCTTTCCTCTTTTGTCGCTCGAAAAAGAAAAGCCTGAGTTTACCACAAAAAGCTAGGAAGTTTACCAAAAGATATTCAATTACAGGGCCACCGCACTAAACTTTTTCAGTTCAATTTCTTAACTGTGTTAGGCTGCAGTTGTTACTGAAGTGTGTATTTGGATAATACGAATAAAATTATCGTATTATTCAAATACATCGAATGTCAGATTATCGAATAAAAAACTTCGATTGAAGAAAATCCACACTACAAAACTAAGTCACACTTTGAGCATATTTTCATTAGACATATAATAGAACAATTAATGCAATAATTGTTTATGAAATATGAAAAAATCAAATTAGTCATTTTTGAGAAAGTTGTTCAAAAAGAACACGTCAGGAGCAACCTACCTCTTGTGAATTGTTTCGAACAATGAGTTAAGATATACTTTTGGTTATTGATGAAATATTTATTTGCGAAATTTGAACAAAATCGCCTGTCGTTCGAGAAAATTGTCGGGAAAAACCCTGCCCCCCAAAATGAACTATCCGTCGTAATTGTTTTTCATAGACATGACTTATACTAAAATATAGGGTTTTAATGAAATACTTATTTATGAGTTATCAATAAAATTGTCCGAGTAGTTTTGACAATATCGTGAGGGGAAAATAACTCCCCGAATAAACTATCTCTTGAGGATTCTTTCAGGGTAAGCGAGTTATTCCATATTATTAGGTTTTTATTGAAATATTTATTTCTGAGTACGAACAAAATTGCTTGACTTATTTTTGAGAAAACCGTGTAGGAAAAACACCCCCAAGAGTAAACTACCCCTCGCGTATTTTTTTCAGGACAAACGAGTTTTGCCATATTGTTAGGTTATTAACGAAATATGTATTTTTGAAATATGAATAAACTCTTTTGAGTCGTTTTTGAGAAAATCGCCCAGACAACACACTCCACCATGAATAAACTATCCCTCGCAATTTTTTTAGGACAAACGAGTTATGCCATATTGTTAAGTTATTAATCAAATATTTATTTATGAAATATGATCGAAAACACTTGAGTCCATTTTGAGAAAATCACTGAGAAAAAACTCACCCCTAAGTATAAACTACACCTTGTAGATTTTCTCAGATAAATGCCTTATACCACAAAATAGGGTTGCTAATTAAATATTGATTTATAAAAAAAGAAAGAAAACAAGATCGTTAGAGCCAGTTATGAGAAAATATCTTTTTTCTATTTTCATCGTATAGCAAACTATGCTTGTTTCGGGAGTAGGAGGGAAATAAAAGAAACTATAGGTAATACTATGAAAATCTTAAACTAAAATTTGGTGCAGATAAGTTGAATGGTATGGCCTCTAGGCGAGTGCACAGAAAAGTGTAGCGAACGGACGGACGAACCCCAGATGGACATCGATCGATGGATGTATCGAAAAATAACTTTTTCGGTGTTAGGGGCTATAATACGTGTAAATTCGTTGAAATCTCAAATTTGATTTGTTTTCGAAGACCATACTTTCTTCTCTCATTTGTCACTTCAAAGTAGAAGGAACTCAGAACTACGGATAAGAGACACCTACTTTTACACATAGACATTTATTGATTTAAAACTGGTTTAGTTTGTATCATTTCACTTCTAATTGAAAGGTTTTACAATGACTAACGGCATACCAATGACGAGGCGGAAGTTTTCAGGAAGTAAATGCATTCAGAAATCTAGACTGCACTACACCTATCAGCCTGTTTTTACTTCTGCAATTGTTGATAGCTGTAATTTCGTCCAAACGCTACATGAAATAATTCTTGGTTGACGTCATTGTGTTACTATTTTATTATTGTTCTCTTCAGACTTGGTTGAAGTTTTGTCTTAACGCTTATACATTTTTTCTTTCTTATTTCATCGTTACACATAAGAATAAAATGTTGTGATGAGTGGATAGATTCGAACCTACGAACATTGAGTTTTCATTCTTCCAACACTTGGGGCCGCGGTGGCTCAGTGGTAGAGCGTTCACCTCTGGTGCTAGGGGTCTCGGGTTCAAACCCTGATCCCGCCAAGTGAACTTTGTGGTGGACAAACACCGTGTGCGTGGGTTTTCTCGGGGTTCTCCCGTTTCCTCCCACTTTCTTCATTCCACCATTTCATTCATTACTCATTATCACCGTCTCCTTTAGCCTAACCGGCATAACCGTGGGACGTAAAACTCAAAAATTTCATTTCATTTCTTCCAACACTTTACCAATGAACCAAGCTTTGTCTTCGCGTTAACGTACGGTTACAGGATTTATTACGATTTAAATAAAATGGCTGGCTGTTAGAGTTTCCTGCTCACATATTTCGATAAAAAATTTTCATTGCTTCGTAGATACGTAGAGCAAAGTTTAGATACACATTTTAGGAGAGTGCATTTTGGTGTATATATAAATTTCATGCCAGATAAAAGCTAGATAAGTTTTGATAAAATGTTTCATATGTAGTTCTCAATAATAGACTTGCTGTTAGGGGTGACGTTCCAATGTTCAGCATTGACTAGCAGTTTTTGCTATTAATATCCCTTTTAACAATATTCGCAGTGGACAAAATTTAGCCCGTGTTCAAACTTTTTGCTCCTAATTTAATTATTTTACTTTATTTTTTAACGAATATATTGAAAATTGTCAGCAGGCACGTATACAGTAATTTATTTCGGGAGGGGTCCGACTTCAATATTAGGATAAATTATAATAAAATTTTAAAAAATAATCCCCAAAATTATGCTAAATTTACAGAAAAGTTGGGATTTCAGAGGGGGGTCCGGACCCCCTGGACCCACCCCTAAATGCGTCCTTGTTTGGCAGTAATCTTTCCTCATTTTGAAACCCTCAAAAACTTTGGATATATAAAGGAAAACAGTTATTTTCGATAAAATATCACTTAAAGGAGACGCGACAGTTTTATTGCAAATTGTGGTATCCAACGTTCACATGGGCAAGAATTCCTTCTCTTTGGTCTGCCATTGTGCTCTACCGAAAGGTTACGTTTGTAAAATATTACTCCAACGAACAAGCGTGATTGGCAGATAGGAATACTGAACAGAACTCCACAGAAATGCATACTGAACTTACGTTTATAGCTACTTTTGGTGATTTGCCCTCAAGGTCAATCGAGTGGTAATTCAGTTCCGTCTCTGTTCTTAAGCCATGTTCGTATTACTTCGAACAGTTTTGAGAATGAAAAGCATGCTTCGCAATGTAACAGGCTTCTTTCGCGTAAGAAATCGAAACTCAGTTGGTCAGAGGAACTAGTCTGTACGAATTAGGTTGTTAGTTTGATCCCAATATGAGTAAGGCTTTTTTTACTATTGTTTTTCTCTTATTTTATGTGCGGAAAAATCAAATTGTGACATCGCGATATCAAATGTATTTGGTTAGGTAATTTTTGTTTTAGCTAAACTTTAAATATCAGTAACCGTCGAAATAATTTCACTAACCGATCAGTTACTGAACATTTCAAACACGTCAAACCAGTGGCATAACATGAAAGTTAATCTCTCCTCCGCAGTCCTTAGTTATGCGTCCGTACATTCATGGGCGTACCAAGGGCCGGGCGACTTCCCGGGGCGCCAGAGAAAGAGGGGCGCCAAAACGAGCGTCAAAAAGTAAATTTTATAGCGTATTTTCTACTGACTTTTTTGGTTTATATTCTTGTAAAGTAGTGGCAATTACATAACCACGGAAGAGGAGAGTTTCATAGTACTAAAGGGGCTGTATCGAAAAATGGAGAGATGGCATGTAGAATAAAGAGTGGCGGGGGAGTAAGCATTGTTTGTTTGCTTGAGTTTAGAGTTCCACGGTTATGCCTTAATGGCTAAAGGAGGAAAAAATGAAATATTTGAGTTTTACGTTCGACGGTTATGCCGGTTAGGCTAAAGGATGATGATGAGTAATGAATGAAATGGTGGAATGAAGAAAGTGGGAGGAAACGGGAGAACCCCGAGAAAACTTACACACTTGGTGTTAGGCCAAAGGAGATGTGGATACTAATTATAGTGGAATCCGAACAACTTTTATTGTTCAACAGTAATCCACCGGGAATTGGACCCGGTACCACAGAAGGCAGGCGTGCTAGCCAAAGGACCAAACGGGGGGAGGAGTTCGTATTGTTTATAGCGGGCCATATCCTTTGTGAAGTTTTCCTAGGTAATGAATGTATTTTTGAAAAATGGGTTTAAATTATTAAAAACACTATGGTAAAATGTAAAATATAGGGTAGTATCAGGGGGAGGGCGCCAAAAAGTCGCTTTGCCCTGGTGAAAATTTGGCCTGGTCCGCTCCTGCGTACTTTCTGTATATTTTTTGGCCTTGCAGCTTGTGCGGTCCCCACGCCACAGGGTTGCGGGGGCGGTATTTATGCCTATGCTTCGAACGTAATTCAATAACTGCTTAAGAAATTCTACCATCAGCGTGGAAACGGGAATATATATTTTTCTAATAGTCCCATAGAACTTTCACTCAGAACGCTAGATAAAATTAAGTAGAAGGAGGATCTGATGTTTCCTAAGTAAGTTCCTTTCAGAAATTTTGCTATATCTTTAACGACGATGTAAATAAACATACCGGATACTCATCGTTATTAGCCCGACACCAAACCATCCTGGACAAATCCCTCTAGAACAATGATCGGCAAAAGTTTATTGTACACCTTGTCTCAAAAAGGTTGAGCGCATTCTTTATTGGTGTTTTGAGGCAAAAATTTTCTAAGTCCAGCTTCGGGTATCTTCGGGAAAAAGTAAGCCAGGTTCGAACCTCCAAGCCAGCTTTTGCAATCGGGAAAAAGTTTGCAGATGTGTTTTTCTTCTTTTAAATATAATAAGACTTGTTACCAAGTGTTTAAAAAAGCAACATTGATTGAAATACTTAATGATACAATATTTCGAAACCTTGCACATGCTTGTTTGTCATTTAGCTCTCTATACGTAATGGAGCATTTAAATACGTTAAAGAATCTTTCCATATGTAAAAGAATGCTCAAAGTTAAGAAATAGAACATAATTATCGCCTGAGTACTAAAATAAAAGTCAAAGTAGAACAGAAACAGCGTTTGTCATGGATATGAATGTCATAATTATCTTGAGATCCGTTATACATCGCTAGAAGCGTAGTTCTAGAAGTCCTTGTGTTAGCTCATTCGTAAGCTGTCGGATTTCAAATCATAAGGTTGTGAGTTCGAATCCCATCTGGGTTAATACTTTCTTTAAAATTATATTTTCCGCAATGCATGAAAAACTATATAAAATAATTACATTAAAATACATAAGTTGTTTATATATAACATAATAATTGCAGAACATAGTAATTATTATGTTTAAAATATAACATCTGAGATAATTTTCACAGTAGGTCGTTATTATATATGAAAATGTTAAATACAAGTTAGGAAAATCGTTTAATAGCAATACATAAGTTATGTAGTGTATTTATTTGCAGCTATTTGTCATACAGATTTAACTTCTCAATATTCTCATTACAGTATGTTATTTATATTCATGAAATACAGTATATTCCTACGGATATAGAAAGTGTATAAACAGAGTATCTAAAGTCGTATCCTGCTTCAAGACACATAGCTTTTCCCGATCCCCTTAACGTCACGGGAAGAAACACAAATTCTCTTTAGAACGGAATGTCGTTACTTAGAGTCTCATTCGAATACGTTGAATATGCTTTTGTGTATTCATCTCTCTCTCTCTCACTCTCTCTCTCTCTCTCTCTCTCTCTCTCTCTTTCGCTTTGTTTATGTGTATGTGTGTGTTGCAGAATATCCCAAGTTGAATACAACATTTGCAAAGTATATGAGCATCATTGTCATCGAATACCAGAAATTGAAAGTCGTGTTTCTTCAGGTTAGGTTTGCGTGTTCATGTTAGCTCACTGGTAGAGTACGGGCTTGCCACTGAAGAGGTCTTGAGTTCAAAGCCTACAGCTAATTATCATTCTTTTGTTAGTAGGATTGCACAGAAATCGGATACAAGGAGTGGTTTACTTCTAGAAATATTTTTAGAAGCGTTTAGGTAGCCCTGAAAAGGACTGTTTTCGGGAGTTAAGGCGGAGTCATTAATATTGTGTCCAAGACCCTTCTGAATTTATTACACGCTCCATTCTTCTGGGCATGGAATCTATTACATGGGTGACAAATCTATCTCCTTCCCCTACCTCCAGCCATGCTTCGGAAACAAGATGCCACAGGTCATCCTGAGTTCTTGGTGGATCTGCCTCAGGCCAACTTTCCCTTAGAGTACGCTTCACTTCTGCTCACATATTTTCCATGAGATTGAGGTCTGCTCCACGAGGCGGCCAGTCGATTAAATCAATCTCAGGGTGCCCTGCGAACCATTCCTGAACCACAGGGGAATTATGTATTGGCGACTGGTATTAATGGAACTGAATTACACCATCAGGCTGAAACAGATGGCACCACGATATTACTGATAATGTCTAAGTACTGAGCATTGTCCAGATGTCCTGCAATTCTATGAAGCTGTCCTGCTCCGCGACTGGAAATCCAACCCCAACATAAAATAGATACATGGCCACTGCGATTGCAAGCAGCCACATATCCATGGTCATATCGGGTGCCTCTCGGACGATACACAAAACGGCGTCCCTCCTTTGATGTTGTGAATATGGATTTATCTGAGAAAACTACGTTTTCCCAATTGAGACCCTTATTCGCCTGTGCAAACGCGAGACGGTAAATTTTGTGGTCGTCTGAGAGTTTTTCCATCACGGCAGCAACACGGCCACGTAACCCAGCATGACGAAGCCTTCGCAGAGCTGTATGCTTACTACCAGGAAAGAGAGAAGCTTCCCTTATCTGTCTAGACGTCCTTAGTGGGTCTAACCGGGCTTCGTTTACTAATCTCGCATCTTGGGCTTCGGTTGACACATGCGGACGACCAGGAGATCGTAAATTACCAGTCTGACCTGTAGCACCATATTTCCGAATCCATTGCCTTCCTGTAGAGGCCGGGACACCTACTCGCCTGCTAGCTGCAGTTGCAGAATAACCTTCCAACTCCCATAAAGTAATTACTGCTGTACGTCTATCCATAGTTACCAATGTTCTGAGCTGTGAGAAGAAATCAATAGGTAAAAGCTAGTACCTGACGTGTGATTGGTTACTTGCACGACACGCCTATTGTGGGGAACAGCGTTGCCAGATCTAGCATAATGATGCTAGATCTAGCATAATTTGCATGTCTCTAGCACCTAGCATCTTGCTTTTAGCATCCTGCCCAAATCTAGCACAATTTCAGCAAGTTATCAAAAAGCCGTAAAACCTGGAGAAGTTGGTCGTGGGAAGAAAAAGAACGGCAGAAATGTATCCTCTTCCATTGATTCATACACTCGGTAAACCATACAGGCAATCTTATTTTCCTAAGTAAGTTCGGAACGGCTTTGGGCTTTTTTTTTTTTGCGGCTCCACCCAGGGTTTTCTAATCCTTTAACTCCGAGGCATGGGCGGAGCTATGGGGGCCATTCACCCCCAACTTTTTGACAACTTCACCATCTTTACTTCTGACTTCATGATCATATTTATTCCTGAAATGACAGCTCCGAGACCGACCAAAAATCTGCCCCTCCCCCAGCAGACGATTCCCAACTCCGCTTATGCTGCGAAGTAATTTTCTTTCAAAATATGTAAACAAAAACTTTGCATTCATTTATACGATATATACGCCATTGAGTTTGGCAACGACTGCAGTAATTTAGTTGAGTTAAAATTTTGGTGCGTGAAGTATTGAGTTCTATCCATGCATTCTTGCTCTCTGTGTATTTTAAGTTACGTTATCGTATCTCAACTTAGTTTTTTTTTCAAACTCCTGAATTAGTAATTATGAGGATCTAGCATAATTTGACCGAATCTAGCATAAGTTCGATCAGGTTTTGGAATAATTCTGAGCTGTGAGTCTGGCAACGCTGGTGGCGAACGACTTGGTCAACGACTCGCGAAAGAAATCTGAAAATGGTGCGCCGTAATAATAATAATAAAAACAGTTTTTATAAAGGAATATTAATACATACGAAAAGCTGTTTAAAGAATGAATTGTTATACTGACTTTACACGTATAAAAACATATACCATATACCAAACAGATTGAGCGATATGATTATAGCTGTTTTGAGACCAACACTTTCGAAGTCCAACTTTGGGTGTCTTCGGAAAACAGTAAACTAAAGCTGCTGGTTCGAACCTCCAAAGCCAACCTTAGTAATCGGGAAAAGATGTACAGATATGTTTTTCTTTCTGTTAAATATAATAAGACATGTTGAAATGGTATTAAGTGTAGAAAAAAGTAACATTGATTGAAATACTTAATGATACAATATTTCGAGACTATGTATTCACACTCTCGTTTCGTCATTGTGATTTTCATACGGAAAAGAGCATTTACGTATGAGCTCAGTTATATTTCAGAAGCAGCTTCCGAAAAGCGGTCCTGTTAGCTCAGTGGTACACCACCGAGCGTTTAAATCGTGAGTTCGATACCCGTTCAGGTGAGATTCCTTTATGATATTCTACTTTCCTCAATGCATGAAAATTATGTAAAATAGTTACATTACAATTCATCAGTTGCATATATATTTTCATATCATCAGTTGTATATATGAGTTGAATATATATATTCATATCATTTCACGACATAAGTAATTCTTTTCTTTAAAATATAACATCTGAGGTATTCACAGAACGTCGGTGTGGTATGTGTGAATATTGAATACAAATTTTATAAAAATCGTGTAATAGCAATAAATAAGTTATGTAATATATTTATTTGCAGCTACTTTCATCGCAGATAACTTCTCAATATTCGCATTACAGTATTTAGGTACAGCATATCGAAAATCGGATCGTGGTTCAAGACAAAAAACTAGCTAGCCCCAAACTGTCACGTAAGAAATTCACGAATCGCAAAAGTAAAGTGAAGAGATTGAGAGCGGTAATTCCTTAATCGCTCTCTCTCAACTCTCTCTTATCTGCATTTATACATATAAAAGTGTATGTATGTATGTTCCATCATAACTCATGTATGCCTAGAGCAGGGTTTCTCAACCTGGGAGTCGCGGCCCCTAGGGGATCGCGAAGATAGGCGGAA
Source organism: Thermobia domestica (assembly GCF_964235325.1). Classification (NCBI taxonomy): domain Eukaryota; kingdom Metazoa; phylum Arthropoda; class Insecta; order Zygentoma; family Lepismatidae; genus Thermobia; species Thermobia domestica. The sequence goes on from NC_137465.1 coordinate 87,004,565, forward strand.
GAGATAAATATAGTTAGAATCTAATACCAGAAATTATTTTTAAATATTATTTTTAATTTTGTTCTGATAGGCATACTTTTATTTTTTATACACACTATAAAGAACAATAAAAAATAAGTCTACTGAACATTTTCAAAGGGTGTAGAATTCGTGTTACTATTCGGTTCAAAGTCTCTTGTCGTCGCGAATTCTGTCGAGAAATTTGAAGCTTAAAATATACAAAACGATAATCATGCCTGTTGTTCTGTATGGTTGCAAAACATGGTCGCTTACTCTGAGGGAAGAACATAGACTGAAAGTATTTGAGAACAAGATCCTTAGAGGAATATTCGGACCCAAGAGGAACGGGAATGGGGAATGGCGGAAACTTCATAACGGGGAACTACATAATTCATACGGTTACCCAACATTGTTAGGGTCGTCAAGTCTAGGAGGCTTAGGTGGGCAGGTCAGGTAGCTAGAATGGAAGAAAGTAGAAACGCTTTGAAAGTCTTGACTGGAAGACCAAACGGAAAACGACCATTAGGAAGACCTAGGGGCAGATGGGAGGACAATATTAAGATGGATCTCGCTCAGATAAGAATACAAAGTAGAAACTGGATCCAATTGGCTAAGGATAGAAGTCAGTGTAGAGCTTTTGTGAACGCGGCATTGAACCTTCGGGTTCCATAGGCCATAAAGTTAGTTAGTTAGTAAAGTTGTTTAAAAATGAATTTAAATCAAAGAGGTATGATATAAAACTAATGAGAACTGTATATAGAAATACTAGAAAAATACACATGAAACAAAACCTGCACATTGAAATACATTTAAAATTAAAACCTAATGAGATACCTAAGCATGGTGTAATTTCTCTAGTGCAGCAATGCCCGGTTCAATCTTCATGACGAACATTATCAAGCCGTTTTCAACTGATAAACGATTACTTATCTTTGTTTTAATGTTTACCATAAAAAAAAAACACTTTCGCACAAGTACGATATAGCAAATGGAATTATTACTTTTAAAGCAGCAATCACCAGACCAGAATATTCTTCTCTCCTCATCAGGCAGAACTAGTCCAAGCCTTCGTTACAGAAAACCAGTTGCAAAGACTTGTCGCATGATCATTCTATTATTTGGTCAAGAAGTTGTGGGCTTAGATCGGATACGTTAATGGCCTCTTCAATGAAGGAGTTTAACATCCATCTTGAACCAGTACCTTCGTCGTTGGGAATATAGATATTACAGTTACTGTATCCACTGTCAGTGCCGGGCGCCGAAAAGAGGGGCCACACATTTCGGAGGAAGTGTGTTACTCAAGTTAGGAAAGTGCATGTGCACATGTGTAAAATAGAAGGAAAAACGTAATAAAATGTGCTCAAAATTAAGGAAAGGTAGGGTTTATTTTGAAAATGTTATTCAGCTTCGTGCCAACCATGGTGGCGCTTCGTAGCTAGTCTGTTGACGTCACTCATATATACGGTGACATCGTACTATACTCTCGCCCCGGGCAATGATTTTCCATGGCACTGTTCACTATAAACAAAAAAAAATGGATTCTAATATAATAGAAATAGGTATGTTAAAAATCCCACACAAGCTTATTATAAAACAAATTATAAAAGGGTCGCTGGCAAGAGCGTGTGATAAAAGGGGATCGTGATAGGAATTAGATTGAGAACCACTGGTCTAGACTAATTTTAACCACATTTCTTATAGTTTCAAAAAGAGTGCTGTCGGGTTACCTATGGTGAATGGGAGGGGGATACATATAAAAGACTGCTAGAAAATGATCGATATTAGATTCATAGTTTTCGGGGTCGCTTAGATAAATAGTGAGACTTTCAATTTCGCTTAACTCCGATTAAGCTCTCATTAGTAGGGATGGGCACGAACGACTTTTCTTTGAAACTCGACTTGACTCGAAACAGACATCTTTGAGGTCTACTCTTGGACTCGGCGCGAAAAGTATCTTCCAACTCGACTCGGATTAGAGTCAAGTCGAACCAAAACGAGCCAAATCCTGTGTGTAGTCCTACCTAGACAATACATAGACAATAATTATTCTATCATCAATTATACTACTGTTACTACAAATAATAATAATAATAATAATAATAATAATAATAATAATAATAATAATAATAATAATAATAATAATAATAATTATTATTATTATTATTATTATTATTATTATTATTATTATTATTATTATTATTACAACACCGTGTACAAACATGAACGATAGATGGTTAGTAAAGGAATACTAAAAGCTAGTTGACTGCCGACGTCGGTACTCATGAAGTCTACAAGGCAAGGACATCGTTCATTACCCTAAGCTGTAAGCGTCGGTGGACTACAGATGGTCAACTATTAACCTCTCGCCAGAAATTGGTGGCCCCGCAGTGACGATCAGCTGTGGCACCAGTTCCATTTTGAAAACTTTACTACCATTGGCAGAGACGCGATGAAACGCCAACGAACCACAAAATTACTCTCCCAAAATATGTTAAATTGCCTATATCTGTGATTTGTTTATATTTAGGTGAGTCAAAAAAACACTAAACAAATACCCCGGGGTGGACGCGAACTATCAATATTACGATTACTAGGCACGTGTTCTTCTGACTTCCCCACGGAAACGATCATAAAAAGCTTGCTTGTTGAAGGATAAATCATTGACGTCTTAATTTAGCCAATCAGACAAACCCCTACATCTCGAGTTCTAGGAGGTCATACCGTGAACCGTTTCAGATTTATTGCTTTCTGGTGGAGTACTATCCATGCGCAAAATTTGAGCATAATAGCCGACATTCATCTTCGGTGCCTCTTATCTTTAGTACAATTTTAACCAGAGATGGTGTGGGTCAATGAAAATTTGATCCACGACCCACCATGACCCACCTTGACCCACCACCCAAATGAACCATTGGCCCACTCTGACCCATCAACCATCGTGATCCACTCTGACCCACCACCAACTATGAACCACTCTGAACCATTGCGACCAACTCCGACCCACCAAAACCCATCGACATCAACTCTGACCGATGACCCACGTCCTCCTCTCCATTGACTAAAGAGATTACACTTGTAATAAAACAAGACTGTGAAATTATCACTTATCGGAGTTTGAATTTCTACCGTCATTGGCTCAAGCACCTCTTTGTTATAATACTGGTGGGTCTGACCTTTACGATATATAATGGCAAAGTGTTTCTCATCTTCCGAATTAAAATGAATTTAAATTTATCATATGTAATTATTTCTTTGTTGCCTTACAGACACATTTCAGTAGAAAATAGGGTGAAATTTAAAAGTTTCGAATCAAGGAAAAGTAGACCAACGTAAAAAAAAAAAAAAGAGAGAGAGAGAGAGAGAGAGAAACTAATTTTCTATATAATTAAGCATGCCGTACTAATTGAAAATGCCCATGTAATTAAGTTTAGAATACAAATTTTATGGCCATTTTTCTCTAACTTTATGGCTTGATTGCCTTATGCTCGAAACGCTCCATATATTAAACACCAGCTTCAGCAATTATAAATAGAAAGCAGTGGGTATAAAATTCAAAAAGAACTTTAGTTTGCATTTCTCAATTTTTTTCTCAACTAATATCAATCGTTTTCGATTATTTTTACAAATCAACCCACTACCAATTTCCAATATATTGAAAATGCACCCCCGTCCCCCCGCTCATAAAAGACAATTTTAAAAAATGCCAGGGCATATTCTCTTTATTTTTAATAAAGAGTTATATGCTGAATTTCAGCTCTCAGTTGAACGGCTTGTGAGATACTAAATTTTTCGCAAAAATTCGGACTTCTACTCCCCCTAAGGATATGCATTATAATGAAAGTGACACGCGTATGATAACTTCCCAGTTGGGATTGGAACCTGATTATATACCAAACGTCAATTCATTTGACTTTGCAATTTGACCGTGATGATTACGCAGACATAGTTACTTTCAATTTTTTATGATACATATCCTTATTTCATATGTTACAGATGATTCAAAAATATTTTTTCAAGCAGTTAGCTCCTCTAGAATCTCACAGGCTGCATCCCAAAATCCAACTCCTACTATCCTATGAAATCCAAAAGTGACTGAACTTTTTTTATTAAGAACAAATGACAAAAGAAAAATGGAGATCTTGAAAGTAAAATGTAGAAAAGCTCGGTGCCCCAATAACTCCATATTTCTCCGCCCCTTCATTCCGAACTTAAAAATGAAACTTAATTCGAATATGGTTAATTAGTGAATTTATTACAGTTAAATTCCACTCACTACATGCTACAGCTACAACTATGTAACAAAAAATAACAACTGTGAAACATGTTCTGAATTACTATTACATTTCTTACGCTATTATTAAACATATTAGAATAGTAAAAGAGGATTGTTCGTGAAATAGTATATTTGCTCATGATTTTTAACTTTTTCATACGGAAAAAATTAAAATATTATTCAAGTTTCAAAATTTGCACTCTGCAAATATGTTGCCCTCTAGGCAATGGGACTAATGTGGACTAATGGGAAAGGCTGCACTGTTAGCGGCGCTGAAAACTTATGATTCGATTCTAATATCGGTTGATTTCGATATCTTTATGTCGCTACGTAACCACCCTGGGTGCTAATGGGAGCTTAATTGGACTTGAATTGAAAGTAGAGCTATTCACCTAAGCGACCACGAAACTATGGATTCAATAATAATATCGACCCGTTTCTAGCATTTTTGATATGTATCCCGACAGTACTCTTTTTCCAGACTGTAAGAAATATAGTTAAAATTGCTCTAGATATATCAGAATTACGTTGAAACACACAAATAAATCCACTTTTATATTCTGTATAAATAGAGAGAGAGTGAGCGAGCGAGCGAGCGAGAGAGGGCGACTCAAGGCATCACCACTTCCACATTGCAAAAGCATATATCAGGAATTGAATTGAAAATCTATGTAAAGACTTTCTGCTGTGGCATGCTTCATAAGGACAATTCCAGTCTGCTCACGTGACCTTTGGGGTTCATGAATTTTTTTGCGAGCGTTCCGACTTTGGATTCTCTGTTTATACCCTCTGTTTATGCATCGAATAACTTTTCAAGAACATAAATGAATTCTATATTATGAATGTTGAGAATTACTCTCTATATGACAAATAGCTGCAAATAAAAACACTACATGATTTATTTATTGCTATTGAACGAGTTTCTTAACTTGTATTTACATCCTCATATATAATACCGACCTACTGTGAAAATTATCTCAGATGTTATTTTTTAAACATAATAATTACTATGTTCTGCAATTATTATGTTATATATAAACAACTTATGTATTTTAATGTAATTATTTTATATAATTTTTCATGCATTGCGGAAAATATAATTTTATAAAAAGTATTGACCCAGATGGGATTCGAACTCACAACCTTATGATTTGAAATCCGACAGCTTACGAACGAGCTAACACAAGAACTTCTAGAACTAAGCTTCTAGCGATGTATAACGGATCTCAAGATAATTATGACATTCATATCCATTACAAACGCTGTTTCTGTTCTACTTTGACTTTTATTTTAGTACTCAGGCGATAATTATGTTCTATTTCTTAACTTTGAGCATTCTTTTACATATGGAAAGATTCATTAACGTATTTAAATGTTCCATTACGTATAGAAAGCTAAATGACAAACAAGCATGTGCTCATATTAATAAAAAGGTTTCGAAATATTGTATCATTAAGTATTTCAATCAATGTTGCTTTTTTAAACACTTGGTAACAAGTCTTATTATATTTAAAAGAAGAAAAACACATCTGCAAACTTTTTCCCGATTGCAAAAGCTGGCTTGGAGGTTCGAACCTGGCTTACTTTTTCCCGAAGATACCCGAAGCTGGACTTACAAAATTTTTGCCTCAAAACACCAATAAAGAATGCGCTCAACCTTTTTGAGACAAGGTGTACCTAATATTATAAGCGACTCAAGGGTGAAACACTTGTTAACGAAAGCAATGCTGTGTATACACTTCCTTGTTTCTGACAAAATATAAAGTGCTTTGTAATCTTTAGACACTTTTCCTATTCTTTTTGTGACCCTTGGTTGTGTAGGGCGGCCTCGAACAAATATAGAAGAGTGAAGGGGCGCAATAAATGTATTAGATATTTCTTTTGTTACCTAACCATAACGGCCTAGAGTCGTCTTCGGTAGAATAAAAAATGGTACGTGGTATTCCATTCACGAATGAGGAAAGGATACTCTAAATATATTTCTTATTCATTTTGTCTGCCCTGCTTGTCAGGAATTATATACTTTCTGTTGGGACGGTGCTGAAAAGAGAGGGGGGAAATAAAACGTCGTGCCTCCTCATACATCTTAAATTTGGTTACGTGGATGCTCAAATTATTACTAACGAAAGCACTTTAAATTAAAATGTCTAGAGTTACTACATTATGTAAGGGTGACATATTCAGCAATAATAATATAATAAAAATAATAATAATAATAATAATAATAATAATAATAATAATAATAATAATAATATTATTAATAAATATGAATGTCTTTGGAGAGCCGAAATTGTGAAAGGAATCATTACATGTAGAGCTTTAAGATGAGTGGTCATAGGAGAGGAAAAAATAGGATTTTTCTCTGTATGACTCTCTAACGTAAAGATTATGTGCTGAAGGTAAGAAGCATAATCATTCTACAACAGGTTGCTTTTACGTAGAATATCAGTTACTTCAGTTCTCCTCCTTGGGGCTACTTACCTCATGTGGTAAATTCAAAACAATTTCAATTTAATACAAATACATTGTAAAACTTTTCCGTAATTAAATATATATAGGGAAATCTGTTATCAAAGTGTCCAAAAAAGTAGATAGAAGACTATCAAGTGAGAAACATTGTGAAACTTTATAAAATTCTCCAAACTAGAATTAACATTTACTGGAAAACATTCGTTATGCACCAGTGAGCATGTAGTGAGCAGTGAGCACAGGGGAAATAATTACAAAACTGTTTGCAAACAAAAAATAGAAACACTAATGCAAGTGCCACAAGGACATTTTGTTTTTTTCAGTTGAATCATGATTTTTACACATATGTTACAATTTGAATCTTTCCCACATAAAAAATAAATAAAATAACAGTACAAATAACAACGGCACTTCCATGGGGTTCGAACCCACTACCTTCGGCATACAGACTAGTTGCTTTAACTGCCTGAGCTAATTCTTTTCTACTGAATTGAGCCTGTCTACGTGAACTGAACCTGTCTACGGTAAAGAGAAATCTTCATTACGATTGTGCTAAGAATTCGTCTTTTTCCATAGGTAATTTCCACTACTTTGCTCTATCTATACGTTAATACATAGCATAAATTCATATATTTGGAGTTCGCTGATAATGCATGTAGTGAGACATATTAGAAATGTGCCGTTAAAAGTTTCGTTTGTAGATGTAATCCACGTTTCTCTCAATGACATAGATGTTGCTGTTTCGTTTTGAACTCAGAATTCCCTCGCGTTCTTCAAAATTTCCCACTTTATCAGAGTTGGTAATTCTCGTCGATTTAATGTTTTTTTGCTTCTAATTTATTTATTTTAAGCTAATATCTAATACAAATATTAAAAACGGGTTTGTTATTAATCTGTCCTGTTGGGTAAACCTTCCGGAATTTAGAACATATAAAGAAAACGGAGATATTTTCAAAAAAACTTCAAAATAAAGAGACGCGTATTCAAAAAATTCCTTATTTTGCTCATAGTAGTACATCAGAAACTTGTGTGGCCAACTGTACACAATGCTCTATGGAACAAGGAAACTTTTTATCTATATGAAAAATTTAAAATTGGATTAGAACCCTTTCTCAACTGTTCCTTAGACGATGTGGCGGTGACAATTTCCGAACCGCCACTGAAATGCGTTTCCAGCAGTGTTTTCTGTCGATATATCCAGAGGACTAGAGGATTGTGAAGAACAACTGGAATTGGAAAATAATAAAAAAAGAAAGATTATTAAAAGACGTGTTGAAAAAGCAAAATTAAAAGGACTTTATTAAAAAGAAAGAAATTCAACAAGAAAAGAAAACAATAAAAAATGTATGGTTGATTACTTTTTCATTGGAAACCTGTGTTTAACAAAAATGTTTTGTTCTTTTTTTCTACCTTTTGTGTGCTTAAAGCGTTGAGCGAAAAGTCAAGGTCTTCTCCTCTGAGCACGCAGCCGCGAGCCGCGTGACGTATGACGTAACGCCTGTTGTTTTCGTTTCTGTCGGCTTGCGGTTGCTGCCCTGAGTTGAAGCATTGGATTGAAACCGTTAAGATCAAATTGAGGAAATGGAGTACTGAAGTTCCTTATTGTCTACAGCCCGTGTAAACGTTTTTTTCGTTCATTTTTTTATATTCGAGACTTGAGGTTTCAGAGGATTTAGGAGTTTGATAGAAATTACCTTTGCTATTGAAGTATTTCTCTAGAAATTTTCCTTTTGATTGAAACCTGGATTGATTCCTTTGAGCTAAGGTTTGATGAGTGGTGAAGGTGTTTAGCCCAGCTGATACTTTCTTTGGTAAGTACCTGTTTCATAATTCATTTGGGTTTGTTGGTTTCATTTTTATTTGCTTTCAATTTCTATTTGTTAATTAATTTTGTCCATAGGATTCGACTTAGGCAACCGATAATTTTTGGTTGATCTATTAGTCATTCTTTCATTAGATTGTTGACTGGTTAAATTTCGTTTGGCTGATTAATCGCAGTTTATATTTTTGTTAGTAATCGAATCCACCTCGAGTAGGACCATTAGCTTTTGGAAACGAATTCGACCAATGATTTAATTTAACCTTAACCTGATTATTGCGTGATTTACGGGAATTTGACCGAAAAATATTGGTTGCGTGCTGATATAGGATGAACAGTACTCCATTTGAAGGTATTCAACTAAATTAAATATTGAGTAAAATCCTATTTTGTGAAAGATTTTTGAAAGATTAGTTGGTGTATAATAACTCTGATGAAACTTTGTAATTAGCCAATTGATTATTAATTATCAGACCGTAATTATCAGAACTTTGCTAGTCATTTTATTATTCAAGTTTGTGCTAAAAATTTTTGCTGTTAAAGTAAAAATTAAAATTATTGTTATTGAGTGATATTATTTACTGATTGTTTACTAATAGGAATTAATAATCTTTTTAAATTTTCACATATCTTTAATGAAAATCGTTGTCTGGAATTAATATTAGTGTTTAGAATAAGATTATTTACTGACTTCAAGTGTAAAACATTCAAGGAATCTTAGCGAATTGCGCCCTGCAACACCGAATTTTCACGACGGGATTTTTGCCTTTTTGGAAGTTAATTTTCCGCCTGTTGATTAACGGCTGTATCGAGCGCTGCAAGATCCAATGCTTCAACTCCATTAACCTACTATATACGTTGTTTTCAAGCTAGTAGTATTTGAAAAGCAGGTTTGTATTAAGAAATTGGAATCTAGAGGAGGTCATTAAATTATAGTTAAATAAAAAATTGTTAAATGTAGTTAAATGATTACGGTATTTTCTGAATTAAAAAAATTAGATTTTCGGGAGTCACTTGCTGGCGGTTGGTTACGAGCCGGAAGGAGTTCTTAATTGCTGTAGGCAGGTCTATTGTAATTGCTATTAAATTCAAACAGTGGTGTTTTTTGAGAATTATAGCGTCTTGTAGTTGGTTTTTGCTTGGAGTTTTTGTAGTTAGTGTAGTTAGAAATTCTTATTTAAATAGTTTATGTATTTTTGTACAATATTAATTGTATTAATTATGTCTTCCAATAATGATGTTTATATTGAAATACCTGAAGAAAATTTAAGCGAAAACTTAATTACGTTAGATCAAACTGGATTGGTTGACATTAATAGAAGTGTGATGAATATGAGTTGAACGCCTCCGGATCGTGATTTTTTGCTTTTTGTTAATGGAAACAGCTTTAGCGCAGAAAGTAATAGAGATTTCAGAAATGGGTCTGGATTAGGATTTAATTATTATTCAAATATTAGTAGTTCGAGTTTAGAGAATCCTCCAGTAAATAATATTAGAAGGATGGCTCAACCTCCTAACCCAATTAATAGTTTGTTTAATGGAATCAGTTTTGAACCCGAGATGCCTTCAATGAGAGGGATATTAAGGACTAATATAATTGAGCCGAGTGATTCTGCAGGATTAAATCCTCAGGCGGGAATCAAACATAGAAACAATTATCCTATAAGAAACACTTCGGGAGTAGAATGTTTTGAAAATAATATAACATCTAGGCAAGTTGATTTTGAGTTGACAAATGTTAGTAGTACTCAGGGTGCGAGTCCATCAAAGGTTACAAACTATCAGAGAATAGGAAACTATTATAAACGAGTAGCTGCAATAAAGAATTCTAGTCGGAAATTGTCGTTTGGGATTAATTGGAAATGTGTGTGAAAACCCTCGAGGCAAGAACAGTTTAATGGTTTTTGAAATGTTGTTGGCACTTGAAGAATTTAATGAAAACTCGAATTATTCAATGAGTTTAGTGTATTGTTCCTTATTGCGTAAATGTGAGGGAGAATTTCTGATTGAAGTTCAGCGGGCTATTCAACTTAACGTTCCTTGCAAGTTGTATAGAGCTAGGATTTTTGATAAATTTATTTCAAAAACAGTTAAACATTCCTTGATTGCAGATAGATTATTTAGAAAACAGAGATTAAATGAGGCGGTTGAACACTTTGTTAATGATATTTACTTCACTTCATTAGTGTTGGATTATAATACTGAAGAGTTACAACTTATTAATATTATCATTGACGGAATGAATCCAGCTGTCAGGTTTAAAATGCTAAACTTTCATATTAGTGAAAGTATTATTGAACTTAGAGAGCGAGCTGAAGAATATTCTAAAATATTTCGAAATCAACTTGAATATAATAGGAAAATAGGAATAAAAACCAATACGTTTAATGCTAATTTAGCTTCAGCTGCTCCATCGAAAATTGTAGGGAGGAATATTCACGACAAGAAAGTTGAAAATAATGTAAAGAGTAATTATACTTCTGAAGAGAAAGGATCTGATTCACTGATAAAATCCAATACTCGGTATGATAGTTTTAATCAATCGGGAGTATTCCGGCACAGATGGATAATGTGGTGGCAACCTTCGCTATGGCTTTAATTAATAATAAACTCGTTAATGTGTGCATTGATAGTGGATCTTCATATAATCTTATTACCAAAGGATTAGTCGAACGTTGTGGGTTGGCGCACTATCGTGTGGAAACCAAACCATTAAATATTCGTGCACCTCTTGGATTGACTTACATAAGTGAAAGTGAAATAACTGTTACCATTAATTTATCAGGATGGTTTGAGCGTGTGAGATTTTTTAGTGGTTTTGGATTTACCTTGTGACTGCTTATTGGGAACACCATTTTTGAAAAATACTTAATCTTTAATTGATTTCGCTAAAAAGAGATTGTTATTACGTAATGGTATGAAATCAGTTCTTTTGCAATTTGGTGATTTTCCTTTGAAAGAAAATGAAAGATCTTCGTCAACCTCTACGGGATTTAAATCGGGACTTAGTGCCGGCCATCGAAAGAAGATTGAAGGAAATGGTGTAAATGATTTTAGGAAAAATACTTTGTTATTCTTTCGAGACATTTCTAGCATGAAAAGGATTATATCAGGAAGTCGTGCAGGCCATTTGGACAATTTCGATGATTTATCTAAAGAATTTAGGCGTGATTTAAGACCAGTTAACATGAAATGCGAGATTAGAGTTCAGTGCGAGATCGAATTAGCGGAAATTGAACGACATCTTTTGGAGATTACTATACCGTCTCAAGATCAGTTAAGGGGACTTAAACAATTCGTCGAATGTAAAGACCATGTAGATGTACCAAAGAATTCTGAGGGTACTAAAGAACTGTGTCATTTAGATAATCCGAGTTTTTCTTCGGCTGATCCAATAACATTTTGGGAACAAGGTGGTGCGAGTGCAATGTCATCTAATGGAAATGAGGAAGAACGACCATAAGTTATCCAATAGTTGATATGGGATATTTGGTTGATGATAGACAGGATATTAAGTCAAATTCAAAGTTTGAGGAAAAGGTTGTCTCTTTTCATGAGGATTCTATTGTAGAAGGAGATTGTGTTCAAACATCAAGTAAGAAAAAAATGATCAAAAAGAAGAAAAAGATGTTAAAGCAGACCATAAAGGAAGATGGTTCGCAAATGATGGAATGAATTGCGGCGGTCCAAAAGGATGTAGTTGATAGTGATTCTACTACTTCAGATATTGATTTAGAACAAGCAAAGAACTTTCTAGATTTGATAAGGAAAAATGAAAAACAGTTTTCGGTTCCGGATAATAATGAAGTTTCGAAGATTGGTTCCGAAGATAATAATAAAAATAATAATAATAGTAGTTTAGGGAATTCGAATTACTTGGATTGTTGTGATGATTCAGAAATTTTGGAGTTTGTCAGTGAATTTCGTTCAAGCTTTTCAGATGTTATAAATGATAAAATCGGTTGTATTAAAGACTTTGAAGCTAAATTATACCTTAAAGAAGACAAAAATTTCAAAGAATCTCCTTTTCCGGTTGCTAAAAATAAGGAAAAAATTTTCTATGATTGTATTAAAGATCTTGTATCACAGGGTATTCTAGTAGAAGTGGATCACTCAAATTATGGTAGCAGCTGTTTCCTGGTAAAAAATAAGAATGGGACACATCGTATTGTAGGGAATTTTTGTAATGCTAACAAGCTGATAAGTGACGATGTGTTTCCTTCGCTTAATTTGGAGGAATGCTTGGCTAGTTTAGCGGGGAAGCGTTGGTTTTCCTCGATCGACTGGACCAAAGCATATTTCCAAATCCCCCTTCATAAAAGCTCTAGAGAGATAACTACGATTGCTACTCCTCGTGGAAGTTATCAATATACTCGAGTACCAGTTGGTATAAAGACTGGTAGTTGTATTTTGGCTCGACCAATGGAGAAAATATTGGGTGATTTAAAAGATCAATGCGTAAGGATTTATTTTGATGATATTCTGGTAACGACAGATACCTTAGAAGAACATAAGAGGGTACTTAAATTAGTGCTAGAAAGATTAAGGAATCATGGAGTTACTATTTCACCAGATAAAAGTTTTTTCTTTAGGAAAAAGATTAAATATCTGGGTTTCATAGCAGATGGGGAGACAATTGAGCTCGATCCATCTAGAATTACAGCAATTAAGAATATCCCTCCTCCTCGTAATAGACGTGGGGTTCAGAAAATTTGTGGACTTTTTTCATATTACGCGAGGTTTGCTAGTGGGTTGCAAGAAATAATGGCACCTAACACCAGCAAATATTGAATAAATTGAAGGAGTTATTGATTGAAAATGTTGTATTGAAGACTCCTGACCTATCGAAGAAATTTTTTGTCCATATTGATGGGTCAGGGAAAGCGATCGGAGGCCTAGTGTCACAATTAGATCAGCATAATAACTTGGCCCCAATCGCGTTCTATAGCAAAAAATTAACGGAAGCGGACCGTCATACAACTATCTATGAAATAGAATTTATTAGTTTGGTAAAAACTATTTATAGGTTCCGCACTATCTTGTCAATGACTTCGTGGTGTTCACAGATAATAAGGCTCTTTCCTGGATACTCGGAAATTCGAAGAGACTCCTTAAATATGGACCTTTGGTTGAAACTCTTTGCCAATTTAATTTCACGGTTAAACATATTAGATCACATGAGAACATTTTCTGACACGTTGTTATGATCCTTATGAGTTTGTGCAAGTTGACGGTCCGGTTGGTCTTGCTATTATGAGAAAAAATTTAAAAATTGCAAATAGTTGGAATCTTTGTCTCGTGAAGGAACCAATTGAGGTTTTGCAGAGAGAAGACGAAGAATTAAGAAATATTATGGAAAGAATTGAATATGGAGAATGTTAGAAATTATATTATGAATAAAGGAATTTTAATGAAGAAAAGTAAAGCTTTAACCTTTCCGTATAAGATAGTAATCCCTCAAAATTTGCAGAAATTGATCATTGAATATTTTCATGATCAACATTTGACCGGGGAACATTCAGGGATTTTTCGGACGCTAAAAAAGGTGATGCGTCGTTATACATGGGAGACTATGGTGGAAGATGTGAAGGAATACGTGAAAACTTGTCCTAAATGTCAGCTAGTGAAAGATAATAATCAAAACAAAATGGGACCTTTAATTTCTAAGTTTGCTATGAGAGTATTTGAGAACATAATGATTGACATGATTGGTCCTCTCCCTACTTCCAATGGTTATAAGTTTATCCTAATTGGAGTGGATAATGCTTCACGGTATGTCTTTCTTGAGAAATTAAGGAAATTAAGTTCTCAAACAATTTGTAATCACCTTCTTGAAGCTTTCAATAGACTTGGCCTCCCTGGGTCACTTTCTACTGATATCGCTTCCGTCTTTATATCAAACCATTTTAAAACTTTCCTTTTTGGCTTGGGTATCGAGCATATTAGAATAAGCCCGTACCATGCTGAGGCAAACATTTAGGAGAGATTCGTGAAAACCTTAAAAAATTCTATTCGTGCTTATTGTTCTGATAAGCAAGTCAGCTGGTCGCGGTTTATTCCCGAGCTACAGTTCACTCTTAACCTGTGTCAACATTCTGGGTTAAAGTCTATACCATACGAGCTATTTTATGGACGTCCAATTAACACCCCACTTGAATCTCGATGGAAGATTAATAATCCAGAAATTATAAATTTTAATAATACCGAAATTTGGAATCGGGCTCTGGTCAATATGGAAAAGTCGGGTGAATAGAAGCAAATTTTCAAAAATAAGAGGTCCAGTTGTTAAGTTTGATGATCAGATTTTGATCAAATCTCACATTAAATCTTCTTTGTCTGAGAGGATAACGAGGTCATTGAGTGTGAAGTGGGAAGGTCCGTTTATTATTAGAAAATTTTTAACTCCTAACACTGTACTGGTCTCTGATTCGGAGAATTCGAGAGACTCCTTCAGAAGAGTTCATGTTTCTGAACTTAAGAAATATTTTCCTAGAGGAAATGAAAACTCAGGTAACAACTGACTTCCGGAAGGCTATTAATCTGTACTAGAATTGTGAAGTAAGATAAATTAAATATTACGCTTGAATTATAACTGATTTTAAAGTGTATTTGTATGATTTGTAAAGTTCTTTGTAAAATTTTTAATGTGTTTGAAAATTTTTATATTTAAATTTCTGAAAACTTAAGATTAAATGTAAAACAAGAAGAATTTTAAATTCTTTTGCCCAAAACAATAAAGAAAATTGAAATGAAATTTCAAGTTAATGGAAAACAAATACAATTAAAAGAAATTTAAAGTTTTAAAGTATAAAAATTTTAAATTGTTATGTCCAAATTCATTTGTAAAAATAATTGAAGACTGGAAAAAAATTGAAAAAATATAAATATATATGTGGAATAATTATAAATAATCACTGATGCGTCTTTATATTATATTTTTTTATCAGTTTTCCAGCTGACATGTTGCACAGTGGAAGTTTGTGACAGAAAAATTCTGCAGGAATTTTTCAATCAAGGGTGGGAGATCTGTGGCGGTGACAATTTCCGAACCGCCACTGAAATGCGTTTCCAGCAGTGTTTTCTGTCGATATATCCAGAGGACTAGAGGATTGTGAAGAACAACTGGAATTGGAAAATAATAAAAAAAGAAAGATTATTAAAAGGCGTGTTGAAAAAGCAAAATTAAAAGGACTTTATTAAAAAGAAAGAAATTCAACAAGAAAAGAAAACAATAAAGAATGTATGGTTGATTACTTTTTCATTGAAGACCTGTGTTTAACAAAAATGTTTTGTTCTTTTTTTCTACCCTTTGTGTGCTAAAAGCATTGAGCGAAAAGTCAAGGTCTTCTCCTCTGAGCACGCAGCCGCGAGCCGCGTGACGTATGACGTAACGCCTGTTGTTTTCGTTTCTGCCGGCTCGCGGTTGCTGCCCTGAATTGAAGCATTGGATTGAAACCGTTAAGATCAAATTGAGGAAATGGAGTACTGAAGTTCCTTATTGTCTACAGCCCGTGTAAACGTTTTTTTCGTTCATTTTTTTATATTCGAGACTTGAGGTTTCAGAGGATTTAGGAGTTTGATAGAAATTACCTTTGCTATTGAAGTATTTCTCTAGAAATTTTCCTTTTGATTGAAACCTTGATTGATTCCTTTGAGCTAAGGTTTGATGAGTGGTGAAGGTGTTTAGCCCAGCTGATACTTTCTTTGGTAAGTACCTGTTTCATAATTCATTTGGGTTTGTTGGTTTCATTTTTATTTGCTTTCAATTTCTATTTGTTAATTAATTTTGTCCATAGGATTCGACTTAGGCAACCGATAATTTTTGGTTGATCTATTAGTCATTCTTTCATTAGATTGTTGACTGGTTAAATTTCGTTTGGCTGATTAATCGCAGTTTATATTTTTGTAAGTAATCGAATCCACCTCGAGTAGGACCATTAGCTTTTGGAAACGAATTCGACTAATGATTTAATTTAACCTTAACCTGATTATTGCGTGATTTACGGGAATTTGACCGAAAAATATTGGTTGCGTGCTGATATAGGAAGAACAGTACTCCATTTGAAGGTATTCAACTAAATTAAATATTGAGTAAAATCCTACTTTGTGAAAGATTTTTGAAAGATTAGTTGGTGTATAATAACTCTGATGAAACTTTGTAATTAGCAAATAGATTATTAATTATCAGACCGTAAATATCAGAACTTTGCTAGTCATTTTATTATTCAAGTTTGTGCTAAAAATTGTTGCTGTTAAAGTAAAAGTTAAAATTATTGTTATTGAGTGATATTATTTTCTCTAAAGTTGTTAAATAAATTGTTTACTGATCGGAATTAATAATCTTTTTAATTTTCACATATCTTTAATGAAAATCGTTGTCTGGAATTAATATTAGTGTTTAGAATAAGATTATTTACTGACTTCAAGTGTAAAACATTCAAGGAACATTAGCGAATTGCGCCCTGCAACACCGAATTTTCACGACGGGATTTTTGCCTTTTTGGAAGTTAATTTGCCGCCTGTTGATTAACGGCTGTATGGAGCGCTACAACGACAAAAGGCTGGCTACAAGGTTCTTTACCAGTTGGAAATGGAGGTCTTGGGATTCGTCGCGCCATACATATTACCATTTCATCTTTCGTCGCTTTAGCCCTGTAGATAGTAGAGGATAGCATGGGTTATCATGTAAAAGCAGTGTTGGCAGGTTTTCACGACATCCCAGTGAAAATTATGTTATTCTGAGAGCTCACATTTCAGCCGGCGTTCTATCGGTGATAGCATCGAATGTATGCAGCCGCAATGACGGAAAGAGGCCTGACGGATTGCTGTTAGTGCCAAGCAAGAAAGGGAATTCGCTTGTTTGGGATTTCACATGTACAGACACTTATGCTACCTGAAATGTACAGTCCGCGGCATAAAATTTGTTACAAAAATTCTGTCCGAATGAATAAAAAACTCTTGCCCAGTTTTCTTATGCATTCCCGCAATACATGTATCAATCGATTAGTTGCTTCTAGTATTTATTCCAACTCCTTACCGTCCTCCCCCTCTCCTTGTCTAAAGCAGTGTGTGTGACGTAGTACACACTTTCCATTCAGCTGAAAAAGAAATAGGAATCAAGTTTACAA
The DNA here is from genome assembly GCF_964235325.1 of Thermobia domestica. Classification (NCBI taxonomy): domain Eukaryota; kingdom Metazoa; phylum Arthropoda; class Insecta; order Zygentoma; family Lepismatidae; genus Thermobia; species Thermobia domestica. The sequence continues at coordinate 87,022,254 of NC_137465.1, forward strand.
CGTTATAGCTTTAAAACAGTCTTTTCCATTCGTTTGTTCTGAAATATTTTTAAGAGCCTAAATTAAGGGAAAGTCACACAATCTTCCCAGAGCTTCATAAATATCTTTAGTTTCATTCTTTTCTCTCTTTAAAGAGTACAAGCTAGTAAGATGCTCCCTAAGAAATCTATGGAAATTGCCAAGAGCTCTAAAATATCTGCGGACAGAAACGAGTTTTATTCAATGATTCATTGAATTTCTTTTCAGTAAGTGCAAGCAAATGTTTCAGGTGCGTCATTTGGGCAGGACACGAGGGTGTAATTCCCCCTCTCTTGGGCTTCATAAATACGTATTTTTTTTTTATCAAATGTATAGTAATACACTAATAAAAAGTGAAAATCTTATGTCGCCGGAGAATCTCTTCCTCCCCCCCCCGAATAAAATCTAAAAGACACTGGTTTTAACAACAAACCTATAGAGTTACGATAGCACATTGCTAAAGAGCTTACATTTGGTTTCAAGAGTCGAAGGTTTGATCTCAAGCCATATGACTTCCTGGGTGACATTGAGAGAGAGAGAGAGAGGGAATCAAGTATGGAGACAGAGAGGGATGATTTGTATACACAGATTTAGAATTGGGGAAAAATGATCGGACAGCATTCGTATTATGACAAAAATTCTGATTTTGTGAAAGATAAGAAGGGAAGTTTTCGAACTGCGAGGATCACATTAGGCAGTTGTCGAATTAATGTGGAGAACTCTTTTTAGAGCATCAGATGATTACGAAAGGAGAGAAAGATCTTCAGAACTGAGGAATTAAGATTTTAAAATATCTGATTTCGGCGACGGATTTCGAACCACGAACCTTGTGGTCATCGAACCATGACTTTATCCATTCTGCTACGAAGGATTCTATTACTCGTTCACATACGTTTCCCTTAGCTGTGTTGAAAGCTGCCTTAAGGGGATATTCCAAAAGTTGACTCGGTGGATGCGCCGTTCAGATAGGACGTAAACCTCTTGTAACTTAGTTACAATGTGCAAAATGAACTTCCTCTTCTTCAGAACACTTTTTAAAGCTTTAAAATTTGTTACTATTGTTTTAATTAAGTTACATTTGATAGAACCATCTGATAAAGTAGTGCCAAGCCCTGTGCGTCATTGTCTGTTAGGTGAATGGTTAATGTAAGTTACTCCTACGTGGATGGTCCGGGCTTCCAATGAAGACCATTCCTATTGATTATTTTATTTGAGCTACGCTCATACTGTATATTCCACAAGTTCAAGTTTGAAGTAATGTAGTCACAGCTAGTTTAATTCGAAATAATTTTCCAATATTATATTTGTTACTAAATTTACATGGCACTCCTCACTGTTTGTAGCCCTGCATAAATGCAAAATTGTTTTAGAAGTATATTTTACTTTCAAGTTTTATTAATTTTTTTTAAAAATTGTCCTTCAAATTTATTTTATAATTATTTTCTATTTCTTAATTATAACATTTTTTCTCTTTATATTGTATTCTATGTTACACGTTTATTATTTACATTTTGTGTCTTACCTTTGAAGAGGAGCTTTTGACAATTCAGAGCAGCAGGGACGTACACAGGATTCAGGCTTTTGCAATCCAGAGCTTTTGCCCCCACGAAATCACTACTTTTTTTTTGTAAATTATATCTAATTTTAGAGATGATGATAGCAGGGGCGGATTCAGGGGAGTGCGTTCGGGCGATCACATCCCCCAGAATAGGGAACTTTTTATACTTTTTATTTTAAAAATAAAACATATCCAAAGTATTTTTCATCTTTGTATTACAAACTTAAATTAAAACCTAATGTAGATAGGCCTTGCTTTCTTAAGAAAGTTAATTCTGCAGAAGAGCTACTTCTCCTTTTCTAAATTTGTTTTTTCTTTTCTTTTCTTTCTTTCTTCTTTTTTTTGCAATCCGCTCTTACCTTCATTTGACTTCGAACGACCGCCCCTCCCAAACAATCATCCTGGATCCGCCCCTGGATGATAGACATTTTAGTAAAATATGCCCTCAATCGCTGAAATAAATTCCTGTCAAGCTTTCGATCGCTGAAATAAATTTCTGTCTACGGCCCTGCAAAACAGTGACGATTTTAGGGAGTGATCAGTTAGTAATGCCTCCCTGGAGCAACGACACTTCCCCAGAAGTCATATCTCCGATAATTTAGAATGTGATTTGTGCATTATCATTTTTCACTCTCAGTGTCTTCAAACGCACCAAAAAGGAACTGTTCTGAAATATTTACTGGTTCTCCCTATGACCCCATTTCAATATGGCCAACCTTGGACATATACACATCTGAAATATCACCTTTTATGTCAGTGATCCCGAAAACTATCCATTCGACACAAATATAGGATATTTTCGATTCTTTATTCCTGTCACCCTCCCATTGTCAACTCGAAGCCAACCAAGGCTTATTTTGGACTTACGCAGCATCCACAGTGTCACTTTTCACCTTTGCACATGAATTCGACACTAATTTCGTTCGTATTTGACTACTTTTACATGTCACCTTCACCTCTTGGTAGGGATTTTTTCAGTATCTCGCCCCCACAACTATGGAGAAATTTCAACCAACTAAGTATAATTATAAATTATCATCTGAAACACAACAGTACGGGTGATCTTTTTCGCAGAGGAATTCGCTAAGTACTGTTTCAATATCAATGTATTGGCTTTTTTTGCTCTGCATGTTGGAGATTGCCAAAGAGCTAAACTTCATTCTGTACTATTGTGCTATGAATATAGTGGTTTAATTCACTGAATACTCGCTTAGATGATGCTTTCGTCACAGGAAAAGTGATATACAGTTATAAAAGAAAAACGAAACGAAATATTTAAGTTTTACGTCCCACGTTATGCCGACTACGCTAATGGAGACAGTGATGGTGAGAAACAAATGAAATTGTTTAATGAAGAAAGTGGTAGGAAACTGGAGAAACCCGAGAAAACTCATGCACACGGTGTTTGTCCATAATAAAGTTCATTCAGCGCGAGCTGGGATCCAACCAACATTCCATGCAACATAGTTAAAGTTATAAAAGAATAGGCATCTAAACAAACACGGAACACTACTATCAATGAGAGTTGTATAAGATTAGATTTTTAGTTATTTCATTCTAAGTTGAAATTTCAATCAATCTTGATCTTCATTACTGTTCGAAATCCGGACCAACCAGTATTCCTTACTAATGTAAAGATTAATTGATCGCCAACAGAAATCCAAAATCCTCTGTATAACCCCACGTTCCATTATTCCATATACACAATTAAGAGTCCAGCGTAACCTACCAGTTAATAAGTTTTCTTCTTATTATTATTTTTAACACCTGAAAAATATAGGCTCTTAATTGAACCACTGATTGGAAAAAGGGAAAAGTACATAAAAATATTTTTTCCACTTTTAAGCTTTTCTCACCAATTGCAGTGCTACAATACAAGATTCTTCTTCTTGTCTTAGAGTTTTTAATTTTTTTTTGCTACAATTAATCCGTTATACACGTGTTGAAACAAATACAACTACGCCTCGGGAAGGTTTTTTAGCGTTTCTGAAAACTTAGGTCTGATGTACTTATTCCCTTTTGCTGGAAATAGTTGCTGCAAATAGTTGCTGCAAGGACATGATAAATCTTTTCGGTAGGCTTCACAATTTATAGCTCCTTCACAACTTCCTTTTCATCTAAGGCTAAGTAGTTACATTTTAGACATTGAGGAAAAAGTCTGAAATTAATTAAAACCCTTCAAAGTGGAGTTACGAATCTTCAATGGACCCCATTTTGCTGCTGGCCTCGCTCAACGCACTCCCGTCACTGTTCAGGGTGCACGATGGAGTTTCTCCTTTTTTAGGAATACTTTCTAAGACAGTACTAGTTTTTTTACAGCTGTTTCAATTAAGTTGTATTTGCTAGAACTGTCGGTTAAAGGAAACAAAAGATCCTATACTCAAACACAAATCATCTCTCTAGAAGCTCTAATGGAAAACGAAACGAATTGTCGTAAACATATTACGTTCTTGAAGAGGAAAACAGCAAAACATTGATTGCACAAACGTATAATGGTATCATTTGCTTACAAATTTAAAACTTATAGAAGTTGATGGCTTGTTAGGTGAGGGGTTATTGAACAGGGTTTTTGTACTGGTGGTCCAGGGTTCGAATCTCGTCCGTTCTTCATACGTTTTGTTTCTTTAAGCTACACTGAGTTTGTTCATTCCAATTCTTTAAGCTTGAATTAAATCTAATACCAGTTAGTGAATTAAAAGTAGCTAACATTATTTTCAAATACGAGACGTTATTACATGCTTGTCACTAGCTCACAATAAACAATATGCTTTGATATAAACTCTTGCAGCCTTCATTTAACTCATTTCTTGACGTGTTTTGTTACAAAACTCATGAATCGTGGCGAACAAAATTGCTTTACCAGATAATGGTGACTGCTTTGAAACCATATGACAAGTATGAGAATTAAACGTATCATATCTGTAATTTGGTGTGGAGAAAAAACCAAATAGCGAACGAAAGGTTTAAGAACAACCACGTTATTAATATAAACTATGCCAAAGATTATTGACTTATATGATCAAAAAAATCGAAAGAAAGTTTGAAAGAACGAAAACTACTAACTTAAAATTTTGTAACTGGAGGCAAGGAAATCTAATTTAAACATACTAAGACATACCATTTAGCGCATATAGAGCGTGGATCTGTGCTCAAGGTGCTAGCTAATAATCTGGAGGTTCTCAAGGCGGAACCATGTGTGAATATTTTGTTTAAATTTAGAATTTTTGGTGATCATTAGTCGGCGATGACACACGCTTAATTGTCTTAAGGTATTTGAATATTTTGATCTTTCAATATTTGAATGATCAAATCTTCAATAATAATAATAATAATAATAATAATAATAATAATAATAATAATAATAATAATAATAATAGTTATTATTATTATTATTATTATTATTATTATTATTATTATTATTATTATTATTATTATTAGCAAAGTAATTCAATAACACGTTAATATCTTTAATTATTTCTCGATAACTACTCGAACTTAAGACGTCCTCGAATCTAAGTCGCACACCGATTTCGCTAGGCTAAATTAAAGAAAAATAGTAATATGTTATGGTTTTACTATTACTAAAGCACTCTTTGATATTGGTCATTTTCGATGATTTTATGTATCCCTCTCCCCTCTTCATGTTGGGGGCACGGTATGACAAAAATTATCCCAGGCCTGAATGTCATGTACGTTGAAAATTTGATCGATATCTGTTGGATGGTTCAAGGGTTGTTCTATTTATTTTTATATATTAATCTCCCCTTATCTTATCCTCTCCTATGTTCTACCGTCAAAGTGAAAATATTAAAACAAAAGTTTCTAGGCCCGAACGTCGTCTATGTTGAAAATTAGATCAAGATCGGTCAGGTGGTTCAAGAGTTGTTAAGTTTTATTCATTTTTATAGATATCTGCCCTCCCCTCTTCCTGCCCTACGTTCTACAATCAAAGGGATATGATAAAAACCACCCCAGGTCCGAACCTCATCTATGTTGATAATTTGATTAAGATCAGTTCTGTGGTTTAAGCGTGATGAAGTCACCAAGACAGCATTTTTAATTTTATTTTTTTACATAGTCCCCCTTTCCCTCCCCTACATTGTGCCGTCAAGGCAAAAAATGAAGACATCCCTGGTCCGAAGTTTTATTCATTTTCATATATTTACCCTCTCCTCCTCTTCCGCAAGTTCTAATATCAAAATGAAATAACAAAAAGCTTCCCAGGTTCGAATTTCACCTCTGTTCAAAATGTGATTGAGAACGATCGGGTAGTTCAAAAGTTATTCACCACCGAACATTGCCACTTTTATTTTTATATTTATAGCTGTTATGTATCTTCCCCCTCCTCTCCATCCTCTACGTTATTCCGTCAAAGTGAAATGGTAAAATCCATCCCTCGCGTTAATCGAGATGGGGACATATAGCCTCATTGCTGACGTCCCCATTAATCCCCCTACTCATACCCTTTAGTGTGTTAGTTTTTTTTGTCTTCAGTTGCAAATTTCTAAGTTATTTTTCTTTGTTTCAAAATTCTCGCATTTCTTGTATGATAATACAAGTTAATAATCTTTGACTTGTTTTATATTAATAATCTGAGTTGTTCTTAACCCTTTGATTTCCAATTTTGTTTTGTCTCTACACCAAACTACAGATATGACAAATTTAATTCTCATACTTTACATTTGATTTCAAAGCGGTTGCCATGAACTGCTTAAAAGCACTTTTTCCGTCACGAAACACCCAGCAGAGGGCGTACGATATCGTCTACAGCAATGAGAGGAAACTCCGCCTTGTTACGTGACGTCACATGAAGCACGTTCCGTTCAAACACCTAAGCAAAGCTATCATTTTGCTTCTGGTGTGAAAATGGCTCACTACGAAGCTTCTGTTAAAAGCAGCGTGATTGCTTTAATTGAGCATGCGGGCATGAACTATAGCGAGGCAGGCGCGGCATATGGCGTTAACCGTGCTACAGCACGGAGGTGGTGGAGGAGATATGAGGAAACAGGAGATGTGAGACGTAAAAGAGGAAGTGGGCGACAAAGGGTTTCCTCTGCCGAAGAAGACCAGAGTGTAATTGCCCAATGCCGTGAGCACCCTTTCATATCTGCCCGACATTTACGAGAGGAAACCAATTTCCCAGGCGATGTTACGACTGTCCGTCGTAGACTCAATTCCTTTGGTTTGAGATCATACAGGGCAGCTGTTAAGGTGCGACTAACAGAAGACCACATGGTTGACCGTCTGGCGTTTGCACAGTTAAATATTGCACGTGCGTGGGACAAGGTCGTTTTCACAGACGAAAAAATATTTTCCAGTGCAAACTTCGGGCCGAAGCGTTTTTACCGCCCCCCTGGAAAAAGGTATGCCTCTGAATACGTTTCCCGTCCTGGTCGAATGGGACATGTAACTGTCCACTGTTGGGCATGGATATGCAAGGCTGCAAATTTCGGAGGAATCTACAGGATTTCTGGTCGCCTAAACGCCCACAAGTATGTGGAACATCTGGATGAAACGCTTCCGGAAATAAAAGCTCATGTAGGTGACGGCATATTATATTTGCAACAGGACAATAGCTCGATACATAATTCAAATGTGGTTCAGATATGGTTGCAGAGGCAACCTGATGTCGAAATAGTTGACTGGGTTCCTCATGGAGCAGATCTGAACCCTATTGAAAATATGTGGGCCTCTGTTGCAAGAACATTGCGGAAAACCTGGTCGAACAATCCTCCACGAACATCTAATGATCTTTGGGAGCGTGTTGAAGATGCGTGGTCGATCTGTTGCACCCAACGCTATATCTCTCGCCTGGTGGATTCAATGCCACGGCGTATGGCAGCTGTAATCGAGTCCCAAGGGGACTATACACACTATTAATAAATGCTCGCCCACAACATCATCAGCCCTCTCGAGGGCTGCCTAATTCGACCCACTTAATAACAAAATTTTATGAAATACATTACGCGACACCAGTGAATGTAAGTGTCTCAGTATGTTCTGCATTAATAAAGAGGCTAACGTGCGAGACTTGGTGGCCGAGTGGTATTATGCTTGCTATGTAAACCAAAACTGCCTGTAACAGTGGTTCGAATCTAGTGAAGAAGACCCCTACTTGTTATCACCAGGGATATTTGCAATACGCCTTCTGTTATGTCCGCCTTCGTACGGTCTATTATATGACACATAATGTGGACAGCCATAAGTTTTTACTTAGTAAACAATTTATAAATATATGAACAAATACCTAGGTATATTATAGTAACAATGGAATATAGTACTTTCGTCCGACTGACGTCGCTCTGCAAATGTTCATTGTATTACACCGGAAGATGAATTAAATAAAGACTGGAAAATTTGATATAAAAATTGATACGTAATAAGTTAAAGACAAAATATGTAATTATAATCTCATATTTGAAACTGATTTCGACTACAATTAATTCTCTACCTGCTTTCATAAATAATCCAAACCAAACTTCGAGGTTTGGAATGCACAAACTAAGTGTAGCTAAGAGAAAAAAGTAACAAGAAAAACAGAGATTCGAACCCACGACCACCAGCGTAAGAATTCCTTTTACTAACCCTTCATCCATCAAACCATGACGTGAACATAACTTTTGTAAGTTATTAATTTGTATCCAAGAAACACCATTAAGCGTATGTGCAACTACTGCTTTGCTCTTTTTCTCTTCAAAAGCGTAACATGTTTATTACGATCCGTTTCGTTTTCCATTAGAGTTTCGAATGAGATTATTTGTGTTTGAGTGTAGGATCTTTAGTTTCCTTTAACCGACACTTCTAGCAAATACAACTTAATTCACACAGCAGTTAAAAAAACTCGTACTGCCTTAGAAAGTATTCCTAAAAGCAGAAGCTACATCATGCATCCTGAACAGTGACGTAACTAACGGCAGTGCGTTGAGGGAGCCCAGAGTAAAACGGGGCCCACTGAAAATTCGTAATTCCACTATTTTTCCTCGATGTCTAAAATGAGACTACTTTAGCCTTACATGAAAAAGAAGCTGTGGAGGGGACTGCGAAGTCTATTGAAAAGATTTATCACGTCCTTGCAGCAACAACTTTAAGTTTTCGAACAGTAATGAAGAACAAGATTGATTGAAATTTTAACTTAGAATGAAATAACTAAAAATCTAATCTTATATAACTCTCATTGATAGTAGTGTTCCGTATTTGTTTAGACGCCTATTCTTTTATAACTTTACCTATGGTGCATGGCGTCCTTGGTTCGATCCCAGCTCACGCCGAATGAACTTTATTATGGGCAAACACCGTGTGCATGAGTGTCCTCGGGTTTCTCCAGTTTCCTTCCACTTTTTTCATTAAACAATTTCATTTTTTTCTCACCACTACTCTCTCCATTAGCATAGTCGGCATAATCGTGGGACGTAAAAATTAGATATTTCATTTCATTTTTCTTTTATAACTGTATATCACTTTTTCTGTGACGAGAGCAACATCTAAGCGAGTATTCAGTAAATTAAACCACTAAAACCTATATTCATTGCACAATAGTGCAGATGAAGTTTAGCCCTTTGGCAATCTTCAGCATGGACAGCAAAAAAAGCCAATACATTGATATTGAAACAGTACTTAGCGAATTCCTCTGCGAAAAAGATCACCCGTACTGTTGTGTTTCAGATGATAATTTACAATTATACTTAGTTGGTTGAAATTTCTCCATAGTTGTGGGGGCGAGATACTGAAAAAATCCCTACCAAGAGGTGAAGGTGACATGTAAAAGTAATCAAATACGAACGAAATTAGTGTCGAATTCATGTGCAAAGGTGAAACGTGACACTGTGGATGTTGCGTAAGTCCAAAATAAGCCTTGGTTGGCTTCGAGTTGACAATGGGAGGGTGACAGGAATAAAGAATCGAAAATATCCTATATTTGTGTCGAATGGATAGTTTTCGGGATCACTGACATAAAAGGTGATATTTCAGATGTGTATATGTCCAAGGTTGGCCATATTGAAATGGGGTCATAGGGAGAACCAGTAAATACTTCAGAACAGTTCCTTTTTGGTGCGTTTGAAGACACTGAGAGTGAAAAGTGATAATGCACAAATCACATTCTGAATTATCGGAGATATGACTTCTGGGGAAGTGTCGTTGCTCCAGGGAGGCATTACTAACTGATCACTCCCTAAAATCGTCACTGTTTTGCAGGGCCGTAGACAGAAATTTATTTCAGCGATCGAAAGCTTGACAGGAATTTATTTCAGCGATTGAGGGCATATTTTACTAAAATGTCTATCATCCAGGGGCGGATCCAGGATGATTGTTTGGGAGGGGCGGACGTTCGAAGTCAAATGAAGGTAAGAGCGGATTGCAAAAAAAAAGAAAAGAAAAGAAAAAAAGAAAAGAAAAGAAGAAACAAATTTAGAAAAGGAGAAGTAGCTCTTCTGCAGAATTAACTTTCTTAAGAAAATAAGACCTATCTACTTTAGGTTTTAATTTACGTTTATAATACAAAGATGAAAAATACTTTGGATATGTTTTATTTTTAAAATAAAAAGTATAAAAAGTTCCTTATTCTGGGGGATGCGATCACCCCAAACACACTCCCCTGGATCCGCCCCTGCTATCACCATCTATAAAATTAGATATATATATATATACAAACAAAAAAGTAGTGATTTCGTGGAGGCAAAAGCTCTGGATTGCCAAGGCCTGCATCCTGTGTATGTCCCTGCTGCTCTGAATTGTCAAAAGCTCCTCTTCAAAGGTAAGACACAAAATGTAAATAATAAACGTGTAACATAGAATACAATATAAATAGAAAATATGTTATAATTAAGAAATAGAAAATAATTATAAAATAAATTTGAAGGACAATTTAAAAAAAAATCAATAATACTTGAAAGTAAAATATACTTTTAAAACAATTTTGCATTTATGCAGGGCTACAAACAAGTGAGGAGTGCCATGTAAATTTAGTAACAAATATAATATTGGAAAATTATTTCGAATTAAACTAGCTCTGACTACATTACTTCAAACTTGAACTTGTGGAATATACAGTATGAGCGTAGCTCAAATCAAATAATCAATAAGAATGGTCTTCATTGGAAGCTCGGACCATCCACGTAAAAGTAACTTACATTAACCATTCACCTAACAGACAATGACGCCCAGGGATTGGCATTACTTTATCAGATGATTCTATCAAATGTCACTTAATTAAAACAATAGTAACAAATTTTAAAGCTTTAAAAAGTGTTCTGAAGAAGAGGAAGTTCATTTTGCACATTGTAACTAAGTTACAAGAGGTTTACGTCCTAACTGAACGGCGCATCTACCGAGTCAACTTTTGGAATATCCCCTTAAGGTAGCTTTCAACGCAGCTAAGGGAAACGTATGTGAACGAGTAATAGAGTCCTTCGTAGCAGAATGGATAAAGTCATGGTTCGATGACCACAAGGTTCGTGGTTCGAAATCCGTCGCCGAAATCAGATATTTTAAAATCTTAATTCCTCAGTTCTGAAGATCTTTCTCTCCTTTCGTAATCATCTGATGCTCTAGAAAGAGTTCTCCACATTAATTCGACAACTGCCTAATGTGATCCTCGCAGTTCGAAAACTTCCCTTCTTATCTTTCACAAAATCAGAATTTTCGTCATAATACGAATGCTGTCCGATCATTTTTTCCCCAATTCTAAATCTGTGTATACAAATCATCCCTCTCTGTCTCCATACTTGATTCCCTCTCTCTCTCTCTCTCTCTCAATGTCACCCAGGAAGTCATATGGCTTGAGATCAAACCTTCGACTCTTGAAACCAAATGTAAGCTCTTTAGCAATGTGCTATCGTAACTCTATAGGTTTGTTGTTAAAACCAGTGTCTTTTAGACTTTATTCGGGGGGGGGGGAGGAAGAGATTCTCCGGCGACATAAGATTTTCACTTTTTATTAGTGTATTACTATACATTTGATTAAAAAAAAAATACGTATTTATGAAGCCCAAGAGAGGGGGAATTACACCCTCGTGTCCTGCCCAAATGACGCACCTGAAACATTTGCTTGCACTTACTGAAAAGAAATTCAATGAATCATTGAATAAAACTCGTTTCTGTCCGCAGATATTTTAGAGCTCTTGGCAATTTCCATAGATTTCTTAGGGAGCATCTTACTAGCTTGTACTCTTTAAAGAGAGAAAAGAATGAAACTAAAGATATTTATGAAGCTCTGGGAAGATTGTGTGACTTTCCTTTAATTTAGGCTCTTAAAAATATTTCAGAACAAACGAATGGAAAAGACTGTTTTAAAGCTATAACGTTGTAAACTTGATTCCTGTTTCTTTTTCAGCTGAATGGAAAGAGTGTACTACGTCACACACACTGCTTTAGACAAGGAGAGGGGGAGGACGGTGAGGAGTTGGAATAAATACTAGAAGCAACTAATCGATTGATACATGTATTGCGGGAATGCATAAGAAAACTGGGCAAGAGTTTGTTATTCACTTGGAGTTAGAATTTTTGTAACAAATTTTATGCCGCGGACTGTGCCAGATACATCGACTCGATCAGGACTCGTAGCAGCTGGAAGAGAGGTCGAGAAAAGGAATGAATATATTAGTCTATTGGACAAATATTTGTTTCTTAAAATAGCAATTGAATCAAGTGGTTCATGGGCCCAAGATGCCAAAGCATATCGTTAAAATCGGGATATACCCGAAGTAGAGTATTTCTCATACAACGGATTTGTATAGCTATTCAACGAGGAAATTAGTAATCTATTTTGGGAACTTTGCCAACCAGAAAAGAAGTAGAAGAGATCTCCCTTTTGTAGGCAATTTATGAACTATTCGTGATAAAATTTTCGTCAATTAACATTAACAATAATAATAATGATAATAATACGAAGGTGATGAGGAAGAAGACTGTTAAATATAAATTTGAATGAGACCGTGAGCTATAACAATATTTGATTGTTAAATTCTAAATGTAAAATAATTACAAAAAAGATCGCTTTGTTTGTGATTATACTTTACGTTATTTATTGTTTAAAATATTGCAACATAGATTATCTACCTTGTATTTCACTACATTAACCCTAGGAACACCAAGGGGGAGAGGGGCTCGGATCAACACCAACGGGGGAGGGGGAACATTTTGTAACACTTCTAATTGCATAAAATATCTAAGAAAAAAAATTGATATTGTCAAGCTTGACCCCATTCATCATAAAACGTACTTGCTTAGTTTCAATTGTTTTGTTTTCTCTATTTATAAATAAAGTCTCTGGGCCTCAGAGCCCCCCGTTGGTAGTACTAAGGGGCTATTCACCGCATACGCTGTTATATTCAAGTGTTTAGCTATTTATTTCATTTTCCTTTGAAAACAAATTTGGTAATAGAACATGCACGGGCACTCTGAGCTATTATTCTGGTGCAGTCTTGCCAACTGCACATTATAAATATTAAGTATATTCATCTTTTCTGATTGTTTTTTGGACGTAATAGACGTAGTATTTTATTTTGTATTAGTTTACTCCTTCGAACCTGCTGACACCTAAACATGCCACTTTATATTATAATCACACACACACACACACACACACATATCTATATCTATATCTATCTATCTATATCTATCTATCTATCTATCTATCTATCTATCTATCTATCTATATATATATATATATATATATATATATATATATATATATATATATATATATATATATATATATATATATATATATATAGTGTAACCTCTCTAAAGCGGACAGCCTTGGGGAATTAAAAATTGTCCGCTATAGAGAGGTTTCGATATTTTCTTATGTAAATTAATAAACAAGATAATATGCAATTAGAAAAAAAATTGCATGAATCACGTATTTATGAATATTACCAAAACGTTACTGTACCTACATTATGTTGAGCCATATAATTCGAGACACAACATGAGAATAAGATGTTAAAGTTCTCTGCACTTTACACTTATCGCTACTTACTACGTTTTCCCTGTGTTGCTTTAATTTGTGAGTTAATTGCAGTCAACTAATGATTTTTTAAAAGACAATATGCATACCAGTGGTAAAAAATACCAAACTTGTCTTCTGCTTAGTTAGAGATTCCAGCGGGACAGTAGAATTATTATCCCCTTCACTAATTTATTATAAAAGTAAAATACAAAACGTCTTTGATTACAAAAAGTAAAATAGTGTTTTCTCTTGTTAATGTCCAAATAAGAGGAGAATAGGTGTTTTGCACGGTGCCCCTTCTCTCAAGGCAGTCTCCAAGGCACCTGCCAGTTCCGGTGAGTCTGAAAGGATAGAACCCTCAGCTAAAGGCAGCTTCGCAAGGCTTGGTTGTAGAAAGGACCCCTAGTCCAGTGCGACCTCAGGGCGGTGTTGGTGATTTGATCAGTTGGACGACTGATGCTGGGTCCCTAGGTTGTCCTCCTTTTATTTGTCTTCTTTGGGTTCTTCCGTGAGGACCGTCTTCTTTCGGCGTTCCTCGGTGTCCTTCGTGTCGGCTTCTTGTCTGCTAGGTTGTTTATAATCAATAGCACGTGTTAAATTGACACGTGCGTCTGTCGTGATGTGGGGAGCCTTGCAAAATATATATATATATATATATATATATATATATATATATATATATATATATATATATATAAAGAGAGAGAGAGAATCAAGTTTCAATAAGTGATTGGAAAGAACTATGCTGCTGCACCTCCGGTGTTATCAAGTATTTTTAATTATAGAATCTACTAGCAGCAGCCTGCAACACTGACTGAAGACGCATATTTCATAAGAAATTGTCAGTTCGTTATTCTGTGACTGTATGTGGGAATCTGCAGCAGGATTGGAATAATGGCAAATCGTGCTCTTCGCCAAAGTTGAATTGAGAAAGAACTTTTAAATGAATTTGACATACAAGGCAGTAAGCTCGAATATAACAAGGTGGAAATAACCCTGTCAGATTTTGATGCAAAAGACAGTGATTTTAACATTTTATTTGAAATGCAAACGGAAGCAGTGGTACGTTTCTTGTAATGAATCGCTTGTAATATTCATGATGTTGTAGTGGTCTTAGTTTACAAAACTGACAGACAAGTCGTAGCTTGTTTGCTTAGTTTTACATGTTCATCCCATAGGTGCAAAATCCTGATGTTATGGTACTAGAAAAATTGTAACTTATGTTGTGTTGGCAACACTGTTTCTCTGGCGATATCCCCTATAGTGTCCAATGAACGTCTCTCACAGTGTCTATCTTTTCGCGGAAACAAAATTTGAAAGAATTTCGCCATTCCAAGGGTAATCGGGATGGAATTATAAAAGATAAATCCTGAATTCATTGGAATACTGAAGTATACCTCACTCTTCCCCATTCTACCCCTCTTTACTGCGCCACCAGCAAAATGTTTTTAGAAGCCGCCTTTGTACACATGCTACACTGTACTAAGTTGCTATTGATCTCTTTGATAATTTTTCTACAAAAACAAATAAAATAAATAGGCCATATTTACTAACATAAATAAAAGATGGTTACTTAAACAATTACACAGATATGGTTGGCAACACTGTACTTAGAAAACCTAGTAATAATAGAAAATAAAAATATAAAATGTCTTAGACATCCCAAGTTCATATCAAACAAGATAAATTATTTTCCGTGAGAAATAATAAACTTTATCCTGTGGGCCAGAGAGGGCACCCTCCTCTGTTGGGGTTCCATGTAACTCAAAAATACCTTGGTGTTCCTAGTGTTAATATGTGTATCTTTATAATTACTGAAAGGTAGTCGTATAACTGTTACTATGCACAAATAAATATTTATACCTGAGCTATTTGAATATTTAAAAATTGGGACTTTACATCAGGCCCGTAGCCAGCCCAAAATTTAGGATACCAGGTGGATACGGGCCTGGTTTACAGTATAATTTAATATTGTAATGCAGAGAAAGTGTGTTATGGACCTTATTTCCACTGGTACAGCTACAAATAAATGATTTGCTTCTTTGTTTCTCCAAAATGCTATTGTTGAAAATATACTGAAGAAAGTTATGGTGACCTATTATTATGAGCATCACTAACGCTGGCTCATGTCCTGAAATTTGATAGGTCACTGTGGATTATGAATCTATACCAGTCTTGTTTCACAGTCTTAGTGAAGTAACTTGTTTTATGTGCTGTGGTGTTTGAAAATCTTCGGGTTTGAAAATCACCGACTTTGATATATTTAAACCTGATTTCTTAAGTTATAATAATTCAGAACCATGGTTATGTAAGACCTGGACTTCGAGCAATTATTCTAAATTGGGTTACAATTTACATGTATCATTGTTTTTGTAACCGCACGTGTAGTGATATGTCGTTTAGCCTGTTTTTAAAGTTACGGACCCGTTCTTTAAAATAAAGTGGTTCTTCTGCATATTTTATGTACTTAGTTATTCACGGATTCGTTTTAACGTCAAGCAAGGGCATAGGTAACAGGATCTATTGACATTAGAGAAACAAATAGCTCAGGTAGCGATTGCTACTGACTGAAGCATGCAGGAAGCGCAAGTACTGTTTTGCTCTCAAACACCTTCAATCTACGTTCTTCCCTTAGAATAGGACCATGTTTCTCAACCATACAGAACAGCAGGCATGATTATCCTTTTATATATTTGAAGCTTCAAATTCCTCGACACAATTCGCGACGACAAGAGATTTTGAACTGATTAATAACACGAATTCCCTGCGTTTAGTCGACACTTAGTTTCTTCGTGAATATTGTTTTCGTTTGTTAATATTTATTTTAGATATTAGAAAGTATCGACTTTATCAAAGGTATTGCGTATTGCGATCCCGAGGAACTTTGACGTATTTAGTTTTCTCTGCATTTACTTCTAAACCCATGTTCCTTCAAGCGTTTACCTGTGCATTTCGTTCTATTGTTCTCCTATCATCCTCTATTAAATTTACATCATCAGCTTACGCCAAAACCTGCTGAATACCATTTAACTGTAGGCCCTAGTTGCTATCGTTGACTTTCCTTTGATTCCAGGACAAAGTTGAATAATAATGGTGAGAACGCATCTCCTTCTTTCAGGCCATTCTCGATATGAAAGCACGTGGACAAAATTTTCCTTCTCGGAATCTACTTTGGGATTCATTTAAACATACCTTAATCTAATTAGCTTTCTCGGTATTCCAAATTTTGTAAGAATGTTGTACAATGTTTCTCTCTTAAGCAAGTCATAAGTCTTTCTAAAATCAATAAATAAATAATGTACCATGGTATTGAATTCCCACTTCTTTTCGAGTATTTGTTGAATGGTAAATACTTGATCTAATCCGCACTGATAATGTCGAATAATCTCAGCTTGCTAATAGAATGTTTGACATTTTATAGGATGTTGCCAGAAGAGGGATACCTCGATAATTATTACAATCAGTTTTGGTACTTTTCTTGTGAATTGGAACGATGATTGGTTTTTTGCACTCATGTGGCAATATTTATCCTTGTTCCAGATAAGGAGAATGAGTTTGTGTATCTTGTTCCACAATTTTTCTTCTCCAGCTAAAATTAGCTCAGCCAGAATTTCGTCTACACCGGAAAATTTGTGTTTCTTTAATTTCTTTATAGCGATTTCTACTTCTATTCGGTTCCGGTTCTGTAGTGTGAATTTCCCTTTTTCCACGCACTATAGCTTTTGGCTTTTTGCGAAACAAAGCGTCTAAGAGAATCATTTCAAAACTTCTTACAATTCGTGAAGAAAGAAAAACTGAATGGAATTTGTACTTTTGTGTCAGTGGTTATACCATGTACAGTAGATACATGATTACAATAAGTGAAAAAATATGGGGGAAACGCACTCACGCAATACTATTTCTGAACTTACTTTAAGCCCTGAAGAAGGGGCGAACGAAAGCAGTACAGAATGCTTTAGCACAGGATGCAAAATGTTTTCCTAGTGCGTCTGACTATGAAGGTTTGAATTGGACGCACTCGCCAATCCAGAAATGATGGTCGCCAGTATCTCTCACATACAAATTATGAGAGATGTTCACTCCCCCTCCTCCCCGGCCTTTTGTTTGCCAAAAAAAAAAAAAAAAAAAAAAAGAGAGAGATTGCATCGGAGCATAAAATTTCGAAACCAGACAATTAGATTCAGAATAATAAATTTTGAATTGGACAATTCATATACATGGTATAAAATATCTTACCTTCAAACTTTAGGTTTGAATAACTCTCTCTCTCTCTTTGCACTGAAGTACCAGTTGTCGATGGCAGTTTTCGGATCAAAATTCTTAAGTGAAGGGCCATTAATGGAAATTGTCGGCAAATCATCACCAAAACTCACGGGTAAAACTGCACAAAATGTGACAATTGGAAGCAAATTTGGGAATCTCGTAATGAAGTTTTCGATTGAAGGTGGGAAAGGAGGGGCGAATTACGTTGTAAAGATTTCACTTTCAAGTCCGTTGGGAAGACATCACATTCCGTGTTTTCTCTCGCTCAGTGACAATTATTTTCGTGTGAAACAGAAACTGGCAGCCCTGTGAGTTTAGGCAGAAACCATTTATACTGAACACTTGTCGCCAGCTTTAAATTTCTAGTCGCCAATGGCGACCTAGCGACCGAAAATTTGCGCCCTGCTTTAGCAGTAAGTTATCTGCAGTGAAAAATTATACTTAGAATTCATATCATTAAGAAAAAGGTGTTCAAATTAAGTATCCACTTCATTAAGGAGGAGGATACATGATAATAAATTTAAAAATTGAATATTAAGAATCGAACTTTGTTTTCTCGTATAAAAAGGGTGACGATGATAAGTAGTTAATGCAGAAATTGAACTTACAGTTCTCCTACAAGATGAGGGTTGTATTTATTTAATGCGTGAATTTAATTTTCGTTTGTATGAGAAAAAGGAGAACATGTTACTTATTTAATGCGGGATTTGAACAATTTTCTTAAAAAGGCAAAGGTGCTACACGGGGTTGTTTTGTTTAAAACAAATGATTAAAACTTGTTTTAAACTATTGATTTTTTTAAAACAAATTTTATATACGTTTTAAACATTTTGTTTCATACACGTGTGTTTTTTCAGACTTGTTTTAAACATATGTTTATTTTTGTAAAAAAAATCTGTCAGAGAATGAAAATTGTCAAAAAGTGATCCACATTCAGAATACCATATTCTTCCCGTGTGAGTGTTTTGAATCCTTGTGGCTTAGGCAGGTCAATATGATGATCTACAATTTTTTGTCTCTTTTTTTTTTCCCTCTAGCTTTTAACGTTTATTGTATTGTTTAAATCCTTTTCAGTTAATTTATTAGAAAGTGTCAAAGTTGAAGGTAGAACTGATATTAAAAAATAAATAAATGGAATTATAATGAAAAAATTGTGTTGTATTCAGAAAAAAAACAAAGGGTTCTTTGCTAAATTGCGGTTCTGAAATTAAAATATCGCAGGCATTCGTTGATACAGTACATGTTGGTTCTCAGGTTCTGTACAAGTTGGGGCCATTTAACATGAGTTTTCCGGCAAAAAAAAAAAAAAAGGACATCACTTGGAGCAAATTTATTAAAGTAACTCGAACTCCATAAGATAAGAAAACTGCCATACGTGCTCGTTGCAAAACATGTAAGAAAGAAATATTGGGTTTAGTTCAAAGAATGAAAAAAAAAAAAAAAAAAAAAAAACAGGGAAACCTAAACAGATGGTAGAAGTGTTGATCCGAAAATTGCTTGTGATGATTCTAACTTCAGTGATGTGGTTCAGATGCAACTGGGAACTTTAGGTGACAATGAATTTTGTATCAGCGATATCTTTTTCATTATGAAAATTTTATTTCGTCTCCCTCCCTGACCTTCGTTCTAAATTTTCTTTAAAAACTTCACACCCTGGTATAGCTTGTAACCGTTAAAGAGCGTTACTTATTGTCACATTATTGCCGAATGTAATGAGGCTCCCGAAACGACTTGATCTACATTTGTTCTTGTCTGTAAGTATGCACCACGTTGCACAGCGCAATTTTCCGTCTTTTAATATTAAATAGAGGCACCATAGGTCTGGAATTTGCTGTATAGATTTTGACTGCAATCCAACGTAAAATTTCAAAATTAGTGACTAGGATCCCACTTTAAACAATAAACCCTGTCTCATATAGCCTTGCTGCTGATGCAAAACTGTATTCAATCAAACTAATTTTATGCGTTTCGAACAGACTTGAGTTGCTGGATAAATTTGGCTCCAATTTATTTTTTTAAAAAATATTTTTAGATATTTTCACAGCACAGATTATCCAAATCTATTTTCAGAAAGGTTCACGTTTGCACGGCAAACGTAGCCAAGAGTCTAAAATGAATGAAAGGATGTGGGCTAGAGTTTAATAGGACAGCTACTAATGCCATAGTCAATGGCGCATAATTACGTTGAATAAATGCAGGTTTGTCAAATAGAATATACCGACGGAAAACGTCATATGTTTGCAACCACGAATCCAAAATGAAAGAAAGGAAAACCACGTGATAAGGTGCAATCTAGAGTTTTATATGATTGCTACTGGAGAGGGGCGTCCGTTTAGAGGCCATCCACCCCTACCCTGAATTTCAGATTTTGGAGGCATTTAGAAACCTCTTGCTAAGCAAAGTCCAACAGAAAGAAATTGAAGTCTTTACACCGAATACATACGGATTTTGATCAGTTATAATCCATTTCCATTGGCAGTAAGGAGCTACAGGTCTATATTACTCTTTTGTATGTTTTTTGGCCCAAGCATTCCAAAGAAGGCTGTACTTTCGAGTTTCGGGCAGCTTAAAATTCTGGAAATTGAGCCTAAGCAACTCTTCAATTTTGATTATCTGTATTTCCTCCGTATTCATTCGGTGTAAGGACCTCAAACTTGTTCTGTTGGACTTCGCTTATCAAAAGATTTAGAATACACCGATGGAAAACGTCATATCTTTGCAAACACGAATCCGAAATGAAAGAAAGAAAAAACACGTGACAAGGTGCAATCTAGTTTTATATGGGGGGATGCCTCACTTCCCCCAAAATCTGAAATAAAGGGTGGGGGTGGGGGCGGATGCCCTCCTGCCTCACTAACACTCCTGTCTAGAAGCTGACCTATGAAATTATCTTACACTCTTCCACGTGGTTTTAGTTACATTTCTTTCGCATTCTTGACTGAGAAAATATTACATTTTAAAATAGAAATGATTTGCTGAACAAAACTGAACTTTATTGAAAACGGACTTGGACCCATTTTGGTCTGAACGCCTCAAATATTGCAGGGGCGTCATTTAGGGAGGGCAGGGAGGGGCATTTGCCCCCCCTGAGTTTGAGATGTATATAGATTTTATCAATAGAATAGTAGTAAATCAGTGAAAAACGCGAAATTTTACTTATATCAAGGGGTCTTGGCCCCTCCAAGCAAAATCTGAAATGACGCTCCTGAAATATTGGGTCTTATGAATAAAACGGAGTCTTGACTCTGCTCACTCCGCTGATGAGTGAGGTGAGTCACCTCTGTTTCATAAGCAAACTCTCAAATTTCGTATGAATAAAACTATCATAGTTGCTGAGAACTTACTTCTAAATAATCTGAGCATGCTTACAGAGTTTGCTCCACTCCGCGCCGAGACGGCCAAGCAAGTAGTCTGTCAGATGTTTCTGTGATTTAAACAAAGATGTTATAAATGAGCGATATTGAAGAAGATTTTGAAAGAAAATATTCTGATTCTTTGATTTTTTTGTCAGCTTTGGTGGACATGATAAGAGATTATTCAATCATACTTAGTGAATCCATATTGCCAGAAGTAAAACAAGAGAAAGTATCTGCGATTTCGACCATCATGAAAAAATATATGAAGAATCAATTGGTGACCCTGTCATAGAATCGCAGTTAAATAAGAACTTAGCTAACATAAGAACTAGGCTTAAGAAGAAAATGGACCTGAAGAGGACAGGCAACAGTCCGTACTGTTGATTTATTTCGCATTTTACTTCTTTCGCTGATATATTTCACGAAAATATATTCTCACATAAGCTTAATGCGAAGTCGCCATTTTTGTGAGTGAGAACAGGAGCGAAACTTTTCACTTTAACGTCCAATTAAGTATACA
This sequence comes from Thermobia domestica, assembly GCF_964235325.1. Taxonomy (NCBI): domain Eukaryota; kingdom Metazoa; phylum Arthropoda; class Insecta; order Zygentoma; family Lepismatidae; genus Thermobia; species Thermobia domestica. The sequence goes on from NC_137465.1 coordinate 87,043,919, forward strand.
TATGTTTAATGATATGATCCAATAAATATATAGGTATCTAGAGATTTGTAACGTTCAGTTTCAGTGGCGGCCGGTGGATTGTGGTTTCGGGTGTTGCAGTACGAGCGATAAGAGACAGAAGATATAAAGTTGACTCATTGACTAATCAGCATAGCTTTAGATGCAAATGCTATATGACATGTTAAATTAAATTAAATTCTGTTTTTAAAAAATAAAAAATACAGAACATTTTATCCGATTAATCACCTTAATTAATTATTAAGTTCATTCTCCTCTCTTTGATTGGAGCAAATCTGTCTAATACATGCTGGTTGAACTCTGGTATTCTTATTGTCAGGTCTTTTTCGATGGAAAGCATAACCAATGGCGATAACCTTATAACAAGATGGATTGGCGTGAATTTTTAAACCAACCCTCGTATTATTCCAACATCAATTCTTGGAAATGAAATGCAACTAATCAACAGTTGGAGAAGAACTATGCTCAGGAATTTCTCACCCAAAAGGTACCTCACTTATCCAGACAGCTCTGCTTCCTCCCGTCAGCCCATATTTGGAGGAAAAATTTTAGCTACTCTCGAGAGAAACGCCCACGCAGTGAACTCTCATGATGATGACAGAGTTTTACGTGATAATGTGAAAATTATCAATAATTATCAGTTCCACAACTTATTCGAACAATCAGTGTTTTTAATGTGATTTCTATTAACTTATGAACAATTCATTATATATTATTAGCAATAGAATAAAGTCAAAACTTAATGTTCTCTACGAACTATATTTTAGTTTGTCAGTGTATTCTCGCGCTGTGAACTGGCAACGATGGGACGCCAGAGGAGAAGTGTGTGTGTCTTGTTTGAGCCACCATGTGAGCTGAATGTACTGTTTCTGTCTTCACGAAAATTATTGAAGTATGCAAAGTCTTAGTGTTTAATTACCGAAACTAATCATTGCCTTTTGATATAGCAGTGAATAATGAAAACGACATAAGAAAATAATGAAATCCACAATTCGCAATGTCAAGGAAGGCATCGACTTCTTCACCAGTTGTAGTTGACTTCTTCGAATGAGGAAACTTATAGAAGATGACGCAAAACTCATCCTTCAAAAACAGTGGACTAGTGAATTGTATTCGGTATAGTCGCCGGAACCGTCGTGCGCGTTTACAGATCATTGCGAAATCCTTCAAGGGCCAATTTCTTTTCGAGTGAAATGTTAAAAGTAATATGAAAATCTTAGTATTGTTCTAAATCATATGTAGTGTAACCCACATAGTGCATAATAATACAAAGTTATTTACAATTCTTGTTATCATTTCTAAAAATGATGATAGTGCTAACCAGATGTGTTTAATATGTTATGCCCTTTTTTCTTAGTGATTGAAATGTGTACCAATTAAAACGTACACGATGTGAAGTGTTTGTCAGAAGGTAAGGTATTCATTAATAGAGAAGTTCAAACATTTACTTTCGTCTCCCACTACTCATCTGGTGTTAATCACGCATGGCTGTCCTACCTTGCACCTTTTTACAGGTATTGATCAGTGTAACTTGGAGCTGACGCAACGGCGATGGTGGGTATACGGCTTATGCCTCTGATGTTTAACGCCCGAATCCTAGGACCGTGGGAGTGAGACTATTTGTTTACTTGCCAGTTCCTTATTGGATCTATTAGTCTTTTACAAATGAATGATGTTAAGGAAGACTCCAAAAGAGATCCAAGGTACGAATCCCAATATTATTATATCTGGCTTTCGTCACGTAAACAAACTCCTTCATAATCTCTCTTGGGACATTCAATTCCTTGAAAGTGTCAATTCTTTCTCATGTGGAAAAAACTTTTCGTCTTTTGCTGACGCCATAGGTACTGTTAATATTAATTTCAAAGCTTTGTAGATTTACTAAATATTTTTTCTAGATTATTGCGAACGATTCATTCTAGCAAACCCAGTTTTTGACAGTGATCCGATTTCCTCTTCAGCGTTGACTGAAGAGAGTTTGTAGCAGAGATTAGTGTTATAAAAAATGTACATTGAACACACTTTATTCACAGTTTATCCAGGAAAATTTAAAATAAATTGAGGAAATGTATCTGGTGCAAACAACACTACTGCATAAGATATCCTGTAAATTTAAACTGGATTTTTTTTTTCGAAAACTCACTTGAATTGCCCTTTGCTTGTTTTGTCTAAGCCTTAATTGCAAATTTTTCCTCAGTTGAAAGCTGGTCAATGTTTTTTGTAAGTTATTTACAGAGGTCATGGTATACAATTCATTCAGAATTGTAGGTTATTTACAGAATTAAAGCACACACTAAAATTATACCTAATAAGTAAAAACCAGAACAACTGATACAAAATAGGTACTGGTATATGAATTCCGAATGTCACATATTCATACATCAACACACACACATGTGCGTAAAAGAAAAATACTACATTCCAAATCATCCGTCTTGCTTGTTACGCAATGCACGATGAACACAATATACTTCCACATGAGGCGAAACAATGCCTACCAATGTGATATGTTCTGGAAATTAAACCTCGAAACCCGCCAGATGAAGGATCAGCATGTAACAGAAGCCAAAAGATCATAGAACATCCAAACAAACAGCACTGCCAGTTCTACACCCAGAAATGTTAACTGGGAGGGGTCCAAAGTATTTGAGGGAGGTCCAATACGTCTACATAATATGGAACCTGTCTTATACTGCACCCGAAAAGACGATAAGTAATTCTTACTTACTGTCACCTATATTTTTAGAAAAAAATGATAGAACGATTATTTTTATAAGAAAAGAAGAGTACATGATGAGGCGTAAAATAAAATATTTAGCCTACATCAATCGTTTCTGTGTTAGAAAAGTATAGTTTATTAACCTTTATTTTACGGCTGTCAGTACACTGCCAGAATAGTAAATCCGTTCTTTCCCGCGTGGCACTGTACTGACACAGGCGAAATGTTTACTTTGACCCGCGAGCATACATATTTTTTTTTTAACTGATGTGCCTTATTGTATGAAGAGATAGTCCATAGTGAAAGGAACCAAAAACGTTGGTTCTCAACCGGTGTGCTCGCGAGTCAAAGTAGACCTTTCGCCTGTGTCAGTACAGTGCCACACGGGAAAGAACGGATTTACTATTCTGGCAGTGTACTGACAAGCCGTAAAATAAAGGTTAAGAAAGTCTACAAATGTTAGTCAAGTTTCGAAATTTTTGGAGGTCCGGACCGGTGGACCCCCTCGTGGCTACGCCCCTGAGCATTGATAATCAGTCCCAAATTCAATGTAGCGTTCCCCATCATACAGTTTTAGGTGGAAATTACCAAGAGTATAAAATATACTTATTTTATAAAAGAAATATGTTTATACTAAAATACTATCCACAGAGAAGGGGGGAGCGATTCTACATACTGGATTAATAATATTTGATTCACAAATTACTGTAGAAGAAGCCTTCATTATCAATATAAGCTAAGAATTAACTTGTAAATGTGGGTCTATTTTCATTTGTTTTCTCCTCTACTAGATATTTTCTTTCTTATTTTGTAATTTTACAATCACTTTTTTTAATTATCATTATATTGATTTGCTTCAGTATGGTCCCGTAATTTAAAAATATGAATGCATAAAAACAAATTCTATTTGTTAATTGCTAGTGAAAGAAAATTTAGAAATCTTATTTAGCGTGAAAATACTTCTCGTTCACTGGAGATCGTGCTGTGTTGCAGAAGCACTGCAACGACCAGTCCCTTTAACTTCTGAGATAGGGGAAAGGAGACTTAACATTCGCTCCAATTCCCGCGCTGAAGGAATCTGGTCGTTGCATGCTCGCTGCAACACAATATAAATTAGAGACTCTGTGACGGATTATTTTTCGCTTTTTAAAATGGATTAACAAAACGGACAGTTACAGAAGTAAAAAAATATGTTATTTAAAGTGTATATATGCAAGTATTACAAAGTATTTTTCTGTTCTTTACTACTATTGCTAATAATATTTTTTTTCTTGAAATTCTTTGGTTGTTGCGCAACGCTGCAACACTAACATTAGCCGCCACTGTTCAGTTTCAAATGTCCTTTCAATTAAGATTGAATTTCATTGCTTTCAGTTCTGAGTTTAGTCTGAATTATGATGAATCGTTGGCTCAAAATACGGTCATTATTTTTTTCAGTTATTTGTAACAAACCTTCAACGTCTTCAAATGTGGCTGAAGTAAAAAGATGTGCCCGATGAAGATGAAATGAGGACTCAGGATCCTGTTGTAGTACGACAGAAGCATTGATCGTTCCAAAATGAGGAGTGTCCAGGATCCAAAACCATACATGTAAGTAAAAAAAAAACGTAAATATGATGAGAGTTATTTAGCCATGGACATAATGGATACACAAAGTTGCCCTCAATGTGGTAGTTCTGCCTAACAGTTTTTTGTAGCCAGTGCTTGACGGTACAACATGCAATTACTACTTTTGCAATTTTTCGCCACTTCCTTTATGCGTGTAAAAGTTTCAGCTGTTTATCCAACCATCGTTGCAAACATAAACGCAGTTGTCCTATGGTATTTGATTTTCTTCGAAATATTCAATAATAATTATAAAAATTTCTGATCCAGACGCATTAAAAGGAAGAGGTTTACATAATAGCATATCTTCTTCCAGAGTTTCCTCATAATGGTAACGTACAAGCACAAGCAGAACAGCCAGGCTTTCTACATCGGTTGGCCCATCTGTTTGTAATGCACAGGGAGATGACTTGAACCGACGGTTCGTCTCTTCCGTTATATAACCCTGTCATATCTTCAATACGACGAGCGACTGTGTCGTTCGAAAGTGACACTAAAGAGATTTGTTTACCCGATTTTTCGTTTATCATGCATTTAATCATGTCAATCACGCAAGGTTTTATCAGTTTCTTAGCTGTAGTGTGGGCCTCGCCTAACCGTGCTAAACTGTAACTTACAATGAGAGATGATTCTGTTCGTTTTTCATTCATACTAAAAGACTTCTGAGCTAGCTCTTTTGTGAAGTTAGCAACTCACGACGTTTTTTCTCCAAGAAATCAATACTTTTGTTTAGAAACTCAGGATGATTGGTTTCAAAATGACGCCATAGTTTTGCAGGTGCCATGGGACTGTTAGGTAGAACTACCACATTGATGGCAGCTTTGAGTATCCATGATGTCCATGGCTAAATAACTCTTATCATATTTACGTTTTTTACTTACATGTATGGGTTTGGATCCTGGACACTCCTCATTTTGGAACGACGAATGGTTCTGTTGTAGGGGAAAGGGGGGTAATGTCACGCTGTTTTTATTAGTTGCTTAGAACAGCAATGAGAAAGCACCATGCAATCTAATTAATAGTGCTGTACATACCTACGTATCTTTACTATAAAAAAACTCGGAACTATTGCGTAATTTCTCTCCGTTATAAGATAGCAGACGGAAGTTTGAAACCTTACACTGCGTGCAGTTATCCTGCACTTGAGGGTAATAGCACGCAACAATTGAGTTCTTAGTTAAATTATTTTTTAAACTTCCATATGATGATATTCCCTAAACATATTTGCTTTCTTCGCTCTTTTTATTGCAGAAGGGCCTTACGACGCACTGCTGTTAGAATTTCTGAGTTTTGGTGCTTTTCCTTCTGCTTCACTGACGATGATTTTGTCTAGGAATTGGAGAAATTGCTTTTAACGGGACTATGACGGAGAATTTTTCGGGATTGGTGACTTTCCTTGATTGTCCAGCGACTCACAATTCAGAAACATCAATACATTTTTGTTTCATTGAGTCCATTGCATCATGAGAAAGGTCTGCTGCCATATTCTCCTGAGTCTGACTACAGCACTGATCACTTGCAGCAAAATATGCGTCTATAAAAGCTTCTGGATTCATGGGGAATGTACTACACTTTTCAAAGCCTGATGAGGCACTTTCAATCAAATCACACGCACCCTTGTGTCCATGCGTGCTATTACCCCAAATCAGGCCATGTTGATTTTTTTGTTCTTGATTGGCTTTGCTTAAATATTATAACAAAATAGTAACTCTATAACATTCCAAATAGACTATTCATACATATTGACTACAAAAATACCGTACTCCAGAAGTAAGTTTAAACTTAACCACTAAACAAAACTGGTGAAATTTCTGAGGAAAAACAAAGATTCTCAATATATGGTACTTTCTCTGCAGCGCTCTCCCACTCAAGTTCGTTGGACACCTTGTTCTTAGGGTTGAGCACCATTCAGGCCTTCTCCTTCTGTTTCTTTGTAAACATGGATGTGTGCAATTATACACAGTGTGCCATTATCCCTTTTTCCCCTACTACGTCAGGATTCTGAGTTCTCATTTCCTCTTCATCGGGCACATTTTTTGCTTCAGACACATTTGAAGACGTTGAAAGTTTCTTACAACTACCTGAAAAATTTAATGACCCTATTTTGAGCCACAGATCCATCATGATTCAGATTAAACTCAGAACTGAATGCAATGAAGTTCAATCTTAATTGAAAGGGCATTTGAAACTGAACGTTACAAATCTCTAGATATGTGTTCTCCTCAAGAAGAAAAACAAACATTCGTACACTGTTGCGAAGTTTACAACAAGATATAATTAAATCAGCCATTTTTATTGTTCACATGTATAAGAAAAATATATATTCGTACATTGTTGTCTTGCGCATTGCACAATCTATAGAGAACATTTTGCCCCAATCAGTTACAGATTTACATGTTTTCAGTAATACAAGTGGTGGTCAAAACTGCAATCGTTCAATGACATGAATGCTTTTCAGCCTGATCGTGTCATAACGGTTCAGCACTATACAGCAATATTTGCCTGTCAGAAGTCACAGTTTTTACTATGTGACCGAAATTTTGCTGTAATCAAACCAGAACTCAAACGACACAATCGTATTTATTTACCAGCACAGTATAACCACATGATTGCGAATGCAAGAAATACTAATTCCCCATTTCAGATTTACGAAGTTGTCAATGAAGAAATCTTAGATTTTAAACATGGATGGCAACCGTTTTACAAGAAATCTTCAGGTAGCATTGTGGACAAAACAGTGAAATTCCAAGTAAATAGAGACACTGTTTACAAAGCAGAATCTCCAGGTTATGTGTAAGATCATAAGTTTATCAATGGACTAAGAACTGATATTTTTCGATTACTCAAAAGTAATGTCACAAACGTTCCACTGCCAACGTCAAAGGCATACGATTGGCAAGTCTCTATCAATCAGGAAAAGATCAACGATTCTTTACAAATCATCAAATACATACTGACCAATACAAACAGTTTTATAGGATGATTTGTTCATGGAAAACCACTGACCAAGAAACTGTAGAAGACGAAGATGCACACGGATAGGACCCTATGTAAAGCCATTTTTTGTGACAACGTATTTTGCTACGTATTTTGTTCAGCTGTCTATTGTATTACTTTTCTTGCTGTACGAATAACATGTGATGTGCGAAAAAAAAAATGAACGGTGACAAAAGTGTTAGAAGCCTAACATTCGTGATAGTTCGGATACATATATCCAAGATTAACATACAACATTCTATTCAGCATGTACACTTTCATAGCTTTCTATCATAAACTGCACATTACATACCCTACACACAATTACAATTGCGTCCAACTCTAATTGATTGGAAAAAGGGAATATTTTTTTCCGTTTTAAAGCTTATCTAACCAATTGCAGTGCTGCAATACAAGATTCTTCTTCTTGTCTTAGTGTTTGTTAGTTCTTTTGCTACAAGTAATCAATTACACACTTTTTGCAACAAATAGAAACAACGCTTTGGGAAGGTTTTTTAGCATTTTTGAAAACTTAGGTCTGCTGCACTTATTCCCTTTTTCCAATCAGTGATTCAATTATTTCCTACTAAGGTAGGGATCTAATTTTTTGACGATAATACTAAGTGACTCATCTAAATTCTAATGAACTTCTAGATGATGAGATAGTCACTTCCGTTTTTATATTCGCTTCCTTGATATTGGTTTGCACATCGAAAAGGTCCAAAAAGTTGAAATTTTCCATTCGAAAAAGGAGGGAAAGCCTCCCAGAAAATTTGTACCTTTTTCGAATTAGGAAAACATTTTCCTTACGGTTTGGAAGAACTCTCGGAAAGGAGCTTTTTTTTTATTTTCGATTTTTTCAAAAATTCATACTTTATATTTCTTAATTATTCCGGTTCAAACTTCCAGAAACAAATTTCGAAGGACCCAAAATTCAAACCAAGTTTTAGATGAGATAGAGACTTGGAAACTTTTCATTCGATTCCACGGTTTATGTGGAACCCCTGGATTCGGTCAACGCCCTTTGAGAAAGTCTGTATTAGTGAAATAAAGTACATTTGTAATAATACACAACTTTCTCAGTGACTTAAATTGCAGGCACAAAGTATGATTTTGAACTATTATAATTCTGTATTTGTGAAGGTAAATGCCATGATGTAAGGAGGATATTGAAAAGTAATTTCCGTTATGACAAATATCTGCAGAGAAATACACAACAGACACATCTGTATTGACATTACATGTTTACTTAATTCATATTTAACGTTCTCATACAATATAGCGACGTTTTTCGTTGCAGATATTGTTTCTCTTGCTTTGTCTTTTTGATTCTACGATTTTGATCATTTAATATATTCGCTGTATTTACATTTACTGGGATTGTTCTTTTAGATATGGAAATGTAGGTGATAAAAGAATCATAGGCTCACCTGTATACATATTGTAGTTTGGAAATACTATACCGTTAAGTACTTTAATGAATGTTATCTTCTTCCTACACTTCTCTTTATGTTTCGTTAAAACAGAACTGATGCCAAATGTAATTTTCTCTTTATCCTTGAGGTGCCATAGCAATGTTGACCTAGGTACATTATATGTTCGAGCACCCTTTTTGATCTTATGTCCTTTGCGAACTGCACTAACAGCATCCTGAAGCTGTTGCTTGGTGTAGATGACCTTCCCCTTATTCGGCATGGTAGTTTACTCTGAAAAACATATAACAAAACACGGTTAGTTACGCGAAATGAGTCAGTTTTACAAAGACAAAAATATGTTCAAAAACGAGGATTATTATATTTCAAAAAGAGAGCCCAAATTGCATACCTCTTTAGGATCAAATAGATTTTCGAATTACTTAGTATACATTTATTGAACAAAGATACAAGTAGGCCTAATTGATTCGGTCCGGCTCCCAGGTAGGACGTTCACTTCGCATTTGTTGATTCACGGCTTAGATTCCTGGAATAGCTAATCTAGAATAGAAGTTGTTTTGTCTTGGATTTTAAAAGTAATTTTGTCAGATGAGTTCCGGAAATATAAGCTCTTATTTCTATATTCTGTTTGCATATTTTTCGACATTACGGCCTAAGCCATGTTCCTAAAGTCTGTGAATTCAATTCGACTGAACAAATAAATCTAATAGAAAAGAATTTAAGAAATATTTTTGAATATGATCACAAAAGTATATATTTATTTTAAATAGCTTATTTTAGCTAGCTACAGTATAAATTGTGTTTAAATGGCACAATTATATTTGGTAGCAACAATGGGGTTATTTTGGTCCGTTTGGTTTAGCCAGTTTGTAAAATACTATGCTACAAGAAGTACTAAAATTTAACACTCGAATTACGTTTATAGTAATGGGCACACGAGATTTTACAGTGATAGGCACTGTGTATATTACTGTTTAAACTTAAGACGAAGAAGACGCAGACACGAAGCAAGAAGACGAAGGAAAATTATCACCAATACAGTAAAATAGGATAAGTAAGTTTTCAACGAAAAATGTTTAAAATGATTTTCTCTTCAATACACAGTAATGGGCATATTGGACCCATCGCTATATAAAAACAAATATCCAATTCAGTAACGAGCACACCTTCTTATTATAGAAGGTTGTAGAATATGCAAAACAACTAATTATCCCTAATAGCGTTTTAATATATTATTCTTGTGTAAGTTAAAAATAAAAACTTACGAAGAATTACATATTAAAAAGAATTAAATCTTAAGAAAAGCACGTACCTGTCTTATCGGTTTCTTTAGAATTCGAGGAAAATTCTGCCAATCTTCATGTCACCTCTTCTTGTTGTACACTGAGCGTTCGCGCCAACAAAAAGGCAAGAAGACACACTTTGAACACGAAGAAAGAAAAAAAGAACGATATGGCTACCAACAATCGAGAATGATTTTTAGTAAGTTGTCATTCACACAAGGCTTGTTATTAAAGCAAACACTAACAGTGTGTCATCATTAGACAGTGCCCATCATAGCTGTGTTTCCCTACAAAAAAAGCTCTAGTAAAATAATACCAGCAATGACTCTTCCTAAAGTATAATAAGTAGATTTCAAGGAATGAAATAATATTTTACAATTTATACAAAAACAGTTCATAAAATATTTTATGGGCGTAACGAAACACTTATGTGTAGGAACATATGTGGAACAAAGATGAACTTTACCACCGTGTTAAAATGTCATCATGATCGAAATGAAGGTTAACCCTACAACGGTCGGGCTGGGTCTGAGAGACTCAAGAAAATAAAACTGCATAATTAATATGTAACCGATATTTTTTTTTAAAAATGAAAACGTTCTTGTGTGTAATTACAACTATCTCTAAAGCATTTCAGCTCAAGACTGGTGTTTTCGCTTATTTAAAAAAAAAATTAACATATGTGGAACAAAGATGAACTTTACCACCATGTTAAAATGTCATCATGATCGAAATGAAGGTTAACCCTACAACGGTCGGGCTGGGTCTGAGAGACCTAAGAAAATAAAACTGCATAATTAATATGTAATATGTAACCGATATTTTTTTAAATAAAAACGTTCTTGTGTGTAATTACAACTATCTCTAAAGCATTTCAGCTCAAAACTGGTGTTTTCGCTTATTAAAAAAATTTTTTTAATTGTTTACATATTTTTGTTAGTAAATTATATGAGTTTTTCTAGAAAATTATATAAAAAAGAATATTTGCTTACATTTTGTTATAGGTAAGTAATATTGTAAAGAAAACTTATTTAACATAACCTGAGGCACTACCTATGTTCAAATTTACTGAATGTCAGGGCATTTTTTAGTTTTCACTTTTGGCAAGATTGTTATCTAATGGCGGAGTAAGTGAAGTTTCCTCAGCAGCGGTAGTAGTAACAATTCTTCACACTTATCATCTTCTTCCTTACACTCACTGTTACTATCATGGTCACTAAATAATTCAAAATCAGGATCTGAATCGGAATAGTCCAGTTCACTTTCATCATCATATAAAATTCTATGAATTTCACTCATAGAAACTGTTACTCGTTCCATTATGTTCTAAAGTTGCTCAAAATTCCAAATGAAATGTTGTTCGTGTATACACACTCACAAAATGTCGAATAGGTAGTCACATTAAAAAAAAGTAAACTTCCTACAAGATCCTTGACACTGGCAAAAAAAGTTACGTGAACGTTTGGGCTGGGTCTGACAGACCCACGCGAGTTTAGCGTCTCTTATCGGTCGTTTTAGGAAGGTATAGGAAGTTACAACTTAAACCGCTAACTTTAGGTTAAAACTTTTATTTAAAATATAAGTAGATGGGTCTCACAGACCCAGCCCGACCATTCTAGGGTTTATGGTTTGAATTTTATCGACTGAACTAATATTAGGAACAAATAAAACATCTGAGCTCTCAATAAAGTGTTTACCGAGTCGGAAAGCTGTAAGTGATATTTTATACGAAAACATAAACGATTTTTTTTTGTTTCTTAATTCAAGATACTTTCTATTCTTTCCCAGTTTGAATTTGGCAAACCATATAACACACATAAGAAGACATTTAACTTTCATCCTCTTGATATCGTGATTAGGAGCTAAAGCGGCACCTTGAATATGCAGAGTTACATGATTTATACATTCTGGCAAACAATACAATGCCAGTTTGAAAACCAATCATGGTAGCTAGACCTGGACTAAGAATAACTAAAAAATACAGAATATTGCAAAGGCTTTTTAAAAAATGTATAGTCAACTGCAGGAAAAACAAAGGTGATACTTAAATTTAAAAGAGCAACTTAAAAAATCAGAAAAGTGAAAATTTTAATTTTCCAAACATTCTTGTTTTTACATGAAAAGTTCTCCGTCAAAAAAGTTTTTTCAATCTTTGTCTGCAAATAATCAATTTACAACGTAACTTAACTAGTAAATGAAATTCAATGACGCAAATAGAGTGAACCGGAATACTGTTCAACACCAAAGGCGATTAACACCATTGAAATTCACAATAGTACAGACAATAAAAATGCAAACTCTCAATTATCGACCTTTGCTATAATAATAAAGAAAAAGTATCAATTTCACTCAAAATACAAAATGCTTTTTTTTATCACACCTTTAACATAATATAATAATAAAAAATCAGAGCTCCTTCGTGGCTAAGCGGTTAGCGTACGCGCCTTTGGCGTGGGAGGCCCGGGTTCGATTCCCGGCGGGAGCTCATGTGGTTCGAATTCCATGTTAATCAGTAGGTCCACGTCTCATATAGCCTCGCTGCTAAAAGGGACGCTAAACTAAGAATCAACATCAAAATTTTAAAAAAATCGTCTTATATAGAACATAAAACGAGATTATAATAAATAATCTGTGTTACTGATAGGTTTTTCGAAAACAGAATTCAATATTTTATTAGTTTCTGTAATAATTTTGTGTAGATAATATAAAACAAGAAATTATAGTTTACGTATCATTTACTTTCTGAGAGAAGGACAAAAGAAACAAGTGTTTTGTAAATTATCTATTTCATTTAACTCTAGAAAGATGCAATTTATATGTTTAGTGTAAACTATAGGTGAAGGGAAAGTCAGATGATTTGTGAAAACGTTTCGCTGTAAAAAACCATAAGAAATTTAACAATTTAGATTCAAGGGCAAGAGGCTAGATGTTGAATAATATGTTTGTCTTTCAGTCGATTTATATAATCTACATCGCAAAAATACAACGGATGCTCTTTGTTTTGAATTTCAAATTAATTCCTTATTAAGGAAGAGGACATGAATGTGTGCAACTATGGTGAACACAACATGAAAATGGTGTGAATAAAAATTGCCGTTCTTGTCTTGAGGAACTTCTTATACTGGTTTCTTTCGTTTGCTTCTAACAACATATTCGATTCGAGATAACAGGGCTTCAAGGAAATAGATTGAGAAAAAGGATATCAATCAATCAATCAATCAATCAATCAATCAATCAATCAATCTATCTATCTATCTATCTATCTATCTATCTATCTATCTACAGTATCTATCTATCTATCTATCTATCTATCTACATACGTATGTGTGTGTGTGTGTGTGTAAAATAAAAACACTATCCAAGTTTTCTGTTCACTAATTTTTTCTCAGACATATCAATTATTCTTGAAAGTCTTTTATTGAAATCTTATATATTACAAAGTTAGATTGATACGAAGGAAACATTTACTTTGAAGTCTGGTGGGAAATTGACCTCAGAACAGAACACAGTTAGCTAAGATCACGTGTCTATCGTTACAAACTCTGTACGCTTCCAAGAAATAGGCTGAGGCACCCAGAGAATCAGGAGGCAGTGCGTTGTTGAACATGGACTTATGAATATGAATCTTTACAAATTCAAACCCAGATATTATGCACCGGAAACCAAAAATCCTTTAACAGTGTATTTGACTCAGGAATGACTAATGTACAAACCATGCACTATCGGTTTGTCAAAATTCCTTCTGGCAAACAACATTGTAAAATGAGCTCTGTGGACATCGACCAATGTCACATTTGGATACACTTTTCAGGAGCATCATGGAAGCAGACCGTCGGAAAATTGTCTGTGTTTTTCGAGTTAGACACAACCCATACCACAGTCTTTATGCTGCTCCAGGAAGTTGTTGTTATGAAATTGAACTCATAGTTGTCACATGGGTTAACACCTGCCAACAAGAATCTCCGTCTGGATGCGTGTCGCTCTCTGAGTGAGAAGATTCACCGGTAAAGTTTCCTGGAATAAATTGTCACTTACTGTGAAAAATGGATCTGCCATGACAATCACAAACGCCCAGGACAGTGATTCGAACCTGATCAGTTTCCAAGACGATTTCCAACACCTAGAATATGTTGTTGCTGGTATAATGATCTATAGTCGGGTCTATATATCGTGTGCTTCCCTGCCAAGGTAAAAGCATTACTGTGAATCGTTGGAGTGATGACCTCTATGAAATATACCGTAACTTTTCCGACATAGTGAAAAGTTCAAAAGTCATGGAGTATTCCTGTTGCATGACAATACATACGCAAATATCACTCAAAGGACTTTCGAGACATTCCATTCCTTGTTCACCTACCGTGTTCTCTTAAAATCTTTCCCACCGAGTATCATCTCAAGCACTTCTTGGGAAGAAAAGACCATCCCTGTGATGATAATGCAATATGAAGTTGAGGACTTCTTTACATCGCAGTCTTTCACGATGGAATAATCGTTGACTGAGCGATGGCAAGAGTGAACGATGACAGACGGCGACGATTGTATTAACTAAGTTTCGTAGTTATTTTTATTTATTTATGCATTTTTACCTTGGGAAATGATGTACTCCCATGCGCAAAAAAAAAAAAAAAAAAAAAAAAATTGCGCGTATACTGTAACTCACGATTTTCCGTATTTATTCCTTTTTCCTTACGTTTATGGGTAAAATTGAGTTATTAGTATGTGGAGATAATAGAGAGCAATCCATCTAAGGAGATATTTCCAAAAAATATAATAAAATAATAAAAATATAAACAAAAAACAAAATTATGCTCGGTTTTGTGTATACTGGCAACGATGATTTCTAGGGATTTTTTCAGTAGCACAGCACGATTGCGGAGGGAATTCAGTAGGGGAGTCGAGGAGATGGATCAAGGAACTGGATAGTGGACTAAAATGTTGCATTTATTGGTTAAAACCTAGTGTGTAGATTACCTGCCAAATATAAATTAGCTTCTGTAGCTAAGATGTCGTACGAAAATATAGAATTAAACAGAAAAACTCTTATGTTAAGGTTCGAAGCGATACGCACCATGGTTATGAAGATTATTTCTTAAGAAAAAAGAACAAACAGAACGTAGCCTCTGTGGTTAGGTGGATAGAGTGGCGGACTCGTAGTTGTTTTATTACTTTGACACCACATCGAATCCCATCCTATCCCATTGTTTTTTTTTTTTTTTTACAAAAGATTATAATTTTCATGTTAATAAGAACCGAAGCAATATACTAAGGACAACTTATTGATATCCAGGATTACAGTATTACTGGTAATAACTATTGTTTTCAGTTCATGTTGTTGTATAGCTTCTCTCACCCTGTTTTCTTTGGAAAATAACAATTTTGTCTCCAACAAAATGTAAAGGATATATACGGACAGAAAAAGACATCTTAGTATCAAACGTGATTTATCGTGATGAAATGGACTAGTTTGCCATTATTAAAGAAAAAAGAAACTAAATAAATTACTGAAGTTGACTTCCCTTTAGCTTTTAGCTGAAAAAATATTTTTTTCTTTATAAGACTATACTTTATGAGGCAAGGTGTGTGATCATACCCACAAATTTAGCTAGGGAGTGAAAGATAATCGTTTATACAAACATTTTACAGGTTTAGGTGCGTGAAACACCAATACACCATGGTCTCGCTTATCCGACCATCCTTTGTTACACATACCGTATGATCCGATATATCATTGCAGAAAGCACCAATCGGCAAGAAGAACTGCAAGTTGTGGTCTTAATCTATTTTTCATGCTCTGGAGTATATCGCCTAGCGCGCCCGTCTACACGTTGACTCATACATCTATCATTCAGTGCAGACACGTATCCAGGTTTTCTATTCGGAGGGGGCCCAACACGAATCCTCGTAAGCACGTAATTCTAATGTTTTAAAAACATCAATATCAATAATAATAATAATAATAATAATAATAATAATAATAATAATAATAATAATAATAATAATAATAATAATAATAATGCAACAGTTCCGTATTTCTCTTAAACTTTTTCCTACTTTTCATTTATAAACCGGTTTACTTTGGAAACTGCATTATAGCACAAACAAAATGAAGCATATTTTCGAGAGAAATGTAACTAAAGAAAACTGTCTGCTACGTATATCACATAACAAAAATAGCAAGAAGACATTGAGTGTATCGTTCTAATATATTAAAGTTAAACACAGAACGGAAACAAAATGTTAATTCTATTTAATTCCTGTTCTTTAATTCCAAATGGTTTAATGGCATTATGGTATGTTCTTAGAATTATAACAAGACAACAGCACATTGCCCAAAGTTTGGACTCTGACTATTAGTAAACTGATATAAAAGAATCTCAAAAGGGTAAAAGCATGTTTATTAAAAAGTGCTTGAGTTTCGGAGGGGGACAGCCCTCAGGCCCTCACGCTGGATACGTCCCTGATTCAGTGCAGTGCAGTTATTTGTTATAAAACATTATTATTAGATGTGTAATATGTAAAATTATATCATAAGTTTTACTTTTAACAGGTCTTTTCTTAACACATCCATATTATCCAGCGTTCTGCCTGCCTGTTTATGTCGGATAAGCGAAATTCTACTGTATTTCCAAAGCTAGCTATACATGAACTAGAATTGTATTGTCCTAGAACAGACAATAGTGTGAAATGCTTATATTAAAAGGCTGGAATAAAAAAAATAAATACTGTTTTGGTAGCGTGAGAACAAATTAAAAACAATTCAATATATTTCCTAGGTATTAGATTATCATCTTATTGTGTCGATATGTATTCTTTTTTTAAACATAGTTTTAAAAGTCATACCATTCTCAATATTCCTAAGGAAATCGAAAGAAAAACTCCTATGTGCCTCTTGTGGCAAAGCGGCTTAAGTGCGTGGTCTGAAACGTTAAGGTATTGATAGAGTACCCGTACTTCAAAAATGCAAATCCGGGACGCTACTAAATTACGAGAATCTTTGAAATGCTTAATTGAAAGAAGTGTTGAATACTAATTTACTTTTCTCCATTAGATAGAGTTGTTCAAGCATTACGTTATCACATTTTTATTCCTTTCACCAGACCTTCTTCCAAGGGGGCCGATTTCTCTGTAAATTTTTTTTCTGGGAGGGCATTCAAATGCAGACGATATATATTAGGATTTTAAGGCAAATTGCATTCAAATTATGCCAAATATTGTATATTCATAAATACAAAGGGGGCCTACATGAGCTTTGGGGGGCCCGGCCCCTAGGATCGGCGCCCTTGCCTTCTTCCTAGTTAAGCGAACGTAAGCAGATGATTTACTCCCTTCCCCTGGTAACCAAATTGTTTTTGTTTCTCAAGATTTGTTGTGTTTCGTGAAATAACAGCAGGAATTTCCAGATTACTTAACCATCTAAATGAATGTTTTCACTTAGAGCCATCCCGTCGATTCGCTTTGCCTAGGACTAAAATAAATTAAGGGTCAATAATGAAAGAGACATGTGGATCGAAGATCTTTCTTTGTTCGAACTTTGATTTTTTCAAATCCATGATGGGAAATTATATTATGTGTACAATTTTCGAAATTAATAGTATACAATCGTAAAAATATCTTACAAAACGATGGTTTATTGCAAAATACTTTGACTCAAAGAATAAATTATAAGTAATAAACTTGTTACTTTTCCTGATGAGTCTAAGTCGTGAATGAGACAGAGGCTCTTCAGCGTAGGGCTTGGAAAGATTGCCTCACTTGGTCTACCTTCCCGTGACGCAGCCTTGATTCGACTTGATCCTAAACGGATTATTCAGAAGTCGAAGTCGGAAGATGTTTCCCATTTTTCCCAAACACTCTTGGTCGATTACAATCTGCCTCACTTGTGAGGGGACAACCCCATGCCGTAAGCGTCGGTGGACTACCGATAGGCAACTAGCGACATGTCCCCAAAAATTAGTGGTCCCGCAGCCAAAAATTGGTCCCACTTCCGCTTTGAAAATTATACCACCACTGGCAGAGAAGCGACGGAACGCCAATACACCACAAAATTGTTCCCCTAAAATACGTTAAATCGCCTTTGCATTAAGGTGAGTCTACAAACATTTTTAAAAAAAGTAAAAATAAAGTGCCCTGAGCGTGGCGTGAACCACCAACCTTAGGGTTATGAGTTGCGTGTTCTTCCGAATTCGCCACGGAGGCGATTATGAAGACACAGCTTGTAGAGTGATAAATCGTTGAAGTATTTTTAATATTTCTAGTCAGAGGGCTCCATTAACCGTGTATATTTGACGATAACTGTTTGGAATCAGATCAAATGCACTCGTCATGTAATTTTATAACAAAATGGCAAGCGTCTATTTACTTGTTTCATAGTTCTCCCATATTCACTTGCTAGTGATCGGCGACAGTTGCCAACTAAATTCATACAATTATACGCACTTATCTCAAGATTTTTCACTTCATGATGTAAAGGCAGGAGTTACTCTTGACCCCCGGAGCTCAAGTATTGTCCTTATAATAACAATTCGTCAGGGAAAAGTAATATATAATAATAACCGCATGCACATGACTGGCGATAGTTCGTGTTGGTCCCTTTGCGATTCTCCGTGACAAATCAAAACAGCGGGGATCAAAATGAAGTCCTCGCTGTTACGTGGTGGTAACTTCAATATCCCCGATTCTAGATATCTGCTTCGACTCGACGACTCCCTGCCACTAGTGGCACACTAGCGGCAATCCTTCGACGCGTCGCTATATTGACGATCGCCATTTACCAGCAAATGGGCCACTAGGTGTTGGCGACGTTTACGGCATGGAGAAGCAAATAAACAAACAAACCAATAAATAAATCTAAAACCTTATAAAAATGTTTTCCCAAAATTTACATCTAGCAAAATCATTTGTTGGTATTCCAGAACTGCAAATTCACCTGTATTCATAATTTACTTCTATCGTAGTTTTGATATGAGAATGATGTGTCTGAAACTGTAACAAAGGTCATTAAGACTTTTTTTTTTTGCTTTAGTCAGATTTACCAGTTTTACTTAGCAGTTAGTCAATTTGGATCTGTGATTTTAGAGTTTTAGAGATTTCCTTAAATTTTTCATTTCTACAACAGTTGGCAACTAACACCATTAACGTATCTCTTTCGATATTTCCATAGGCAATGGCTTGGTCACTCCCAGTATATTTCATACAATGAACTACGGTGTCTTACTCCATTAATCCGAACTACATTTAATATCCAACAACTCTGTACATTTTCTCTTAAATCTGCAAACTTTCTAATAGGTTAAAACTGAGTATTTTCTATTTTCTTCCTTTCTTGCTAAAACGAAAGTGTTCTTTAGACAACCTGAAATGATGACTCTATATTACATTATGTTGCATAGGGCATTTTATGTAGCATATCATTTGACAGTTGGACACTTTCTTCGTATATTGAGAGCAACAGGGATTAAGTCCTTCTACACTTACATGAGAAGTAAACAAACTCTTTTTAATTCGTGGAATTGTGTCTATGCACTAGGTCCAGAGAGTTTTTAATTTAAGATTATTATTATTATTATTATTATTATTATTATTATTATTATTATTATTATTATTATTATTATTTTATTGACTTAGGTTTTCCTGAATATTAAGCAATATTTCACACAAAGCTGGTATTTTTAAACAAATGTGTTCGATATCAAGTTTTCATAAAGTAGTCACTCTCTCCTATAAATAATTTCAGAGGGGCAGCGGTGGCTCAGTGATAAAGCGTTCACCTTTGGTGCATGGGATCCTTGGTTCGACCCCAGCTCGCACCAAGTGAATTTTGTGATGGACAAACACCATGTGCATGGGTTTTCTCGGGGTTCTCCCGTTTTCTCCCACTTTCTTCATTCCACCATTTCATTCATTTCTCATCATCACCGTGTCCTTTAGCCTAGTCGGTATAACCGTGGGTCGTAAAACTTAAAGATTTGATCTCAAATAATTCCAACCCAAACAGTTGCAGGAAGTATGTCATTTCGAATAAAACAAACTACTCTATAAAATTCTGAGTATTATTATTTTTAAATATACAATTCTAGCGGACCTTATTTCTAAATCGAAGGGTAAGAAGACTAAATTCACTCTTATTATTATAGATTAATTTCAATTGAAGCAGTTAAAATAGTTGGGGAAAAATTAGAAAACCATACCCTATATTCCAGTGTGCCACAACCGGATAACAGGCACACTGGCGTGCCCAGCAACTTACAAGAATATTTGTCGAGTTTATTTTATTTATTATTATCAACGATTCTCCCATGGATCAGCTGTTTGTATACAGTTAAGCAAACAAGTATCACGTTGAGGGAATGAGTGTAATTATTTACTTTAATAGTAATAGAAAGGTATATTTTCTTGTATTTTCTACCGGGAATAACTGCATCCGGTCCAGAAAGCTGGGGCTAACAACGAAGGAACCCGATGTGCCAAACACACACCACTCTATAGTCATGAGTGCCACAAGTCCTTTTCTACGTCTTGGCACCCTAAAGGTTGTTGCCTTCAAAGAGAGAGAGAGAGAAATAACTTAAGTCTATTGCACTTCCATGCTTAAATAAATACATTATGTAAATAACTGTTTCGTTTTCTGTTTTTATTATTATTCTTATTATTATAAATTTCTTAGGAAGTTGACTGCCATATGTATGCACACTGCTCTCCCGTGCAGCGCCTCGTGTATGATTTTCCATACATAAACTATATATTCCAAGTTTGTTGTGTTCGTTCTATAGGTGTGTTTGTAATTAGATGCATATGGCGTAGAAGTCAAAATTTAATGTCCCCGCTACGTATATGCAAAACCATAGACAAAGAAATTTATGAACAAAGACATTTATGGCGCTAAAACAAAGTTCAAAATTAAAGAATTACTGGCGGATTGTTGCCCGTTGTGCACAGGTTTTAACGGTTAACAGTGTTAAATTTGAACACATAGTTTTAATTAAGCACGAATTTAACTTATAGAGTACAGTGCGGAAAGGCTGAGGAGTTTGCTAGGATCGTTACAATATCGAACCCCGTAAAATGTACTGCAAACCGCAAGCCCCCCGTAATGTTCAACAGGTGTTGTGTATTAATGCTCATTTCAATGCAAACCTATATAGACCTACGCACTTCAATACTCAACGAAGGTGCAGAGACTATTCATGAGTTCCAGTATTAAACTCTCTCACCCAATGTATTCTCCTAACATGTCTCCCAGCGATTACAATATTTTTTGGTATCTCAATCACTTCCTAGTAGGATAGCTTTAACTAGAGACCACTGATTAACCTGGTATTGGATGTTTCACTTTCTTACCTTTGGAGTTGACAGTCATGGGTTGGACTTTTACACGCAAATATCTAATATTAACAACGTTTCTTCTAGAATTTCGTAATATTGTATTATTTCTTTGTATTATTCATTAGCTTGGTTAGACTTGTTTAAACACTTTTCTCTTTGCACCTATTCCTTAACGTTGGATAAAAATACACTAGCTCTCACCGGGAATCAAATCCAGAACCAATGCACTTGAACCATTTGGCCACAGTAAGGCACATTTAAAAAGAAGTTTCGATTTTCTTAGGAAAATTGTGATTGGGTGTAACATTTAAAAATACATTTAAGAATGGGTACGGATGAAACGCACTGAATTTTCTCGCTCGAATTTCTTAAACTGACTCGTGTTAGGCTGCAGCTATTACTGAAACATTTATTTGGGAAATGCGAATAAAATAATGTGTTTTAGAAAACTTTGTTCGAAGCAACTTACGTCCAAAAGTAAAGTACCCATTCGTCATATTTCTGTTAGAAATAACTTATGTCATACATTAGAATTATTAAGGAGATAATTGTATGTGAACTATGAGCAAAAGCCTCTGAGTACTTTCTGAGAAAATCGTTAAAAATGTCATCCCCAAGAACAAAATATCCCTTGTATATCTTTTCAGGACAAACGAGTTATGCTATTTATGAAATACGAACAAAATTGCCAGAGTAATTATCAACAAAATCGTAGGGTAAAACTTGCTCCGAAAAGTAATATACCACTTCTAGCTTCTTAGGATGATGGAATTATACCATATCGTTAGGTTATTTATGTAACATTTATTTATGAAATATGAACAAAATTGGGTCAGGCGTTAATGGGAAAATCGTCGAAGAGTAGGCTAAACTACCTCTTCTGAATGTTTACAGGACGAACGAGTTGTATCATATTATCAGGTTATTAATGATACATTTATTTATAAAACGTGATTGAGAAAATTGTTCAAAAAAATGCATCCCATACAGTAAATTACACCTTACGTACTTTTTCAGAGCAATGATTCATACTATATTTGCAAAAATACAAACAAAATCTTTACAGCCGTTTTTGAGACAATTTAATGATTTTAAATTTTCATCCTTCAGTAAACTACCCTTATTTTTAGGTGTCGGAGGATATAGAATTCGAAACGATAGTGTTATAAACACAAATCTCCGGGTGTAGATGAAATTCCGGTTGAGTTAACTTTGTATTAATTTTATGGAACAAGGAAGAATTGCCACAAGAGTGGAAAGAATCAATCATTGTTCCAATTTACTAGAAAGGCGACAAAACTGACTGTAATAATTATCGAGGCATTTCTCTTCTATCAACATCCTATAAAATCCTTTCAAATATTCTGTTAGCAAGACTGACCCCATACGCAGATGAAATTATTGGAGATTATCAGTGCGGATTTAGACGAAATCGATCAACTATCGACCAAATATTTACCATTCGCCAAATACTCGGAAAAAAGTGGGAATACAATACCCCGGTACATCAATTATTTATTGATTTTAGAAAGGCGTACGACTCGGTTAGGAGAGAAACATTATACAACGTTCTTACAGAACTTGGAATATCGAGAAAGCTAATTAGATTAATTAAGATATGTTTAAATGAATCCCAAAGTAAAGTCCGGGTAGGAAAATTTTTGTCCATGAGCTTTCACGTCGAAAATGGCCTGAAAGGAGATGCGTTGTCGCCATTATTATTTAACTTCGTTCTGGAATACGCTATAAGGAAAATCAAAGATAGCAACCAGGGCCTACAGTTGAACGGCATTGACCAGGTTATGGCATATGCTGATGATGTAAATTTAATAGGGGATGATAGGAGAACAATAGAAAGAAATGCAGAGATCTTATTAAACTCTTGCAGGGACATGGGTTTAGAAGTAAATGCAGAGAAAACTAAATACATGGAACTGCGTCGGGACCGGAATACAGCAAATTATGGATACGTTAAAATATTAAATAATACTTTTGGTAAAGTGGATAGTTTCAAATATCTAGGATCAATATTAAGAGAGGAAAATCATATTCACGAAGAAATTAAATGTCGACTCAAAGCAGGGAATTCGTGTTACTATTCGGTTCTAAATCTCTTGTTGTCGCGAATTCTGTCGAGGAATTTGAAGCTTAAAATATATAAAACGATAATCATGCCTGTTGTTCTGTATGGCTGCGAAACATGGTCACTTACTCTGAGGGAAGAACATAGACTGAAAGTATTTGAGAACAAGATCCTGAGACGAATATTCGGACCCAAGAGGAACGGGAATGGGGAATGGCGGAAACTTCATATTAACGAGGAACTACACAATTTATACGGTCTACCCAACATTGTTAGGGTCCTCAAGTCTAGGAGGCTTAGGTGGGCGGGTCATGTAGCTAGAATTGAAGAAAGTAGAAATGCTTTCAAAGTCTTGACTGGAAGACCATTTGGAAAACGACCATTAGGAAGACCTAGACGCAGATGGGAGGACAATACTAAGATGGATCTCGCAGAGATTGGAATACAAAGTAGAAACTGGATGCAGTTAGCTAAGAATAGAAGTCAGTGGAGAGCTTTTGTGAACGCGGCATTGAACCTCCGGGTTCCATAGGCCATATAGTTAGTTAGATTTTTTAAAGTGTTATAAAAACTTCAGGTCTAAAATTCGGTCCAGATACGTCGAGCAGTATGGCCTCTATTTGAATACATGAAAAAGCGTGACGAACCGACAGACGAACAGATGGACAGACATCAAAATTACTTTTTCGATATGTGGGGGCGTGAAACTTGAATTCATTGAAATCTCGAATTCGATTTTTATCACTATTACTACAATTTCTTCTTTCGTCGCTCGAACGTGAAAACGAATAGAATACGACACGCAAGGTGATAATTTGTAATTCCCAAAGTCTAATGTGTTGCCGTTCTAGAAAAAAAAGCTTATGCCTGTTTGTTATATCATTTTAATATCAGTTTTTCACGCTACTATATAATGTAGAAATATGGTATGATTATCGTTCATATTCATGGTATCTTTTAGAAATATTCGTGTTCCGCATACATAGATCTGTATAATTTAGCTTCGTTCAACGAAAACATTCCTTACACACACTTATGATTGCATTTTCAAATTGTGTTTTTGTCGTCGTTAGAATTTAGTAAATATAAGCATAACACTCAAATTAGTTTTTGACTTTTACAGAAAACCAAATTTCTGTAAAAAAAAAAAAAAGCCGAAAAGAAAAAAATTGCGGCTGACCTAATCCCCACCCTCCTTGTGCAGTGCATAATAAAACGCCAGTGTTATATAAATTATCCCCTACTCTCATTCGTTGCCGCTAGCGCAAATTATAAATACATTTTTTTAAAAAATCATTCCTATAAATCAAAAAGGGCATCTAATCAAAATAAATAATTTTAAAAAAATAAAAATTAAAAATAAAGTAATTGTTTTTAAGCACTCAGGTTGTTAAATATATAATTTGCTTGTAGTTTACTTATTGTATATTATTTGTTCAATCATAATACATAATACTCATAATTTTAATCTCACGTTAAGTTCTTAGCCGTAATCGCTCGTAACTTTACAGTGTATTATAAAGATTTATAAATTATTTGTTTTAATTTGTTTTTTTTATTCATTATCTTAACGGCAAGCACTTTTCTCTTCCCCAATATCTTTTCAGCGGCCGGTGAAAACAGGAACTGCTTATATAGTTTATAATGACCTTTCGTGGGTGCTAAGAGCCACAAAGCCAAAGTTTAAAGCAAATGGTTAAAAAAATGTCGTCTGTTAGCAATCCAAAATAAATCGTCCTATTCCCAATAAACCCACAAAGATCGGTCATAATTTCTTGCAATTGTGGATATGAATAAAAGAGAGAGAGGGAGAAACTCAATACTCTAAAAAGAAAAAAAACACAAGCACACACACACACACACAGACAAACGATAATCTGACATCAGCTTTTTCCTTTCTTCCTTTTTTTTCACGACAACAAGCATCATTCGATCTAACGTCATGTCGATATAACAAGGGGTAAACTTGGGAAGACTGTCAAGGTCGCGTATGTTATTTTTCCGGTTCTTGACACACAAATGCGAAGTGAGTTGTCTGCTGTTCAAGAACGGGCAGGTAACATACAAGACCATAAACTGAGAACAATAACTGTTTCCAATAGTACACGTATTCTAATACTGAATAAATACGTCGATTAAAGGATACTATCAATAAGTTATTTCCTTATTATACTGTTTCGGTTCTTATTAGCATCAAAGTTATACACTTCCAATTATGTTTTGTTTAAAAAAATGGTATGGGATAGGATGAGATTCGATGTGGTGTCAAAATAATAAAATATCTACGAGTCCGCCACTCTATCCACCTAACCACAGAGGCTACGTTTTGTTTGTTCTTTTTTCTTAAGAAATAATCTTCATAACCATGGTGCGTATCGCTTCGAACCTTAACATAAGAGTTTTTCTGTTTAATTCTATATTTTCGTACGACATCTTAGTTACAGAAGCTAATTTATATTTGGCAGGCAATCTACACACTAGGTTTTAACCAATAAATGCAACATTTTAGTCCACTATCCAGTTCCTTGATCCATCTCCTCGACTCCCCTACTGAATTCCCTCCGCAATCGTGCTGTGCTACTGAAAAAAATCTCTAGAAATCATCGTTGCCAGTATACACAAAACCGAGCATAATTTTGTTTTTTGTTTATATTTTTATTATTTTATTATATTTTTTGGAAATATCTCCTTAGATGGTTTGCTCTCTATTATCTCCACATAGTAATAACTGAATTTTACCCATAAACGTAAGGAAAAAGGAATAAATGCGGAAAATTGTGAGTTACAGTATACGCGCATTTTTTTTGCGCATGGGAGTACTTGGAATTAATATTTAATTTGCATCAACCTAATATTTAGTAATTCATTGTGAGCCTACACTAAGTGAGACACTTTTTCTTTATTATCTCTGATCATGTCAGATGTCGAGACGAAATAAACACATTAATGTTTCGTTTCATACATGGGACGCGAAGCGTGATCCACAAAATAAAAGAGTAAGCTGCCGCTTTCTCTTTAACTACGTATATGCACCCTCTGAATTGTATTTTCCCGAACAGCTTACAAAACAACTTTCTAATCTGCAATTGTTAACTAGAAATCACCGTGTGAATATAGTGAAATGATGTTATGGTATACCAAACATGGCGTAGAATCACTGAAGAGAAAGAGGGCAGTGGGGCGAAGTGAATAATACTAACGAACACTTGAGTGGCAACACAGCGTTTGTTCGCATTGTGTAAGTAGCTCAGTGATGGAAACGAATATTTAATTCATGTGCGTGTGTGGATGAGTTACGTTTGGTTTTTGGCAAAAATAATAGGCAGTAGATAGTAATAGTAGATGATAACTTTGAAACGGCTGAGGGAAAAGTGACCAAATTTTGGACAGGAGAAGCGGAGGTATTTAGTACCACTACTAGTCAGTAGTACCACGATGGCTGTCATTTAAGCCCGCCATCTTGGATTCAGACCCAACCTTTGAAAAAGAAATGGAGTTTTGTGAGATATCGTTTTGTAGCCGTTTTTAACGACACACGTGCCTTTATTTTCCACTTATATCTATGTAATAATTATCCATGTAACAATTAGCTCACGGACGGCAGATTTGTAAGATTGTTGAATGGGTTTTCTATATTTGAATTAGACTACTAGAGATAAACGAATGTTCCTTTCTCTCTACCGTACAATTAAAAATAACTAAATATGACTCGTTCCCACTCAATAATGTAAACCCTTCAATATGTTCCAATTCATCAATGAAAGAATATATTCTAAATGTTCCTTTATCTCATAGAAAGGGAACTAATAACATACATATCTAGCAACAGTGAAACGATAACAACAACGCTCACTCAGTTTATCAAGGCTTCGAGCAAGTGTTACTGTTTTCTGTGTGATTGCTTTAGTTTCTTCTCACAATGTGCTGTTGAGTTTGCCATTATTTACGAAGTGGAAGCAATTTGTGTGATGCAATGGCATTATCCACCTCGCGTTGTTTACGCAAAGACTACAACTGCAATCTCATTGGACATATATACTACATACCAAATCGTAGGAGCAAAACTGCCTTCAAAACGACAAAGTACTCAGTGTTTTCTTTTTCAATGTGCATGTAGTAAAGTTGGAGATAAAAAAGTGCGACTTTAGTTGTGAAAGAAGTTTTTGTGTATTAGGTAAAGGCAAGAATTCCTGCGAAACTAAGTTATCATTGCATTGAAAAACTTATAGTAATATACAAAGAATAACAAGATTTACAGAAAAGGCAGCACAGAAAAGTTGCACAGAAAAACTGACGTGGAACCAAGTAAACGAGCGATATTTATTTGTCAACTAGATGATTTGTTTGATATTGCCCATTAGAATTTGTTATATATTACGAAAAACGAAGAGGACACGCAAATTTTAGTAATCCAACTCATGGAAGAATGACAAGATTCTATGGCTGATATTGACGGCAAATTTAATGTATCTGAAAAATGAAAACAGGAACGCAAAAAAAGGCAGGCAGTAAAACGAAAAAGAACTCACGAAGAAATTGAAGGAAAAGTCATAGATTCGCCTGCAACATTGTCTGGCAGTGATAATCAAGGTACAAATTTCAAATTTATGATTCCACTCCCATACGCAATCATGCTTAAGGGCCAATGTTGACGAGTGAACCAAGTACCTCGGGTACAAGAGCTACTCTAGATTATTTTTATTGAATGCCTTCACGAAATACTACACTGACGCAAACTCAATGGTCGCAATGCGCTTCATCTTTTAATGGCTGCAGTAGAAGCTTTTCACTTTAATATTGAAAGCTTAATTGTAAAGGTAACCAAGAAAGTTCTATCGAATTTTGTGGAGGTCCGAAAAAAGTGAGTTCAATGCGAATAGATATAAGGCGAAGGTCAGTTTTTGGTGTCGGTATATCCAACGTACTACCTGGTTGTGGCAGTTCAGTTACAGCGTGAACTTGAGTAAGGACAGAGTGAACATGAGACCTCCACAGAGCATTATAAGGGCGTGTATGTTGTTCGAGTTCAAACTGGGGTCAAACGCCGCTGCAGAGGGGCAGAAGATATTCCAGGCAATTGGTAAGGGTGTTGTGACAACACGGATATTGCAGCGGTGGTTTAACAAGTTTAAGGACGGTGACGACACACTCAAAGATGCACTACGTGCCGGAATACATAGACATGTACAGAATGAAGATCTGCAGACAGCATTGGGGCGACACAGTGGACAGATATGTGAAGAACTGGATCTATAATTCGGTGTGAGTGGAGAAACCATTCGGCAGCACCTCCATCAACTTGGGAAGCATAAGTTGGGTCGATTGGTCCCACATGATTTGACTCCGGGCTAGAAGGCAACACGAGCACAGTCTCGTGTTTCTTTGCTATCTCGTCTCAGGAAGGAGCCATTTTTAGACAGGGTTTTGACATATGATGAGAAGTGGGTCCTGTACGAAGCTCCACGGCACCGTTATCGTTGGTTAGCATCTCATGAACCGGTTCCAAAACAGCCGAAACCAGCACTGCACCAGAAGAATACTCGAGGCATCGTGCATCGGAAACTGTTACCAGATGGTCAGAGCATCAATGCAAGTGTAATCTGTGAGCAGTTGAGCCGTGTTCAAGAAAAATCAAAGCTCTGGAGCTATGGAAATCAAAGCTATGGAATAAGCCACATAAGCTTCTTGGTTTTCCTTACATTAATTTCTCTACCATTCGAATTCGCAGGAAAGAAATCCAGAAGAAAAGCAAGCAGAGATTAGAGGGAAATTTGATGCCACCAATTCCAACGTTTTGGTGCTTAACTGAGATGGCAAGCTAGTTCCAGCTGCAAATAGCATAGAAGTAGCAATGTGTCCTAACGTCAGGTTTTTCTTGCTGATATCATTGATATCAATTTGATTAAGGGCTGAGTTAAATACGGGTGTTTTAGTACTGCACTGTTGTCATGTTTTACCATAAAGGGTTGAAATTTTATATATATATCTAATTTCGCTGATTTGTATCAGATGTTAAACTACAATGTAATCTGAAATCAACTCCAATTTTGATATCAATTTACCTAACCCTTTAATTAATTTAATCGAATTGACGGTGCTCCATGGGAAATAATAAACAGAAAAAGTCATTTATTTTATGAAGATTATAATTATTTTATGGCGTTTGACCAGGGGAGTCATTTATGGGGCAGGGAGGAGCATTTGCCCCCCCTGAGTTTGAGATGTATATAGATTTTATCAATAGAATAGTAGTAAAAGTGAAAAACGCGAAATTTTACATATATCAAGGGCTCTTCCCCCCCCCAAGCAAAATCTGAAATGACGCTCCTGCGTTTGACATTTTATTCAATTTGAAGGGAGATTATGAACAAAGTTCACAATCACGAGGACAGGAGAATAGAAAATGACTTGTATTTTGTCACTAAGTAAAGTCACAGGGCAAGACAAGGGAAATGTTAATTAGACGAATGCTGATTATCTTCTTGTCCAGAGGCTACACTGGACAATAATATGGACAAGTGGTGTCCTGTCCAATTGATGGTCTAAACATTAGCTGAAGCAACAGAATGATGGGAATGGTCTGGTGGAATGGTTTTGAGATATAAAGAAAAGAATAGGGATGGAAAGCAAGTAGCAAATTTACATCCTAGATCATAGTGGCGGTTGACATTCATAGTATACATAATTAATGGATGACAAGGAACTTTAAGGTAAGAGAGATTGGTACGAAAAGTGATGTGGCACGCTTCACTAAGTAGGACTGGGAAGCTTGATCTCATAAGCCAAATGAAATGCATGACGTTCAAGAACTTTTAGTTTGTGATAGAGAAAAAGGTAAGGCAGTAATCCAGGCAGTGACAATATATTAGAATTGGATGTCAGAATAACTTATATGTATTAAAGATCGTAGTGGATTGTAATCTCCAGGTGGTGCAAATTAAATATTTTAATAAATTGATTCGAGAGTACGCTTTGTGAATGGTTCCTTGAAGATGTAACCGGCAAGTAAATTGATGATCGATGATGATACCAAGGTAGGTGTCCCCTTTAAAAGGTGACGTTTGTGTGCTGTGAACCTCGAGTGTGAGTAGATTGTTTTTTTTTTCTGAACTCGAGAATGTTTGCGAGACGGTATGAAGATTATTGCTTGAGTCTTAGTAGAGCCTTTGGTAGAGCAAGTAACTTTGTGGTGGACGAGATCGTATTCGTGGGTTTTAACAGTGCACTCCAGCTTCATCGCATGTTTCATTCCACCAAATCTCGGATTATCATTTACTCTCTTTAATCTTTGTTCGCAGTGGCTGAGTGGTATATTTTTTCCTTGGTGGGCCAAGTAAGTTTGTAGTGTACAAGATCATATCCGTGGGTTTTGTCAGGGTACTCCCGCTTCCTCCCACATTTCTTTCCACATATTCTTGTTTGATTATTCACTTACATCAATCATTGGGCGCAGTGGCTCAGTGGTACAGAGTTTCATCTGCTTGGCCGAGTAAGTTTGTGGTGGGCAAGATCGTTTCGGTGGGTTTACACAGGTCACTCCCACTTTCCCTCATATTTCATTCCGCCAATTCTTCTATTATCTTTCACTCTTCTTAATTATTCGGCACAGTGGATCAGTGGTAGAGCGCTTCCTCCGGTGGACCAATTAAATTTAAGGCGGACAACATCGCATCCGTGGGTCTTGTCAGGGTAGTCCCGCTTATTCCCACATTTCATTGCAACAATTGATCTATTATTATTGACTTCTTTCAATCCTTGGACGCAGTAGCTCAGTGGTAAACTATTTCCTCTGGTTTGCCAAGTAACTTTGTGGTGGACGAGATCGTATTCGTGGGTTTTAACAGTGCACTCCCGTTCAAGGCATATTTCATTCCACCAATTCTTCTATTATCTTTCACTCTTCTTAATCATTCGGCGCAGTGGCTCAGTGGTAGAGCGCTTCCACCGGTGGACCAATTAAATTTGAGGCGGACAAGATCGTATCCGTGGGTCTTGTCAGGGTAGTCCCGTTTCTTCCCACATTTCGTTCCACCAATTCTTCTATTATTTTTGACCTGGTTCAATTCTTTCCGCAGTGGCTCAGTGGTAAAACTTTTCTTCTGGTGGGGCAAGTAAATTTGTGGTGGACAAGATCAAATCCGTGGGTTTCGACAGAGCACTTTCGTTTCCTCGCACATTTCATTCCACCAAATCTTGTTTTATCTTTCACTCGCTTCAATCATTGGTAGCAGTGGCTCAGTTTTAGTCTTTCCTCCGGTAAGTCAAATAAGTTTGTTGTGTACAAGATCGTTACCGTGGGCTTTTGTCAGGGTACTTCCTCTTCCTGCCACATTTTATTCCAGCAATTCTTATATTATTATCTACTTGCTTTTTTCCTCGGGCGCAGTGGCTAAGTTGTAAAGCCTTTCTTCGGGTGGGCCAAGTAAATTTGTGGTGGACAAGATAGAATCCGTGGGTTTTGTCAGGTTATCTGCGGTTCCTCCCACATTTCATTTCACAAAATCCTCTATTACTATTGACTTGCTTCAATCCTTGGTTGCATTGGATCAGTGGTAAAGGCTTTCCTCTGGTGGGCCAAGTAAACTTGGCGTGGACAAGATCGAATCCGTTGGTTTTGTCAGGTTATCTCCGATTTCTCAAACATTTCATTTCACCAATTCCTCTATTATTATTGACTTGCTTCAATCCTTGGGCGCAATGGCTCAGTGGTAAAGACTTTCCTCTGGTGGGCCAAGTAAGTTTGTGGTGGACAAGATTGTATTCGTACGTTTTGTAACGGTACTCCCAGTTCCTCGCATATTTCATTCCACCAATTCTTATGTGATTCACTCTCTTCAATGATTGGGCGCAGTTTCTCAGTGGTAGAGCGCTTCCTCTGGTGGGCCACGTAAGTTTGTGGAGGTAGAGATCATAACAATTTGCTTTGTCAGAAATCGTCCGCTTCCTCCCACATTTCATTCCACCATTTCTTCTATTATTATTGATCTACTTCAACCAATGGGCGCAGTTGCTCAGAGGTAGAGCGCTTCCTCTAGTGGGGCGAGTAATTTTGTGGAGGTCAAGATCATATCCGTGGGCCTTGTCAGGGTATTTCTCCTTCCTCCCCCATTTCATTCCAGCAAATCTTCTATTATTATTTAGTTGCTCCAATCCTTGGGCGGAGTGGCTCAGTGCTAAAGCCATTCCTCTGGTGGGCCAAGTAAATTTGTAGTATACAAGATCATATCCGTGGGTTTTGACAAGGAACTCCAGCTTCCTCCCATATTTTATCCACTAATTCTTCTATTATCATTCATCCTCTTCAATCATTGGGTGCAGTGCCTCAGTCGTAGGCGTTTCTTCTGGTGTTCGAAATAAGTTTATGGTGTTCAAGATCGCATCCGTGGGTTTTGTCAGGGTACTCCACCTTCCCCCCACATTTCATTTCACCAATTCTTCTATTATTTTTGGCGTTTATCAACCATTGGGCGCTGTGGCTCAGTGCTACAGCGCTTCCTCTGGTATAGCAAGTAACTTTGTGGTGGACGAGATCGTATTCGTGGGTTTTAACAGGGCACTCCCGCTTCCTCGCATATTTCATACCACCAAATCTCGTATTATCATTTACTCTCTTCAATCATTGGGCGCAGTGGCTCAGTGGTAAAGTTTTTCATGTGGTGGGCCAAGTAAGTTTGTAGTGGACACGATCGTATCCGTGGGTATTGTCACGGTACTCCCGCTTTCTCCCACATTTCTTTCCACCAATACCTCTTTGATTATACACTTACATCAATCATTGGGCGCAGTGGCTCAAAGGTACAGCGTTTCCGCTGCTTGGCCGAGTAAGTTTTTGATGGTCAAGATCGTATCGGTGGGTTTTGACAGGTCACTCCCTCTTTCTCTCATATTTCATTCCAACAATCCTTCTATTATCTTTCCCTCTCTTCAACCATTCGGCGCAGTGGCTCAGTTGTAGAAAAATTTTTCAGGTGGGCCAAGTAAATTTGTCGTGTACAAGATCGTATCCGTGGGATTTTTGA
Source organism: Thermobia domestica (assembly GCF_964235325.1). NCBI lineage: Eukaryota > Metazoa > Arthropoda > Insecta > Zygentoma > Lepismatidae > Thermobia > Thermobia domestica. Next base: position 87,077,377 of record NC_137465.1, read on the forward strand.
TGGTACTTCCGTTTCCTCCCAAATTTCAATCCACCAATTCTTCTACCATTATCATTTACTTGCTTCAACCCTTGGGCGCAGTGGCCCAGTGGTAAACCGTTTCCTCTGGTGGGCATAGTAAGTTTGTGGTTGACGAGATCGTATCCGTAGGTTTTCTCAGGCAACCCCAGCTCCCTCGCACGTTTCATTCCACCAATTCTTCTATTGTCATTCACTCCCTTCAATCATTGGGTGCTGTAGCTCAGTTGTAGAGGGTGTTCTCTGGTGGGCAAAGTAAGTTTGTGGTGGACAAGATCATATTCGTGGGTTTTGTAAGGGTACTCCCGCTTCCTCCCACGTTTCATTCCACCAATTCTTCTATTATTATTGACTTGGTTCAACCATTGAACGCAGAGGCTCAGTGGTAAAATTTTTCGTGTTCTGCCAAGTAAGTTTCTGGTGGACAACATCGTATCCGTGGGTTTTGACAGAGCACTCCCACTTCCTCTCACATTTTATTCCACCAATTCTTCTTTTATTATTTACTTGCTTCAATATTTGGGCTAAGTGGCTCAGTGATAAATCTTTTTGTCTGGTTGAACAAGTGAGTTTGTGGTGTGCAACATAGTATCAGTGGGTTTTTCCAGGGTACTCCTGCTTCCAACGACATTTCATTTTACGAATTCGTCTATTTTTTATTTTCTTTAATCCTGTTGTGCAGTGGCTCAGTGGTAAAGCCTTTTTTCTGGTGGGCAAGTAAGTTTGTGGTGGACAAGAATGTATCCGTAGGTTTTCAAAGGGCACTCATTATTCCTGGCACATTTTATTCCACCAATTCTTATATCAACTTTCACACTCTTCAATCATTGGGAGCAGTGGCACAGTGGTTTAGCGTTTCTTCTTTTGGGTCTAGTAAGTTTTTGCTGTACAAGGTTGTATCAATAGGTTTTGTCAGAGTACTAGCGCTTCCTCTCATATTTCATTGCGCCAATTCTTCTATTATTATTGGCTTGTTTCAATCCTTTGGAGCAGTGGCTCAGTGGTAAAGCCTTTCCTCTGGTGGGCCAAGTAAGTTTGTGGTGCACAAGGTCGTATCCGTGGGTTTGTCAGGGTATCCCCGCTTTCTACCAAATTTAATTCCACCATTTCTTCTATTATCATTCACTCTCTTCAATCATTGGGCGCAGTAGCTCAGTTCTAGAGCGTTTCTTTTGGTGGGCCAAGTAAGTGTGTAGTGGCCAAGATCGTGTTTGTGGGTTTTTCAGGGTTCTCCCTCTTCCTCCCACATTTCATTCCACAAATTCTTCTATTATCGTTGGCTTGCTTCTATCCTTGGGAGCAGTGGCTCAGTGGTAAAGCCTTTCCTCTGGTGGGCCAAGTAAGTTTGTGTTGAACAAGATCGTATCCGTGGGTTTTGTCAGGTTACTCCTTCTTCCTCCTACATTTCAATCCACCAATTCTTCTATTTTTATTGACTTACTTTATTTTTTGGGTGCAGTGGCTGAGTGGTACAGCGCTTCCTCTGGTTGGCCAACTAAGTTTGTGGTGGACAAGATCGTATCCCTGGGTTTCGTCAGGGTACTCCCGCTTCCTCCCACATTTAATTGCACCAATTGCTCTATTATTATTGACTTGCTTCAATCCTTGGGCGGAGGGGCTCAGTGGTGTAGACTTTCCTAGGTGGTCCAAGTAACTCTGTGGTGTACAAGAGAGTTTCCGTTGGTTTTTTCAGGGTACTCCTGATTCCTTCCACATTTCATTCCACCAATTCTTCCATTATCATTAACTTTCTTAAATCCTTGCGCGCAGTGCTAAAACTATTTCTTTCGTGGGCTAAGTAAGGTTGCGGTGGACAAGATCAAATCTGTAAGTTTTTTAGGGTACTCGCGCTTCCTCCCACATTTAATTGCACCAATTCTTCTATTATTATTTACTTGATCAATCCTTTTACGCAGTGGCTCAGTGGTAAAGCCTTTCCTCTGGTCGGCCAAGGAAGTTTGTGGTTCACAAGATCTAATCCGTGCGTTTTGTCAGGGTACTGCCAGTTCCTCCCACATTCCATTCCACCAATTCTCCTATTATCAATCACTTTCTTCAATTATTGGGTGCACTGGCTGAGTGTTAGGCGTTTGTACTGGTGCTCCAAAAAAGTTTGTGGTGTTCAAGATCGTATCAGTGGGTTTTGTCAGGTTTCTCCAGGTTCCTCCCACATTTCATTCCACCAATTATTCTATTATTATCCACTTGCTTCAAGTTTTGCGTTGGACAGGATAAAATCCGTAACTTTTTGGGGGTACTCCAGCTTCCTCTCACATTTCATTCCGCCAATTCTTCTCTTATTATTGGCTGCTTCGATAGTTGGGTACAGTGGCTCAGTGGTAAAAGCGTACCTCTGGTGGGCCAAGTAAAGTATTGCTAGACAAGATCGTATCCGTAGGTTTTGACAGGGAACTCCAGGTTCCTCGCACATTTCATTCGACCAATTCTTCTATTATCATTCGCTCTCTTCATTCATTGGGCACAGTGGATCAGTTGTAGGGCGTTTATTCTGGTGGGCTAAGCAAGTTTGTGGTGTACAAGGTCGTATCCGTGGGTTTTTTCAGGCTACTCCTGCTTGCTCCCGCATTTCATTCCAAAAAAATCTTCTATTATTATTGACTTGCTTCAACCCTTGGGCGCAGTGCCTCAGTGGTAAAGCCTTTCATCTGGTGGGCCAAGTAAGTTTGTAGTGGACAAGATCGTATCCTTGCGTTTTGAAGGGGAACTCCAGCTTCCACGCACATTTCCTTCCACAAATTTTTCTATTATCTTTCAGCCTCTTCAATCATTGGGCGCAATCGCAGAGTGGTTGATCGTTTCTTCTTTTTGGTCAATAAGTTTGTGGTTTACAAGATCGTATCCGTGGGTTTGTCAGAGTACACTTGCTTCCGCCTCATTTCATTCCACCAATTGTTCATTATTATTGGCTTGCATCGATCTTTGGGCACAGTGTCTCCGTGGGAAACCCTTTGCTCTGGTGGGCCAAGTAAGTTTGTGGTGGAGAAGATCGTATCCGTGGGTTTTGTCAGGGAACTCCAGCCTCCTCGCATATTTCATTCCCCCAAATCTTCTATTATCATTCACTCTCTTCAATCATATGGCACAGTGGCTCAGTTTTAGACTGTTTCTTCTGGTGGGCTAAGTAAGTTTCTTGTGTACAAGAATGTATCCGTGGGTTTTGTCAGGGTGCTCCTGCTTTCTCCCCCATTTCATTCCACAAATTCTTTTATTATTATTTTCTTGTTTCAATTTTTGGGCGCAGTGGCTCCGTGGGAAAGCTTTTCCTCTCGTGGGCGAATTAAGTTTGATGTGGAGAAGATCGTATCCGTGGGTTTTCCAGGGTACTGCCGCTTCCTCCCACATTTCATTCCACGAATTCTTTTATTATTATTGACTTGGTTCAATCATTAGGCGGAGTGGCTCATTGGTAAAGCTTTTACTCTAGTGAACCAAGTAACTTTGTGGTGGACAATATCGCATCCGTGGGTTCTTTCTTGATACCCCCGCTTATTCCCATATTTCATTCCACCAATTCTTCTATTATTATTGACTTTGTTTAATCCTTGGGCGCAGTGGCTCAGTGGTAAAACTTTTCCTCTGGTTGGTCAAGTAAGTTTCTGGTGGTCAACATCATATCCGTCGGTTTTTCAGGTTAATCCCGCGTCCTCCCACATTTCATTCCACCAATTCTACTATTATTATTGACTTACTTCAATCCTTGGGCGCTGTGGCTCAGTGGTAAAGCGTTTCCTCTGGTGGGCAAAGTAATTTTGTGTTTTTAATACCGTATCCGTTGGTTTTGTCAGGGAATTCCAGCTTCCTCGAAAATTTTTTTTGCACTAATTCCTCTATTGTCATTCACCCTCCTCAATGATTGGGCGCAGTTTCTCAATGGTAGAGCGCTCTCTCTGGTTGGCCAAGTAAGTTTGTTGGGGACAAGATTATGTCCGTGGGTTTCATCCGGGTTCTTCCGCTTCCTCCCACATTTCATTTTACCAATTCTTCTATTATTATTGACCTGCTTCAATCATTGTGCGCATTGGGTCAGTGGTACAGCGCTTTCTCTGGTTGTTCTAGTAAGTTCGTTGTGGACAAGATCGTATCAGTGGGTTTCATCGGGGTACTCCCGTTTCCTCCCACACTTAGATCCACCAATTCTTCTGTTATCATTGACTTTCTTTAATCATTATCGCGGCGGCAGAGTGGTAGAGCGCTTTTTCTGGTGTGGCAAGTAAGTTTGTGGTGGACAATATCGTATCCTTGTTTTTTTTAGGGTATTCCCGTTTCTTCTCACTTATCATTCCACCAGTTCCCCTATTATCATTTACTTGCTTTAATCATTCGGAGCGGAGGCTCAGTGGTAGAACGCTTCCTCCGGTGCTTGGGTCTTTATTGTTTCGAACTCAGTCAAGTAAATTTGTTGTGGACAAGATCATAACCCTGAGTTTTCTCACGGTACTCCCGCTCCATCTCACATTTCCTTCATTCTATTCTTCTATTATTATTTACTTTCTTTAATCCTTGGGCACGGTGGCTCATTGGTAAAGCGTTTTCTCTGATGGGCCAAGTAACTTTGTGGTGCAGACATCGGATCCGTGGGTTTTGTCGGCATACTCCCGCTTCCCCCACATTTTATTGCACCAATTCTTTTATTATTATTGACTTACTTCAATCCTTGTTCGCAATGCAATCCTCGTTCAATCCTTGCTCTGTGGTATAGCGTTTCTTCTGCTAAGTCAAGCTAGTTTGTCGTGTAGAAGATCGTATCCGTGGGTTCGAAGGAGCACTCTCATTTCCTCGCACATTTCAATCAACCAAATGTTGTAATTCATTCACTCTCTTCAATTACTGGGCGCAGTGGCTTAGTGGTAGAGCGTTTCTTCTGGTGGGCCAAGTAAGTTTGCTGTGCACGAGATCGTATCCATGGGTTTTGACAAGGCACTCTCTCTTCCTCGCACATTTTATTTCACCAAATCTTGAGTTATCATTCACTCTCTTTAATCATTGGGCACAGTGGGTCAGTGGTAGAGCGGTTCCTCTTGTGTGGCAAGTATGTTTGTTGAGGACAAGATTATATCCGTGGGTCTTGTGAGGGTTCTTTCGCTTCCTCTCCCATTTTATTTCACCAATACTTGTAATACGGTGTATTATTAACTTACTTCAACCTTCGGGCGCAGTGTCTCACTAGTACTGCGCTTCATCTGGTTGTTTTAGTATGTTTCTTGTGGATAAGATCGTATCCGTTGGTTTTCTCAGGGTACTCCCGCTTCCTTCCACATGTCATTCCACCAATTCCTCTATTATCATTGACTTAATTTAATCATTGGACGCTGCGGTTCAGTGGTAAAGCTCTTTCTCTGGTGTGTCAAGTATCTTTGTAGTGGACAAGATCATATTCGTTGGTTTTCTCAGGGTACTCCCGCTTCATCCCACTTTTCATTCCACCAGTTCCTTTATTATCATTCACGCTTCAATCATTTATCGCGGTAGCTCAGTGTTAAAGACTTTCCTCTGGTCGGCCAAGTAAAATTTGTGTTGGACAAGATTGTACCGTGGGTTTTGTCAGGGTATCCCCGCGTCCTCAAACATTTCATTCCAAGGATTCCTCTATTATTATTGACTTGCCTCAATCCTTGGGCGCAGTGGCTCAGTGGTAAAGTTTCTCCTCTGGTGGGCCAAGTAAGTTTGTGATGGACAAGGTTATAACCGTTGGTTTTTTCAGGGTACTCCCGCTTCTTTCCACATTTCACTCCACAAATTCCTTTATTATTATTGACTTGTTTCAATCCTTGGGCGCGGTGGCTCAGTGGTAAAGCCTTTTTAGGGTGGGTCGAGTAAGTTTGTGATGGACAAGTTCGTATCCGTGGGCTTTTTCATGGTATCCCCGCTTCGTCCACCATTTCATTCCACCAATTCCTCTATTATTATTGACTTGCTCAATCCTTGGGTCAGTGGCTTAGTGGTATAGCCTTTCCTGTTATTGGCCAAGTAAGCTTGTGTTAGATAAGATTGTATCCGTGGGTTTTGTCAGGGTACTCTCGCATCCACCCACATTTCATTCCACCAATTATACTATTATCATTGATTGCTTCAATCATTCTGCGCATTGGCTCAGTGGTACAGCGCTTCCTCTGGTAGACTAAGTAAGTTTGCGGTTTACCAGATCCTATGCGTGGGTTTTGACAGGGCACTTTCGCTTCCACGCACATTTCATTCCACCAAATCTTCTACTATGACTCTCTCTTTTTAATCATTGGGAGCAGTGGCTCTGTGGTATAGCGCTTCTTCTGGTGGGCCAAGTAAGATTGCGGTGTACAATGTCGTATCCGTGCGTATTGTCAGGGAACTCCCACCTCCTCCCACATTTCATTAAACTAATTCTTCTTTTATTATTGAATTGCTTCAATCGTTGGGCGCAGTGGCTCAGTGGTAAAGCCTTTCTTTTGGTGGCTCAAGTAAGTTTGTGTTGCACAAGATCGTATCCCTGGGTTTTGTCAGGGTATCCACGCTTCCTCCCACATTTCATTCAAACAATTAATTTATTATTATTGACTTGCTTCAAACTTGGGCGCAGTGACTCAGTGGAAAAGCCATTCCTAGGATGGGTCAAGTAAGTTTGTTGTGGAGAAGATCTATCTGTAAGTTTTGTCACGGTATCCACGCTCCCCCAAATTTCATTCTACCAATTCCTCTATTATTATTGTCTTGCTCCAATCCTTGAGCGCAGTGGCTCACTGGTACAGCGCTTCCCCTGGACGGAAAAGTACGTTTGTGGTGCAAGAGATCGTATCCGTGGGCTTTGTCACGGTACTCTCACTTTCTCGCACATTTCACTGCACCAATTCCTCTATTATTATTGATATCCTTCAGTCATTGTACGCCTTCGCGCATTGGTTCAGCGCTTCCTTTGGTACACCAAGTAAGTTTCTGGTGGACGAGATCGTATCTTTGGGTTTTGACAGGACAGTGCAGCTTCCTCGCACATTTCATTCCACCAATTCTTCTATTATTATTCATTTACTTCAAAGATTAGGCCCATTTGCTTAGTTGTAAAGCGTTTCTTCTGGTGGGCCAACTTAGTTTAGGTGCACAAGATTGTATCTCTGGTTTTGTGAGGGTATTCCCGCTTCGTCCCACATTTCATGCCACCATTTCTTCTATTATCATTCACTCTCTTCAGTTATTGGGCGCAGTGGCTCAGTGGTAGAGCGTTTCTTTTGGTGAGCCAAGTAAGTTTGTGGTGGACAAGATCGTATCCATGGGTTTTGTCAGGGTATCCTTCAGTATTTGTCAGGGTATTCAGACAAATACGGAAATAATATCTTCTCTCTCTATTGTTGTGTCTTCTTCCATCTCACTGTAAAGAGGTGTGTACAAGGTTACAGAAATCCTATCCCTCCTTTTGTGGGCCGACCCAAGGTTATGTTTACCTTACTTCCCGAGTATATAAACGCGAGTTTGGAGCCCCGCGGTGGCCGACAGGAGTTTTTTTCGCAGTGTTTATCTGGACTCGCTTTGCGTGTAGACTCGACGCGGTGAGTATGAAATTAAGAAACACGTGAAAATAACAAAAACTCACGTGCGGTGGTTAAAGCCAGTAAGGTAGTCGACATACACCCATGTCCACCAACTTAGGAACAAGACCGAGATTAAGCAACCTCCTCCTCCGTCCCATAAACGGTAGTTCTAAGCTGAATTTTATCCAAGTAGGAATTTTTAACAGTTAAGCGATTTTAAAAGCGAACTTAGTCTCTGTTTGCCCGTGGCAGACCAATGAAATGTAAAGTTTTTTTCCTATTATTTTGGCCGCGTTGGTCGGCTTTGTCAGCAAGCTTAAACTGAACTTAGCCGAGTTGGGTGCCGTAGAAAGTCTATGCACTGTAGACTCAAACTGTATTAGTCAGAAATAGTCTGACTTAATGCTGCAATGTGTTTTAATTAGATCAATGGAAATCATCAATGGAAAAACTAAACAGCTGTTTCTGTGATTATTTCTAGTGTTTCAGGGAAACTCATGACCACTCATATATATGAAATTAGCCAATGGTAGTCTAGAAATTAATAGTCAAGGTATCATTCTCGGCCATAGCCGAGTGGTATGTTGTTAATACATTTTGTATTTTTTTTCTTTTTCAATTTCTTTAATAAAGCTATTTAATTGAGGGAATTAATTTAATTTCCGGAGAATCCCTTAGTAAATTATATGTAGTAAGGAGGTCAATTTCTTTTTTTATGTTGGAAGACCTGCTGTATGAAGGTGCAATCCTCAAATACCAGTGTTTCGATCGCCCACCTCTCGTAGGTGCCAAGTTTAGGGATTAACTTTAATGCTCTACCATTTCTGGGTCTCGATGGTACATGATGGACGCCGGGCCCAGTAAAGAATCCCATATACTTTGGGTTCTCTCGAAGTGCGATTCGACCGCTTGAGTTCAACCAAGCTTTCGGCTGAAATCGAGATGTACCGGGAGTCTTGACCCAGGTCTTACTGAAGCTACGCCATGTGTCACCTCACCTTATTATTATTTTTTTTCTTATTGTTCCGGGCCTCCGTAGCATAATTGTTCGACGCGCCGAGTATTTGAGTTGCCTTGCGCAAACTGCCTTACTGTACTTGTAACATCGCTCGCTGTCAACGTATGATCACTCATTATCAAATGATATTTGTATTTGTTTGGTGTTAAGTGAAAAAGGGAAGTATTCGTTGCTTGAATTATATATGGAAGAAATAGTATCAAGTTATGATAAAAGGAAAGAAAGTTAATATGTGATATGTGTATCCTATTTTAGTGCTGAACACCGACGGACCTCAAAGTATACTATAGAATTTTTGCCGGTCTGCGTCCGTATTTGTTATTTCGGTTATTACAAAGCGTGGACGAAAAAACAACTAGTTGGAGAGACTGGACACCATTTTTGGAGATAATCGAAAAAGCTAAAACTATCAGTCAATTGCGAGAAGGTGGTTTCTGGATGTCCCTAGAACTAAGGGAGAGAAAGTAGGACTCGTCTCCCAGATGGATGACGGGATTGAGCAAGAAGCATGCAAGGAAGGAACAGTTCAGGGCCAAGTCCTAACCGAGGAAAAAATTAAACCCTATGCGAACGTAGAACAAAACGAGCATGGATTGGGTTTTGGGTACGGTGTGTTACCTACCGATCAGATACGAATCGGGAGTCAAATAGGCATCGCCTTACTAGACAGTGGGGCACAGGTATCTATTCTGAAACCACCATTTTTACCAAAGTTACTCCCACCTCCTGCCACATTTCATTCGATCAATTCTACTAATATCATTGACTTGCTTCAATCATTGTGCGCATTGGCTTGCTGGTAGAGCGTTTCTTCTGATGGGCCAAGTAAGTTGTGGTGTACAAGATCGTATCCGTGGGTTTTGTCAGGGTGCTCCCGCTTCCACCCACATTTCATTCCACCAATTCCTCTATTATTATTGACTTGCTTCAATTCTCGGGCGCAATGCTCAGTGGTAAAGCCTTTCCTCTGGTTGGCCAAGTAAGTGTTTTGGACAAGATCGTGGGCGCTGTAGCTCACTGCAATAGCCTTTCCTAGGGTGAAGAAAGTAAGTTAAAGCTGGACAAGATTGCAGGATTTTGTCAGGGTATCTCTGCTTCCTCAAGAATTTCATTCCAAGAATTCCTCTATTATTATTTGCTTGCTTCAATTTTTGGGCGCATTGGATAAGTGGGAAAGCCTTTCCTCTGGTCGGCCAAGTAAGTTTGTGGTGTACAAGAACGTATCCGTCGGTTTTGTCAGGGTACTCCCGCTTCCTCCCATATTTCATTCAACCAATTCTTCTATATTTATTGACTTTCTTAAATTTTTTGGCGCAGTCGTTGCGTGGTACAGCGCTTCCTCTTGTAGACCGAGAAAGTTTGTGGTGGACAAGATCATATCCTTGAGTTTCTTCAGGGTACTCCCGTTTCCCCCCACATTTCATTCCACCAATTCTTTTTTTATTATTGACTTGGTTCAATCATTGTAAGCATTGGCTCAGTGGGGCAGCGCTTCCTCTGGTAGGCGAACTAAGTTTATGGTGGACGAGATCGTATCGGTGGGTTTTGATAGGGAACTCCCGCTTCCTCGCATATTTAATTCCACCAATTCTTCTATTATTATAGATTTAATTTAATCACTGGGTACAGTGGCTCAGTGGTAGAGCGTTTCTTCTGGCGGGCCAAGTAAGTTTGTGGTGAACAAAATCGTATTCGTGGGTTTTTTTAGGGTATCCCTGCTTCCTCCCACATTTCATTCCAACAATTCCTCTATTATTATTGTCCTGCTACAAACGTTGGGCGCAGTGGCTCAGTTTAAAGCCTTTCATCTGGCGGGCCAAGTAAGTTGATGTTGGACAAGATCGTATCGTCGGTATTGTCAGCGTACTCCCGCTTCCTCCCACATTTCATTAAACCAATTCTTCTATTATTATTGACTTGCTTCAATTTTTGGGCGTAGTGGCTTAGTCTTAAAGCCTTTCTTCTGGCGGGCCAAGTAAGTTTGTTGTGTAAAAGGTCATATTCTTGGGTTTTGTCAGAGTACTCCCACTTCCTCCCACATCTCATTCTACCATATCTACTAATATCATTGACTTCCTTCAATCATTGTGCGCATTGGCTCAGTGGTACAGTGCTTCATCTGGTAGAGCAAGTAAGTTTAAGGTGGACGAGATCGTATCCTTGGTTTTTGACAAGGCACTCCCGCTTCCTCGCACATTTCATTCCACCAATTCTTCTATTATTATTCATTTACTTCAAAGATTGGGCTCATTGGCTCAATGGTAGAGCGTTTCTCTTGGCTGGCCAGGTAAGTTAGTAGTGCACAGGATCGTCTACGAGGGTTTTGTCAGGGTACTTCCGCCTCCTCCTACACTTAATTCCACCAATTCTTCTATAATCATCCAGTCTCTTCAATCATTGGGTTCAGTGGTAGAGCGTTTCTCCTGGTGGGCGAAGTAAGTTTGTGGTGGACAAGATCGTATCCGTGAGTATTGTCAGGGTACTCTCGATTCCTCGCACATTTCATTCCCCCAATTCCTCTATTATTTATTTACTTAAACCATTGTGTCTCTGTGTACAGCGCTTCCTCTTGTTGGCAAAATAACTTTGTAATGGAAAATCGTATCCGTGGGTTTTCTGAGGGTACTCCCACTTCTTACTACATCTCATTCCACCAATTCTACATTTATCATTGACTTGCTTCAATTATTGTGCGCATTGGCTCAGTGAGACATTACTTTCTCTGGTTTGCAAAAAAAGTTTATGGTGGACGAGATCGTATCCGTGGGTTTCCTCTGGGTACTCCCACTTCCTGCTACATCTCATTCCACCAATTCTACTATTATCATTGACTTGCTTCAATCCTTGGGCGCAGTGCCACATTTTTAAAGCCTTTATTCTGGTGGGTCAAAGAAGTTTGTGTTGGACAAGATCGTATCCGTTGGTTTTGTCAGGGCACTCCCTTTTCCTCCCACATTTCATTCCACCATTTCTTCTATTATTATTGATTTGCTTCAATGCTTGAGAGCAGTGGCTCAGTGGTAAAGTTTTTCCTCTGCTAGGTGAAGTAAGTTTGTGGTGGACAAGATCGTATCCGTGGGTTTTGTCAGGCTATTCCCGCTTCCTACCACATTTGATTCCACCAATTCCTCTTTATTATTCACTTGCTTCAATCGTTTGGCATTGTGGCTCACTGGTAAAGCATTTCATAGGGTGGGCCAAGTAAGTTTGTGGTTTACAAGTTCGTTGGGTGGGTTTTTGTCACGGTATCCTCGCTCCCTCTCACATTTCATTCCACCAATTCCTCTATTATTATTGACTTGCTTCAATTCTCGGGCGCAATGCTCAGTGGTAAAGCCTTTCCTCTGGTTGGCCAAGTAAGTGTTTTGGAGAAGATCGTGGGCGCTGTAGCTCACTGCAATAGCCTTTCCTAGGGTGAAGAAAGTAAGTTAAAGCTGGACAAGATTGCAGGATTTTGTCAGGGTATCTCTGCTTCCTCAAGAATTTCATTCCAAGAATTCCTCTATTATTATTTGCTTGCTTCAATTTTTGGGCGCATTGGATAAGTGGTAAAGCCATTCTTTTGGTGGGCCAAGTAAGTATGTGTTGGCGAGTTCATTTCCGTGGGTTTTGTCAGGGTATTTTCGCTTCCTCCCCCATTTCATTCCACCAATTCTTCTATTATCATTGATTTCTTCAATAATTGTGCGCATTGGGTAAGAGATAGAGCGCATCCCCTGGTAGACCAAGTGAGTTTGTGGTGGACCAGATCGTATCCGTGGGTCTTCACAGGGCACTTCCGCACGGTTTTGACAATGAACTCCAGCTGCCTTCCACATTTCATTTCACCAAATCTTCGTTTATCATTCACTCACTTCAATCATTGGGCGCAGCGGCTTAGAAGAAAATACTTTCCAAGGGTAGGCCAAGTAAGTTTTAGTTGGACAAGATTGTATCCGTGGGTTTTGTCAGGGTATCCCCGCTTTCTCCCACATTTCATTAAACTAATTTTTCTATTATTATTGATTTGCTTCAATCCTTCGGCGCAGTGGCTCAGTGCTAAAATTCTTTCTTCTAGCGGCCCAAGTAAGTTTGTTGTTTAGAAGGTCGTATCCATTGGCTCTGACACGGCACTCCCGCTTCCTCACACACTTCATTCCAGCAAACATTGTATTATCATACACTCTTTTCAATCATTGTTCGCAGTGGCTCAGTGGTAGAGCGCTTCTTCTGGTGGGCCAAGTCTGTTTGTGGTGGAAAAAATCGTATCCGAGGGTTTTACAGGGCAATCCCACTTCCTTGCACATTTCATTTCACCAATTCTTCTATTATCGTTCACTCTCTACTATCATTTTGCGCAGTGGCTCAGTGGTAGGGCTTCTCTTCTATTGAGACAAGTAAGTTTGTGGCGGACAAGATCATATTCGTGGGTTTTGTCTTGTTACTCACGCTTCCTCTTGGATTTTATTCCACCAATTCTTCTATTATTATTGACTTGGTTCAATCCTTGGGCGACGTGGCTCAGTGTTAAGATATTCCTCTCTTGGACTAAGTGAGGATGTGAAGAAAAATCGTGTCTGTGGGTTTTGTCAGGGAACCACTGCTCCCTCGCACATTTCATTCGAACAATTCTTTAATCATTCACTTTTTTCAATCATTAAACGCAGGTTCTCAGTGGTAGAGCTTTTCTTCTAGTGAACCAAATAAGTTTGTGGTGGACAAGATCGTATCCGTGGGTTTTGTCATGGTACTCCCACTTCCTCCCACATTTCATTTTACCAAATCTTCTATTATTATTGACTTAGTTCAATCCTTGGGCTCAGTGGTAAAATATTCCTCTCTTGGGCCAAGTAAGGTTGCTGAGGAAAAATCGTGTCCGTGGGTTTTTCAGGGTACTCGAGCTTCTTCCCACATTTCATTCAATGAATTCTTCTATTTTTATTGATTTACTTTAATACTAGCGAGCAATATCTCAGTGGTACAGCACTTCCTCTGGTTGGACAAGTAAGTTTGTGGTGCACAAGATCGTATCCGATGGTTTTGTCAGGGTACTCCCGCTTCCTCGCACATTTATTTCGACCAAGTTTTGTATTATTATTGACCTGCTTCAATGGTTGAGCGCACTGGCTCAGTGGTAAAACCTTTCCTCTAGTAAACCAAGTAACTTTGTGGTGGACAAGATCGTATCCGTAGGATTTGTCATGGTACTCCCGGTTCCTCCCACATTTCATTCCACCAATTCTTCTATTATTATGGACTTACTTGATTCCTTGGGCGCAGTGTCTCAGTGGTAAAGCGTTTCCTCTGGTGGGCAAAGTAAGTTTGTGGTGGACAGGAACGTATCCGTGGGTTTTGGTCAGGGAACTCCAACTTCCTCGTACATTTCATTCCACTAATTCTTCTATGATTATTCACTATCCTCAATCATTCGGCGCAGTGAGTCAGTTCTACAGCGTTTCTTCTGGTGGGCTAAGTAAGTTTTTGATGTACAAGATCGTATCCGTGGGTTTTGACAAGGCACTCCCGCCTCTTCGCACATTTCGTTTTAACATTTCTTCTATTATTATTCTCTTACTTCAAACATTGGGCGCCGTGGCTCAGTGGTAAAGGGCTTCTCTTGGTTGCCCAACTAAGTTTTTAGTGGACAAGATCGTATCAGTGAGGTTTGTCAGAGAACTCCAGCTTCCATGCATATTAAATGGCACTAATTCTTCTATTATCATTCAACCTCTTCAATCATTGGACGCAGTGGCTCAGTTGTAGAGCGTTTCTTTCGGTGGGCCAATTAAGTTTGTCGTGTACAAAATCGTATATGTGGGTTTTGTCAGGGTATTCCCGCTTCCTCCCACATTTCATTCCACCAATTCTTCTATTACTATTGACTAACTTCAATCATGGGGCACAGTGGCTCAGTGCTATAGTGCTCTTTCTTGCTGGCCAACTAATTTGGTGGAGGACAAGATCATATCCGTGGGTTTTGTCAGGGTTCTCCCTCTTCCTCTCAAATTTCATTTTACCAATTCTTCTATTATTATTGACTTATTTCATTCTATGGCCTCAGTGGCTCAGTGGTAGAGCGTTTTTTATAGTGAGCCAAGTAAGTTTGTTGTGTAGAAGATCGTATCCGTGGAATTGAAAGGTCACTCTCGCTACCTCGCACATTTCATTCCATGAAAACTTTTAATTTATTCACTCTCTTCAATCATTGGGGGCAGTGGCTCAGTAGAAAAACCTTTCCTAGGGTAAAACAAGTAAGTTTGAGTTGGACAAGATTGTGTCCGTGGGTTTTTTCAGGGTATCCCCGCTTCCTCCCACATCCCTTCCAAGGATTTTTAGATTATTATTGACTTGCTTCAATACTTGGGCGCAATGGCTCAGTGGTAAAGTTTTTCCACTGATAGGCGAAGTAAGATTGTGGTGGACAAGATCATAACCGTGGGTTTTGTCAAGGTACTCCCGCTTCCTCCCATATTTTGATTAAACCAATTCATCTATTATTATTAATTTGCTTCAATTCTTGGGCGCAGTGGCTCAGTGGTGGAGCGTTTCTTCTGATGGCCGAGTAAGTTTGGGGTTTAAGATATCGTATCCGTGGTTTTTGACAGGGCACTCCCGTTTCTTCGTACATTTCATTCCACCAAATATTGTATTATCGTTCACAGTCATCAATCATTGTTCGCAGTGGCTCAGCGGGAGAGCGATTCCTCTTTTGTGCTAAGGGTGTTTGTGGTGGAAAAATTCGTATCCGTGGGTTTTGTCAGGGAACTCCCGCTTCCTTCCGGATTTCATTCCACTAATTCTTCTATTATTATTGACTTACTTCAATCATTGGGGGAAGTTGGTCAATGTTACAGCGCTTCCTCTGGTTGGGCAATAAAGTTTGTGGTCGACAAGATCGGATCCGTGGGTTTATTAAGGTACTCCCGCTTCCTCCCACTTTTCATTTCACCAATTCCTCTTTTATTGACTTGCTTCAACCCTTGGGAACAGTGGCTCAGTAGAAAAGCCTTTCCTAGGTTAGGAAAGTAAGTTTGAGTTGGACAAGATTTCATCCGTGGGTTATTTCAGGGTACTCCCGCTTCCTTCCACATTTCATTCCACCAATTCCTCTATTATTATTGACTTTTTTCAATCCTTGGGCGCGGTGGCTCAGTGGTAAAGCCTTTCCTAGTGTAAGTCGAGTAAGTTTGTGAAGGGCAAGATTGAATGCGTGAGTTTCTTCATGGTATCCATGCTTCCTCCCACATTTCATTCCGCCAAATTTTCTACTATCACACACTCTCTTCAATCATTGGGAGCAGTGTATCAGTGGTAGGCCCTTCTTCTGGTGGGCCAACTAAGTTTGTGGTGTACAATGTCGTATCCGTGCGTTTTGACAGGGTACTCCCGCAGGCTACCATATTTCATTAAACTAATTTTTCTATTTTTATTGACTTACTTCAATCGTTGGGCACAGTGGCTCTTTGGTAAAGCCGTTCGTCTGGTGGGCCAAGTAAGTTTGTCGTAGATAAGATCGTATCGGTGGGTTTTGTCAGGGTACTCCCACTTCCTCGCACATTTGGTTTCACCGATTCTTGTATTATCATTCTCTCTCTTCAATCATTGTTCGCAGTCGCTCAGTGGTAAATTGCTTCCTCTGGTAGACCAAGTAAGTTCCTGGTGGACGAGATCGTATCCGTTGGTTTTAGCAGGTCACTCCCGCTTTCTCCCACATTTCATTGCACCAATTCCTTTGATTATTCTTGACTAGCTTCAACCCTTGGGCGCAGTGTCTCAGTAGAAAAGCCTTTCCTGGGGTGAAGCAAGTAAGTTTGAGGTTGACAAGATTCTATCCGTTGGTTTTGACAGGGCATTCCCGCTTCCCCGCACATTTCATTCCACCAACTCTTTGATTATTATTGATTTACTGCAATCATTGGGCGCAGTAGGTCATTGGTAGATCCTTTCCTCTAGTGAGCCATATAATTTTGTTGTGGACAAGATCGTATCCGTGGGTTTTGTCAGGTAATCACAGCTCCCTCGCACATTTTATTCCACCAATTCTTATATTATCATTCACTCTCTTCAGTCATTCTGCGCAGTGGATCAGTCGTAGGCGTTTCTTCTGATGGGCCAAGTAAGTTTGTGGTGGACAAGATCGTGTCCGTGCCTTTGACAGGACACTCACACTTCCTCGCACATTTCATTTCACCAATTCTTCTATTATTATTGACTTGGTTCAACCATTGGACGCAGTGGCTCAGTGGTAAAACTTTTCCTCTGGTCTGCCAAGTAAGTTTCAGGTGGCCAACATCTTATCCGTGTGTTTTGACAGGGCACTCCCACTTCCTTGCACTTTACATTTCACCAATTCTTCAATTATCTTTCACTCTCTTCAATCATTTTGCGTAGAGGCTCAGTGGTAGAGCTTTTCTTCTAGTGAACCAAGTAAGTTTGTGGAGGACAAGATCGTATCCGTGGGTTTTCTCATGGTACACCCGCTTCCTAAAACCTTTCATTCCACCATTTTTTCTATTATTATTGACTTGGCTCAATCCTTGGGCTCAGCGGCACAGTGGTAGAATTATCTTCTCTTTGGCCAAGTAAGGTTGTGGAGGGAAAATAGTGTCTGTGGGATTTTCAAGGTACACGAATTTTTCCCACATTTCATTCCACGAGTTCCTCTATTTTTAATGATTTACTTTAATCCGTGGGTACAATATCTCAGAAGTACAGCGCTGCCTCTGGTTGGCCAAGTAAGTTTGGGTTTACAAGATGGTATCCGATGGCTTTGTCAGGCTAGTCCCGCTTCCTCCCACATTTTATTCCACCAATTGTTGTATTATTATTGACTTGGTACAATTGTTGGGTGCAGTGGCTCAGTAGTAAAAAATTTCCTCTGCTGGGCCAAGTAAGGTTTTGTTGGAGAACACCGTATCCGTCGGTTTATCAGGGTACTCCCGCTTCCTCCCATATTTCATTCCAGTAATTCTTCTATTATTACTGACTTACTTTAATCCTTATGCGCAGGGTTCGGTGGTAAAGCGTTTCCTTTGGTGGGCCAACTAACTTTGTGGTGGACTAGATCGTTTCCGTGGGTTTTTTCAGGGAACTCAAGCTTCCAGGCATATTTCGTTCCACTCATTCTTCTATTATCATTCACCCCCTTTAATCATTGGGCGCAGTGGCTCAGTTGTAGAGCGTTTCTTCTGGTAGGCCAATTAAGATTGTGGTGTACAAGATCGTTTATGTGGGTTTTGTCAGGGTATTCCCGCTTCCTCCCACATTTCATTCCACCAATTCTTCCATTATTATTGACTAACTTCAATCATGGGGCACAGTGGCTCAGTGGTGCAGCGCTCTTTCTTGTGGGCCAAGTAATTTTGTGGAGGACAAGATCATATCCGTGGGTTTTGTCAGGGTTCTCCCTCTTCCTCTCAAATTTCATTCTACCAATTCTTCTAATTGTATTGACTTATTTCATTCTATGGCCTCAGTGGCTCAGCGGTAGAGCTTTCCTTCTAGTGAGCCAAGTAAGTTTGTTGTGTAGAAGATCGTATCCGTGGAATTGAAAGGGCACTCTCGCTACCTCGCAGATTTCATTATATGAAATCTTTTAATTTATTCACTCTCTTCAATCATTGGGCGCAGTGGCTTAGTAGAAAAACCTTTCCTAGGGTAAAACAAGTAAGTTTGAGTTGGACAAGATTGTGTCCGTGGGTTTTGTCAGGGTATCCCCACTTCCTCCTGCATTCCTTTCCAAGGATTCCTAGATTGTTATTGACTTGCTTCAATACTTGGGCGCAGAGGCTCAGTGTTAAAGCCTTTCTTCTAATGGGCCAAGTAAGTTTGTGGTGGAGAAGATCGTATCCGTGGTTTTTCTCAGGGTACGCTCGCTTCCTCCCACATTTCATTTCCCTGATTCTTCTGTTATTATTAACTTGCTTCAATCGTTGGGCGCAGTGGCTCAGTGGTAAAGCTTTTCCTCTAGTGAAAGAAATAACTTTGTGGTGTAAAAGATCGTATCCGATGGTTTTGTCAGGGTACCCCCGATTCACCCACATTTCGTTCCACCAATTGTTGTATTATTATTGACTTGGTACAATTGTTGGGCGCAGTGGCTCAGTAGTAAAACACTTCCTCTGGTGGGTGAAGTAAGGTTTTTTTGGACAACATCGTATCCATCGGTTTATCAGGGGACTCCCGCTTCCTCCAATATTTCATTCCAGTAATTCTTCTATTATTACTGACTTACTTCAATCCTTATGCGCAGGGTTCAGTGGTAAAGCGTTTCCTTTGGTGGGCAATGTAATTTTGTGTTGTCAAGATCGTATCCGTGGGTTTTGTCAGGCAGCTTCAGCAGTGGCTCAGCGGTACAGCGCTTCCTATGGTTGGTCAACTAACTTTGTGGTGGACTAGATGGTTTCCGTGGGTTTTGTCAAGGAAATCCAGCTTCCACGCGTATTTCATTCCGCTCATTCTTCTATTATCATTCACCCTCTTCAATCATTGAGCGCAGTGTCTCAGTTGCAGAGCGTTTCGTCTGGTGGGCCAATTCAGTTTGTGATGTACAAGATCGTATATGTGGGTTTTGTCAGGGTATTCCCGCTTCCTCTTCTATTTCATTCCACCAATTCTTCTATTATCATTCACTCTCTTCAATCATTGGCGCAGTGGCTCATTGGTAGGCATTTGTTCTCGTTTGCTAAGTAAATTTGTGATGTACAAGTTTGTATCCGTGGATTTTGTCAGGGTACTCCCGCTTCCTCCCACATTTCATTCGACCAATTATTTTATTATTATTGAATTACTTCAATCATTGAGCGCAGTGTCTCAGTGATACACGGCTTCCTCTGGTTAACCTAGCATGTTTCTGGTAGATAAGATCGTATCTGTGAGTTTTGTCAGGGCACTCCCGCTTCCTTCCAGATTTCATTCCACCGATTCTTCTATTATCATTGACTGACTTTAAGCATTGGGCGCTGCGGTTCTGTGGTAGAGCTCTTCCTCTGGTGAGTCAAGTAGGTTTTTGGTGGACAAGATAATACCCGAGGGTTTTCTCAAGGAACTCCCACCTCTTCGCACTTTTCATTCCACCAGTTCCTCTCTTATCATTCACGCTTCAATCATTGAGCGCGGTAGCTCAGTGGTAAAGACTTTCGTCTGGTCAGCCAAGTAAGTTTGAGTTGGACAAAATTGTATCCGTGGGTTTTGTCAGGTTATCCCCGCTTCCTCCCACATTTCATTCCAAGGATTCTTCTAATATTATTGCATTGCTTCAATCCTTGGGCGCAGTGGCTCAGTGGTAAAATTTTTCTTTGGTTGCCCAAGTAAGTTTGTGATGGACATGATAGAATACGTGGTTTTTCCATGGTATCACCACTTCCTCCCACATTTCATTCCAAGGATTCCTCTAGTATTATTGTCTTGCTTCAATCCTTGGGCGCAGTGGCTTAGTGGTAAAGTTTATCTTCTGGTGGGCCAAGTAAGTTTGTGTGGTGGACAAGATCGAACCGTCGTTTTCTCAGGGTACTCTCGCTTTCTTCCACATTTAATTACACCAATTCCTCTATTATTATTGACTTGTTTCAAATCTTGGGCGCAGTGGCTCAGTGGTAAAGATTTTCGTAGGGTGTGTCGAGTATGTTTGTGATGAACATCATCGTATCCGTGGGTTTTGTCAGGGTACTCCCGCCTCGTCCCACATTTCATTAAACCAATTCTTCTATCATTATTGACTTACTTCTATCTTTGGGCGCAGTGGCTCAGTGGCAAAGCCTTCCTTCTAGCGGACCAATAAGTTTTTGGTGCAGAAAAACATATCCGTGGGATTTGTCAGGGTACTTCCACTTCCTCCCGCATTTCGTTTCACCAATTCCTCTATTATCATTCACTGTCTTCAATCATTGTTCGCAGTGGCTCAGTGGTAGAGCCCTTTCTCTGGTAGAACAAAGAAGTTCATGGTTGACGAAATCGTATCCGTGGGTTTTGTGAGGGTAGTCCGGCATTTTCCCGCAATTCATTCCCCAATTCTTCGATTACTATTGATTTACTTTAACCATTCGGCGTACTGGCTCAGTGGTAGTTCGTTTCTTCTGGTGGGCCGAGTAAGCTTCTGGTGGACGAGATCGTATCTGTGGGTCTTGACATGGCACTCTCGCTTGCTCGCGCATTTCATTCCACCAGTGGCTAAGTGGAAAAGCCTTTCCGAGTGTGAAGCAAGTAAGTTTCAGGTGGACAAGATTGTATCCCTAGATTTTGTCAGGGAATCCCCGCTTTTTCCCATATTTCATTCCAAGGATTCCTCTATTAACATTGATTTGCTTAAATCCTTGGGCGCAGTGGCACAGTGGTAAAGTTTTTTCCTCTAGTGCGCCAAGTAAGTTGGTGGTGGATAAGATCATAAGCGTGGGTTTTGCCAGCGTACTCCCACTTCCTTCCACATTTCATTCCACCACTACCTCTATTATTATTGACCTGCTTCAATCCTTGGGTCAGTGTCTCAGTGGTACAGCGCTTCCTCTGGTTGTTGTAAGAAGTTTCTAGTGGATAAGATCGTATCAGTGAGTTTAGTCAGGGTACTATCGCTTCCACCCACATTTCTTTCCACCAATTCTTCTATTATCATTTACTTACTTTAACCATTGGACGCTGCGGCTCAGTAATAGAGCTCTTCCTCTGGCGGGTCAAGTAAGTTTGTAGTGGAAAAGATCGAATCGGTGGATTTTCTCAAGGTACTCCCGCTTCTTCCCTCTTTTCATTCCACTAATTCCTCTATTATCATTTACACTTCAATCATTGGACGAGGTAGCTTAGTGTTAAGTCTTTCCTCTGGTCGGCCAAGTAAGTTTGTGTTGGACAAGACCGTATCCGTGGATTTATTCACGTTCTCCCGCTTCCTCCCACATATCATTCCACCGATTGCTCTATAATTATTGACTTCCTTCAACCCTTGGGCCCAATGGCTCAGTAGAAAAGCGTTTCCTAAGGTAGGGCAAGTAAGTTTGAGTTGGACAAGATTGTATCCGTGGGTTTTGTCAGGGTATCCCTGCTTCCTCCCAAATTTCATTCCAAGGGTTCCTTTATTATTAATGCTTTGCCTCAATACTTGAGCGCATGGTCTCAGTGGTAAAGTTTTTCCTGTGGAGGGGCCAAGTAAATTTGTGGTGGACAAGATTAGAACCGGGGGTTCTGCCAGCGTACTTCCACTTCCTTCCACATTTCATTTCACCAATTCCTCTATTATTATTGACTTGCTTCAATTCTTGGGTCAGTGTGTCAGTGGTACAGCGCTTCCTCTGGTTGACGTAGTATGTTTCTGGTGAATAAGACCGTATCAGTGAGTTTTGTCAGGGTACTCCAGCTTCCTCCCAGATTTCATTCCACCAACTGTTCTTTTATCATTTACTTACTTTAACCATTGGGCGCTGCGGCTCAGTAATAAAGCTCTTCTTGTGGTGGGTTAAGTAAGTTTGTGGTGGAAAAGATCGAATCGGTGGATTTTCTCAAGGTACTCCTGCTTCTTCCACTTTTCATTCCACTAATTCCTGTATTATCATTCACACTTCAATCATTGGGCGAGGTAGCTCAGTGGTAAAGGCTTTCTTCTGGTCGACCAACTAAGTTTGTGTTGGACAAGATCGTATCCGTGGGTTTATTCAGGTACTCCTGTACCCTCCCACATTTCATTCCTCCAATTCCTCTATTATTATTGAATTGCTTCAACCACTGGGCCCAATGGATCAGTAGAAAAGCCTTTACTAGAGTTGGCCAAGTAAGTTTGAGTTGAACAAGATTGTATCCGTGGCTTTTGTCAGCGTATCGCCGCTTCCTGCCACATTTCATTCCAAGGATTCTTCTAATACTATTGAATTGCCTCAACCCTTGGGCGCAGTGGCTCAGTGGAAAAGCCTTTCCTAGTGTGAGGCAAGTAAGTTTAAGGTGGACAAGATTGTTTCCGTAGATTTTGTCAGGGTATCTCTGCTTCCTCCTACATTTCATTCCAAGAATTCTTCTATTATTATTGACTTGCTTCAATCCTTGGGCGTAGTGGATCACTGTTAAAGGCTTTCCTCTGGTGGGCGAAGTAAATTTGAGTTGGCTAGATCTTATCCATGTGTTTTGTCTGGGTACTCCCGCTTTTGACCCATTTCATTCCACCAATTCTTCTATTATCAGTGACTTTCTTCAATCATTGTGCGCAATGGCTCAGTGGCAGAGCGCTTTTTCTGATAGAGCAGTAAGTTTGTGGTGGACCAAATGGTATCATGGGTTCTGACAAGGAACTCCAGCTTCCTCGCACATTTCATTCCGCCAAATCTTCTATTATCATTCACTCTTCTCAATCATTGAGCGCAGTGGCTCAGTGCTAGAGCGCTTCTTCTGGTGGGCGAAGTAAGTTTGTGGTGTACAATGTCGTATCAGTGGGTTTTGTCAGGGTACTCCCCCTTCCTCCCACATTTCATTAAACCAATTCTTCTATTATTATTGACTTGCTTCAAACCTTGGGCGCAGTGGCTCAATGGTAAAGCCTTTCTTCTAGTGGGATAAGTAAGTTTGTGGTGAAGATCGTATCCGTGGGTTTGTCAGTGTACTCCCACTTCCTCCCGCATTTCATTTCACCAATTCTTCTTTTATCATTCAATGTCTTCAATCATTGTTCACAGTGGCTCAGTGGTAGAGCGGTTCCTCTGGTAGAACAAGTAAGTTCATGGTTGACTAGATCGTATCCGTGGGTTTCGACAGGGCACTCCCGCTTCCTCGCAAATTTCATTCCACCAACTCTTTGATTATTATTGATTTAATTCAATCATTGGGCGCAGTGGCTCACTGGTAGAGCGTTTCTTCTAATGGCCGAGTAAATTTGTGGTTTACGAGATCGTATCCGTGGGTTTTGACAAGGAACTCCAGCTTCCTCGCACATTTCATTCCGCCAAATCTTCTATTATCATTCACTCTTCTCAATCATTGGACGCAGTGGCTCAGTGGTACAGGGCTTCCTCTGGTAGGCCAAGAAAGTTTCCGGTGGACAAGATCGTATCAGTGGGTTTTGTCAGGGTACTCCCGCTTCATCCCACATTTCATTAGACCAGTTCTTCTATTTTCATTGTCTTACTTTAATCTTTGGCGCGGCGGCTCAGTGGTAGAGCGCTTCATCTGGCGAGGCAAGTAATTTGTAGTGGACAATTTCGTATCCGGTGGGTTTTTGATGGTACTCCCGCTTCTTCCCATTTTCATTTCACCAGTTCCTCTATTATCATTTACCTGCTTTAATCATTCGGAGCGGTGGCTCAATGGTAGAAGTCTTCCTCTGGTGCGTGGGGTTCTTATTGTTCGTCCCCAGTCAAGTAAGTTTGTGCTGGACAAGATCGTATGTGTGGGTTTTGACAGGGAACTCTCGCTTCCTCGTATATTTCTTTCCATCAATTCTTCTACTATCATTCAGTCTCTTCCATCAATCGGCTCAGTGTCTCAATGGTAGAGCGCTTCCTCTGGTAGGCCAAGTGAGTTTGTTGTGGACAATATCGTATTCGTGGGTTGTGTCAGGGTACTCCCGCTTCCTCCCACATTTCATTCAGCAATTCTTCTATTATTATTGACTTACTTCAATCATTGGGCGCAGTGGCTCAGTGGTACAGGGCTTCCTCTGGTTGGCCAAGAAAGTTTCTGGTGGACAAGATTGTATCAGTGGGTTTTGTCAGGGTACTCCAGCTTCCTCCCACATTTCATTAGACCAGTTCTTCTATTTTCATTGTCTTACTTTAATCATTGTCGCGGCGGCTCACTGTTAGAGCGCTTCATCTGGTGGGGCAAGTAATTTGTAGTGGACAATTTCGTATCCGGTGGTTTTTTGAGGGTACTCCCGCTTCTTCCCACTTTCATTCCACCAGTTCCTCTATTATCATTTACTTGCTTTAATCATTCGGAGCGGTGGCTCAATGGCAGAAGTCTTCCTCTGTACCCTAAGTAAACCCAAGCATAAGATCTTGCCCATGACTAAATTAATAAGCTCACCAGAGGAAGCGCTGTACTTTTGAGGCTTTGCGCCCAATAATTGGAGCAAGTCAATGATAATAAATAAATTGGTGGAATGAAATGTGGGAGGAAGAAGGAGTACCTTGAAAAAACATGGATACGATCTTGTCCACTAAAAACTTAATTGGCCCACCAAAGGAGGCGCTCTACCAGTGAGCCTCCGCGTCCAATGATTAATGAAAGTGAATCGTAATAGGTGAATTGATGGAATGAAATGTGGGAGGAAGCGACAATACCCTGATAAAAACACCCGGATACAATCTTGTAAACCACGAACTTACTTGCCCCACACGAGGAAGCGCTCTACACTGAGCCACCGCGCCCAATGATTCAAGCAAGTCAATCATAATAGAGGAATTGGTGGAATGAAAAGTGGGAAGAAACGGGAGTACCCTAATTAAACCGAGGGATGCAATCTTGTCCATCACAAACTTACTTGGCCCACCAGAAATGAAGGGTCTTGACTGACCCAATGCGACGGATGATTGACGAGAGTCAATGCTAATAGTAGAATTCGTGGAATGAAATGTGGGTGGAAGCAAAAGTACCCTTAGAAAACCTACGGATACGATATTGTCCACCACATACTTACTTGGCCCACCAGAGGAAGCGCTATACCGCTGAGTCAGCGCGCCCAATGATTAACGTATGTCAATAATAATAGAGGAATTGGTGGAATGAAAAGCGGCAAGAATCGGAGGTACTCTGAAAAAAACACGGATACGGTCTTGTCCATTACAAACTTTCGTGGCCCACCAGAGGAAGCGCTTTACCACTGACCCACTGCGCAAAATGATTGAAGCAAGTAATGTAATAGTAGAATTTGTAGAATGAAATGTAGGATTGAGCGGGAGTACCTTGACATAACCCACGGATACGATATTCTCCACCACAAATTTTTCAAACGGGGGATCGAAAGAATAAGGATCCCACGCACCAGAGAGAGCGTTCTACCACTGAGTCACCCTGCCCAATGATTCAATCAAGTGAATGATAAAAGAGGAATTGATGGAGTGAAAAGTGGGAAGAAGCGGGAGTACCCTGAGAGAACCAACAGATGCGATCTTGTCCACTCCAAACTTACTTGGCCCACCTGAGGAAGTGCTCTACCACTTACCCACCGCTCCCAATGATTGAACCAAGTGAATAATAATAGAAGAATTTGTGGAATGAAGTGTGGGAAGAAGCCGGAGTACCGTAACAAAAACCCACGGATACGATCTTGTCCACCACAATCGTACTCTGCCCGGAATCGAAACAATAAGAACGACACGCACAAGAGGAAGCGAACTACCACTGAACCACCGTGCCCGATGATTAAACCAAGTCAATGATAATAGAATAATTGGTGGAATGAAATGCGGGACGAGGCGGAAGCACCCTGACAAAACCCATGAGTACGATATTGTCCCCCACAAATATATCAGGCAGGGAATCAAAACATAAGGACGCCACGCACCAGAGGAGGCGTTCTCCCACTGATGCACCGTGATCAATGATTGAATCAAGTTAATGATAAAACACGAATTGGTAGAGTGAAAAGTGGGAAGAAGCGTGAGTACCCTGATAAGTCTTACAGATACGATCTGGTCCACTCCAAACTTAACCACCAGAGAAAGCGCTCTACCACTGAGCCAACTTGCCGAATGATTAAGGTAGATCACTGATTTTAGAGAAATTGGTGGAATGAAAAGTGGGAGGAATCGGGAGTACCCTGACAAAAACCAAGCATACGATCTCGTCCATTGCAAACTTACTTAGTACAAGAGGAAGCGCTCTACCACTAAGCCACCGCATTCAATGATTAAAGTCAATGATAATAGAATAATTGATGGAATGAAATGTGGGGGGAAGCGAGAGTATCCTGACAAAACGTAGGGAAATGATCTTGTCCACCACAAACTTACTTGGCCCAAGAGAGGAAGCCCTCTACCACTGAGTCACCGCGCCAAATGATTGAACAAAGTCAATGAAAATAGAAGAATTGGTGAACTGAAATGTAGGAACCCACGGTTACGATCTTGTCCACCACAAACTTACTAGCCCGGGAATCGAAAAGTATTAACCCCACGCAAGAAATGCAGCGTTCTACCACTGAGAACCCGTCCCAATGATTGGAGCAAGTCAATGATAATAGAGGAATTGGTGGAATGAAAATTGGTAAGAAGCGGGAGTACCCTCAGAAAACCCACTGATACGATCTTGTCCATAACAAACTTACTTGGGCCAGCAGAGGAAGCGCTCTACCACTAAGCCACTGCGCTTTATAATTGAAGCAAATCAATAATAATATAAAGATTGGTGGAATAAAATATGGGAGCAAGCGGGAGTACTCTAAGAGACTCCACGGATCCGATTCTGTAAACTGCACACTTACTTGGCCCACTAGAGGAAGCGCTTTACCAGTTATGCACCGCACCCAATGATTGAAACAATTCAAAAATAATAGAAGAATTGGTGGAATGAAGTGTGGGAAGAAGCGGGACTACCCTCACAGAACTCACGGATACGATCTTGTCCATCACAAACTTACTTGGCTCACTGGAGGAAACGCTCTACCACTAAGCCACCGCGCCCGATGATTAAACCAAAGCAATGATAATAGAATAATTGGTGGAACGAAATGCGGGACGAGGCGGGAGCACCCTGACAAAACCGATGAATACGATATTGTCCCCCACAAATTTATCAGGCAGGGAATCGAAACATAAGGACGCCACGCACCAGAGGAGGCGTTCTCCCACTGATGCACCGTGATCAATGATTGAATCAAGTAAATGATAAAACACGAATTGGTAGAGTGAAAAGTGGGAAGAAGCGTGAGTACCGTGACAAAACCTACAGATACGATCTGGTCCACTCCAAACTTAATTGGCCCACCAGAGAAAGCGCTCTACCACTGAGCCAACTCGCCGAATGATTAAGGTAGATCACTGATTATAGACGAATTGGTGGAATGAAAAGTGGGAAGAATCGGGAGTACCCTGACAAAAACACGCATACGATCTTGTCTATTGCAAATTTACTTCTCACAAGATGAAGCGCTCTACCACTAAGCCACCACATTCAATGATTAAAGTAAATGATAATAGAACAATTGATGGAATGAAATGTGGGAGGAAGCGAGAGTATCCTGACAAAACCTAGGGAAAAGATTTTGTCCACCACAAACTTAGTTGGCCCAAGAAAGGAAGCGCTCTACCACTGAGTCACCGCCCCCGATGATTAAACAAAGTCAATGATCATAGTGGAATTGGTGGAATCAGGAAGTGAGAAAAGTGGGAGCACCCTGAGAAAACCCGCAGATACAATCTTGTCCTCCACAAACTTACTTGGCCCACGAGCGCAAGCTCAATACAACTGAGCCAACTCGCCGAATGATTAAGGTAGACCACTGATTATATAGGAATTGGTGGAATGAAAACTGGGAAAATGCGGAAGTACCCTGAGAAAAATAATTGATACGATCTTGTCCAGTTCAAATTTACTTGGGTGGGGATCGAAAAAATAAGGACCCCACGCACTGGAGGAAGCGCTCTACCACTGAGCCGCCGCGCCCAATGATTAAAGCAAGTTAATGATAATAGATGAATTGATGGAATAAAATGTGGGAACAAGCGGGAGTTCCCCGAGAAAACCCACGGATACCATGTTGTGCACCACAAACTTACTTGGCCGGTTATGGAAACAATAAGGATCCCACGCACCACAGAAAGCGCTCTACCACTGAGAAACCGAACCCAGTGATTGAAGTAAGTCAGTGATAATAGAGGGATTGGTGGAGTGAAAAGCGGGAAAAGGCGGGAGTACCCTGAGAAAAACCACGGAAACGATCGTTTACACCACAGAACTTTCTTGGCTGGGTTTCGAAAAAATAATAACCCCACGCATGAGTGGAAGTGCTCTACCAGTTAGCCACCGCGCCCAATGATTAAAACAAGACAACGATAATAGAAGAGTTGGTGGATTGAAAAGTGTGAAGAAGCGGGAGTAACCTGAGAAAACCCACGGATACGATCTCGTCCACAACAAACATACTTGGTCAGAGATCGAAACTATAAGAACCCCACGCACCTGAGGAAGCGCTCTGCCACGGAACCACCGCGCCCAATGATTACAGCAAGACAATGATAATAGAAAATTTGATGGAATGAAAATTTGAAGAAGCGGGAGCACTTCGAGGGAATCTACGGATACGATCTTGTGCACCGCAAACTTTCTCTCCGGGGATCGAAACATTATGGACCCCACACAACAGAGTAAGCGGTTTACCATTGATCCACCGATCCCCACAAGAAGAACAAGAAAATAGGAAATTACTAGAAAACATTTTAAGAAGCAATATCTTTCAATGGTAAAGACCACTGCCCGATGATCGTCTGTTAAGAACTCCATGAGCATAAAGACAGATACGTCCCTCTCATATAATTTCTTTTTAAAACCATATATTTTATCCAGCTATTATTCTTTATTCGTCATCCGGATGTAATCAATTATCCGAATATTCTAGTATCCAGATATTATCCGTTATCTAAATTTTATAAATTATCCGGATAAACCCATTATCTGGATATTATCCGAAATCTGGATATCCACCCTTATTTGGATCTTATCCGTCATCCGTTATGCGAATATTATCCGTCAGCCTGATATTATTCGTTATCCGTCATCCATTTTTTTGTCCGTCTACCGGATATTACAAATCCGGATAAGTTTGTATCCGATATCAGAAAAAAATTATCCAGATATGGCCATCCCTAATCAGCATCGTCAGAAGCATACACGAACTAAATGTCTTCAAAGTCTGCTACACAAGAACAGGGGCAGATCCAGGGGGCGATCATGGCGATTGTCCCCCAGAAAGGGAATCTTTTTTATTTTATATATAAACAGAACCCATTCCAGAGTTTGGAGCTCTTAAAAGTAGCTCTAAGTAGGAGTATTATCAACCACCGAGTCCCCAGAAGTCCATCGTAGATCCGCCTCTGGACAAGAGAGTGTGAAACACTTGTTATTCACATTCAGTTTGCACATCTCAACAAATAAAGAATATTTTCATTCACTTCCATCTACTACTGCATTCTACTGAACTGTAACGACTTTTTATGTTTAAAAATAATTATTCATTTTTCAATAATTGTAAATGTTTATAAGTTCAGTAATTTACCATGAATAGAGTCTACTAGAAGTGTTTTTGTAACGAAGAAATAACATGAACTGTGAAATATCTTCTCAAAAACTGTCGAGAGTTGAGAGTCGACAAATTTACTCTTTCGCTTACCGATTACCTCGAAACCGTGGTAGCCAGAATTAACCCAGGATAGCGAATTTACATTAAGAAAATGAAAATCTCGGAAAAATGCAGAAGTCTTTAGAAGAGAAAAAAAGAATGAAATCTCTAATTATAGTTCTGTTAGTCTTGTAGCTCTTAGTCCGCACCAAAATACTGATAGAAATATGGCCAATGAATTATGACTGTTTTGTAGAACATTCCACATTAATATCACAGGAAATTCATCTTCCGGCATTCTTGGTTGTGAAAAGTTATAGAGTGTATTGGTATACTATGTAAAGTATGTGTACTGTCGCTGATTTGTTGTAATAATCAGAAAGAGAAGTAAAAGGTAAATTACAGTAATAGTTTTCTGTTAATTTTTGTATTCAAGGGGAGACGGAAAACCTACTATTATCTTAACATTTGTTTTTTCTGAAAATTTCTATTCGAGTTCACACCCTTCCCCCTCAACATCGAATACGGGAACGGAGAACTTATTTAAAATTTGATTGTTGATTCCAGTATATTTCAAGCATCACTTTTCGGTCCTGGGCCTGTGATATGTCGATATATCGCTATCGTCGATATCTATATTATCATACATCAACATTCGATATCGCGAATATATGTACATGAATATATCATTCTAAATTTTCGATATCGATATTAGGGGGGGCGACGAGGTATAAGAGACCCCTAAGACTTGCGATGGATGAAGAAATGAAACTTCTTTTTTATAATATTGTTTTCTAATCATAATATCTCTATTACCACAAATTGCAATGTAAACACATCCACTTGAAAATTTGCAATATTATATGGTATAATTTCTTAGGCGCCAGAACTTTTCTGTTCCCTGAAAAAAGAAACAAAAAATCACGTGCAAAAGCAAGTGCTTCGAACTTTGAAATAGAATTTACCGTTAGAAAGTTTTTTTATTTCTCTCTCTTGGAGATTTCCACACCTTTTGGCCTTTGGGACCGCTCATTGACAAGACGTACACACATGATCACTATATGCATTCATGCTCTGAGTCAGAGTCAGAGATTTTGAAAAGGAAACTGTTTTTTAATAATAATAATAATAATAATAATAATAATAATAATAATAATAATAATAATAATAATAATAATAATAATAATAATATTATTATTATTATTATTATTATTATTATTATTATTATTATTATTATTATTATTATTATAACAATGGGGTTTACAACTAGGGGGTCCCATTTCTTTATCTTGCATGGGAGGGCCGCAAGTCTGCTACGCCACTGGTATCTCCTATTCTGTGTTTGTCTCTTTTTCGTTTCGTTTAGCTATTTGTTTTTGTGCTTTTAGGCTTTTATATGAAACCTTTATAATATATAACTTTCTTTTTATGAGTTTCTTTTTTGGGTGGGGAGGGTGAAAGAGAGAAATACTTTCTTCTTATATCTGTTTCTTACCATTCATCTTGTTTGAACTGCTTAAGTAAGTCATTTTGTAACTTTTGATGTCATCCAACTCCGTCACAATAATAAAATTGTCATTCTTAACAATTTGTTTTATTCTCTTATTTGCAGTTTGCCACACTGATATATTTGTGACAAAATTGAGGTTTAGTCCAACGCCTTTCGAATTTGCAACCAACCTAACCGCCGAGCTTTTTGGGTTGCCTGCTATGGCAAGAAAAAGAAAATTGCAGGTGGTAATGCACTTTTGGAGTCCTGTATACAAAAGCAGTACATCAAAATAAAGCTTGGACAAAAATAGCACATGGAAACAAACGAGCATGCACGAAAACAGCGCAGGCAAATACAGCGTGAACAAAAGTTAGAAAGTCCCTCCAGATTCCACATTTTCTCTTCTTCCTTCAGCACATGACTAATATTGTTTTTCCACATGTCTCTTGTCACTTGAATCAAAGAAGTTTCAAGCAGCAGCCGAACGTCACGTAACTGAAACGTGGTTTTGTTTCTGGCTACAAAACCCTTAACAAATGCCCACACAGTTTATATCGGGTTCAAATTGCTGTGGTAGGCGGGCAGTCTCTCAATCATTCTCCCAGTGTGTTTTGCGAAGCTGTCTCTTATATATAGGTTTCCATTTTTGAGAGCAATGCTTTGCACTTTATTCAGTATTTCCACTTTAACATCGGACTCTGAGAAAGGCACTTTCTTTGCTGCTAAGCACTCAATTATTTATTGTTTTGGCCATGAGGAGTTTGGACGTCGTTCGAGCCTTACGCTATGGTATGAAGCATTATCCATTACAATAACACACTCAGGATCAAGTTTTGACAATATTGTTTCAAACAATTCACAAAAAATATCACCATTCATGTCATCATGGTAATCTCCACCGCGCTTAGATTCAAAGATATGAGCACCAGCATCTACAAATCCACTATCACTATGTATATGAACAACTATTAGTCTTTTTCTCTTACCCGTAGGATTTTTTTAGGCAGGTTGATTTTCCAGACAAAAACTATTGTTTTTTAGAACATACAGCTGTGTCTGCTCATACACTGGATGTAGTTTGACCTTTCGTCTTAGTAATATATGATTGTACTTTCCGCTCTGTGTTTACTAATATTTCTCAAATATCGTCACTGCCATAATGCAATGTCTTCCCTATCTAATATAACATTCACTTTATTTTTCTTGAGAAACTGAAAAGCAATACCCAACAACAACGTGTAGAACGTAGTTCGTTTGAAAGTAGAGAATATAGGGTCACTATTTACAGAACTCAAAATTTTGTTTACTGTAGGTGGTTCATTTCTTAGAAAGAAATCATGCACTTTGCTCCGAATAGCATATTTCACAAAGTCATCCGCCTTTACTAATTCTGTTTTGTGTCTATTTCTTTTTTTACCCGGTATTTTCAACAACCCCGTTTTTGAACTCTTTACGTACCTTCACAACACTCGACTCAGAGACACGAGTATATTCTGCCGTTAATTTCACTATGTCATTCAGTAACACAGTAGGATTGTTTTCCAGCAGATTATTGAACAAGTTTAAAACAATTCGTTTTTTCTCTTCAATGGTTTTCCTTTTGGATGTTCCATAACTTGACACTGAACAGAAGCACTACATGTAACCGCCATGTTTTCAAATTGTAAGATGACTGTTAAGGGCGGGACTTAAAATGACTTTTGCAATCTCTGCGTTTCTTAAGGACAGCCATTACACTTTTTTAAAAACGTTTTTTCTTTATTATGGTTGATAAGAGCAATTCAAAATATATGAAATTTGTACTGAAACATATTATATAAATGTTTATTCTCTACTACATTTACTATCTACTTCTCTCTCAAGTGTTTCACATTTATTGTCATAGATATTTATCGGTTTGCATGCTAGCAACACTGTGACGTTTGTTTTCTCTCGATAACAGAAGATAATAATTAGAGAATATGGCATACATTTTTTCAGTAATTTGTAGTATTATATTTTGCTCCCTGAATTAATATCTTTTGCGTCTCGTCTAACAAATGCGTGAAGTTAATTATACGAAACAATGTAAAAAAAATAGTTCCTCTCTTTAACCAATTACAGATAAGCAATTACGTCAATCACGGAACCATATTTATAAACTCCAGCCAATTGCATTTCATTGTAGTACTTCATTTGTTTATCCCAGGCGTGTTTCTTACGTTGAGTACAGAATAGTAATTATTATTGCTTGTGGCGTGGATTCAAAGCCGGACTAATGAAACTTTTTTATTTTTATAGAAAATAATATTCAAAAAAGTGATTTAATTACGTAACGTGTGCAATTTTGCTATATGATTGCACGCTATAAGTAGTAGTAGTAACAGCAGCAGCAGTAGTACTAGTAGTATTAAGAGTAGAAGTAGTAGAAGGAGGAGGAGGAAGAAGAGGAACGAATTAGAAGCCCCGCAGGCTCGTTTTGTTCCACCTTGACTTGCATGATATAAATTTAACCACAACTGCTTCTTCAATTTCAACGAATTGACAATTTTCTTCTATTACAACTATAATACACAATACATACACCAGAAAGTTAGAACATCGCCCGCAACGAACCACACAGGTTTGGAAGGGGGGGGGAAATGATGAAAAATTCTCTTACACATATCTAAATTGTGTTTTCTCTACTGAGGTCTCGAGAGGCCACGAAAAGTTTAAAGGGGACCGGTTGAGGGTCTGGTTTGGACAATCGCAAACTGCAACCAATCTGAAACGAGTTTTTAGTTTCTATGGCTAGAGTCGAGTGTTAAAAGAAATATGTTGTTCAGAAGATGCTGTCTACAATGGAGTGAGCAGAGTGGGTCGGTGGGTGGTGGGTCGCAGTGGGTCATGGTGAGTGGTGGGTAGCTGTGGGTCACGGTTGGTAGTGGGTCGCAGTAGATCACATTCTGTTGTCCCACGACTCACTGACACTCAGAAAACTCGACCCACTTAACCCACTAACCCCTCCAACTCTTAATGGAAACCTTCCAAACGATACGTAATGGTTTCGTTTCAGGTTAAGATATTATGAGTCTGCTGTTTCACTTTTCAATGGAATGTTTCACTTTCCCATGTCTTTCTCTCTCTCTCTCTCTCTCTCTCTGCATATATATATATATATATATATATATATATATATATATATATATATATATATATATATATATACACTTTTTGTGTGAAAACACATTAATGATCAATAGAAAATAGAACTGTTTTTCGGTTCGGATTGGTTTGGGTCTTTTTTTAGATTTAAACTTGAATTCTTTGGACGATACTATTTTATCATGACCGAAATCAGTGTTTTATCGATAATAAAATTTTGGAACCGTAAACGTTTGCAATTTACTACATTCACGAGTGTTTCTTGACTTTTACCTAAAGAGTAGTCTTTTGGTAGTGGCATGCGCATTCGTTACGTGAGTTAGGTGTCCGCCGTTCGATTCTCTACGAGGATATTCAGAAAAATTTTATAATCTAGAATGTTGATATTTCTTATGTATAATAACATGAAAGGTAGTCAATTTCTTTCGTTCTGAGAAGTTAGAGTTGGAACGACTTCCTTCACAGGGGAAAAACTAACAACATGACGTCACAGTCCACAATCTCGGTTCTTACTGTCTGAAAGCTTTGCGCATTTCTCAAACAATTCATGCATACAAACGGGTCATTCTTCAGGTGTAGTATTAGTCATAAATTGGTCTGAAACGTCATTGTAGAATTGTTTCTAAGTTCTTGTACTCTTACCAAAAATAATAATATTATTTTCGTTCGCCATTTTCAACACGTTCTGTATACTCGTTCAACAAAAATTGGTAAATAGGTACTACTCCATTTTTATATTTGTATGTATATTTTGTTAAAATATCAATTTTAAACTATCATACATAATCCAATGTCTTTTACCCAAAGAATCGTTACTATGTATCGTGATAAAGACAAATCCTATTTAGTTCCTGTTAAGGGATCCGAAAGTTCGATTTTCACATTGTCAAGTAGCTAACACATTCTTTTCCCCCTCTCTTCGTTCCAAAGTATCTCTTATAAGGGAATTCATCCTTATAGAGGGTGCGAAAATTTTCGTTTCATTTTCCTTAACTTCAGTATACTTATTTGCATTGGAATAGGACGTAATATTGAGGTCCGAAATATTCAGTATAGCGATGAGCGCAAGAGTCTTGGTCTTGCAGTTTTTGCAAGAGTCTTGCATGCAAGATCAAAACGAAGACCAGGAATCCCGATGCAAGACCAAGACCAAGACCAAAACTCTTGGGCAAGAGTCTTGCACAAGTACCGATTCTTCTTGAATATTTTATAGAATGTAAAAAAAGAAGGGGGAAAATCATTACATCTCGTTTTTGAATTTCTTGGCTTCAGTGAAAATGCCGCTGGAGTGAATGTGTTCCCAGTACTAGTTTATGCAATCCATGTGAATCGATCTGCCCCTGTAACATATAGCAACACTATGTCGTTTTCTGAATTCGTTTTTCGCGTTTTCTGTAGATATTACTTGTTTTCAAGCCACAGAAGTGTCATCTTGCACCATGTGAGCTTTTTTGGTGGACAAACACCGTGTGCGTGGGTTTTCGCGCGATTTTT
Source organism: Thermobia domestica (assembly GCF_964235325.1). Lineage (NCBI taxonomy): Eukaryota > Metazoa > Arthropoda > Insecta > Zygentoma > Lepismatidae > Thermobia > Thermobia domestica. Next base: position 87,113,265 of record NC_137465.1, read on the forward strand.
GCGTTTCCTCCTAATTTCTTCGTTCCCCCATTTCAGCCATTTCTAATCATCACCGTCTCCCTTAGCCTTGGTTCTTAATCGTGGGACGTTAAACTGGATACTTCATTTCATTTCGAACCATATTAGTGGTGTTCTTCCAAAACTAAAGAGAAATGTAGTATTGAACATCGGTAATTAAGTATAACATTAATGCCGACTACATCCGTTGGAAATTTTTAATGTGTACTCATAAATGACTATCGAAAATAACATTTTCATGACATTGACAAAAACTTAGTGGATGTGACCGCAAGTTGGATTTCATGGGTGGATATTTATACGTTGAATAATTGTTTATCAATATAACTTTTAGCCTCCTTACATAAAAGGCACGTCGAGGATTGAGCGATATAACATTATACTACAACAAAAAATCTACATTATAAAGTTGAAAGTTATTATGTTTGTGACTCCTAATCTCTTGAACTACCAACCGACCTCGATCAAATTTCAACATAGAAGTAGTTTAGGCCTGGAACGATTTTTATCATTTTACTTCGACGGTGCAACGTAGAGGAGGGCAAGCGGGAGATATAGTTAAAAAATAAAAATAAAAGTTAGTGTTTTTGTGACTTCATAACTCTTCAACCAGCCGATCCATCTCAATAAAATTTTCAACATCGATGAGTCAAAGTTGGGGTGTTTTCTCCATACCAGTTTGACGATTGAACTTAGGGGAGGGGGAAGGGATGGGAAATGTACAAAATAAATAAAACTTAGTAACTCTTGAACCACCGAACCGATCTCGATAATATTTTCAACATAGATAAGGTTCGAATCTGAGATTGTTTCTGTCATATTACTTCAACAGTGCAGCTTAGGGGAGGGTGAGGGGAGAGATATATAAAAATGATCAAAAATGACGGATATTAATGTCAAATTCATAGTTTTCGAGGTCTCTGAGTTAAATACTGACACTTCCGATACCGTTTACGACCAAATTCAGCTCTGTAATTTGAGGAGGGTGAAATACATAAAAACGGTAAAAAAAATGACCAAATATTAGTATCGAATCCATAGTTTTCGGGGTCGCTAGGATGAATAGTGATACATCCGATCACGTTTAAATGGAAATTCAGCACCGCAACTTGGGGGAGGTGGAGGAAGGAGACATATAAAATTATCGAAAATGATCATCATCAATGTCCAATCCATGGTTTCCGAGATCACTGAGATGAACAGTGACACTTCCGATGCCGTGCCTCGCAACATGGGGTAGGAGGAGAAATATAAATTTATTGAAAATGACCGATATTTACCAGTGCTGAATCTATAGTTTTTGGGGTCTCTGAGACGAATAGTAACACTTCTGGTAGGGATCGGCACGAGCGAGTTCGAGCGAGTTTTCATTGAAATTCGACTCGATTCGAAACAGGCATATTCGAGCTCGACTGGAGAACTCGTCTCGAAAAATTTTCTCCAATTCGACTCGAATTTGACTCGAGTATTGAGTCGAGTCGAGCCAAAACGAGCCAAATGCTGTGTGTAGTTTCAAGTACTTTCTTCAAGTATCCTACATAGACAATATAATTATTAACAATGATATTACTACTACTCATCATCGTAAGTATTCTGAATTTATTGGCAGGTCACTTGCCGCAGCTGAGAAGATTCCATGCTCCACGGTTCTCCGCTAACTTCTTCGTCTTCGCGTATGATCTTTCTGTTTATAAATCGTCCATTAATTGTAGTCTCCTTCGCCCCCTCCCTCTCTTTCCCGCCACCATACCCTCTAGGACGTCCCGCATGATACAATATCTTCTTAGGCAATGTCTCAACCAGTTTCTCTTCCTCTTCCTAATAATATCTAAAAGTGTTCTTTTCTCACCCACCATTTCTAACATTCTCTCATTCGTTTTCCGCTCGACCCAACTAATTCTTTCCATTCTTCTTCACACCCACATTTCGAAGGCTTCCAGTCGATTTTCATCACCTTTACGTAATGTCCACGTTTCTGCCCCATACAGTACAACACTCCACACGAAGCATTTTATGAGTCTTTTTCTCAACTCTTTATTCAAGGTCCCACAAAACAAACTTTTCTTCCTCCTAAAGGCTTCTTTCGCCATTCCTATTCTTGCTTTTATTTCAGGTTCGCACTTCATGTTATTACTAAGAATACTACCCAGATATCGAAAACTATTCACTTGTTCTATTTTCTCCCCTCCTACTTTCAGATTTGACACTGACCACTTCGTTCCAATCACCATGGATTTTGTGTTTCTAACATTTATTTTCATCCCATATTCTTCAAAGCCCTTTTTCATTTTTTCTAACATTCTATTGATTTTCTTTTCAGATTCTGCACCAAGCGCCATGTCGTCTGCAAATCTTATGCATCTAATCATTCTACCTCCTACCGAAATGCCATCATCATAATGTAAACTCTTTTTCACTATCTCTTCTAGATAGACATTAAATAATGTTGGCGAGAGGCAGCATCCTTGTCGAACTCCCCGTCCAATTGCACTCTCTTCCGTCAGTTCTTCCCCTATCCTAACACTTACTTGTTGGTTCATGTATAAGTTTCTTATGAGTCTTCTCTCTTTCCATTCCAACCCAATCTTCGTTAGAACTCCCAACAACAATTTCCAATTCACGCGGTCAAAAGCCTTTTCTAGATCAATAAATATAACATACACCTCTTTCCCTTTTTCTATAAATCTTTCACCGATCGCCCTTAATAATCCAATAGCATCTCTTGTGCCCTGGCCTCTTCTGAACCCGAACTGCTCCTCCTCAACTTCTTTATTTGTTCTTTCATATAATCTTCTGTTCAGTATTCTGAGCAGAATTTTAGCTGCATGAGATATGAGACTAATAGTTCTATAATCCTCACATCTCTTTGGGTTCGATTTCTTAGCCATCGGTATCATGATCGTTTTCAGAAAGTCTTTTGGCCATTCTCCTGTTTCATATATTTCATTGCATAGTCGAAACAATTCTTCCTTTCCCTTGTCTCCTATATTTTTAATGAATTCGATTGGTATGTTATCAGGGAATAAAAATGATCAACTAGAAACAGGATTATTCGCTCAGAAAGAAGCACTATCAGCAATTAAACGGGTTGAATTTGTTAGTGACAGACTTCCGTATTTTTCTTTCTTTCTGTTCGGTCGTTCACAGGAGTTGGCTGTGACAGTAACCTCTACTTGGTACCAGCGCATATTTTTCCAAACTAGCGAGCCTGAGGCTCGTGAGCTCAGCACGAGCCCGAGTGAGCCCGAGCCCCAATGAAATAAGTAAGCCCGAGCCCACTTGAGATTAGTGAGCGCGAGCTTCAGTGAGCGCGAACCCAATCGAGAGAAGTGAGTGCGAGCCCAGTTAACAGAAGTGATCGTGATCCCGAATGAGCACGAGGCCAGTTAAGAGAAGTGATCGCGAGTGCAAATGAACACGAGCCCAGTTTAGAGAAGTGATCGCGAGTGCGAATGAGCACGAGTTCAGTTGAGAGAAGCAATCACGAGCCCGAGTGAGCGCGAGCCCACTTGGGAGAAGTGATCGCGAGCTCAAATGATCACGAGCCCAGTTAAGGGAAGTGATCGCGAATGCAAATGAGCGCGAGCCAAGTTGAGAGAAATGATCGCGAGTGCGAATGAGCTCGAGCCCAGTTTGAGAAGTGATCGCGAGTGCAAATGAGCGCGAATCCAGTTGAAAGAAGTGATCGCGAGCGCGAGTAAGTGCTAGCGCACTTGGGAGAAGTTATCGCGAATCCAGTTCAAAAACAAAATGCAGAAACGTAAACAAAATGTAAGAAGGAAAGTGAAAATTTAATTTTCAAAATTTAAAACATGCAACTTGCCAAAATGGAAATGTAATTTTCAGAATTACAAAATACAAGTTTAAAAACAAAAATGCAATTTTCAAAAACAAAATGCAAAAACTGATTTTACGTCCGCGAATCATGACATGCAAAAAATTTTCCCATACATGGAATATAAAATGCAGAAACTGATTTTACATACGCGAATCATAACATGCAATTCTTTCACGCTATAAAAATGCGAAAATTTTTCACATACACGCATTATAAAATAAAGAAACTGGTTTCACATACACCAATCATAACATGCAGAAAATTATCTTTTCATATGTACAAGTTTTTTAATTGCAAGAAAAAATTTTCACAGAATATTTTAAGTACGATATTCTACAACGCATTTACTCATAAGAAAAATTTAAAAAGCATACATGTAAGGAAATAATAATAATAATAATAATAAAAGTAATATGAAATGATAAAAACTTTATTTACAAATTTCAATGACATATATATTTTACACACAATTACATTTGTGATTTTAAAATGTTAAAATTCCTTGAAATATTGTCTAGTACAATCAATATTTATATTAGTATATGTACAATTACATGTTGGCTAGTTTAATGCTGAAAGTCTTTTATGACTTGTTTTTGTTAATTTACACAGCTTCTTTTTATTATGTTTTAATTGATTAACAGAAGAGTTTTTATTTTCCATTATTACTATTTTACTAGTTTAAGTAGTATATTATATTGTAAATCTTTTTGTAAGAATTACTCTGTAACTAACTGAATATTGCGTTTGTTTAACAATATGTTATATAATGCAATGTAAATGTCGAATCATCAATTTCAATATCACAATGCAATCTTGCAAATTCTTCATATAAGTCATCAAAAGTTTGCATAGAACGCATAGAACGCAATGCATTATATCATATCAAGCTAAGGTAATACACTCATGTTAATCTAAAATACTGCGATTTTGAAAACAGCCGTGACACAAAAGTTTACGCTCTGGTTTCCATCGTGCAATGCACAGTAACACACATTGTTCATTCACAGAAAAAGAACACTGATATTCGCAGTGGTTGTACACATTTAGAGAAAAACACTGATACTCACACTCACGAGTGTTGAAACACGTGTACGAGATATGCTTCTCTTAAATCAGAAACATGATAACCATTAAATGTAATCTCTTGATATTTATAGTTAAATTTGTTTATAAGATGTGAAATAATGTTTGAATCTATATATTTCACATGAATTTTTAGATAGTTTTAATATTTCTTCACGTGTTGATTTCTAAATTAGGAAATTCAACACAATAATATTTAATTCTTTATCGCTCTCACTTACAAATTTATGCACAGTTTCTTACTGCGAATTGCACAACATTCACAAAATAATGGTTCAGAAAATTTATATTTTTCTAGTAACTGTTTTACACAAACTTCAGTTACAAGGAGTACAACCACACTTCCCATCATTGAATATCAGAATGTGATTAGAAATTGTATTTTGATCTGTTACTACTTCCTCTTCAAAGGGTATTTCATTTGGGTTCCTGAAATCTCGTCTATACAGAGCATTGCGTGTATCTTGCGTGGGAAAAATAATCTTACATGCTTCGGCTTCTTCAGAAATGTCAGGATGATTTGTATGTACAAGATCAATTTTCTTTCGTTTTTCAAGTTCAAAACGTTTTTTATGTGTGAAAATATAGTTAGACTTTACGTGTTTACTTTGCGATAAGGAAAGATTGGTTTCAATTTCATCTTTCCTTTTCTTCTCATGAAAAGAAAAATTTCTTCTTACTTGTTTAACATTATGCAAGTCTTTATTTAGTTTTCGCTTTGCAATCGCTGAAACAGCTAGCTTAACACCGTATCACTCCCTAGTACAAGCACACGCATGCGCCGGATCTATAGTGCAAGGATAGGGGATGCGCGAAACAAATGCGCAGAAAATAAGTATGAATATACTGAAAGTTTTTTCCCATTGCAAGACTTGTTTACGTATTGTATTACATTCCATGTATTTTAAATAAAAATATTTAATTCGATACGTCAGAATAACTTTATATTTTTATTTTCATTGAATATAATAATTTAAGAATCACATTAATTATATGCATGACCATGTGAAAATATATTGTGAGAAAACACGAATTTTTATTCATACAGATGTAATTGGGTGACAATTGAATATTTGGATGTAACAGTACTATATCCATCTGTAATGTTTCCTAGCAAAATACATATACACAAAGTCAAGAAATATACATGTAACAGTAGACATGTACGTGTTATGTTGTGGGTGAAAGTAATATTAACAAATGCAGACATTGTAATACCATCACTAACACTTACTGTATAATAAAGCTTTTTCGCATTCCGGCAACAAACGATACATTAATAAATAATTTGGGATATCACAGAACACGAAAATTTCAAAGATATGAATTCGAACTCGTAGGTTTGGAGGATTGTAATGTTCCCAGTTTGTCCCGTGACTACATGAATTCTTTTCTTCAAATGAAGCAGAAATCTTCAGGATTTCCTACCTCATGTCAAACCAAAGGAGGCAAAGAAAAATACATTAAAGAGTATCATACACATGAATTCATAAAATTAATGAAGGATAACATTAGGACGAACCCACGCATGAAACATATTGCAAAAAACATTCTACAATTCAATGTATGGAAAAATGGACGCAATGATCAGACTTACTGCAGAAAAAAAATGACTTACTTACTTGCTGTTAACGCAATGCAACATGCAAACAGTGTCACATATTGGTGAACACCATCTTATTATTACATAGAAAGACATAGAGAAGGAAAATAATTCGTTACAGTTTGAAAGGAAATGGTAAAGACATCGGTAATGCTAGAAGGTTTATAACGTATTGACAACAGTAGGGCTTAATGCAATATTACACGGACAATATTATATTTGTGCAAAGTTTAAACTTACAACTGGAACCTAGCTGGGAAAATTAACAACTGAATTTCAAGTAGGGTTAAATGCTATCTTTCATTACAAGAATATAATTTCGTTATTACAATTGTTATGGATGGAATTGGTCAAACAACCTGATGAGCTTATTAATTTGGTTAGGTACTATACACGGATAAGAATAGTGAATACGTGTAACTAAAGAAAAATATCAACGTTTGTTGATCTAACTATAGACACATTTTTAAGGTGGACAGGATATTTTTTTAGCAGAATGTAAATTAGTATTTGATATCACTGATCTTTATCGTAATATTGGTAAACTTGTAAAAAGAAAAAAGTTCAATCCATTGAAATTGCTAGGTTAAACATATGAACTTAACAAAATCAGGACACATCAAATACAATGTATGGTACCACAACTTGAAATAGTAAAGACAACATTTTCTAATTATACGTACAGTGTGCTAAAGGAAAAAGAAATAAGTATTAAGTGTACAAGTAAGAATGAAATAAAAAATCCTGAATCCTATATCCAAGCACTATTTGATTTTGTAATAGATAACATGTTTAAAGACAATGACAGTGTTGTAGGAATAACAATGGACAGCTCAACTTCATAGCTGAACAAGTCTCTATATGTCTCATAGAAGCATAAAAAGGGATTGAACCCCAATATATTGTTCCATACCATCGAAAATGTCTTAAATACTAATTAACATTTTTCCTTTTCGGAAGAAGGTGGATTTTAAGATCCACACTGCTAATCCACTTAAGTGAAGGGGTCGAACCCATGGATCGGTCAAGTATGAGGATTATGTTTCCCATTTCGAAAAGGTTACCATTCCGATGGAAAGAAATATCTATTGCCTTCCCAAGGATAGCATCTTTGGTGAGGCTATGGCTGATCATCGTCGTAACTACGTCTATGAATTAAAATGAATCCGAAGTGATTGTTGAAGCATGTTATGGATTGGTGTGATGATGATGATGTTACCATTGAACATCAAAATAGTTGTACTATTGCTGATGCAAAGAAGTTCCAAAACAAACTAACCTATGAATACCAGATGGCCATCTATGAAAAGAACAAGATGACTTGAGAGTATAATATAATATATCCTGGAATTAAAGTTGCTCAGTGGTAGAGCGTTCACCTCTGGTGCTTGGGGTCCCGCGTTCGATCCCAGCCCCCGCCAAGTGAACTTTGTGGTGGACAAACACCGTGCTCGTAGGTTTTCTCGGGATTCTCCCGTTTCCTCCCGCTTTCCTCATTCCACCATTTCACTCATCTCTCATCATCACCGTCTCCTTTAGTCTAACCGGCATAACCGTGGGACGTAAAACTCAAAGATTTCATTTCATTTTCTGGAATTAAAGTTGGCAAACAAAAGTTACATCTTGTATGAGGACAAGTATTACCAATTGAAAACTAACTTAGGTAAACCTTTGGGAACCGATGGTTTTTGTGATCATTGTCTTTAAGATCTTAAATTTATTATTACTGAACATATTACTATCATTTATTTTGTAAAATTGTACATTTATTCTTACATTATGAAATTTTAAGAGACGCTAACTTCTCATCAAGACTTATAAACACTTATTTGCTATAATACTAATAATTGTACCAAAGGACTATATTTCGATATTTTAAATTGGATTGTACGTAGTTTTAATTTTGTAATAGCGTTAATCAGTTCTTTTGCAGCATTTACCACTTCCTTCACCTCATTATAAAAAGATGATTAAAAATTTTTGCACTGAACTGCACTACACAGTAACAATTTTTTTACTTAGACAATTAGAACAGCAAGATTCATTTGTTAACAGTTTTTACACCCACAGAAAAAAATCAAGTCATACCATTCCTTTTACAGTTTGTATTTGTAATACACCTACAGAATATCGACTAGATCATTGAATGAAACATACTTCTATCAATTGCTGGATTCTTTCAATCGTAAACACAATTCAAAGTTTTTCTATTCACAAACAATGTTCTTAACTTAAAATCTTTTTGCAAGAATATTTTTATCAATTGTTTGAGAAATGTATCATTATGAACTGTTTCATAAAGTACCGTTATGCATCTTCTGAAACTGAGGCAGAATTTCATTTTGTATGTTTATATCCGTAATAAAACCATATTTTTCTTCAATATATTTTTATCTAAGAGAATGTAATCATGGTTTATTTTGCCCTCTAGTGCATCCAATGCAAAGAAGCAAACTTCTTTTAGATTCCACATTCGAAAAGTGTTTATTAAACATTGAATGCTTATGTGAATGCTATTGCAGTAACAGACGTACACATCTTCACTACTAATTTCATTAGACATCTTGTCTTCTAATCTTCAGCCCTGACAAAAAGAAATATTAGATCCCTCTATTCAAACACTTTTTGGAACGATTGTGTTCTTATGTAAAACAGTACGAAGAGAGATGACTATAGTGCATCAAATACAGTCATACATAGATTTATCCTTTCCTAACTGTGGTATTTGTTTAGTTTAGTGAACTCACTGTAGAATTTTCACCGGATCTTTTATTGTTTTTTTGGAAGACCTCCTTAAAACAGTTTCGAACAACTATGACCCTGAATCTCCTAGTTTCTATTTTGTATTACCAATAGGCTACATTCTTTCATGATTATGTTCACTTTAAAATTACTTCTCTAAGTTCAACGAAATATTTTTGCAACAGAATACTCACATTTCGGCTTTCACAGGTTTCAAACTGTTCACTGTATTAACCTAAATATTTGTTCAATGTTTATGTGCTACAGGACGAATTCACATTACATGCTGAACCAGTAATATATTTTAATTTGTTTTCGTTTTAATGAAGACTATCCCACATATAGTGTAATATAAAACATTTAAAAGTTAAAGAAGAGGTTTTAACATTCTCTGTCTACTAAATTCTCCTATAGGTCTTTGCATTTGTCATTTTCCCACATTGATTATTCTAATCTACACCTATTTATCATTTTCTTACTTTTGACCATACTTAGATCTCTCTGATGCTGAGTTTCCTACTTTGTCCACAGTCATTCCATTCTAATAGTCATTTTTCTACTTTGATCATCTTACATATAAGACTTACCGGTTTACTCCCTTTTCTGTTTGTTTTGGCATTGCATGCAAAACAATATATATTCACACACTATTTCCCGCGAAAAATTCAGCAGAGTTGTCAGCAGGAGGCAATAGCTGTTCTACTAATGCAGAGAGTATGTACACAGATAACTACAACAAACAATACCTGATAATAATGCTGCTCAAAGGCAATAGGTAAGATCAAATGGTAATAAAATTTGTTTAAGGAGAACGATGTTTGTTGGCATTGCATATTGTAAGTTGAAAATATATGTTGCAGTTGCTGTCGAAACCAACTATTTTGTTTTTTGCTACAAACAAAAATTCTCATGTTCACTTGATAAATCTTCGAATCCTAATATTGATCACAGCACAGTACACTTTTTTTATCGATAGATAGATACTGAGACCATAATAGCTAACATGTTCTTAAATGCTGATACTCAAACGAACAAGAAATCTAATTCCTTACAATATTTATAGTAAAGTGTGCAAATTATAAAGTTTCCAACATCACCCTCTATCCCTCCCCTTCTCACGTCCGAATATTTGTTTCATGAAATTGTAATTTATTTTTTCGGATAAAGTGTAGTATATCTCTTATTTATCTATTTTCTGGAACATATATGTTGTATATTCAAGGAAAAAGTACTTATTCAAATAGCTTTTTCTGTAACAGGATAAACATCCCTGATGTGATGGTTTCTGATTTCATCCCCAATGCTCAAGTCTTCCTTCATATTATTCATCTACTTGCCTTAAGAGGAGTTCAAGTTCTTGAGACCATTCATCTTGTTGGTATTTAATAGCTTTAGCTATATGATGTACAATGTATATCAGGTGTAACTTTTGAAGTGCTTAATTATCACTTATTTAGTGTTCAAAACAATTTTAACAAGGAGTATGCTACGCATACGCACCCTAAAAATAATACGGAAAATTACAGTGAGAACTATCAAATTGTTGACAAACCTATCACCAGGCCATAGCTCCATATTGCTTTTGAGGAATTCAATTCCTATTGAATCTGAAGACCAACATGTAGGGAAGAAATAAGATGATGTGAACTACCAAACTGTTGTAGACAAAGATAGGAGCATGTTTCGCTAAAACCATGGAGTTTATTGAATTTAAACTTTGTAGACTGCATTGGCTCAGTGGTAAAGTGTGCATCTCTTGTGCATCTTCTTTAGTTTTGATTGTCATTTATTGTCTGAGTTATATATTTCTCTTAGCTTACAGAACATATGCAGTAGAACGTTAAACTGAAATGACTAGATGTTAGTTAAATGGTAAAGCAGTCAGGATAATTCCAAACACTATAGCTAAATGCTTAGAGTACGTGCTTTTAGCATGACAAACCTAGCTCAGTTTCTGGCAAAAGCTTAGATTCCACTTTAGGTCCAGGTCTCATATAGCCTCACTACTAAAAGTAATAATAATAATAATAATACTTTCTTTCTTTGTTCTTTATTGTCAAGCATGCCTATGAGACGAGACGAGATGAAAGAGTTACGTCATGGTTAAGCGGTTAACGCATAGGCCTTTGCCATTTAATTTTCATTTGTATAATACATTTTCTAATATCAGTTTCCATTTATTTAACAAGTAGTTCTTAATATGTTCACACATAGTGTTCTGGATTTGCAAAAGCAAATGATCCAATAAAAATAAAAAGGGGAAAGAACAAATAAGTTAACAGCGAGTAACAAGAGGGTTCGATTCCCAGGTGGAGCTCATATCCGGGTGGAAGCTTTAAAAAAGCTTCAAAGTCTATCAGTTTACTGTCTAAGGACTACAAGAATATCCTGGATGGTGAACAGGACGCTAAACTCCAAACAAATCCACCAACACCTATGAGTATCTAATGTGAAGTTTTCCCTAATCCTTCCACACAAATGCAATATCAAATAGACATTTATTGTGTCAAATAAAATAAGATGGTTTTCATTTTGCGTGCAAGTGAACACAAATTCAAAACCAAGTGATGTTTTCACCAATTAAATGTTAGAATGAGACTTAACATACAACTCATAGCATACTTTTCTCTCCTTCGTTCCCACGAATACATATTTCTAAGTAGTTGTTTAACCACACTTCACCTTAGATGGTTGACCTTAGATCGTTGGGATCCCGGGTTCGATCCTTGGCCAAATAAATCCCGATTGACAATATCGTGTCCGTAAATTTTTCTTGGGAATTCCCCCGCTTCCCCTTCCCAGTGTCTTCATTTCTTATCATCAATGTGTCCTTTAACCTAACCAATATAACCATGGAATGTCAGATTTCATTTTATTTCAATACATAGCCAAGGGAATTTATTTCAATACATAGCCAGAGGAGATCGCTAATTATGTATTTAACTAATGAAACATCTAATTTCAAATTTCGATATAGGGCAACACTTTCTCAGTGGTGGGGCGTTTACCCCGGTGCTAGGAATTCTTGGTTGGGCAAATCATTTAGCATTCTCATGACAAAACAAATGTTTTGGATTTTGTATAAAATGTGGTGAACAACATTGTGTCCTTGGACTTTCTTGGAGTTTCCTTCAACTTTTTATATACTGTTTTCAAGAGCTTTATTTTATAAAGCGAAACAACTTAAAATCATTCATTTCACATAATCACTTTCTTCTTTAGCCAAACAAGGCTTAAACTTTGATTAGTTTTAATACTGCTGAAAAAATCAATTAAGCATTTAGCATTAAGAAAATACTACTTCAATTCTCATTTTTACAATTTTGAAAACTCAAATTTGTACACTTTAGTGTGAGAGAATATAAGATATAACCTTCGATTTTTAAAAAGTATAGTTTATTTTCTACTGCTCAATTATGTAAGACATGTAAAACAAGGAAAATAAAAAAGTTCTTTCATGGCTAAGTGGTTAGCGCCACCGCCTTCGCTAAGTGGTGGTTAGTGCACCGCCTTCGTACACCAGCCTTTGGCATTTAATTTTTTATTTCATTCGAACAAAAACATTTTCTAATATCACTTTCCATTCTCCACAGTCATTGAGGATTCGATTCCCGGTGGTAGATCATGTGGTTCGGATTAATTCTTACTAGGAATATTATGCTGATAATTTAGAGAAAGAGAAAAGAGCCTTCTTGCTGAAAAAGGGACAATAATCTCAAAATCCAACCAATCGTCAAAAAATAAAACAATTTCAACTATATACAAGAAATCTCATATGTTTTGCACAGAATGAATTTTCATTACACAATATTTACTGACAGTATTATCAAAATACCTCAGCACTGTTAAGAAAGTTATGAAGGTTTTAAAAATTTAAAAGAAAAAATATTTTTCCCCAATGCCCACAGTACAATTTATTTACATTGTATTTACATATATTTTATTTTATTTCAAAAATTTTTCTTTTACTTTTTTCACTCTCTCCAGTCTTTCAAACTTTTTTCACGCCATTATTATCACTTCATCCTCCCCATCATTCAAAAATACCTCAAGTTCATCAACATTAGCCCTTTCCCCCAAGATTCCCGCTGGTGCATCAACGTCCATTGTCCGCACTTCTTGCTCCGGTTACACTGCCTCTTCTCTTCGTCGAATCATCGATGCTTCATATGTATGTGGTACTGCTACTGCTTCCACAACTCTTACTACTTCTGGGTGGGGCCCATTCTTTTCTCCACCTCTTTTCCCCATTCTCCTTTTGCACCTGTTTCTTATTTTCCTTATCCACATTGTCCAAAAGTCTGTTCATATCGTCTAACCAATCCACGGGATTATATGCTGAAGTACTAGGTTCTGGTTGCAGCTCCATCTTTTCAGCAAATTAAAAAAATAAAAATGTTATTAGTACATATTTTCACCAAAATAGTACAAATTATAATTATTGTTTTTACTATACACAATATATACTTAATACCAATAAAACTTATGTGTTCTAACCATGTGCGAGAATCAGTTCCTTTCAGCGTACAAATCCTATAAAAATATCTTTAGTTTGCAAGAGCTATGTAGGATTCCGGAGAGTACTTAATACATTTTCGGATTCTCAATAAATCTGTACAAGCAAACTACTGCTGTGTGAGACCCAAACTTAATTTTCAATAAAATGTTCATATAATTCGATTTAGCCATTACAAACAATATTTTTCTGAAAATTTACAAGAAATATTCCTGCTAAACGTGACGTTAACCTCAAGATCAACTCTAGTGTTCCGTCCTAGCGTAGTCTCTAACGCTCTCACCTTCGGTACGACCAGTCCCGGGTCCGACTCCCAGTAAGAGGTACGGTGCAAACGGTCCCAGGTTGAATTCCATACAGGGGTGCGGTGCAAACGGTCCCAGGCTGAATTCCCTACAGGGGCTGCGGTGCGAACGGTCCCAGGTTGAATTCCGGACAGGTGTTGCGGTGCGAGCGGTCCCACGTTCGATTCCCACTGGTGCACTCGGTCGAAATGTGTAATTTTTAGAATATCCTGAATGATGTTTTTATCATTCAAACCAAGCAAATGTCTTGGTTGGTACCTAGCTTATAGGTCACAGACCGCTTCCCTCCTTCCCTGAATAGTGTGCTCGCCGAGGGACGTCATCCCTCAAAACGTGACGGGTTCAATGTCTAGAGCCCAGAAATATATGATCAAGTCAATCTTTCAGCGAAGTATAAAATATTAAATCTAATTTGCTTACAAAATCTCTCGCAATTGTAAAAAGAAATACTCCGTATCAATCTTAGTAAAAACTTTTATCATTCCCCCAACAAGGAAAAAATTTTGATGCTATAAAACAGACTTCATACAAAATTATTTATTTATTTATTTAAAAAGTGGTAAAACGTTCACTTCATATGTTTGTGGGTCTGTAGTTCAATCCCGGGTAATGCCAACTGAACCAACACTATATCTATGATTTCCTTATACTTTTATAGTATTACTACCTATATGCATTCCTAGGTCCATTACACTAACAATAGTAATTTAATACTAATTTGATAGAACTACTCGTGACACCTAGCGGCAGAATTAAAATTAGAAATTAGTTGAGCAAAGAATGTTCGGTAGTGCACACGCTTTGTAATAATGCTCCGTATATTTCTATATATAGTATATTTTTATTACATGTGTTTTCAATGTGTAATAAAACTCTAGCACATATTTAATATTTAAATCTTAATGTCATACACTAGTTAATACTAACAGAAGCAAAACATGTCTTCCATGTGTTGTTTTCTTTCACCCATACGATTCAAACATTTTTTCGATACTCCCATTAGATATGCGTGGATGCTCTGGCGGTCTTAATATTCTGTTAATGTATTGGGTTGAATAAGGGACATAATGCCAAGTCTTTCAGTAATGCAATGTGTATTTAGTTAGGGGGAAACTACCCACTTCATTATGGGGAATATCTCTCTCTACCAATATTGCTGTAAACGTTCACTTTGAAATCCTGTTACCAAAAAATTATGGAGCAAATGGTCTTCGGTAAAGCAAAAGATTAGGGGTACTACCTAACAAATAGGGGTAACGCTGGCGCTCTCTCAGTGCGAAACAAGAAGTGTTAGCTTTGGGGGAATCAAGTATAAAACAAATAGCGTTCAGTAATATAAAAGTCTAGGGGGGAATACGCTCTCAACACGGGTAAAGCCACGCTCTCTCAGTGCGAAAGGGACTGTTCGCTTTGAGGAACCCTTCTAGCAAAACAAATAGCGTTTAGTGACGGAAAAGTCTAGGGGAGAATTCAGTCTTAAACACAAGAGGCAAAGTACCCTCTCTCACTCGATGCATTGGGGTTAATCATACTCAAATCAGCTATTTAGTTGTACTCAAAGCAGTGCGCCATCCTTAATATAGATCTAGTATGTAACAAGGCGGGGACTAACCCGCGATTAACGAATTCTCACTGAATACCATCTCAAATGTTTAAAATACTCAAGTTCATATTTCTTACATTTTCAGAGGCTTTCTCTCCAATGATTCTCCAAAGAAAAACAATCCATAAAAGAATATCTATTGTCAACTTTTTCTCTCACCAAATGACACACAGATAATTCATACGTCTTGGAAAACATTTGGGTATTCATTAAATTTCGCAAAAGTTGCGATGGTTTACTATTGTAACGCAATTTCGAAGGGGGAGTCTACCGTACAGTTCTATGATCAAAAATAAACGAAGGTGTTTCTTTCTCTCAAGTTTAACTGTGGGAAAGCCTACACATCTACAGGAAAGCCTAAGCATCTACGTAAACGCAAACGCAACGCAAAATTTGCAATAATCAAATCTATCTTGGGAAACTGACCCACTGCAACTGAAACCTCTTTATATCTACATTTAACCACTTTTTAGTAAATCACAAACTAAAAATTACCCATTGAATAATTACGAAAAACAAAACAAAAATAATTATCACCCAGAGTAAAAACTTTACGAAACAAATCCATTAAAAATTTAAAAAGGTAAAAGATATGGACACTACGCAATTCTGTTTAATCTCGCTTTCAGTTATAAAGATTCAGACAAATTCCACACTTGATTTCTGCCGTAAACTATGAACTCGATCATTGATGACTCTTAATGGATGTCACCATCCATTTTTCCAAAAAGGCCGACTAATCTAATTTACACTTGCTTTTGCAGTAAACTATGAAGTCCATCACTGGGGGTTCTTAAGGGACGTCACCATGCACTTTTCTAAAAGAACTAACACTAGTCAGATATTTTCCGTGTAAATAAGACGCTACCTTGTTTCTTAAAAAGTATTATATGAAGTTTTAGATTTTCACATATTCCTAGTTATAATAATAATAGTTTCATCCTTCAATCTTTCTTGGTTAAGTTGCCCACGAGACGAGACTAAAACATAATCTTCAAACAACAGTTTGCTGCGTAAGTTGCCTACGAAACGAGACTAAGACAGTGTTCAAACAATATAAAGTTTGAATTACCCATAAGAGAATACGAAACTAACACATACTCTTCAAACAATAATTTAATTAAACGTGAAAAAAATCAGGGGCAATGCTAAGGGTGCGCTAGCAACGTCAACTAATCATTTTTAAAAAGCAAATATCTCTCGTTCGTGGGGACCCCAATCGTTCAGGGCTGGTTTCCCCCGATTTAAAACGTAATGGCTCAGTGATAGAGTTTTCTCGGGTGGTGAGAGTTCTTGGTTCGTTTCTACACCACGTTAATTATTTTCATAAGAAGGACAATGTGCCTCAATTTCAAGGGGTCCCCGCTTCCATCCTTGTGCAAATATGTTTGTGGCGGACAAACAGATGTATGTAAATTTCCTGGGAGTCCCCGGCACTCTCAATACAAATATATATCAAAACAACAGCAATAATTGTTATGATGTAAGAAAATTACTTGAATTTAATATCTTCTTTTGATAACACACAAAAATATCCAAAAAGAAACACAAGTTTTTAAACTGCGAGAAATACCCACTAGTTAAACGTGTCGCAAGACCGAACTTAGTTTATAATTGGCACAGTGAGTTTATATAGTATATTTATTTATTAAAGATATAGAGGGGATAAATGGGAAATAATGTAAATGAATTTTCCTTTGTAATGCCGCTTATGTTCAGCCTACAAAAAAGGTAACATCTTGGATCAAAGAATACATTTGTTTCTTTTCTAGTCGTCAAACTTTGTAGTCGTCAAATTTTCTTTTGTAGATCCCCAGTATGTCGGGAATCGTCACACCCAGGTCTGTTAGGAGGAGCCAAATAGTCGTGTTTTAATAACATATGCCCGGTCACCAGACAGCCGAGCTAATATCTACAAAAATAGCGAGATCTCATTTATCCCTAATTGCCGCATGAAGGAAATTCTTGAGGCGAGTCAACCAGCAACTTTCATAGGAATTTGATTTTAATGAGTTATACGTTTGAAGAAAGGAATGAAAACCGATTCTTATGCCTTGAAATTTATGGCCTTCATTTGGACGTATATCTCAATAAGTGTTGTATTCTTGTCACAAAGAACACAGCAACCATTTTTGTCTCTAAATACACAAAAGAGCGATGAACTATTCAACAAGGGATAATGTTGTCTGAAACACTTTTATGGGCGCCAATTGGTCGCTCAACGGAATATTGGTATTGGAAAGAAACAAAGGGGCTTCAATAAACTCAACTACCGCCAGGGTTTCTGTTGTTTGCAAAGACAAAGCCAGGCACTAAGTGGGTGGTGGACTTACTTACTTACAGACGCTGTTCCTCAACCACGGGAGAAGAGACGGGAGGAAATGACCTGCTGGCAGACAGAGAACTCGTCAAAGAGTGGGGAAAAAACATTCATCCATTCGCAAAAAGAAATGTGTGTTCATCCAGCGGTAAAAAGAAAGGAAAACCTACAGCTAATCAATCATCGCGGGGGATTGGAGGTAATTACTTGTGCAAAAAAGAAACTGTAAGCATTAATGGGGCAAGAAGGAGGGGAAAAATCAAATTTTCCGTTCACTCACAACTAAAGAAATGATTGACAAGGTAAGCATCTCCCCTGGTTCAAGCCTCGAAAGGTGTGACTAAACAGGACTTGGCTTGCCTATCAGATCGCAAGGAAAATTCTGTAGCGAAGGAGAGAGCTAAACGGCTGGTAGATGTATCTTCGATTCCTTAGCGGACACAGAAGAGAGCTAAATTAAGCTGTGGATGTGGTTATCTGTTGCTGTAGTAGAGTCTCTCATTTTAGAGGCAGGGTAAAAGGAAAACGGAGTTCGCTTCGCAACGAAAAAATGAAAAATAAATAAATAAATAAATAAATAAATACAATTCATTCATTTCCTTTCCCCGTTCCTACATATTTCTATTTTGTTCTATTTTGTTCTGTTAATATTTTCAGGAAAAAGTTTTCGAAGGTACCGTAGCTCATCGTAGGATTTTGCGTAGCAAAACAAACCAAAAACAATCCATTAAAACCATACTTTCAAAATATTTTCGGAACATTTTCTTACTACATACTACTACATAAGCTCAGTTTTTAATAAAAACGAAATAACACAAAAGCAGAGATACAACGACCCGTGAAAAAGGAGGAAAATAACTTTAATGAAAAGGAATTAAATTAAACTAAATTATACGATTTTGATGGATCGAATTAAATATTTAACAAGGATCATAATTAAATTAATGGGAAAAAGCTTGTAGGAGCTAGGGATCGTGTTTCAAGGCTTATACTGAAGTTCTAATAATCTGAAACATATTTTTAATTTTAATTTGATTATTATTTTTAAAATTTCGATTAAAGAATCGTGTAGGATCATGTTTCAACAGGAGAAGAGGTCATTCCACTTTCTAGGAACCACCTCATCCCCTTCTATTCTCCAGGTAATAAATATTACTCCCACAGGGACCTACCCAGGACCGGGGGCACCCACTGACAAGGATGTACACAGACTACCAGTTCAATAAGATCCCTGCTGTTCTATTATTGTGTACAAATCTAGACATTCCTACTCAAGATACTCCATTGCTTGTTTCGAAAAATTCAGACATGCTACTTTTAGTAGCAAGACATCCGGTGAACGACGTCAAATGCCTTGCTAAAATTAGTACAACGGCATCTACTTGACGGCCTATATCTAATTCTGTTGTAATATTATTAATTTATACGTTTATCGAAGTAGAACTTTTACGTAAGAATCCGTGTTGATAAGTTGAAAGAACGGATTTTACATTATATAGATTCCCGCGCATAATATATTTTAAAGAATTTTGGCAAAGAGCGACACAATAGCTGTTGCCCTGAGATTTTCTATTTCTCTCTTGTTTCCAGATTTTGGTAACGGACAAACTAAACTTTCTTTAATTTTTTTCTGGGAAAGTATTTGTTCTGATAGAAATATTAAATATAATATGGAGTGTTTATTTAAATACATCACGGCACCCTTTCCCTACACAAGGAAGAATGTTATAACGACCACAAGATGCTTATGGTTTCAATGCTCGTATAGCATTTTCTATTTCTTCGAGTTTTATTTAATCTCATTGAAAATTGTTTAATATTGTATGGATCCCAAACCACGATAGACGCCCGTGTCAATTCAACACGTGCTATTGATTATAAACAAACTAGCAGACAAGAAGCCGATACGAAGCACACCGAATAACGCCGAAAAAAGACGGACCTCACTGAAGGACCCGAAAAGGACAAATAAAGGGAGGACCACCGAGGAACCCAGCATCAGTCGTCCAAGTTATCAAATCACCTACACCGCCCTGAGGTCGCACTGCACTAGGGGTCCTATCTACAACCAAGCCTCGTGAAGCTGCTTTGAGCTGAGAGGGCTATCCTTCACGACTCACCGGAAACCATAGGTGCCTTGGAGACTGCTTTGAGAGAAGGAGCACCGTGTAAAACACCTATTCTCCTCCTACTTGGACATTAGCAGGATATACACTACTTTGCTTTTTGTAAATCAAAGACGTTTTGTATTATACTTTTATAATAAATTGGTGAAGGGGATAAAATCTCGGTTCATTATTGATTCTACCAAAGTCATTACATGGTGATACGCACCGGAATTTTGTACGGGACGCTCTTTTTATTAACTTTTTAACAGGCACAAAGTCAATATCAGAATCTTTTTATAGAAGTTTTACTATCAAATTTCAGCTGAAATATATATATATATATATAAATTCTTTCCCTCTCTTTTTTCTCTCTTACTTTTCTTAAGTGCGATTTATGCCGGAAACTAGATTGGGTAAACAGAGATATAGATTAGGAAAGAATAACACGAATATGACAGGGGGTGCATGCGGGACACGTGCACGAGAAGACGGACAGGTTTTTCATGCTATTCGACCATATAGCAGCAATGCAGGCATGGGCACCGGCTAAGAAAAGCTAATTCTACCAATATATTTAGAAGACACGGCACTAGATCTCTTATTACAGCTTAAAAATCAAAATCAATTTGATACGATGACCTATAAAAATCTAAAGTCTCAAGTCTAAGAACATGCAATAGCTTTATGTAGGCCACAGGTCCCATCGTATAAAGCAGAACATGAATTGTTCGAGGTACTACAGGGAATGGACGAGCCAATAGACTCATACTTTTTACGTAAACTTCGAGCAATATGGCAGTTATTACCAGGAGTGAATGAAGAACAAAAGACCTACTATTTGTCTTTGGGTTTGCAGGTTTTCCTTAATAAAATAGCATTGGAAAGGTTTGCCATGGTAGACGCCCTACAGACTAAATTAAACACTCTGGAAGTCGCTAATGACCTTTTAAGGAAAGAGAACACGCACAGCTATCACAAAAATTACATGTTATACGGCCAGAATAATATACCTAACCCGCAGAATATATCCTATGGTTTACCAACCGAGCCAAACTCAATATATCCTGGACAACAGTTGTATCATCATACCTATCCTGTACAAACGCAACCTGTTATACAACCAATGAACAACTACCTACCTACATATCAACAACATATTAATCCTCCTATGGCGAAGTTCCAACCAAACCAAAAAAGAATTTCAAACCCCAAGGCAAGAACCTAAGACCGTTCCCCACCAAGAGCAAAATCCGCAACAAAGTGACCTCTCTACCTTGGCCAATGAAATGGAAGAATTGTCGCTGGTGATAGCCCAGACGAATTTCAAAAGCCATCCGAGGAATAGGAACCAGGGAAACAGAAGGAGAAATAAGAGTAACGGGAAGAACAATCAAAAAGCTCCTCCCACGTAAGATCAAATTATGCTGTACGCAATATGCCGGAAGCGGGTGCATGGTGCATATGTTTGCTACAAGCGTAAAAAACGCATAAGGCAACCACTTGACAAGGGATCCGACAGTCACCATCACACGGAACGAGGAGAGCTAAGAGAAACCGGCAAAAATTACGAAATTCCTGTAATAAACGAACAATTAGGACAATTGGTAGAAAGACGGGAAAACGTTGCATTAGGAGAAAAAAAATAACAGGTCGCATTTAACAATTAAAAGTAAATTAGGCCTTCAGAATGCGATAATTGACACAGGGAGTACGGTTTCCCTCTGGCCAGCTGAGGCCGTTCTCGTTGGGACAAGTCTAATTCCATTTCAGGTAATAATAAAAGGAATTTAAGGCAATAACATTCATTTGAACCAAATAGCATTAATAAAATTTAAAATAGATCAGACAACATTCACTCATTAGTTTAGAGTAATCGACAAGATTATGCCAATAATTATAGGAATTGACTCTCTCCAACGTTCGCATTCTACCGTCGACTTAAATAAGAATACAATCTTATTCTTTAAACGTCCGAGGAAGCCACAACTACCAGCGCAAAGCAGAGAAAATAAATGATCAGCTTTTACGACTCAGATAGTATCGCAGACAGACCACAATTGTTTATATGTGACGAAGCAAATAAATTTACCTCCTCATCCTCATACATTTATACAAGTAGCATGAAAGAAAAAATAACTGACAGAGAATATTTATATGTATCTCTGCTTCCTGGATTACGCGAGAAGTATAGGTTAAATGCTCTCGATTGAACAATGATAATTTTAATTTAAATCCAAATGGCAAAAGCGTAACTATAAAATGGAATACGTCAGTGGTGGCCCTTGAGGAAGGGCACGAACTTTCTTTTAACGCCATAGAAGAACCAGATTTTTTGAAAAAGCATATCAATTTAAGACAAATGTAGAAACGGAAGAACGATTAAAATACACAAAAGCACTTTTCAATAAAGAGCATCTTTGAGGTTAACGTCGACCTGGACAGAAAGCAAAAGCAAGCAGTTTATGACTTGTTATTTAATTATAGAGACGTTTTTACCTATGCCCCTGATGACATCGGATATTTTAGGAGATACGTTCATAAAATTAGAATTTCTAAGTCTTCCGTATTCCACGACCGCTCCCCACCTATTCCATTAAATATCAGAAGTAAGGTAGATAAACAGATTCAAGACCTTATCTAGGCAAAAAATAATCAGGCCTACTGACAACAATGGATTCTCTTCTCCACTTCTTGTGGTGAAGAAGCCTAATAGACGCTCCGTCACTCGCACATTTTGACAACTCGTTAGAAACCCGCGTCTATAGCGATAGTAGTCAAACTTATTTAGTGTTTGCTATGACCCAAACACTAACACTGAGAAGAAGGTTGCCTATTGTTCTAGGAGCCTAACGAAAAGTGAAGAGAAAGCTAGCATATGGCAAAAAGAGTTGTACTCTTTCATATACACATTGCGCAAATTTCGCTACTTTCTATTAAATAGAAAATTTGATCTGTACGTAGACGCAAAGTGTATAGCGACGATTAACATACAGCTGGAGAAAGTCGGGAAGTACACAAGATATAAACTATTCTTAGCTGATTATGATTTTGATATACAGTATTTGCCTGGATCCAAACATCCAGCAGATATAATCAGTAGGCTCGAACAAACCCAAGATATTAAGAAAGAAGGGGGAAAAGAAGAAAATGACGAAGAAAAGGGGAAGTCTACTATGCCTTTAAATCAAATAGCCTTCAAGTTAATACTGTAGAAGCAGGAGATAACGAGCTTTTACCGAGTATCGCAAGGGAACAGCGCAAGGATGACAATTACAAAGACATCATTTCCGCTTTAGAGGGAAGGGAGCCGGACAAGATCTCCACAGTCAGATCAGCAAATTTTTTTTTGTCTTCAAAACGGCATCTAATATCGTGAACAAACTCCTCCTGATTATGGATTACTACATCCCTTATGCATACCGAAGTCTCTAGCCAATGTGTGGTTTACAACTTCTACCGTGAGACAGCCAGTCCACATTTTGGATTTTCAAAATCATATAAAACCGCTATCAAGAAATTTTATATGCCATATCTGAAATACTATCTTGCTCACAAGACAAGCAGGTGTGCAGATTGCCAACGTCTAAAGAAACTACCACAAAAAAAAAAAAAAAAAAAAAACAAGGCGAACTATTACATCACCCGGAGGAAAAGATAGTAGCAACATGGATATATGATGAGCTAGGGCCCTTCCCAAGCAGAAAAGAAAGAAATAAGTACATACTAGTAGCCGCAGAACTAGCCGCACGATATGTGATTGCAAAGGCAGTAGACGTCATAAACGCAGAAAATATAGAGAAATTCTTTGAACACGATATTATCCTCGAATTTAGAGCTTTTAGAACATTATATTCGTACCGACACCCAGTACATGGAGCGACTCGTTTACAAAATTTGGCGCAGAAGTACGATTTCGTCTATAAGTACTCACCCGCATATAATCATGCGTCTATAGAATTAGTAGAACAAACTAATAAAATCGTACAGAATTGTCTTAAGTGTTTCGTACAAGAACACCATACGGACTGGGAAATATGGTTACCACATGTTATTTTTGGCATCAATACGTATGTACAATCAGGGACAAAATATTCAGCAAGCTTCTTATTGTTTGGTTACGAACCCAGGACCCTGACAGAATATACACTCGAATCAAAACAACACATACAAATTGACAGAGATAAACCAGCGGCAATCAGGAAGAAAGTACGAAACAACATGGAACAGGCGTATAACAGACAAAAGCATTTTTACGATAAGCGCCATATCGTATAATCCAGGGGACCTTGTTTTGGTATATTATCCCACAAGGAAAGTAGGTTTACCCGAACACTTCACAGTTCACTACGACGGCCCGGCATGCGTCCTGGAGAAGATTAATTCAATTTATATCGAGTAGAATTACCGTCTAAATTCAAGGACAGAATCCAAGAAATTGCGGTGGACCGTTAAAAGGCATTCTACGAAGACCAAACTGAGGGAACACAAGATTAAGAAGAAAGAGGTATAAATCCAAGAAGAACAATTTAACCAAAATTCCAAGTACTTACCGGGAACAGAAGAGGACCAACAACAGAAGAATCGAAATATAAAAACAAACAAACAAAAGATGCACTGACATAAATCTGCACTTCTTTATTTCAACTATAAGCTATATCTCATTCTGTTATTCAACTTCGTTACATTTGTGTTTCCGTTCTCGCAAAATGCAAGATCAACACTTTTCTCTTTCTTTTTAGTTTCAAAAGTCATTGAAATGCAATGCTTCCTTGTTTCTAGCATCGTCTCTTCAATACAAATACATGAATACTTAATACATCATTTTTCTCCTTATACAGGATGTTCATAAAATCAGGCTCTTGAGAACATTACACAGAGTGACCAGAAATTCACATTCTCTATTTTAAAAAAAATAGAAAATTTACCAATTCCAATACCGATTCTTCGCCTTTCATTCGTTCTCATAATAATTAATTTTTGCCTCATACTTCTAAAGTCCCGCTACAAAACAAAACTTAACCAATTGGCTAAAAAAATATCTTCATCATTAGGAAAACTAAATTAAGTGGCGCCTTATACTTCACAACAAGTTTCTTATAGTGATCTTAGTGTATCATAATGTTTTCTAGTGTCTATATGATATCCCCACAGATGTCAGTGTTGTACTGCCGACAAATATATCTCATAACAATTGTGTATTTTTTTAAAATAACCTTCCAGATTATTTTTTTCCAGTGTGGGGGTGTAAGGATCCCCACATCACGACAAACGCACGTATCAATTCAACACGTGCTATTGATTATAAACAACCTAGCAGACAAGAAGCCGATACGAAGGACACCGAGGAACGCCGAAAGAAGACGGACCCCACGGAAGGACCCGAAGAGGACAAATAAAAGGAGGACCACCGAGGGACCCAGCATCAGTCGTCCACTGATCAAATCACCTACACCGCCCTGAGGTCGCACTGGACTAGGGGTACACCTATCCTTCCGAGGTTGCACTGGACTAGGGGTCCTTTCTGCAACCAAGCCTCGCGTAGCTGCCGTGAGCTGAGGGGGCTATCCTTCAATACTCACCGGAACCGGCAGGTGCCTTGGAGACTGCCTTGAGAGAAGGGGCAACGTGCAAATAACCTATTCTCCTCTTACCTGGAAATTAACAAGTTAGAGACACTATTTTGCTCTTTGTAAATCAAAGACTTTAGTATTTATAAAATGTTAATAAATTGGTGAAGGGGATAAAATCTCGGTCCATTATTTACTTTACCAAAGTCGTTACAATGTATTATATTCGGTCCGATTAGAAAGCAAAGAGTCAATGTTTTATGTGGCGAGTACATTGTTGTAAAATGAATGAAAATAATGTGTAAATACTTATACTATTTCATTGACATGGTGGATATCATGTCCATTGTATGTAACGGTGCTTGATGACAAATGTATTTTGCGTTTAATAAAACAATTGATCTGGCTTGGGTCTTTTCCGATAGAGCATTCTGAGTTTAAAATAAAAGTTTTGTAGGCTAATTTTAAATCAGATTTTATTTCTTTAGGCAGTCTTTCAAATTGATCGCGATGATAAAGTAGATTTATTGATCCCTTTTTCAATTTCTTATGTGATACATTTTGAATTTTATTTTCTTAATTATATTATAAGTAAACCAACATATGGATAACTTTCGCTGATATGTCCTTTCATATAAAAACATACAGAAAATATGTTGTTAATTATTTGATAGAAATTTGTTAAAGCAATATTTACATCATTCGATTGCGAAAGGCAATCCGAGTTTACTTTCTATGAACATCTTTTGGAAATCTGCATTTCTAAAATTAAAACTGGATTCCTTAACTTCTTTCTTATGTTTTTGCGGGTGTTTAAATGGGAAAGAGATAAGTAAAGCTGGGGGATGCCTGTCTTCATTAGAGACAAGAGCACTCTTTTAGCACAGAAACGTTATTAAGATTTGAAAATACTAAGCCTAATGTTCGACCATTACTATTTTGAATGTCATTATGGGACATTAAGTTATATAGGGACATGAAGTTCTTTAAGTCTGTACATTTATTTGTTGAAAGTAGGTCAAAATTAGAACATGTTATTTGATTTATATTAAAATGCCCTATGCAAAGAACGATGCTTCCTACTGGAACATTACTCTCAGTAATTCATAAAACAATTCATATGTCGTTACAGTTGTATTCGAAGGAATGTATACTGCACAAATAAACATCTCTAGTGAGTGAGTGGAAAGCTTGACAATCACCCAAAATTATTTCACAAGAATTTATATGGGGTACATTGTAATTTTAATGTCCTGCTATTATTACGGGTGACATCCAGAAGTCCTAAACGGCAGAAGTCCTAAAAATATAGGCACTAGTCCTAAATTTTAGAACTTCTGCAGTTTAGGATTTCTGCAGTTTAGGACTTCTGCCGTTTAGGACTTCTGCCGTTTAGGACTTGTGCCGCGATATGATTTTTAGGACTTCTGGCGTTTAGGACTTCTGCCTTTTACGACTAGTGCCGTTTAGGATTTGTGCCTTTTTCATTCACTTGCTTTAGTTCTGAAATTCGCCACCACCACACGAAATTGGGACGATGCAGCAACTAGTTGGCAATAACGTTACGAACGTAGCTAATTCCAACAGTAACAGCTATATTTGTAATACTAAAATTATTATTATCACTATATGTTCTGCACTTATACACGAGTTACATAATACAACCTATTTCATTCTAAGAATTAATTACATAATTAGTTAAGAAATTAGTTTCATTCGAATGGAGATACGAGAGTCCCAAGACAAATTCCTAAAACAAAAATAAATAAATAAAAATAAAAACATGTTTAAAAAGCATATTTTACCAGACTTCTGAAACCAGGCAAACATTCAGAATTGCAATATATATTATGCGGAGCGTATTTGATTAAAAGTAGGACAAAAATCCACCAAAGTTTACTTAATTAGGACAAAAGCTCACTAGACATTTCACGAGTGAACATTAAATACCAACTGTACACATAAAGAACGCAGTAAATTTAAAATTGAACCAAGAACATTTATTATGCAATACAGGGGGTGACATTCATAAGTCCTAAACGGCACAAGTCCTAAAAATATAGGCACTAGACCTAAATTTTAGGTCCTGTGCCATTTTTGCAGAAATTACTACATAGTCATTTAGGGGTGTGGCCTGCAAATTTTTCTAGGGGAGCAGGCTTTTTATATATTAAAAGCAAATCAAAAGTTTATTTCCAGATTACGAAAGCTTCAATAAGACAATAAATTTATATATATTACACCTGTACATAAATACATAATATTATTATATTTCCAGTTAGTTCCTTTTTGCACCTGGACCTTGACAAAGCGTAAATTTCAAACCATAGCTTGCGGGAAATGTATGAATAAGTTAGTTATTAGAAATCGGAAACTGTTCATGGAAGTCCATTTGTTTGACTGTATTTATCTTCTGTACTCTTATATAAAAGAGTAAAGATGAGTGTTTTTTTGGGCATACTACTACAAGTAGAGTCGTTAAATTTTAATTATAAAATATAATTTTCTTATGAAAGCAGGACATAAGAAAGAATTTTTGGAAATAAGTATCGTAAAAAGGGTGGGGCAAGATTTTTTTAAAGGGTAGTGTATCTCGCAAGTTTCTGAAGCTAGTAAAATGAAACTTGGCATATAAACTTTCGTGTTAAAAAAACTGAAAATTGAACACATAAAAGGGAAAGAGCAAAGGGAGCATTTTTTTACGTTCGAATTCTCCATTACTTACTCAGAAAATATGTAAATAAATTAAGAAAGGATTGTTTAAGTTAGATGCGTGAAACTCGGTATTTGAACTTTTAACTAAAAGTAATAAAATACTATGTGTTTCAGCGTCTTGAAAATTACATTTCTAAGGGGAAGGAGGGTCGATTTCTATAATATTAAAATATCCCACTGCTTATGGGATTTGGGCAGAAAACTCTTTTCCTTTAGGGCTCGGTTCATCTAGTTAAGCAAACGAGAGTACAAAGTGGCTGATTAATTAGGTTCTTTTAATTATTTTAACATGTTGACGTAGTTTAACTCTTTTAAAACTGTATTCTTTCACCTTTCTGTTATAAACATCCATCATTTGCTGTAATTATTAAACACGTTTAATAAACATAAAACAGACTAATCCCCGGTCCCGGCCAGGAATGTGTTTCTGGTGTTAAGCCATCATTTGCCGTTCGTAATATAACCTTTGATTTTAACTTCACGTACTATCAAGACTCAAGTCTCAGAAATGTAGCATATATGAAATATACTACTACTACTTCTACTACTACTACTACTACAACTAATAATAATAATAATAATAATAATAATAATAATAATACTATGTACTTCTGAAATACGTGTGTATCTATGTGTTATTAATTCTTTCATAATCTCGAAAGAAACTTTTTATTTGTTTTTAGTTTGTAAAAATCAAGGCCCTCTAGAAAAACTTGCTGGCTACTCCCTGAATGACTATGTATTGGTTTCTGTACACGTATTGTGTTATCACTTGCTAGTCTAGTGTTATTTGTAGAGCAAGACAATGGTTCTTGTCTTGGAATATTACTAGTTTGGTGTGGTAGTACAGTGTGACCTATAATTTAATTTCCCTGTAGGGTATGCTATCTGCAATGCAATAAACTGTATATACTTCATCTTCCTAACAAGGCTGGGCGATAAGCCCCTTCAATTCCATTACAAATAAGGACGAAATTATTTTATAAACTACTTGGTGAACCTTTGTTAATATAACGCTATTAGTTCTTACAACCTTTTGTTAATCTTATTTAACAATTGCAAAATGGAATAAGAGAGAAAATATATAATGATGATGATTGTTTATTTACATAGGGTATACATACAACAAAAGGGAATCTCTTGGTCACTACTGCGTATCTGCTAAACCAGGGTCAAAGTGTCACAAAAGTAAAGTTTAACAGAGTTTAAAATAATATATATTTTGTTTGACTTACAAAGATTATCATATTAGCAAAATGATTTGAAATAACACGCCAGGCATAAGATAAGCCTTGGGCTATATCGCTTAGAACTGTTTTAAGAGTGAATCTATCATTTATACATTAAATTTCATTACTGGCTACTTACACGTTTCAGCCTCGTATTGGAAGTCAGCTTCTCGTGTTCTTTTCATATCCCACGATAACTGTTTTAATTGCACACTAATTACAGGCACTACAATTCACTAGATGCATCACGTCTTCCTCTTCCAAGCCTAGAGTAGCGATCAGGTTTGAGCCCACTACAAACCTCTTTGTGTGGCTACGTAGTCGGGATCGAACTTTTGACCTCTAAAGACAGCATCCGTGGTAGCCCACAACAAACCTCTTTGCGTGGCTATATAGAACGGTATGGATCTCAGGACCTCTGAGGTAGGCAACTGTCACAGCCCACAGCAAACCTCTTTGCGTGGCTTATGGAGCTGAATAAAACTGAATTGAACTCTGGGCCTCTCTCTTCCGAAATCGAGGCAGCCTGTTAATAAAGAACTCCTCGGCAAACGTGCAGCACCTTGGTCTACCTTCCGAGAAGGACCTCCGTGACCTCAAAACCTGAAGTTTAAATACTCCTTACTGTTCTTGGTTTTTCAGGTCACGAACTACTTTCTGCAACTAAATTTTACTTGGGAAGTTAATTTTTAGTTGTGTTCCGTGTCTTAATGAAGCCACGGTAACTTTTCCAACGGTTTCTTGTTAACTTGTAAGAAAACACAGCTTTATTTTGTTTAATATTATAATTTTTTTCATTCTCACAGTCTATACTGTCCTGATCGTAGGTGATCGTTACATTTGTTTATTTTTTTCGCTTATACATGGGGCTTCAAAGATTTCATTTCATTTTTACGCTTTTACTTGTACATAGAGTGTGTATTTAATGTTTAATCATAAAATATGTATCTAGTGGACTTTTGATCTAGACATGAAAGCTTTTGGATGGGTTTTGTCTGCGACCGAATGTATTGCCAGGTGACCATCAAAGTGGACTTTTCTCCATCTTGCTGGCCGCCTATCAAAGTTTATCATCAAGAGTCTTACACTGAGAAAAAAATGTATGTGGCGTACTTAAAAAGGTAGGTTATATGCGTAATTCCTGTAGCTTTTAGACTTAACGTACAGCGGACGTATAACTGAAAACGCATGTTTTATAATGCTTTCCGTATAAGTGTTCCATCTATACGTACTTTCCGTATGATACAATATAGGCGGTCAAGGATCTCACATACAAATGGACGTATATAACGTATAGCTGACGAATGTAACATACATATATGTATGTAATAAAGGAAAACTTAGATGTCAGACATCGTGCAATGGCATGATGCAACATCTAAGGGCAGTGCGTATGTAGCATATGGATAACGTATGCTCCGCACTGATTTCTTTAGTAAGCAAGAGGATTCCGTATCTTTGTACAATATACCGCTGTCCAAAGAAAGTTTTTTTTTTCAGTGTAAGAGTGGAGACTTTCATATGAGACAAAGGTTGTTTCGAGACGAGATGGCATTTGCATCATACCACAGAAGACAGCCTACAATCTTCTCTCGCCTCATCTCGTGGCAACATTATTAAATTAAGTGTCTTTATCTTAGGAAGACTTTAAATGTCTGTAACAGTCGAAAACGTTAAAACAAATGGACAAGTAGTGAATTCCTGACACCTATCGCATTTCGAGCACTGAATGTAGTTATTCATCACCAACAATTACATAAATATTGCCACTAAGATGGAAATGGGAGTATTTTTTCTTTTAATTCCACGAGTACCAGTAGCGAAAAATATGACATTTATTATATAGTTTATATGAAGAAATAAAAAAAAAGTGTTTATAATCTACAAAACGATGTTTCTAATAACGCAAAGAAAAGAAATTATTTTTTAAACAATTACAATAATTGCCCACACTCTGCTTGAATCGAATGTATTACTGAACTTCACATCAAGCAATGGAAAGTGTTGTTTTCGAAACTCGTTTGGTGCAAGACTGCCGTCATGAAATAACCTTGTGTTTCGTTTTACCTTCGTATTCTATCACCTCCGATACTTTTGCTGATTTTGCGTTTTATCAATGAATAATTCGTAAGTTGTAGAAAATTTCTCCATTATATAAAGAAAAGGAGAGTTTCTACCGTAATAGGGACTCGAATCTACGTCCGTGAAATTGCAAGCATATGCCTTAAACAGGGGTGGACTGGCTATGTAAAAAGGGCGCGGTCACATACTCTGGGAGGGCGCCGTCCATCCGAGGCTTTCGCTTATATGGAATACCCCCTCCTTATAAAAGGAAGTGCCGGGGGGCTTTCCCCGGAAAATTAGTACACAAAAAACAACAAAAGATTAAGTAGCTATTGTAGTTAATCACGATAGAATTATACAAATTCAATATTTTCATAAACAAATACAGAGACTTTGAGTACTAAATATATTAGGTCTATATAAATCTGCACACTTTAACTGAGACTACAAAAATCACACCAATTCACAGTGGTCCAGAAACCCCCAAAACCTGGCCAAAAACCAACTCCTTAAAAATAACAAACAACCAAATGTGTATGAAAGTCAATGATCTGGGGTATTCAAACCTACCTGGGTCTTAAATAAATTGTCACCCCTTAGTCAGAAATTGACTTTCGAAGTGAGAGGTTGACATTGTGCATTAATTACTGAAGATTTCTAAGTTAGCGCCAACAAAGTGTGAGAATATTTTCTACCTAGTCTTCCTGTAGCCAGGTAGGAATGAAATACTTTTGTCACATCTATGAAGATTATTATTTATGATGATGAGTTTAGATTAGTGTGTAGCTATTAAATTTATCGATTTACAGGGGATGAAATGCAAGTAAATTGGAGCAAGAAATGTTATGTGTATTTTTTTGTTCTCGTAGACTTATCTTTTGACTTCCACGTACTTCCACTTTGGTATCGCACTCTGGAAGTAGTTCAACACTCCCTCTTTCAAAAACCGTAAACCAAACTTGCTCATTTTTGCTCGTCTGTGAAATATTTTTGTTGTAGATAAGACTCATTGTACAAAGTGCAGAATTATTTTGTACTGTATGTTTTTTTTCTTCTATTTTTCACCCATGTCCTATCAAACATCAAAAAAACAGCTTTTGGAGGCCCTTCGGAGGGCAAAAGGAGACAGAGCTGTGAAAAAGAAGCACAGGTTCACGTACCTCAAAGATAAATCATCTGCTGAATTGTCAAAGGAAGCCAAACAGAGTGTGCACGTGTTTTGCTCGAAATTGTTTCACAGGCTTGACAAGTGCAACAGTAATTACCAAAAATTGGAAGAGGAGAATGTGGATTGGCTAAACGATGAATTATTAATGATGACTGAACCCGTCATTCAAGACGACTGGGGGCCATCGACTTCAGCAGGCGTAGCTGGACCTGGACGACCAGAGGTGGCTTTCTCTGTGAGCAGCGAGCGCTCGAAGAGGAGAAAAACAGAAACATTGCGCCCCTCATTCAGCGGTACTACTCTTACTTATGCTACTCAAATTAAATATAGAGAAGAAAGAGAATTGGAAAAAACGAAATTTATTCAGGAAATGGAAGAATCGCCTACCAGGGCTGGCAAGATTCGAAAGTCATGGGCACATACCCAAAAACGGAATCCCAAATTTTACAACCCAGAGGAGGCTTTAGCACTGATACTCGAAGAAGGTCTGACACGTAACCAGTACCAGCTGCTAAGAAACGGGGCAAAGGACTTGGATCACAATATATATTTTACTTACAACCATGTTCTGGACGCAAAGAAAGACTGCTATCCTGAAGTCATTAACGTCACAGAATCTGTAGCTGAAGTAGCTCTACAATCTCCCCTCGACCATACAACTGCAAGAATTCTGCAAATACAGGAACCTGTGCTCGAAACCATCCCAGAAAAGTATCAGAAATCTCTGCAGCTGATTACCAAGTCTGGATGTAACTGAATCTCCTGTCAAGCCCAATAGAAACAGACAGCTCTGGAGGTGGGCTTTCAAGACAGCAACATTTTTTTTTTCACGTCAGTTGTGCCTCTGCAACTTTATTATGAGCAAAAAGGGGTTAGAGTTGTAGTGTGGGAAAATCAACGTCCCTCATCGACAAGATATTGTCGTCCGATAAAGTTACAATTCAGGAAAGAAACTGAAGAACTTGCAAGGCAAGAAGCTATCCTAATGGAAGAGCAAATTAGGTGCCTGACTCCAAGTTGCATCAGTATTCAACTGTTAGGAGATCGCAGTATAGAAACAACTGAATTCGAGGTTACACACAATCTGCAGTTCAAAATGGTGGATGGCGAAATATGTAACGCCGTGACACAAACAAGATCGGCACAAACTTACTACTTATGTGACGCTAATCCAAAAGAAATGAATACCTGTGGCAAAATCAACGTCCCTCATCGACAAGATATTGTCGGCCGATAAAGTTACAATTCAGGAAAGAAACTGAAGAACTTGCAAGGCAAGAAGCTAGCCTAATAGAAGAGGAAATTAGGTGCCTAACTCCAAGTTGCATCAGTATTCAACTGTTAGGAGATCGCAGTATAGAAACATCTGAATTCGAGCTTACACACAATCTGCAGTTCACAATGGTGAATGGCGAAATATGTAACGCCGTGACACAAACAAGATCGGCACAAACTTACTACTTATGTGGGGCCAATCCAAAACAAATGAATACCTTCCAGAAGGGATCCAGAACTGAAAAACCGGAAACTTTCCGATTCGGATTGTCCACGCTACATGCCTGGATTAGATTTATGGAGTGGTTGCTGCATGTGCCCTACCGTTTGGAATTAAGAAATAGCAGGTGCGGAAAGGCGACCAACCGACCATGATGAAGAAAAAAGAGATCCAAGAGACCATGAAAGCTGACTTAGGCCTCAATATTGACGAACCGAGACAAGACGGCAGTGGTACTTCCAACGACGGCAATAGAGCCAGACGATTGTTTGGAAACTGTCAACAAGTTGCAGCAATAACAGGTCTGAATGAAAAGCTTGTTGAGCAGTGTGGCGTCTTGCTGCAATCATAGTCTTGTGGACTGGCTATCGATCCAAACAAATTTGAAGCTTGGGTAAACGATATCAGGGATCTTTACACCAATCATTATTCGTGGTTCTACATGCCCGCCTCCATTCACAAAATTCTCGCTCATGGGTCCTCAATAATCTCGCACGACCTATTACCCATTGCGCAGGTGACGGAGGAGGCCCAAGAAGCCCGACATAAGCATATTAAACATTATCGGGAGCATCATTCCCGAAAGTGCTCACGCAAAGTAACAATGAAGGATGTGTTGTAGCGGGTCCTCGTAATAAGCAACCCAAAGATATCCACGCTTCGGAATCCCATGGCACAGAAGCACAAGAAAAGAAACTTCAGCCGTACTGAACCTTTTGCAAGAGATGAAGGCTCCAGAGCAGCTGTCATTTGAGGATGAATCAGAATAGGCTTATTGTGTAAAAATCATAAACTGTTAAGTTATTCTTTATTCCACGTGCGAAAATATTATTCTCATTGTGCAAATATATTATCAAAATTGTTAGTAAAACATTTTGTCTTCTTGTTTTTGCATTCATTAACAGCTGTCATCTGAGGATGAATCAGAATAGCCTTTATGTGTAAAAATCATAAGCTGTTGTTAATAACATGTTACGCTGTATTTCATGTGGAAAAATATTATTCTTGTTGTACAAATATGTGCAAATACATTATTAAACATGTTCTTCCATCATTTTGTCTTATTTTTAGCATAACATAACATTTCTGCAACGAAAATCACAAGATTTCAACTTTTCGCACGAAAAGGTAATTTTGGCCAGGTTTTGAGGGTTTCTGGACCACTGTGCAATTGTTTAAATTCTTCGGCTACATTTGTTAACAGCCTAATTATAACTGAAGATTTGAGTTAAGTTTGGGGCTTATGCTATTTTGCATACTTCTGTCCTTTTAAAGCTATGTTCATCATAACATTAACTTATTTTTCATCTATTTTTAAAATCATTGATAAAACGTACACATGAAACATTTATTACAAATTAACAAAAGTAAATTTAGAATTATATACCTACCTAGCGAAAAAAGAAATTCAAAAACAAAACTGGAAAATGGAAGTAAAGTCACTGCTTTATGCTTGAAGGAGCCTTCGCATCTCCTTGCTTTTCTCACACATTTTGTCAATAATAAGATTGTTGTCTATGTTGGTCAGAATGTTTCTTTCTGAGTTCACCAAGAACAATGATTCCAGATTTCATCTGTAAGCCTTGAACGGAGTCTTGTTTTTATGTATCTGAGCTTTGAAAATGCTCGCTCACACGACACTTATGTTGTCTGTAATGTAAGGAGATACTTATAAACTTTGAATAATTCTGTGTAGAGTCTTGAGTATATATTGTACTGCAGAATCACATCGAAGGCGCACTTAAAGCAAGAATTGCACTTCACTCCATCACATTTTATAGACCTTAAAGCCACAATATCGTCAGTCGGCCCCAAATATTCCTCCTCATTCTCCATGAAATCTTCAGAAAACTTGTCCTCTTCAATCGAATCTTCAATCGTATGAACCTCAACAGCTTCTCGATTCTTTTCTTGGTTCTCATAAGGGGATTTTGAAAACTCTTCCCACATTGATGAAAACGAAAGAAGCTCTTCTTTAAGTTTCCCCTCTTCACAATTAGGAATTAATTCTGTGATTCTTTTCAGTGACAACGAAGCCAGACTTAAACTCTTGAACTTCTTAGGATCAAAGCACTCTGAATCTAAGTACAAGCTTTGATTTTCAGCAAATCGTTCCTGCATGCTGTTAGAAATTTGGTCTAAAACACAGTTGAAAACGGTTACTTCAAATCTGTATTTACAGTCTTCAATTACTTCATCAGAAGCTGGTTCCCCTCCCATTTTCTTTCTTTTTCTACATCTTACCTCAGGCAATTCTGTTTCTATAATAACTTGTTCTAGACTAGGAACATCAGTAATGAGTCCTTCAATACTATTTGACATTTCTGTTGCAAAGTGTTCTGCTGCTTCGTAGACTTTGTCAAACTGATCCCTAGCTTCTTTCAACCTATTTTGAGTTGAGGATATCAGGCGCCATGCTTGGACATAGTCTAAGTTTTTTGTTTGCAAGTAGTCTGATAAAGGTGTGGTATGCTGAAAAATCAATTTAAAAAAAATCATAGCCACAATGATAGTCTCAAAGGAGCACAACTTTTGAATGAGAGACATTGCATCATGTCTGACTTTGAAATTGAATTCTTGCGAGTTGCCAATCACACTTAAAGCTGCTACGAGTTCCACATATACTGGTTTTGATTTTCTTGGTCTGGCATCCTTGGTCGGGTGCCCAGTAATGAAAGTGTCCAAATATTTTTACAGTAGCGTTGCTTTTACTTCTCCATCGAGTTATCCTAATAGCTTCAAGACGGATGCTTGGGTTTTGTTCCAAGTACACCTCAAGTCGTTTCTGGGATTCTTCCAAAAATATCTGAATTTCCTGGAGAAGCCCAAAGAAAGATATACAAACACCCAAACTCGGCTAAAGGGCAAGGCCGTAGGCCGAGTAAAGACGGGAACTGGGGGCGGAGCAGTGGGGGTGGGAGGGTTGATATATAAAAATCATCCAAAATGACCGATATTAGAGTCAAATCTATATATTTAGAGGTAAATCTAATATCATTAATAGCATTCCCAGAAAGAGAAAGAGCGAGGCCACAGGCCGAGCAAATACCAGGCTCTGGGGTGGAGCCCTGGCTGGCCAAAGGCTAGCAAATTTATAAAATAATTATGTAGCTTTTTTAAAATTGTGTTCAGAGAGGAAACTGTGCGCCTTCCCGAGGCTAAGACGGGTCTTAGCCCCTCCCACGGAAGGCGCAAAGGCACTGATGTGAGGAGGGCGCAGCGGCCATCGGGCCGGTACTTGATTATGGCCAGTCCACCCCTGGCCTTAAACCCCTTCGCTACTCTGTTAACCTAGTAATGGTTCACAAAAGCCGTGAAATATTAGACAGTCCTTTTACCTTGTTATGAGAAATCATTTAATAAAATGAATAATTTACTCTCGTTGCTTTCAATGTGAAATGTATTCGTACAGTATGAATAGTTTCCTAACAAGTAAATAATGCTTCTGTGTTTAAATTGATGTTTCTATGTTTTCTATTTTTTCCTTTCATTTCCAAAGAACATCGAATGTACACATCACAGAAGCAGAGCATCTATTGAACCGTATTCTACATAAAAGCTATTTACTTTGGAAAGCTATTTACAATTTGGAATCTCCTCATAATATGCATTATATTCTTATGTTACTCTTCTGCCAATTTCTCCGAAGAGGAAAGCGAGAGGTCTTTTCCTTATGAGCTCGGTGTCTTTCTGTCCTGCCTAAGGGCCCTCTAGCACTTTGTAAAAAATATTATAAATATTCTTATCCTTAGGCAGAACGGGAATTCCCGTTCTGCTTAATCTTTGAAGGTTCGAATTCTGTACAGGGAGAGATTTCTCCTAGGAATGTTTTTCTTCTTAATTGTAAGAGATTCTGTAAGAAGAATAACTATTTTTTTTTTAGATTTCATCATAAATTTTAAATGTTATTCTACTTATTCTTCTCGGAAAAATGAGTAGATACAGTTTTGCTATTAGCAGTATTATTCACATCTATTTTAGTAAAAATGAATGTGATTTCTTTAAATATCTGCAGAGAAATGGAAAATTGATTGACTCAGTTGCAAGAAAGTCGTTTGATATTGTAACTGAAACAAACATAAATCAAACTTAATTCGGTCTAATATAAAGTCATTTCAAAACAAAATTTTTCTCAGTTTTCCAGTAATTCATGCCCAACATGCTAAGGTTAGCAGTAAGTAAAAAGTATCACATTTCACATCCCCAAGATATGTTTGGCCATACATTAAACAAATAATCCAAGAGGGTGCATAAGTCTGCCCTTATCCCCGATTATCTGACCTTTTGATTTGGTTGGAACTCTATAAAAAACATACAAGTATTTGATAGTGTTATATAGATATTTTGAATTGGTGCTATTTACAAGCTTGTACATTGGCAATTTAAATATGAGAATAGAAGTGTTATCGCATATAGTATAGATTTATGTATAGAAGACAAATAAGCTGATAAGGTGATGCCGAAAAAGAAGTTGTGATGTACAGGAGTAAGACTCTTTCTTAAGGTATTCCTTACGCGTTCTCTTGCATTCCTTACTTAATATGTGGCCTAACGTCTCTTGAGACTGTAAACTGTGATACATTTTGCGTACTGAGAGCCTTAGCATGTTGGAAATGAACTTTTGGAAAATTGAATAAAATTTTGATGTGAAATCACTTGATATTAGGCCGCATTAGGTATGTTTTATGTTCGTTTAAGTCACAATGTCAGACGGCTTTCCTGCAACTGAATCAATCGATTTTCCATTTCCCTGCAGGTGTTAAAAAGTTACATTCATTTGCACTAAAGTGATGCGAATAACACTGCTAATGACAGAACTGTATCCTAGTCATTTTTCCGAAAAGAACAAGTAGAATAACATCTAAAATTTATGATGAAACTTGAAGATATGGTTATTCTTCTTACAGACTTCGTTAGAATTACTAAACAGATGATTATGAATGCAAGACAAAATCCAAGAGGATAAGGCCTTGAAAATTATTACAAAATGAACTAAAATCAAGAGACAGAATCATAGGCGCAGCCTAATAGAAGGATGATTATTCTTTTCCACAACTGTCACACATCTTTGACAGAGGGAGGGGCGAAGACTACAATTGATGGACGATATCAAAACAGAAAAATAATCGTATGTGAAGAGAAAGAGGTTAGCAGAAGGCCGTGGAGCATGGAAGTTTCTCAGTTGTAGCAACTGACCTGCCAATAATGGCAGAATACCTATGATGATGATGATGATGTCATGCACCTAAAATGTTATCTGTAATTCTTCACTTTATAAGTAACCTGTTTAAAATACTGAAAACTCAATGAAACACGTAAGACAGTTGTACAGACGTGTTCAAATTATTAGACTCACTCTCGAAAAATGCGAAATTGATGTTGGAGTCCTAATTTCGGAGTTGTTGAACATGTAATTTAATTGTTTAAACTACCAATATAGGATTCTTCATTTGTTTACTGAGACTTGAAGTGGTGATATCACTGTTGAACAGCAGATGGCATTAGTAGAGGGGAGAGAGTTCTGAAAGTGGTATTTCAGCTTAGACAACAAGTTACAATCTGAAGTATTGTGTCGTAAGCGGTTACGACATTCAAAGCGTTCAACAGTTCGTAAGGGTCAGTTTGAAGTGATCTTGACGTGTTTTGTGTATTAATCTTTTATTCTATGAAGTCCTGTAATCGCAGCATAATTTGAAAAGCCAGAGACCTTTCTTCCCGTAAAGTGGAAGTTGTCAAAACACTTCTGGTGAAAGGAAGATATACACGACAAATTGCTATTAGAGTTGGGGTAGGGCAAAAATCTGTGAGAAAATCTCCGTTGCGACGAGCAAGAAGCAAATGTGTCAGCAACATAGGCTTTGGAAGTGTGGATGAGATCCAAAGCTATCGCTAAGAGGTATCAAAAAACTAAAAAAGATTGGCTCTGGGAAACAGAAACGCAACTTCTAGAGATTTAAGCATAAAAATGGCTGAGTATGGTGTAGACATTTCGCCTGAAAATGTTCGAAGGGTTCTTTGTATTAAGGGAATAAAAGCACTCAGGCCAAGAAAGAAAGCAAAAATTACTCCAATCATTGCAAAGAAGAGCCTCGAATGGGAACGAGGCAAAGAACATTGGACTGCTGATGATTGGAGAATAGGAGTTTTAGTGATGAATCATGTGTCTTCGTGTCTGATGAATGTTCACAATATGTGCGACTAGTGTTCCAAAGGTCTAGGAAAAAAACGGAAATTTTGGGTAAAAAACAGTTTTTTACCATTTTCCCGAACCTGAAACAAACGAAAAGATTGGGGAAAATTGAAATTTTCGAATGTTTCACACATTATGCCTTTAAAATGAAAACTATTTTATATTTACTACTTTACAGTTAAGATCATTGAGTACTTATGTTTCTTGCATTAGAATAGGGAAATTTTATGATAATATATATATATATATATATATATATATATATATATATATATATATATATATATATATATATATATATATATACACCATTCCTTTAAAGTTAGCACCGTGACAGAATGGAGTTATGGCTACAAAAAATACTGAAATATAATCGAAGTGAGACCGTTTTATGGCAGGGCAGTGTTAAAATAACAGGATGGGGACACGTATCTTCCTTGTCCTGTTTAAATTTTTGTAAATTTTGAACCCATTAGAAAAAAATATTTTGTTCGGAAATATTGGCAAAAACCGAATAATGTAATTTAAAAACTAATTATTCGCCTGATGCTAATCTTATTTGCTGTAACGTGTCTGCAGCATCTATACATACAACGTATTTCGCTAGCAGGAAAAGTAGTTAAAGCAACATCTTTTAATTTTACTTTTTAGTATTCTGATATAAATGCCTCTTTATTATTTGTATATTTTTCGAAGAACTCAAAAAGAGAGAGGATTTTCTTTACATATACACACATACATCACATAAGTGCGTAAATTTGAGCAGCGACAAATATATTAAAGAATTTAACATGTGAAACTTCCGTTCGTTATTCTTAAAGACTAGCAGAATACCCGTTCTTCACACCGGGAGAATAGTTTCATTTTCGGTATAAGGAGCATCAAAACTGTCACCAGTGAACTTAGGGACCCCAAAACTATGAGTTTGACACTAGTATCAGTCATTTTCACTTACTATTATATGTCATCCTCTTCCTTTAGGAGTAATAATGGGGGCTGAATTTGGATTTAAACGGCATCGAAAGTGTCACTGTTCATCTCAGCCACCCAGAAAAGTACGGATTCGATAATGATATCGACCATTTCGACCATTTTATATACCCGACCATTTTATATATATGGAATCATTTATATTTTTTGAATCATTGATATATATCCGCCTCCAAGTTGCGGGGATGCATTTGGATTTAAACTGCATCGGAAGTGTTACTGTTGATTTCAGCGACTCTAAAAACTATGGATTCGACACTATTATCGGTCATTTTCGATCATTTTTATATATCTCTCCGCTTCCAAGTTGCGGAGATGAATTTGGATTTAAACTGCATCAGAAATGTCACTCCTCGTCTCAGCGACCACGAAAACTATTGATTTGACACTAATATCGGCCATTTCCAGCCATTTTCATATATCTCTTCCTACCCAAGTTGCGGGCCTGAATGTGGATGTAAACTGCATCGGAAATGTTACTGTTCATCTCAGTGGCCCTGAGAACTATGGATTCGCACTGATATCGATTATTTTGCATCATTTTAATATACCTCCCCCTCCCTCAATTTGCGGGGATAAATTTAATTTTTTTAAACGGTATCGAAAGTGTCAGTGTTCACGTCAGCGACCCCAAAAACTATGGATTCACAATAATATCAATTATTTTACATCATTTTTATGTACCTTCCTAAATTTGCGGGAGTAAATTTGAATGTAAACGGTATCGAAAGTGTAACTGTTCACCTCAGCGACCGCAAAAACTATGGATTCGACACTTATAGCGATCATTTTCGATCATTTTATACATCTTCCTCTCCAATCCCCCAAGTTGCAGTGCTGAATTAGAATTTATGCTTCATCGGAAATGTCAGTTTTCATCTCAGCAACCCCGAAAACTATGGGTTCGACACTAAGATCGATAATTTTTAATATATATCCGCACTTTCTTCCTCCAAGTTGCACCTTCAAAGTGAAATGATAAAACCATTTCAGGCCCGAACCTCATCTATGTTGAAAGTTTTTGTCGAGATCAGTCTGGTAGTTTAAGTGTTGTTAAGTTACAAATATAGTTACTTTCATTTATATATATATATATATATATATATATATATATATATATATATATATATATATATATATATATATATATATATAGTTACATTCTTTCATTTCTAGTCTAGTTAGTTACATTCTAGTATACTTTCATTTATATATATATATATATATATATATATATATATATATATATATATATATATATATATATATACTTATAAAAAACTCAGCTATTGCTTCTGCAGTATTTCAATGGTTCGTTCTTTAATACATCCCTTCCTCAACAATGGTTGCGGAATTGATTAAACGTAATGTTCTTGTATTAAATAAATTTATTTTAAATATATCTTTCTCATTAATTTCAATTAAGTTGCTTTTCAAAGATCCTCTAAAATTTCAGTGACGCACTATGGGCTATAAGCCATTAAATTCTATGGCCACCCTGCTACAAACTACATATTTAAATATTCGATAAAGCATTTCAGTAGTAAGTAGTTGCCCAATACCAATATGAACGTATTTAATTCCAACGGTAAGAACTATCTTATTAGCACTAAAATTATTATTAATAA
Organism: Thermobia domestica; assembly: GCF_964235325.1. Taxonomy (NCBI): domain Eukaryota; kingdom Metazoa; phylum Arthropoda; class Insecta; order Zygentoma; family Lepismatidae; genus Thermobia; species Thermobia domestica. The sequence continues at coordinate 87,156,450 of NC_137465.1, forward strand.
TGATAACGAGTAAGAGTAGTTAATTACGAATATGACAAATATTTGCTACAGAAACACTTCTGTACAAGAAATATATATGTAAAAATAATTTACTTCAAAACAACAGAAGGAAAACAAAATTTATGACGTACATAACTAATACACAATATTATGTTACTAATATGAGGTCAATGGTGTGGAAATAGAGAAAAACAGACATTATGAAAGATCTGGGAATCACATTTGGTAGGAAGTTAAAATTTTGTCAACATAGAAATATATCATGGAATGAGCAAGAAAGGACAATAGGCTTCATTTATTTAATTATTTATTACTTCAGAATGATAGAATATGTATTTATACAAATAACTTGTAAGAACTAAAGTTCAGTAAATTGAAACAGTATATCTAAAACTTTGACTAACTGATTGACAGTATTCTTCTTGCGGACGCGATGGTAGCGCCACAAGAGATTTTTAGGACTTCTGCCTTTTAGGACTTCTGCCGTTTAGGACTTGTACCGCTAAATGATTTTTAGGACTTTTGCCGTTTAGGACTTCTGCCATTTAGGACTTGTGCCGCGAAATAATTTTTAGGACTTGTGCATTTTAGGTCTAATGCCGTTTAGGTCTTGTGCCTTTTAGGACTTCTGCCGTTTAGGACTTCTGCCGCGTCCCCATTATTACAAGTTTAGTGATTGTGATTACATCATAATTATTTGATAGGACTTTGGACCGTAAACCAAAAATATTATGATAAAAGACTGAAAAAATTTACAAGTATGGTTTGAAGCATGGTTTCGGTTGGTGACTTCAACTTTCGACTATTCAAGATTCGTCTAATAACCTCAGGCAATGGAATTTAGAGATATTAACTCAAGAGAAAGTGTAGGCGAATCTTGAATTCAAGATTCGCCTTTAAAGATTTGCCTAATGCGAAATTATGTTGGTAATACTGACAAGAAATGTCACAAAAGTTTTAGTTTCTAAATTCAAAGAGAAAATAGAATATATATATATATATATATATATATCATCATAGGTATTTTGGCAGGTCACTTGCCGCAGCTGAGAAGCTTCCCTGCTCCACGGTCCTCCGCTAACTTCTTCGTCTTCGCGTATGATCTTTCTGTTTTTATATCATCCATTAATTGTAGTCTCCTTCGCCCCCTCCCTCTCTTTCCCGCCACCATACCCTCTAGGACGTCCCTCATGATACAATCTCTTCTTAGGCAATGTCCCAACCAGTTTCTCATCCACTTTCTAATAATATCTAAAAGTGTTCTTTTCTCACCCACCATTTCTAACACTCTCTCATTCGTTTTCCGCTCGACCCAACTAATTCTTTCCATTCTTCTCCACACCCACATTTCGAAGGCTTCCAGTCGATTTTCATCACCTTTACGTAATGTCCACGTTTCTGCCCCATACAGTACAACACTCCACACGAAGCATTTTATGAGTCTTTTTCTCAACTCTTTATTCAAGGTCCCACAAAACAAACTTTTCTTCCTCCTAAAGGCTTCTTTCGCCATTCCTATTCTTGCTTTTATTTCACGTTCGCACTTAATGTATTACTAAGAATACATCCCAGATATCGAGAACTATTCACTTGTTCTATTTTCTCCCCTCCTACTTTTATATTTGACACCGACCCCTTCGTTCCAATCACCGTGGCTTTTGTCTTTCTAACATTTATTTTTATCTCATATTCTTCAAAGCCCTTTCTCATTTTTTCTAACATTTTATTGATTTTCTTTTCAAATTCTGCAACAAGCGCCATGTCGTCTGCAAATCTTATGCATCTAATCGTTCTACCTCCTACCGAAATGCCATCATCATCATGTAAACTCTTTTTCACTATCTCTTCTAGATAGACATTAAATAGTGTTGGCGAGAGGCAGCATCCTTGTCGAACTCCCCGTCCAATTGCACTCTCTTCCGTCAGTTCTTCCCCTATCCTAACACTTACTTGTTGGTTCATGTATAAGTTTCTTATGAGTCTTCTCTCTTTCCATTCCAACCCAATCTTCGTTAGAACTCCCAACAACAATTTCCAATTCACGCGGTCAAAAGCCTTTTCTAGATCAATAAATATAACATACACCTCTTTCCCTCTTTCTATAAATCTTTCACCGATCGCCCTTAATAATCCAATTGCATCTCTTGTGCCCTGGCCTCTTCTGAACCCGAACTGCTCCTCCTCAACTTCTTTATTTGTTCTTTCATATAACCTTCTGTTCAGTATTCTGAGCAGAATTTTAGCTGCATGAGATATGAGACTAATAATTCTATAATCCTCACATCTCTTTGGGTTCGATTTCTTAGCCATCGGTATCATGATCGTTTTCAGAAAGTCTTTTGGCCATTCTCCTGTTTCATATATTTCATTGTATAGTCGGAACAATTCTTCCTTTTCCTTGTCTCCTATATTTTATATATATACATTCTCACGGCATTGTCGAGGCTCTATATTTGTATTTTACATTTATTATTGCAACCGAGTGTTTCTGGCTGCCGTATACGGCTCTCCGATCACCACCCTTGTTCTTGGGGCGCACAGTCATTCGAAGAACTGAAAACGTATTCTGTACACAAGCAGTTTATGGTTGTGAACTCGGAAAGCGTTGTACTTCTGTTTGTCAAGGTCAAAAAGTGGGAGAAAAAAGGATGTGTAGAATGTAAAGAGGGTGCGACAGTGACTGATAGATACTTGTAAGGAACATATTCAATTTAAGTTTGTGCACATTCCGCCTGTAGCGCTACTGTGGCACAACGTATGATGTAACTGTATAACTCCTGAACACCACTTGTAGGCCTATTGGCGTAAGTGACGACCGAAACTATGTTGTCAGCTCTGACTGCGATAAGGCACTGCTGTGCTGCTTTTGCTTTTTTTTTTCTCCTTGTCATTTGTGAGACGCCAAACATGTTGTTTTTGTTTGTTGCACGCGCTGAACGGGTTTCTGCGGAGCGAAGTATTTAAGAAGTTGACTACATATTTTTGTTTACGATAGAAATATGAAAAGTACTCTGAATTGAAATACGGTTTTAAATTGGTTAACTGTTGAAATAAATACGAAAATAAAGCTGTACTTGTAAATGTATATTAGTCTAGGACGTAGCTACTGACAGTGCTGATTACAGATTTTCTCATGGAAGAATTTCATTACACTAGAGGTGAAAAGCAGACGTCTATTGAGTACCTTTGCAGACTCAATCGGAAATGGTCTCAATCGTTTGTACAGAAACATGCAGGCGAAATTTTCGTTTGTACATAATTAGGGGCGCCGCCAGAACGAAAACAAAGTGGGGGCTGTCTAAATGGTATCCCGCACCATGACCAATTCAATCACAAATCGTCACAATCGTTTGTACAGAAATGTGCAGGCGAAATCTTTGTTTGTACACATTTAGGGGCGGCTCTAGAACGAAAACAATGTGGGGGCTGTCTAAATAGTAGATCCCCACCATGTAGAATTCAATCACAAATTGTCGCAACCGTTTGTGCAAAAATCTGAAGGCGAAATTTTCGTTTGTACACAATTAGGGGCGCCGCCAGAACGAAAAAATGTGGGGGCTGTCTAAATGGTAGTCCCCCACCATGTCCAATTCAATCACAAATTTTCGCAATCGTTTGTACATCGTTTGTACTGAAATGTGCAGGCCAAATTTTCGTTTGTACACAATTAGGGGTGCCGACAGAACAAAAACAAAGTGGGGGGCTGTCTAAATGGTAGCCCCCTCCATGTCAAATTCAATCACAAATTGACGCAATCGTTTGTACAAAAATGTGTAGGCGAAATTTTCGTTTGTACATAATTAGGGGCGCCGTCAGAACGAAAACAATGTGGGGGCTGTCTAAATGGTAGCCCCACAACATGTCCAATTCAATCACAAATTGTCGCAATCGTTTGTACATCGTTTGTACAGAAATGTGCAGGCCAAATTTTTGTTTGTACACAATTAGGAATGCCGCCAGAACGAAAACAAAGTGGAGACTGTATAAGTGGTAGCACCCCACCATGTCCAAGTCAATCACAAATTGTCGTAATCGTTCGTACGTCGCTTGTACAATCCGCGGCAAAAAACCTGCAACATGAGCATATAAGTTTATTGTGAAATGACGAAGTCTTTTGCTCCAAAATAAGTGTGCACGGGAGGAGGTCGAGGTTTATCCTGGCGTGATTCCTTCCACTTAGACGTTATGTTCATTCCCTGTGCTGTTAGGCATAGTTTCATAATAAACTTACATCCTCATGTTGCAGGTTTTTTTTGCCGCGGATTGTACAATAATGTGAAGGTGAAATTTTCGTTTGTTCACGGTTAGGGGCGCCACCAGAACGAAAACAATGGGGGGGCTGTCTAAATGGTAGCCTTCCCACCATGTTCAATTCAACCACAAACTGTCCCACGTGTTTGTACGTCTTTGTACATAAATGTGCAGGCGAAATTTTCGTTTGCACATAAATGGAGCGCTGCCAAAACGACAACAAACTGGGGACTCTCTAATTGATAGTCCTCCCACCATGTCGAATTCAACCACAAACTGTCGCACTTGTTTGTTACGGTTTTGTACAGAAATTTGCAGGCGAAATTTTCGTTTGTACACAATTAGGGGCGCGCCAAAATGATAACAAAGTATAGGCTGCCTAATTGGTAGCACCTCCCCACGTCTGATTCAAAAGAAAATTATCTCAATCGTTTCTTCATCGTTTGTACAGTAATGCGCAGGCAAAAGTTTTGTTTCTACGATATCAGGTGCGTCGACAGAACGAAAAGAAAGGGGAGCTGTCTAAGTGCTAGCCCCACCATATTCGATTGAACCACAAATTGTCGCTATTGTTTATACATCGTTTGTGCAGAAATGTGCAGGTAAAATTTTCGTTTGTATTAAATAATATACGGATGTGAGTATTTTTAATATCTGCGATCAACGTTAACCGGTTTGAATAACGGTTGCTGAGATTTAAAATGGTACCTATTACACTAGTCGTCGAAAAAATTCTTTTTCTCTGGCACACGGAAAAAAATACCTGATTTTAATAGAACCTTTCACGTAGAATTCGAATCTGCAATCAGTTTTACTCCATCACCCTCAGTTTGCCCGTGACAGAGGGGCTTTTGGGAAGTTTCCCCTCAAATTTTTCTTACTTTTTTTATTTTTTTTTACCATTTTCATATCTGTAGCTCGAGTACCTTAGGTATATAAACGCACAAAATATATTTGATATTAGCTTGATTTATACTTAGTAAGCCCTCTAAGTTTCATAAGAATAGCATTATTCTTTCTATAGAAATAATCATATTTATATAAAAAATAAGCTATGTGTACTGTTCATTTTACAATATTGATTAGTGCAGATAAAATCACATATAACTTCCACGAAAATTACAATATAAGCACGGTTTATATTTTATTGGATTTGAGATATACCATATTTTCAATTATGTATACACCGTGCCACCATTTTATATCTACATAATAAATAATACAAAAGAATTGAGTGGTATCTTCTTAATAAATGAACACTTACTTACCTCAACTAAAATGTTTTAGTTGTCGACTTTCTTCTGTGTTTGGCTTCTGGAACATCTCTTTTAAGTGTCCAACAGTAATCAGCTAGCATTTTTGAACTCCACTGTCAATGGTATCTCTTCTCCATGGAGGAAATGTCCTGATGAAAACGTTCCCCGTACTCATCACTGACAGCACCAACGTTTTCAGGAAAGAAATGCAGGTGGAAGTCTAGAAAGTGAACTTTAAGGGATATGTTGCAACCCATTTCTTTGAATGATTGCAGGAAATCACTCACAATTTCACGGTAATTTGGGGCTTTCTTGTTTCCTAAAATTTTTCTGTTAAACATTTAAACGAACACAAAGCTGCTTTCTCAGCCAGAGTTAAGAGATCCTCAAATTTTTGGTCACGAATCAAACATGTTATTTGGGGGGCTACAAAAATCCCTAGCGTCATTAACCCGAGGAAATGTTTCCTTGAGGTAACAAAATCCTGCATTACTTTTGCTTATTATCTTAAAAAGTTTTTGAAGAGCCCCAACTTTATGTGAAGAGGAAGTAGAATTATCTTATCAAGGCTCACCAGTGATGAATAAACAGCAATCTTCTGTCCAGGAGTTTGATACATGTGTTGGCCATTCCTTCTTGATGTAATGTTCCGCTTTGTTCCTGCTGTCCCATTCGTAGAGGAAACAACAATATTTCGTATAACCAAGCTGCAAATCCTAGCAAACGGTCAACTTGTATTTCTCATACTGAATTCTTTCTAACAGTATTTCGATGTTTTCATACGTTTCCTTCATATTAGTTGCATAAGCCAAAGGCACTGAAGAAATTTGTTGCTATTGTACAAAAGGACAGGCTTAAAACTAGTTTTGGAAGAGTCAATAAACAATCTCCACTCTGTACTTATATGTGCATGTCCAAGTGTATCCATCACAGCACAGACATTATTACAATACACTAAATCATTTTCTTGAGAATAATAGTTTTGAAACTGTGTAGGAAGGTTTCGAAAAGTACACACTTTAGTGTCACGATGGAGCAGATTCCAGCCTTTAAGTCTAAAAGCAAGAAGTTCTGTCTGTATCTGGGAGAGTTTTAAATCCCGTACGAGATCATTTAGTTATCAGATGGGTATCCAATGTAGATGTGCTTCCTACATAAGTAGGATCATCTTCTTCATTTGGTACTTCAGTAGTTGCCTCAAGTACGTAATCTTCTTTTACCGTAAGATGAGGAGGAGGTACTGGTATAGGTAATTCTGCACTGTGTGGAACTGGCCTAATTGCTGATGGCAAATTAGGGTTCTGTTCTGTGTGGTTAGATTTACTGGTTATTTCTTTTATCTGTGTCATACAAAAGTAGCAGTCTGAAAAATGATATTTTGGTTCCCTCCAGATCATCGGTACTGCGAAGTTCATGTTTCGTTCACCATTTGCCCACCCAGTCAGACGTTTCACGCAAGTACAACAAATGTAGTGAGGAGCGAAATTCTTATTTTGGTCTCCTACACAGTAACCAAATTATAACTGATATCACTTCCTCACAAGTGGAGTAAAATATCGACGTTGCAATTTAAATGTCAGCTCCCCACATACATAACAGAAATTGTCCGGTTGATTTACACACCTCCTCGGCATGTTGTATCCTGTAATGTATCACACACACATACACACAGGAAGCTACACTCCATCAAATTCCCACAAAATCCCTCTAGAAATTCCCTCATACAAAAATGGCAACATGGTGTACACATGATTGAAAATGTTTTATTGGAAGTCCAATGAGGCATAAACCGTGATATATTGTAAGTTTCGTGGAAATTATATGTGTTGAAGACCGACCCGACCCGAATAACCCGACCCGACTGACTCGACTCGACAACCCGACTCGAGTGGTCCGATTGGCCCGACCCGAGCTGACCCGAATGACCCTACCCGAAGTGACCCCAATGAGCCCGACCCGAGGTGACCTAACCCGACAACCGACCCGAGTGACCTGACCTTACAATCTACCTGACCTGACAGTTTGAGAGAACTAGAACTTTACAATGCTGCCACCAGAAAAAAAATGCTGGCCAATTCGTATGCGTAAACCATTGTTTAGGCTTTTTTATTTGCAGTATAATTATCCTCCTCCTCCTCCTCCTCAGTGTTCTGCCATTAATGACAGGCCAGTTTCCGTAAACTACGTAAGAAGTTTCCATTTTTGCGATTTCCCGCTAATATCTTCCTCGCAACCCAACATAATGTACCACCCTTCTTATTACAATCTATCAATTGCAAGCTTCTTACACACTCTCGCTCTCCTGATATCACCTCTTTTCTACATCTCTCAGAATGCAATCCCTTAGCAAGATCCAAACTTGTGTTCCGTCTATTTTTTCGCTGCCTTATATCGTCCAATATTGCTCTCGTCTCTTGTATTTTTTCAGCATTTCCTAATTAGTTTTTCTCTCTACCCTGCTAATCTTCTTTATTTTCCTCCACATCCAAATTTGCAAGGTTAAAATTTAGGCAATTAACTTCGAAATTCAAAATAAAATTTGAAGTTCTGAAGACAACATGATTTTCTAGTAAGGAATGTGTATAGAACTTATTTTAATATTTTTTGCTGTGTAATAAACAAAAATTTCATCACGTTAACATTCCGATTTTTCTATTTAAAAACAGCGTTGCTGTCTGACAGAATCATAAGGAACTAATTGCATTGAAATATAATTCTGTAAGGAATTACCTTTTAATTTTTTCTTGATTAATTTATCTAGAAGATATTTGCAACGTTATATAAAATCAGCGAGTAATTTGGTGCCGAGAAAGTCCAATCACTGCCGCAGCAATATTATTATTATTATTATTATTATTATTATTATTATTATTATTATTATTATTATTATTATTATTATTATTAATAATAATAATAATAATAATAATAATAATAATAATAATAATAATAATAATAATAATAATCAGAAGGTGACCAAGAAAGTTCTGTCTCTTTTTGTGGATGTCTGTGTTCAATTGGCCCTCACACCGTGAGTTGAATGCGAATAGAGATAAGGCGAAGGTCAGTTGTTAGACGAGACAAGACGAGACAGAATTTTCATGAAGGGGAACGAGAAGAGACTGAGCTCTTTCAATATAAACATATGTACTTTCTGAGACGAGACTACCTTCACGACACATCTTCGAGACGAGAATGCCCCGAACCTGGTCTTGTGAGCAACACTAGTAAGTATATCCAACATACCTGGTTCTGGCTGTTCAGATACACCATGAACGTGCGTAAGAACAGAGTGAACATGGAATCTTTACAGAGCGTCAGAAGGGCTTGTTTGCTGTACTAGTTCAAATTGGGGTAAAACGTTGCTCCGCGGGGCGGAAGATATGACAGGACTTTGGTGAGGATGTCGGGAGTACGCGGAGAGTGCAGAGGTAGGACGGTTTAAGGACGGTGACGAAATACTCGAAGACGCACTACGTGCCGGAAGACAAACAGATGTTCAAAATAAAGATCTTCAGGCAGCAATTGAGGCGAAGACAGACATGTGAAAAACTGGTACTACAATTCAGTGTGAGTGGAGAAACCATTCGGCACCACCACCATCAACTTGGGAAGCACTGCAAGTTGGGTTGATGAGTTCTACATGATTTGACTTGGGGCCAGAAAGCAACGCGAGCAGACACCTGTGTTTCTTCGGTGTCTCGTCTGAGGAAGGAGCAATTTCTGGAAGGGTGTTGACATGTGATGGGAAGTAGGTGCTGTACGAACAATCCCATGAACCGGTTCAAAAACAGCCCAAGCCAGCACTACACCAGAATACGGTTCTCCAGTGCATTTTGTGGACTGCTTGCGGCATCGTCCATCGGGAACTGCTACCAGCTGGTCAGATCATCAATGCAACTGTGTACTGTCACTCTCTGGATTCAGCACTTCTGAATAGCAAAGGGGTCCTCCTGTTACAAGGCAACGCTAAGCCCCACGTGGTTAAGATGACCCAGGACACCATTCTACGCCTTGGATGGGAAATACTATTGGATCCGCCATACTCCACGGGCATTGTACTGTCCGATTATCACCTGTTTCATTCCTTGGACAATCACTTTAGAAAACCCCAGTTCAAATCGCTAGTAGAGGTTCAATGTGCACTTGATACCTTCTTCACTTCACGTCCCACCAAGTTCAACTGCGATGGAATCCATAGCCTTCCAGAACGTTGGCAGAAGGTCGTCGAGGCTGATGTAGACTATTTTTGATATTCCAGGTACGTCTTAGGTTACATATCAATGTTCAAAGGTGTTGGTGAAAACTTTCTTGGTCACTCTTAAAGTAATAATAATAATAATAATAATAATAATAATAATAATAATAATAATAATAATAATAATAATAATAATAATAATAATAATAATAATAATAATAATGTGTCCTTCCCAAAGACAGATGTTTGACCCGAAGGTCCATGGGTATTGATTCCAGCTCGTACCAAGTAAGTTTTCTGGTGGACAAACACCATGTGCATGGGTTTTCTCGGTGTTCTCCCATTTCCTCAGGCTTTCTTCATTCAAACACTTCAATTATTTTTCATCATCATTGTCTCTCTTAGCGTTGGTTCATAACGGAGGACGTTAACTAGATATTTCCTTTCAATTTCACTTAATGTGACATTTACCTTGACATAAAAGCGCAGAAAGGAAAAAAGTCAGTCGTAATATTAATTATAATTACCATGCCAATTAGTTAATATAGGGTTAAATTAAAATTTTATTACTGTTTCACTTATAATTAGTTACAATTATCATTCATTCACCAACTTAGAATTGAATTTTACAACAAAGCTCCTTATAGTATTTCAAAATAAGTGAAGAATGTGACGACCCGACCCGAGCTAATCCAACTGATCCGACCCGACAACCCGACCCGACTGACCCGACCCGACAACGCGACCGTAACCCGACCCGTTTGAGAGCACTATCAAAGGGTTACAATTTACAGTACAATTTATTTTGTATGGCTTAGCATACTTTAAAGCTACCATATTTTTTGAAAACAGAAAAAACGGGATATCTTACAAATTAGTAGTAAATATTGCGTTGTGTATTAATTTTATATTTCGAATTTTACTACAGCATCGCACTAATTATACAACTTAAAATAATGTATTAATATAGTCCATACTTAATCAACAGTGCTAAAAAATTATTATAGAAGCTAAAAGCTGTTATACAATATAAACACAATCAGTGAACATACAATATTTAGGCAAAAATTATATTTTCAATATTATTACACATACCACCTCACATGCTCTACATGTCTATAAAGAAAAAAATCCAGATTTATGAAGTTGTTTCCAAATTTCAATGGACAGATTTATTGTTGTTAACCAAACCCGGGGAAGCCCATACTTACTACAAAGTGGGTATTGAATAATTTCGGTGCGGAGAAATGGGGGTGTCCCCTGTAGTGGGACACTGGGCATTAGAAATACAATGGGCATATATTAAAACGACTATTGACTTAAAAGATACAGGTTTTATTGTATGTAAAATATAAATGAATACAAATATCACTTATACATAGAATAACTATACAAAATGCAAAATATTAAATATGGATATTCTGGTTATAACATTTCAATATGCTGCCCAAAACATGGTAAAGCAATAGCATTACAGAACGCAAATTACAATGGTGACCTTCAATATTTACTTTTCGCTGTGAAAGTCATACCAACAACGAACATGTAACCCAATCTTACAGTTTTCACACATGAATCTTGAGTGTTTTTGGCACAAACCACACCTCTTTTGTGCGCACTTCTGTTGTACATGGTACTTAGGGTCAGAGTTCAGGCGAACGCCATTCGGAACTCGTTGATCTAATGGTGCACTACACGTGACACTCTTCACAGGTGCTTTCCTATAAATACCACAGTAAATTTGAACAATCATTCTACGAAATTGACAATAAGTAAGTTTTTAATGTCGGCCAATTCTTTTAGCATTAGCCACGCATTATTAGAATGGCATCCACACCAAAAGCGAAGAGAGAGAACCAACATTTGTTTTCCTGGAAAGCAATTCGCATTAAGTGTGCTTTTCATCTAATATGTCGACTCCTCTATATGTTTATTGAATGCGCTGACAAAGTTTCAATAAGTGACAATGTTGTGAAAATGTTATCAAAATAAAAATTGTAAGCTCCAAGGCCTTGCGGTAACCTAGACTCCATATCCACAACAAGACTTGGACCTAGACCCATATCTCTTGATACGGTAGCTTGCTATAATGAGCTCCGTGCTAGGGTTGAAAAGCAATCAAATAACCTGTTCGGGTGGCAGAGACCACAGTTTATAGTCAAATCTGAGTGGATTTCTACAATTTCATGCAGCTTGAGGCTGAAAAGAAAATTAGTTTCACGTAAATTATCGCACAAAGCACAACTTACTTACACATAGAAAACGTAATTAAGCAGATTGGACTAGGGAGATTTAATTAGGGTTTGTTTGGTTATGCAAACTTCAACAATTCAATACAATTTTTATAATTTTTGTTTATTTTTACTTTACTTACAACAATCATTATCATTGTTATGTAGTAGTTAGATAAATTCATCTTGAAGAACTTTGTGTAGACAAGAACCGTTCTCAAATGCCTTTTTTGCATTTGAAGAAAACTGAACGTAAATCAAACTTAGTATATAATAAGCAAAGTATCAGTATCTATTTTGTATACAGTGTCAGAAATCTACGACATAGTATATTCAAACTATGGTCTCAAAATCGGAAATTATACAAAGAAAGAGGTTATGTACGTACAGTGCCCAGTGACCCCTACAGAGGATGCCTTTTCCTTTTTGCAAAATTATAAGTACTCTTGTTCATTTGTGACCAAACCTTACATTTTATATGTGAACATGAATGTTTCAAGATAATTAATCAAGAGTTTTTAAAAAATATAGTTATCTGTTTACTTTCTTGGCAGCCATTTTCATGCAGTGAAATGGGCAAACTGCCACTCAGGTCGCAGAATGCACAATTCTGTACTTCGTATCTCAGCCGCTAGTTGGATCTGAAATCACACAGTAGTCCCAGGTGATCTTCACACTAGATACTTTCCAAAACTCCAAACATAACCGAAATACTTCCTTCAGGTGAAAAATAATTGTCATTTAAACTGCTGTCCCCTGTAGGGGACACCGGGCTTTCCCGGGCTAAAATGCGAAATAAAAGAAAGAAATTTGCATAATTGTTTTTCTGAAGCAGAAAAAAAATGTTTCCGGGGCTGGTCTACAACGTCAAAAGAATTTGTTGCCACCTCGGGGTATACATTCTTACTTTCGGTGATAAGAGCCAGTTAGGGGGATTTAAACATTACATGCGCGATGCGGGAATAATAATAATAATAATAATAAAGATTAGAAAGAAATTGTTCCTATAGTATTGTCGGAATCGAAAGCAAAAGGAATAAGTCGATTTTATTATCTTTTCAGAACTTTTGATATGCAATTAATGAAAAAAAATAACAGGACAAGAAGGAAAATTTCTGCACACCGGGACAAATTTTAAAAAAAACCGTGACGTATCGTAGCCTTACCTACTTATTTCCATGTGGAGTGTACGGAGTCACTACGTAGCAGAGTTGAAACAAAACCTCGTAAATAGGTTGCCAGCTCAGGAAAACAAAATTACCGGCACACTCTCAAAATTCTCTGTACAAATGAGAAACTGAAGACTGTATTGATCGTTATTTATTTAGCAGCAATTGCCACTTCTTTAAAATTATTGAAGCAGATTAATAATACTGTATATTAATCTTGACGTAACAATAGTTGATTCATAAAATGAAATTTACTGTATAAACTTATACTTCAAACAAAGGAAATTGCTTTAAAAAGTCATTTTCTACTCTCAATAAATGTATAAAATTATTTTACAATAAAATCTAAGTGTTATCAAATTTGTTATGTTAAATAAATAAAAAAAACTGCCATAGATTAAAAAAATATCGATAATGTATAATACAACGAAAATTTCTGTTTCTAAGGCACTGTTGAAAAATTTCGATGTTCAATGTTATATTCTGGATTGCAGATTCCAAAATACCGGTCAGAAGGGGCTAATAAGAAGTTTGTACCGGTCACCGGCTTTAATCAAAATCACAGCAAATACCGGCCAGTTAGCAACCCTACTCGTAAATCACCATGCATTCTACACCAAAATACTTCACCATGCATTCTATAGTTTCTGCAAAATGAGTTTAATGAAGATGTTCAAATAAAACAAGATACTGTGTTATAATCTTAACTTTAACAGTCTACATTGTGAATTTGTTATATCTTCCACTTATCAATTTCCTGTACGAGATGAGAATAACGGTTTCTGCGCGAATTTTTCTCATAAGTATTCAGCTCACGTAAGAAATAATGAATAAGTTTAATAATAAGAGTCGAGGAGTGATAAACTAACTCAGCAAATGATTGTAAGTATAAATATAAATATAAAAACAAAAAAAACATTTAATTCCATCACCGTTAGAATAAGATCAATATAGTGAATCACACGATAGTGTGAACACATCAATCGACACAATGGTGTGAACAAAGTCTTGTTAGAAAAATACTCCATAGTATGTGACACATTTTTTTAAATGTTTCTACCATTTAGACAGTCCCCCACATTATTTTCGTTCTGGCGTCGCCCCTAATTGTGTACAAACAAAAATTTCACCTGCACATTTCTGTACAAACGATTGCAACAATTTGTGATTGAATTGGATATGGTGTGGGCTACCATTTAGACAGTCAACACTTTGTTTTCGTTCTGGCGGCGCCCCTAACTGTGCACTAACGAAAACTTTGCCTGCACATTTCTGTACAGACGAAGTACAAACGGTTGCGACGATTTGTGATTGAATTGAACATGGTGGGGTGCTACCATTTAGACAGCCCCGCACTTTACTTTCGTTCTGGCGGTGCCCCTAATTGTGTACAAACAAAAATTTCGCCTGTACATTTCTGTACAAATGATGTACAAACGATTGAGATAATTTGTGATTGAATTGGACATAGTGGGGGCTACCATTTGACAGCCCCACTTTCTTTTCGTTCTGGCGGCGCCCCTAGTTGTGTGCAAACGAAAATTTCGCCTGTACATTTCTGACGGCGAGTTTGTCATTCCGTTTTTATCAAAATTTTGAAAATTTACCAAGAAGAATTTGAAAATTTGATTGATTGTGTGCTTGATAACGTGTAAGTGAAGCGTAATTTATGTGTAATACCTTTTGATAACCGGTTATAAAGACGGGACTAATTCGCAAGTAGAGGGAACTACTTATCTCTAGGTTCAGGACGGTTGGATTGTGGATAATTTTCGAGTAAATATGGCTGCAAGTGTAGAGGGTCTTTACGCTGGATGTGAATTAACAGTAATAACATTTGTAAAATATGATGTTATCCGGGCAAGCGGGGCCTTCCAGGCGCAGTAGCTTCATATTTTTTTTCTAATTTCTCAATAACCATAAATATTTCGATGACATAAAATTCTAAATTCTTCTATCTTTAGTCGAAGTTAGTCATGAACATATCGAGTTGGTAAGGTTAACAGAGTTGGTAAGGCCCCAGTTGCCCGTCTACATTACAAAAATATCGCCCGGACAAGGGTTAATCTTTTGAATATTCATGGCTTAATGAATGAAAGAACAAAGACCGCCAACATTCGTTCACGAGTTTCTGCTTGAGATAGGAGAGCTCTGCAAACCTAAGTACGTACTGCAAGTTCGGATCCAGGACCGACTTCTGGGAAGGGGGCGGTGGGTTGCCATACTGCTACTTTTAAGGGCTCCAAACTTTGGGATGGGTTATATATATATATATATATATATATATATATATTGTTACGGTGTACATTAGCCTGGTCTTGAAACTAGGGTGAAGCCGCCACTGATTTATTTCGCCCACTACTGACGTGAGGTGAGGCTAATCTTGGGGAGAATCGGTAGAGGATCGTTATTGAAATTTGGTTCTTGTAGGCACCATGCCAACGTAATTATTATTTTTTTTATTGTCTTTTTAATTCTCCCACACCTTTGGAAAAGGTAACAGAGCAAGCCACGATGAAAGGATTGACGTAAGTAAGGAGCCGATGATAAACACTTATTAAATTATCAACAAACAATTTCCTGAAATACGTGACGAACAAAAGTCAGAGCGTTTCTGAGATCTCTACTCTACGCAATTAAGAAAATTACGGAATTGAGTTCTCCTGAAGTATGACGCTCATAATTATTCTAAATTCGTCAGTGTCCCTGCACATCCAGATGTCTTGGGTTGCGTTATTTTTCCAAAGGAAGGGAATGACGGTGTCTGATAAAATTGGGCAGTTTTATCTCAAAACCATAAAATAAGAACGGCTTCTGCCGACTCAGTTCCTGAATGGGCGATCTTACGTCAGACGGCGCATATAAAAATTAGAAAAGGAAATTCTCGGGGGTGATTTGGGGGTGAGTCTTGTATGGTTTTCGCCTTGTGCGGGTCTTCGTTCAACGTCGTCGCACGGAGTGTCAGTCAACACTTAGTGCTGAAGCTTCTTCAGGTATGTAAGAAATGAATTTTTAATATTTACTACTAAAATACGGCAAAGAAAGTGCAGATATGAAGGTTGGGAGGCTGAAACTTCGGACTTTAACAACTTTCCGTCATTCAGATCATTAACTCGAGCTTAGTAAATTATTTTTGCAATACTTTCCTTTTTGGGACGTAGGTAGACTACCTTACAGTCGTGAGATAGCCAGTGAAATCAAGGATATTCAATTTGGTGTTTAATATTATGAAAATAAACTGCATAAATGATTAAAATATGATATCGAAGACGACTCTTGTAAACCTCAATGAAATGCTGAGTTACTTTGGAATTCTTGTTTTGTAATTTTATTGTATAAATTATTTTAACTAGTCTTGTAATAAATGTGCTAGCTTAAAAGGATTATTTCATTTTTTATGGATTATTGTTCAAGAGTTAATGACTATTATCAGCTGTTTGGAGGATCAGTCGATAGACATATTATGCTACTCGATCCCGTTAGTGTATTGTAGCTAACGTCCCCGTTTTCTTTATAAGTATCCTGTGAACTTGGCGCTGATGACAGAAGGTTTTCTCGAGGCTGTTTAGATAGCTGACTACTCACTATCTTATCCAAGGGACATGATACTGGGAGTTGCTTAAGCAAGTACTAAACTAGAGTGTGAGACGCGACTGTGAACGAAAGGTTTACTGGAATCGAACCTTCTCTATGAGTCTCACTCTTCTTCAATCTTACTCTTCCGACACCTACTCTCTGTGCATTCTCAACAACGTAAGACTTGCTTAAGGAAGATTCGCCTAGAGGAACAGTCTGGGACCAACCTCGATAATGGCCTCATGGGAATCTAATACCCATATTTGGTAAAGTAAGTATGTTTCTTTTTCAGGATCCTTCTAGGAACCACATAACTAGTGTTCTGCATACTTACGTAGTAACTAAATTAGGGTCGCCACTTGACCCTTGCCAACTCCCTCAGATTTTAGTGTAAAATGCAGTGTGTACACACACACAAATATATATATATCGTAATAGCTTCGGTGGAGGCTTTTCCGGGTAGCATTTTCACTGTCTTGACGCTTTTTCTCCGATCCCTCCCTCCATACTCTGGATTTTTCTTTGCCAAAATATTGTTGTAGGTAAAGTGAATATATATATATATATTTTTTTTCAGACTGTATTTATGTTTGTGTTTTAGGTTTAGTATTTTGTCTAATATTCTTTTAGAGTGATATTTTAGTGGCTAGCTAAGTATCTGTCTTGCGCGAGCGGAAGTCTCTCTTGGCAGTACAAGAAAAAAAAATATCTAAGTTTTAGCGTAGTTTTATACAAATAGAATTCTGCTCGGACACTGTCCAACCCATCCCTTGTCACTTTTGAATACCAGGCTACACCCAGTCACCTGAAAATTGTATAGAGTTAAAGGTCAACGAGCCCGCGTGGTAATGAAGATCCGATATTTTAATTTTTCTCTTCAACCTTTCAAATAAAACCTAATAGGGTAAACGACAGTTTCTTTTATTTTGTTAACAAAAAGAAAGTTGGGTCTATCGGAAATGTAGAAAGGAAGGAAGTGGTAAATTATAATAACGATATTTAATTCATTATCTTAAGTAGATTACTATAACAGGTAGTGGATAAGAATATTGGAGCAATGTCATGAGAAAAAAAGGCGCCCATACAGCATACGAACAAATATGAGTTTTTCTGAAAAGATTAAACAAGCTTTCCGAGATTTGGGATTTCGACGAGGTCCATATTCGCCCATTCCTGATGGAACGCATTACATTATACGAGACCGATTTGGAAATGTGTATTGTATTCATTGTGATAAAAGGAGGGCGATAGGAACACGACGACCGGAATTTGGTCGGTGGATAGAGAATGAATCAAGAGTATCTGATACGTGGAACCAAAGTCAGTGTTTAGACTCGCTTACGCTGATTTCGAGTTCTAGTTCCACAGTACAGGACGTACCTAGGACACGTTGCGTCTGATACTTCGTAATAAGAATCGATCAGGGGAAGACCGCAGACTGCCCTCGAAGTCATGTCCGGAGCCACCTCACAAGGATGGTCATCCTTCGGTCTCCCCCTCCCAAAAATTACTAAGCGAAATAAGCATTAATGAAAATAAAGGCAGTAGAGCAGGAAATAATTTTCATTCCCCATTCAAATATGTGAATTCACGCACAAACAAGCAAAGAGAACTTAGAGATGGGGAGGCCGCAAACTCAGTCGATCTCCTAGCTAAATCAGAAACTTCATCGTCTGTGAGAGGGTGCGCAACTTTTTCTCGAAATCTGAAACGAAGACAATATTTCCGTAAATCAGAGGATGATAGTTCTCGCGAAAACCCTCGGAGAACAAGAGGAATACCTGTGTTAATCAGTCTATAAGCGACGGCAGTAAAACATGTTCCCCCACCCACATACCCTCCATTACTGTAACTACTCTATATTCGGAGACCCTTGTTGTAGATTTACATGGAGAATCTCCTCAGTTAGGGGTTAGTAAGAGTCCCGATAAGGACGCTAAAACGCCATCCCCTCAGAGCACCGTCAGCCCACCCCTACTTTAGAAACAGGCGATTAGAGAGGGAATTGCACAGCAGTGTCAAGGTGAGATAATTAAAGCTACTACTACTAGCCTCAATAATTAAGTACACGCTAACTTCCCTCAGGTAAAAAATACAATTGCGGTAACAGTAACCTTAAGGCAAGAGTTCGATGGTCTTGCGCAATACGATTGAGGACATGGTATCAATGTTCTTTCTCTCAATTAAAAGTAACTAATTCCGCTGGGAAACTCCAAATCCCTGTCATGTTTCTAGGATCTCCAATTACTGGCGAAATTTTGCTTGGTGGTTTGCTCTTAGGCACACTAGTCCCGACACCTAGCACAAAAGGGACGGAAGAAAATAATCACACAAAAGTGAGCACCGTTTCTGTTACAGAACATCAAGAATTGGACTCAGGTGCTTGGGCTCAGCTCCAGTCCCAGAAAGGTTGCCAACCATTAAATGACGAGAATAATGTATCACTGTCCCAGTAATGCGGGACAAAGGCGCAACATGAGCCTGCTAATATGTCAGAGGCTGAGATCCTTCCTCCTCGTTACAAGTTGGAAGAGAGTTCAGTCGAGTGGGAAACGGAATTAAAAAGCAATTTTGACACTCTTGGTCGAGTCAGAAATGAAGAATATCTAGGGCGTGTGAATCAAACGAATATGACTTCGTCGTGAATTGTTTAACGTTTCCGATTTTCTCTCTTTACGTCGAGTTCTGGGAAACTAGTGCAGTTTAAACTTTTTAAATTTACACCTCCAGGGCGGAAAACAGGAATTACATCTATACAGTGGACAATGAATGAACTAGGAAGCATACATTTCCTTTCTTGCAGTTGCTCGATAAGTAGAGAACTTAATTTTACTTCAACGGAGTCACTATGATGTAACTTACGATTTAAATATGAATGACACATTATCAACGGATGTTTTTGTTCCCTTTAACCTTAGCAACGAAACTATCTCTGGTGAGAACCACTATCTCCGGAAGTACTCTCATTGAGTGCAGTCCATAGGAAATAACTCGCGCGAAAACGTCACCGTAGGTTAAACTGTCTATTTTACAAAATTAAAATATTTTTTTTTCAATGTAACCACTTATAGTGTTCTTTAATTATGAAATTTTACTGTGTCTATTAGTGTTTTTCAGTATGGTATTGTGCAGCCGAGTAAAAAACAATGAACACCAGCACGAGTTCGCTATCGGACGCTTGAATATATATCAAAATATCCCGTCTATAATATCTATGCAAGTTTGACGTGAGTGGGAGGTTTTAAAATATAAATAAATAATTAACAAAATGTTTGCCGTACTTATCCAGTATGACGAGCTATGTTTAGTTAAATGCATATGAAATGCTCCGGATGAGGTCCAGTTTTGCATTATACTCTTACTCTGATCATTGTTATCCCTACATATTGGGTGTCAGTAACTCCCTATACTAGTCATATAGTTCCTGCAGAGTGACCAACTTACAAGGGATTGAAACGACTAGATAGGTTTATTCACGTTAATTAGAACCCAGAAAATACCGGTTCCAATGTTGAACTTTTGTAGAGTATAGGGATTCTATTGAGTGAATGTGGCCGGCCATGGATGTGTTTCTTCTACAACTTTTCTTCCCGCCACTCTACAGAATGTTTAACAATATGAACAAAGAAACTGGTGTGGACCCAAACTTTTATAATCAACTTAATATTTATTACACTACAGTGATTAAAAAGTGGGCATAAACCATATTACATTTTATGTGTTATTCTACATTCGTGAATATTTATGTCGGAGTACGGCACTCAATAGTAGTAAGAGTAATATAATAATAATAATAATAATAATAATAATAATAATAATAATAATAGTAATAATAATAATAATAATAATAATAATAATAATAATAATAATAATAATAATAATAATAATCAGTACTATTATACTAGTGCGGCTTGTAAAAGGGACAGGAATCCCACGTCCGCTCTCTGAGCCAGCATG